>NC_051105.1:4725603-5353103 GCF_901709675.1 Syngnathus acus | reverse complement strand
CCATGGTGACCGCAACTGTATCGGCCAGCAGGTCAACACCTTGTAACATGAGGGCGCGGGCATCTGCGCCGAATTTGACGTCTTTGGCGTAGGCACGTGTGAGGTGCGGCGCTAGCGTCCTGCACACAGGCCTTACCTGCTTCATGATTGTGGGTAGACGAAACATGTCTGCAGGCACAAAGTAGGGTAAAAAGCAGAACATTTAACCACCGCAATTTTATAGGGGGAGACTAATACTGAAAGTAAAACTGAAAGTAAAAAAACAAAAAAGACATGCATAGTGAGTCTTGATTGGACACAAAGTACAAGTAAAGCAATCATTGTCTAAATCCATGAATGAATGTACACAAGACAATCTTCGAATTCACAAACTGTAGAAATACTTTTGCATCATTGTTAGCGTCTTTTTTATGAAATCCACGAACCCAACTCTAGAAACGCTTATGGGATATTTGATAAACGTGACATTGCTAACTCCACTAACCACGTGTCCTCGTGCAGGGTCGTGCGTCACAAGGTCAAATTGTAAGGACGCATGCGCAAGTCGTGCCTCTCCATCTCTACGCTTGATGAACAACTAGTTCCGCGACTACTACAGCAAAATTGCTTTCCGGAACGCAATAATCACTCACCAAATTAAAGTCACGCATCCTGCACATGATACCCACCATGTTGAAGATAATTACGTTGTTGTAATTCGAGGACACTCTGGTGTCACATTAACTTTGTTAAGGATATTTATTTAAGCGTGAAACACAAATTTAAGTGATGCGTGCCCTTGCATGTCGGTGGTGAAATCTGTTAGCAAGAAGCAAGTGAAGCTAGCTAGCTAAAGATATTTTTTTCGCATCTAAACACACTATTTCGTTGTGAGCCAGTGTTGCTGCAATTCTGTAGCTATTTGCATAAGATAGATGAACGAATTCTAATACTTACTTGCGTGGTGTGTGTTGTTAGAGGCTGGAGCGGCTAAGGAGGAGGAACGTCTGCCAGACGAGGTGATATAACGACTGGAGTGAGGGCTGACTGGATGGAAGTGCACATGGCTTCGCATACATCCGGGTACTTAGCCGGCAAGCCCCGAACTCTGAATAACATATTAGCTGGCATAATAAGTCATTTTAATCGCCGTTTTTCGGCAATTCAAGCCACGCTCGAATCATAATCATTGTTTCATTGCATCAAAGAAACATCCATGATGCCATTGTGCTCCGTTGCTATAGAAAAGTCGAGTTGGGGTATATAACGCTCGTTCCGGGGCTGACTTTCCAGAAATTTCTCCTGCGCTATTGGAGGAAAAAAACGGAGGTCAAAGTTGACATTGTGCAATGTTGCTCAATGCGGAAATTAGTAAAACAGAAAAAGGTAAAACAAATGTGGCATATTATTTCATTCATGATCAAATTTAATAATTACACATATGGTTGTAAAGAATGTAATTGTTTGGCTTTACACAACGCGTACTGGGATTTGCAAGGTTGCACGCAAAGCGCATGCGCATAACCCTTCTGGACGTTTCCTCACGTGGAGCGATTCCCCTTCATCAGGTTAACACATCCACGTTCACCGAGAACAACCCCAAGTGGCACCCGTACGTCGTCGATCTCCAGACGTCACAAATTAAGTCATGGTAAGACTGCAGCCAACTGTTTGCATATTAATGATTATACTAGAAATTAGCATCGATGTAATTCGCAAACATCCTAGCTATCATGCTAATATATTTGCCGGGTAGCATTTAGCAGCGTGTGAAGTTAGCCTTCTATAACCAGTCATTGACAAGGTCATGCAACTGAGGAAACGATTACCTCATAATATTCGGACATGATAATATCGTGGGTGAGGCGTAATGTATCTGCAGGCTAATGAATGAACACCATGTGTTAAAGGGAGTGGATTTCACTGTCTTGAATAAACTGCAGCCACTGCCACCACACAGTTATTCGTTTCGATAATAAGTCATTGAAATGACCCACGCTTCAAATTAGTGTTTGCGCAAATTTGTTTTTTCCTTGAGGTGGTTTTGTGTGAGTACCAGTGATGACAAAGATGGGCAAAAAGTGATGATAACCATAGATGGGGAAATAATGCCAGAATAAAGAAACATTAAGCTGCTCAGTATATTTTGAGCACTATCGTAAATGCAATATCACGAGGGTTTTTATATCAAGTGATGCTGATAAAGTGAAACAAAACTGGCAACTGTTTCACTACATCATGCATTGGTGAGGTGTTTTCAACATGTGAGCAGTTTTACTTTTTGTAGTTTTATTACACAGTTTTCTCCTAATGAAGCAAATTCATAAAGATATAAGTCTAAATAAGCCGAGAAATATCCATGGAATGTTTACTGTGGAACAAATTCCTTTACTTCTTGTTTGCAGTTCAAAAAAAGTGAGCCCCCATAGCCTTCAACCAACTCCCCCACCCCACCTCTCAAACAACCTTGAGTCAATGTCATGTGAACATCTGCCGTGCCTCGCCGAACACTTTTACAGCAAACGGATGTCCATTCAACTTGCCAGCTAAATCCAAAATGAAGAGAAGCTGACTTTCATTGCGCTCACTCAACTAAGTTTTGTCATGTGCCTCCCCTTCCACCCACTTCCACCCGACCATCTCATCGTGTTAATCATTCCTTGTGGACAACTTTAGTCACATTTTAACTAAAACTGCGCTTGTGCAAATATGGATACAACCTAAAAATATTTCAAATGTCTTTCATTTGGCATTCAGTTCACATTGCAGGTTAATAGTAAAAGTTGGGGGAAAAACTTCTGTTAATTGTTTTTTTGTGTGGTTTGATTAGCACCAGTAACACAATTTTCTGTTGTCATTCCGCAGGCCTTCAGAAAATTCCTCCCATTGTTTGACCGTGTGCTGGTGGAGCGTTTCACGGCGGAAACGGTGACCAAGGGCGGCATCATGCTTCCTGAGAAGTCTCAAGGCAAAGTGCTGCAGGCCACAGTGTTGGCAGTTGGGCCCGGCTCTGTCAACCAGGTTAGAACATGATGAAGAGTTTGTCGGGTCTGGATCATGGATTTTGCTCTCGTGAGTCGTATCAAGTTCACTGTTGATGTTTTTCTTGGCAGAAAGGAAATTTGCTGCCAGTCAGTGTGAAGGCCGGTGATAAGGTCCTGCTTCCAGAGTACGGTGGAACTAAAGTCACTTTAGATGATAAGGTATGGTGCCTTTTTTTGTCTTTAAATAATTAATCTTTTTATATAATTGTCTTGCATTTAATATTTGTCTTATTTCGCCATGTAGGAGTATTTCCTGTTCCGTGACGGAGACATTCTTGGCAAATATGTGGAGTAAGGCAAGATGTGCTAGAAAGAGAGAAGTCGAAACCATGTCTTTTTTTTTTGTTATGCCAACTGTAAATAATTCTAAACACATTTTGTTACAATAATAAAAATGGGCCTTTGGCTTTTGTCTCCATGTACACAGTTTCATCTTCCCTTTTTTGGCGATGACCAAAAAAAAAAAAAGACTTAAATAACAAGCCTTGAAATTGTTGTAAAATGTTGTTATACTGTTTTGTAAGATGAGACTGACATGGGAAAAACGATTAACGATTGAAAAAATGTTTTACATTATGAGCTATTTCGAACACTTCCTCTACAGTGGACTTTTAGACTTAAGTCAATTGTAATATAATAAATGAACTCAGCTCAAGTTTATTCAAACGGGACTGCACAACAGCAGCTGTAAAAAGGGCTCTGTGTAAACTAAATGAGAAGAGAAATTATTAAAATAATGTTTTCTTATTAAAATAATACTCCCCCTGATCGAAAACAAAGACTGGATTTACCTAAAAAAGTATGGACATTGGTTACAGCTTGCAGGTATCTCAAAGTCATGCATTACAAACATGAACAATAAATCAAAATTATTCATTTATAATGACGCACAGTACAAGGCATCCCTTTCGTACTGTTTTACTTTTGACTGTTTTATTTTTACGCCCAATATTTTTTTTTTCATACAAATATATAATAAAATGTATGATGACTTCACCACACTGACGTTCGTGTCAACGGCGGCGCGTTCCGACTTACGTACAAAACCGTCGCCGCCGTGAGAACAGAAAAACATTGTAAACAGGACTCTTGCAATAATTCAAAACTTAAAACCCAATCATTTTAGAACTACGTAGACGGAATAACTATTAAAATTTGCGTTATTATAATATTTACTTAAAGTCTTTCGACGTTGATGTCGGTCGTGTTGTAAAGTGGTTCCTCTGTCCGCCACTACAACCCAGCGGCTGGCCCACATCCGGGTATTCTGTCGAGATGGTCATGGCGGAGGGTACTGCAGTTCTCAGGAGGAATCGGCCTGGAACCAAGGCAAAGGTGCGTTTTCGGCTACCGGAAAGGGGCAAATATCGCTTAGAATAAACCACCGACACGGCGTGATTGGGCCTTCCCGACCGCTGTGGTTTTACCGCCGGACCTGAATCTAAATTGTCGATCACTGACTTCCACTCGGAAGGGCTCGAGCTGGTGCTAAGCAGCTAGCTGACGTTAGCATTTCCTTCGTTTAGTTTCTATAGAAACACATCACTCGTCCCTGTCTAACTCGTCAGATTTAACTGTGTAAACACGCTTGTTAATCAGCCCCTAAAAAAGAACAAACATCAGTCGCTATCTTGCATTCTTAAACCCCCTCCGAATGTGTTAGCTTTGCAGGAAACAGTCCCAGCCCTGTTGACTTAGCCTCAAGCTAACTTTGTAGTCACGAGTCGTAAGTGCACGTAAACGCATTTCTCAGTGGACGTGTTTGTATATTTCTCCACAGTGTTTGCTTTTGTAGCAACTCTTTCGTGTGTCCGTATTTGTATTTTTCTGAAGCTTTTATCTTGCCACCTAAACACGTCATTCCCCTTCATTAGGATTTCTACAACTGGCCGGATGAGTCATTTGAGGAGATGGACAGCACCCTGGCTGTTCAACAGGTGTGTATGGTCGTGTACGTCATTTAATAAACATTCCTCTCCCTTCCCATGACAAGTGATTTTTTTTTTATTGGTAAGAAAATGGAGTGTCATCATATGCTTGTGCAACCTCTCAATGCTGGGCAGAATTTGTGACAGCATCATACATTTCGAATAAGGAAAAAAACATTCATTGTCACTTTGCTGTTTCCGTTGCAATATGTTCTTTGCTGTGTCTCTGTTATATTTCGGTGTGTTTTACAGTACATTCAGCAGAACATCCGCTCCGATTGCTCTAATATCGACAAAATCCTGGAACCCCCCGAGGGTCAGGATGAGGGTGTGTGGAAATACGAACACCTCAGGTATGAAAATGATGATGTTATACTTTGATTACACAATTTACAAGGTTAAGGAACCAAAAACTAAAATTACCAGTTTATATTTTTGCTCAAGTTGCTGTATCATGCTATTTTAACATTGCTGCATTCAATTATTGGCATATATATGATTATGTATTTAATGAGTGACAGACCATGATATGCAGTATATGCTTGTTTAGCATAGAAGTCATGTTTTGTGTCCTCGTGTGTGTCAACTGTAGGCAGTTCTGCTTGGAGCTCAACGGACTAGCAGTCAAACTGCAGGTAGGTGCACATAAACACATGATTAACATTTGTCCTGAAGTGTGAACCAAGTTCCATTTGGAACCATTTCTAGTTGTGTGGCCTTGTGTGATGTTGATGTTGGTCTTCCAGAGTGAGTGCCATCCAGACACATGCACTCAGATGACAGCCACCGAGCAGTGGATCTTTTTATGCGCCGCCCACAAAACCCCCAAAGAGGCGAGTTCGCATTTTTCTTCTACCCCGAAACCTCACTGTCCATTAACTATCGCGTGTGCTTGCCACATGTGCAGTGCCCCGCCATTGACTACACCAGGCACACGCTGGACGGAGCTGCCTGTCTTCTCAACAGCAACAAATACTTCCCCAGCAGGTGGCTCTCTTGTGCTTATCCGTCAGGTTTTTGCAGAGCTGATTGATCTGATTGGCGTTTCCAGGGTGAGCATCAAGGAGTCGTCGGTGGCCAAGCTGGGTTCGGTGTGTCGCCGCATCTATAGGATATTCTCGCACGCCTACTTCCACCACCGCCAGATATTTGACAAATATGAGGTGCGTTTTCTTGGAAAATGACACGGCGGGCATGGACTAGGACTAGGAATTGTATTGTGCGCACGTCAACTTCACGATTTTTTGCTGTGTGTTATGAGCTTTTGATGTTTGTGTGCCGACAGAATGAAACGTTTCTGTGTCACCGCTTCACGCGCTTCGTGATGAAGTACAATTTGATGTCCAAGGACAACCTGATCGTACCCATCCTGGAGGAGGAGGTACAGAACACCTCATCGGCCGGGGAAAGCGAGGCCTGAGGGAGACGCACGTGAATGCACGCGCACACATCCACCACACACTACTGTACAGCGTACTAAGACCTCCTGCCCGCCACCTTGTTGCTCCATCTTCAATGCGTCAAGCGCAATGGAAGCCTGCAGGGACATTTTTTCCCCTTGTTTTTCAAAAAAGGCACCATACTTCTCCTTTAGGGAATATTTTATCTTTCAATCACAGTGAGCTACCGTATTTTTGGAACTATACATTGCTATAAGTGTACCACTCAAAAAATGCACTGTGAAGGAGAAGAAAAATATAAGACTCTCCAGATCTAGAGTTGCATTTTTTGGGGGGGAAATTTATTTCATAAAAGCCAAGAACAGTAGTGCTCAGACTCGTAACCAAATTTCCCTTAATAATGGGTGCGTTCGGAAAATTTGTTTCGGGCGCGCATTGCTTCACTTCCGAGCATTGGTAACTCGGTAACGTGCCGTTCACAAATTTAATCTGCTCAAAAAGGGAGTGCCAGAGCCCAGTGCGTCAGGCAGCACAAGCACAGGAAACACGTTGCTGATGGTTTAGAACATTAAAATCAAAATAAATATCAAATTTCTTCTTTCCTTTGGCATGTACATTTAATGCATTACCGGCAACTTCTTTGGCATGATTCCACCAATGGGAATGCATGACTCGTATCATTTCTTCTACTGTCTTTGGCAGTTGGCAAATGGTAGAGAGAAGCCGACGGTAAAGTACAGAAAGTCAACATTATTAAGGAAAGTGAATTTTGGGTGTCGGAAAGTCTCATTTTAAGATACGTCACACCTGAATACCTGTCACAGGACCAGCCAAACTATGAATAGTCCAAATAGTATAGCACACACTGACAGCCCCCCGACCTACCCCGTGTAAATAGCCTTTTAGATCTTGTTTTTCAACGGTGCTTCACTGTTCTTTATCTACATCGGCTTCAATTTTGCTCTTTGCTTTGTGTCGCCTGCCATTTTGTGCAGAGGAAGGGGGGGTGGAGGGTCAATCAGTAATTTAGCTTGTCAACTTTTCAGAGGCTACAAAAAAAATCCTTAAGCGTAGGTGTGACTTGTGCGTTAGCGGAAAAAAAAAAGAACTAGCTGTGCAAGTCTGGTCCTGATATTCTTGATGTTCATAACGTGGCTGAGAGGTCAGTTTAAAAGGCATAACGTCGGCCATGTTTACATCCCGCCAAGCGCCACCTACCCTTTCGTCACCCTCATTAAGTTATTTTACTGAATCTAATCCTTTTTGTTGTTGTTGTTTTTTTTTAAGTGAACTAAAAATACTTTAGTTATTTTTGCTGAATCTAATCCAGTTTTTGTTTGTTTTTTAAATGAATTACAAAAAAACTTTGTTACTGTTTGTGACAATTACATGTCTATTAATAAAAGACTTATTATTCTGGAAAATGTGTGGAAATAATCAAAAATGCAAACTTTGAAAAATGGTGGAGAAATTATTTTTTTCAATAAACTTCATACAGTAAAGCAAATGTACAACTTAAAAACAAAACAATTGGAATTAATGCTGTCATTTAGTATCCATATGTCAGTTTTACATTTTTATTTCTTCATTATAATAGCAACAATTTCACAATGGAAGAAGGCCGGTGTGGATTTAAAAATATAAACACAATAGAGTCCCTCTTATAATACTGTTGTAGTCCTTTGTAACACCAGGATTCATGATTTTAATACCTAAACTAAAGATGTCTGCAATGGCATCTGTCAGACTTCCAGAAGCATAGCCCCTCTGTGTGGACAGTAAGTATTGGGACAGGAAGACAAAAGTGAGCAAAATGAATATCTGAGAAAACTAAATAGTCCCAATACTTTTTGTCCATCCAGGATATAAAATGCAAAGTGATTGGAATGTGTCCTATTAATAGTCACAAGGAAAAACATACACCAGAATGACTTTGACGTGTGCATAAATTGTCTCAAACCAATAAATAAAAACCCGCGGAGCAGCTACTCACTCGTAAAACAAAAACATTTGGACTGCCTTTCTTTTTTTTTTTTTTTACTAGCCTCTGATTTCAAACGTAATCATCTGTTAGTTGTGATATGTAACAGGCAATCATACTACATTAATTTTGGGTCACAGTCATAATGGCCCTCCAAAGGAAACCAAAACTATCATGCAACCTGTTTGACATCCCTGCCATATAACTTAAAGAAAATACTTGGTGCCAAAATTGGTTCACTACATATTTGTATTGCTTTCCTTCTCTCTCTCTTTTAAAAGGTAATAATGGCAGATTTTTTCCCCCCTGTTTCCAAAACCTACAAGTAACCCAAATAAAATGAGACTCTAGGTGAGAGAGTCGCAGGGCAGACGCTTGAGCTTTTACTCAATATCCAGTTTAAAGTCCATTTACTAGTAATATGTAGTTGTCCTAAAACACACTAATTGTCCGACTCGGACGATGATAAAAACATAAACTACTTCATGGACCTTAAACTGGATATTTAGTTAATGCTGGAATGGTTTCCCATATGTTCTTCTCCTTATGGCTTGGGTTCAAAACAAAAAAAGTGCAGAGTTCTTCCACAGTATGATTTCCTCCATCTGGGGATCTCATATTGTCAGTCAGCTCACATGCAGGTCACCTCCGCCTTGCCCTCCTCCTGGTCAAAGCCACCTTCCTCCAGGTGCGACAGGGAGCTGGGGAACGCCGGTCCGAACACCGGGAAGCCGCCGATGCCCCCGGCCACAGGAGAGAGCTCCTGCCGAAGCGCGGCGCCACTGACGGAGCGACTCACGGAGCGGCTGGATACGTCGCTGTGCACCGACAGAACCTGCACGTATTGAGTTCAATAGAAATAGAAACAAACTGAGTGCAAACAACGACGTGGTTTTACAGTTAGTGCTGCAAATCCAATTTGACCACCAGGGTGCAGTGTTGCCACCGGTTGCTGTATTTCTCACCTGGTTCCTGTGTTGTGTTGCTGCTTGACTCCTGACTGGCCGCTGAAGAAAAACAACTTGCTTGGTGGCCAGATTCCCATCACTATCACACACAAACATAAACAATTTAGCAAAGAAATACTGCATACTCACCCGACAGCCTTTACAAAACTAATGATGCTCAATTTTGAGGTACAGAGAACCTTTGTTCATTGCATTTGATAGAACACCCACTTTGTATTTAATAAGTACAAAATGGTCATTTATGCAAGACGGGTTCACCATCGGAAGAATGCTGTTGATGCTGTCACCTGTCATGTCGTATGATGGGAGTAGGCAGAACGCACGTCAGCAGCCATCCGAACTCTGCCAGTGTGTGAAGTAGCGGCCCGTAGTCTGTTTTCACACTGGAGCCCTGCACAGACACAAGATGTTATTTAAAACACCATATAGAAACTACCTACACTCAAACTAGAAGGTTGGTTCTTTCATCACAACCTCACATAATGTGCAAATATACTTTTGAGTATTTTCAGATTTTTCCTAACAAGGAAAAAAAATCCGAGCTCCACCAGTTGTAGAAGAAGATCTGGAATTTTTTTACCTAGAATTCAAAAGAGGTGGGATACTGCATATGATCGGCTACGATCACCAAAATGATGACCCCCTCTGTGTCATTTTGCTTTTCATGCAGAACATCAGTGTTACATTGCTCCTAATAAGAGAGAAGTGGTTTGTTTTTTCATCAACATGCGCAAAAAAAGCCTCATAATCAGAAACTACATTTTTCCGACCTCAATGACAGTCCACTGCTCCACCACGATGGTATCGTTGGCTGGGGGTGCGGTGCTCTTCTCTTCGTACACAAAAAGGCCCTCAAGAGACCGTGGCACGGGCTCGCCTAAAACACAATTGTTTTGTTGTCATCACTTTGATCCTACAAGAAATCTAGTCCACAGTTTTTTTAGAGGTTATTCAAGATTCAAGAGTTTTTTATTCGCCATGTTTGAGCGTGCCAAACAAGGAATTTGACTTCGGTAAATCACACCCTCTGTTCAACATTTAGGTGACTAACAACACTCAGGACATGTGAAAAATGGCAAATATTCTCAAACAACCCCTGATCTTAAACTCCCAAAAGGGCAAGGAAAAACTCAACTCCAGCTAGGGGAAATGAGAAACCTTGAGAAGAGACCACAGATGGGAAGGTCCCTTATCCAGGATGACCAGGCTGCAATGGATGCAGAGAGGACACATAGTACAAACAGTGTAGACAAATTCAAAAAAGGTGTGGAGAGCAGGATGTTATTGCACAGTAATGACTCTGATTATTCTCAGGAAGGGAGGTTGTTAAAGCGACAGAAATGCTACTAATAATAGACACAGTGGTCAACAAGAGGCCACAACAGGAAGTGCTGAATTTTATGGGTGAATCCCTCTTTTATGACGACAACACAATGGCTTCATGTGGTGATTGGACGGCGGCTCAACCTTTTGGGGTGTCCCAGTAGACGAAGGAGTCCACCAGCGACCAGCCTCTGCGATAGTAGGCCGCCGTCAACTCCAGCCAGTCGGCCTCTAGGGCGCTCACCACCTGGCCCTTCCTGGAGACTCGCATGGACAACGCCCCCTGGTGGTACTGGCACGCTAAGGAATCCAGAGGGGCGCAACCCGGAGTCCAGGCGTGGAAGAAGACCAGAAGTCGCATGTCTGGGGAGAAAGAATTACGCTCAGTGACCTCCGTTTGAGTCGCTAGAGAGTTTGACCAGGTCTCACCTGGACTGTACGTGTTCTCCTCCAGATCTCGGTCTCCTGGGGGGGTGCGAGGAGGAGAGTGCGTGGGCGAGCGGCAGCTCCTCTTCGGACTGTGGAGCCGATTGCCGTTACTCAGCACGCTCACCTGCTGGAGGACCGAGCCGACGAAACGGACACCGCCGCGAGCGCTGCTGTTCACCTTTGGGAGACAAAAATTTATTTGGTCATTGACAGTCCCGTTAAACTCGCACAAAAAAAACCTGCATTGCGTATCTCTCTTTGCTTGCTTGCCATAACCAAGCCAAGGCAAATATTTTACAAATTACATTTCAAAAAAGTTGGGTCTGGCCAAAAACATACAATGCATGTCCGTGACCGTTGAGGGGAAAAAAAAATGGATTGAAAGAGACCCTGGCGTAATGACCACTTATTTGCTGCTTTACATTTCATTTTACAACAATCTTTCAAAATGAGTTCCCATGGGAAACTCTGCGACAATCAGAGTTGTCATCCTCACCCTGTCAATTAGCGCTCGAACAATGTCGCCCGTCAGCGAGTCACCGGGTAGCGGCCACTCCTCCACCCTCAGCACGGGCACACTGTGACACATCGATGCCGTCTGTCGACTTCAAAAAAAAAGAACATTAAACAGGACAACTGGTGGACATTCATTCAAGCATTCTCCAATATGCGAGGGAGGTGGAGTGAGGCCAAAAGAAATCACTCCATCAGTCTGAGAATTGGGACAAACAAGTCAGGCTCTTCTGGCTTGCCGGCGTGACCTTCTGACAGAGATTAGTATGAAATATGCAGCTGGCTCCATCAATTATTCGTGGATTTACTCGACAGTCTCCTGCTGAGTGAGGCGTCGCGCACGTGATTTTCATTTTTTTAAGTAGAGTAAAGCGTCGCCTTACCTCAGTCTGGGTCGGGCCAGGACGGCGCGATAGAGCAAGCTGAAGGGTAGCGAGCGAGCGCGGCCCACTGACAGGATGATGGGGTGAAGGGCGGTCAGGACGTAGCCCTGCGTGTAGTACGGCTGCAGAGCCTGAGGCAGTTCGGCCAGTGACGACACGTACTGCACTGTGGGACGGCTACCTGCGCCGAGGAGATCATGATGGTGTTAATTTGACTAAGAATCTTTCATGATTACATTTACTGTACTGAGGGTAGTGAAAATCCTGATCCGGAAAGTAAAAACCCTGCTACGGTTTGACTTCAGCAGTGTCTGGAAATATATTCTGCTTTGCATCCTGTTGCTATGGCTGCCCCTGCTTCAATGCCCATGCATGACCACATCCCTGTCCAAACTTATATTTGATTTTAGCACCCCGCCTCTAAGTTGATGTCAGTGGCAGCGTGAAAAGGCCCCCTTAAGCTACTGCCGAACTTACTGCACAGCTGTGAGACTAAGGAACCCCAGTGAACCCGATGAAGTACGCAGCTCCAGTTAACTGGCATTCCTGCGGGACCAAACGCCCATTCCAATGCCTATTACGACGGACACAAAACAACAACATTCTTTAGCTGCTACTTTTACGACTCGGTTTCCATTTAAGTAAAACGTGGATCACTGAAGTCTTAAAGGGTCACTCTGGAAAAACAGGCAACAAGGCCCCATTTGATGCATCCCCAGAGGACGAGACACACACACACACACATAAAAACAGTGTTTTCAGTTGTAACACCCCCTCCCGTCCCGCTACCACTTGCCCTGTCACTAACACACTGAGGCCTCTGTTCACAGCAACAAAAAGTGAAAGGACAAAATAAAGGCTAAGCAGAATGGCAAAGAGGGTGAAAAGCTAAAAAAGATAGGAGGTGGGAAGTGGAGAGTTGTTAAAGGGCTCGAACAAGAGGTGTCTTGTGAAGGGACTGAGGAAGAAGGGGTCTTATTTTGCAGCAGAGCAGCAGTAAGATGGACTTTATGAGTCCATTAGCAAATGCGTGAAGAGGAGAGATCTGCCTGGCAACAAGATGCTCAGAAAACCAAAATGGTTATACAGTGAACAAAGATAGCCGCGTTGAACTCAAAAACCAAAAACCAGAAATGCTAATGCTCATTGAACCTCACTAATGTCCATGACATTATTTTTAAAACAGACACACTCAACCAAGATTGAAAGCATCTCCAAGAACGTCGATTAGCGATCTACACACTGGCCTTCGAATCACCTTCAGATTTATTAATCAAAATCCCGACTTTAATCGGAAGTAATCCGCCGAGGCCCGTTAGATGAGCAGATTAGACAGAGATTATAGAAAACCAGCACTCATCCCTGGAAACGATGACTGACGTATAAATGTCCTTTTTCATAAATAGGTCAGAGAACAATTTGTGGTATGCTACCTATGGGACTACTCCCATTTTTATTGTCTGTTCTCCCTCTTGTCCAGATAATACAATAGTTTAGTCATGTTTTCTATCTATTTGCTGATGATCCCCAATTGTATTGTTCTTTTAGGTCGTTTGAGTTTCATAAACCATTACTGAACTGCTTGACAAAACAGTGGTTAAGTGACAACTCCCTCTAAGTACCATATTTTCCGGACTATAAGGCGCACCGGACTATAAGACGCACCTTCAATGAATGGCTCATTTTAAAACTTTGTCCTTATATAAGGCGCACTGGACTATAAGGTGCACCATTAATGCATCACGTCAGATTTTTAATCCAAATCAAATCATTCTCCATTTTATCTTTTTTATTTCAACTTCAGACGCAACAAATTACTTTATAATCACGAAATAATGATCCATAGTCTTTTTGATTCATGATTCATAGTCTTCAGCGGGCCACTTATGATTGATTTCATGACACAATGCTTCGGGCCAGTTTAAATTTAGGAATTTGGTTCATATATAAGGCGCACTGGACTATAAGGCGCACTGTCGGCTTTTGAGAAAATCTTAGGTTTTTAGGTGCGCCTTATAGTCCGGAAAATACGGTAATTTTCCAACTCAAAACAAAAACAGGACACGTATTATTACCCCAGATAATGCTAGCCAACAGAGGAAAACTGAGCCTATCCACTAAAACCAAGCTAAGGAATCTTGGTGTTTTTGGGGTTAATGAGGCCATGTCACTAGAACATCACTCAAGGCAGTTGGTTGCTTTTTTTCCCCAACTGCGTTATAATCGCTAAGCTCCGGTCCATGGAGTCTAGACAAGAGCTCGAAATGATTATTCATGAATTTGTGCCCTCGTGGCTAGACGTCTGCAGTTAGTCCCAGCAGGAGAGCCCACCTCACACCTGCGTTAAAATCCATTTGTTGGCTCCCTTTTGCGTCCAATTTAAAATCTCGGTACTCGTTTTTTGAGTCCGATGTAATCAGGCTCCCGCCTACATTCCTCGCTACCACCAAGCCTTTCTAGGACACATGTGATCACAACTGTCAAAACCTTAACTTTCAACTTGAATGGGGGAAAGCAGCAATTAGCCCGGCCCCATTGCTCACCCCATCCTCCTGCAGCTCCCAGTCAGCTTGGCCCCATTACACACACGCCAAGAAACAGGGGCACATTGAACCAATTCTACCTAGCACTCTATGAAAATGCACAGTGAGGCATCTGTCAACCACGTGCTCCTCAATCGTGATCACATTTGTTCCAAAGTGGACCGACTCGGGTAGTTTTTGTTTTGTAGCAACCAACATTCCCCCAGAACAGACAAAGCATTGCCAATAGCCAAGTTACTTTTCCACCAAGCTTTCTATAGCATCAAACGCCTTTTTATTGTGGTTCCAAACTGGAATGGACTGCTACAAATACTGTGGCTTTAATCTAGCGAGCACATTTGGAGGCACAGATGGTGTGTTTGGTTTAAATGCTATTGCTTTTATATCATTGTCAGCCCTGTGACACACCCGGATAACAGAATTTGGTCCACAGCATCCGTCCAATGTTTTTATAATTAATTAATGTTCCCAAATTAAATGCGGTCATGAAATGTACTAATTATAACCAGGTGATACTGTGCATACCTCCACAGAGGATTATTATGGCCACACTGAAATAAGTCAAATATAACTTATAATATCCACAGTTTTTTTATTTAAGTTAACAATGATAAATATCATTGCATGTGACATTTTTTGCATACAAGTGTGTGCATGTGTGAGAGCGTGATAGTAGTGCAAGACTAGGCAGGAAAAACCTTCCATGACCTATTTCTCCATCAACTGAAAGAAGGAGCCTGTTGCTGGGAAGAAAACGATGACATGACATCTGAACACACTTCAACAAGCTCATATCACTTATTCAAGGGGATCCAGTCTGGCATGCAACATGTAAAAGAGGAACTGTTACATTAATTATGATTTAAAACAAATTTAAAAATGAATTTGCATAAATCAAAAGTCCTCTTAAAAATTACCTTACTTTATGCTTCGTACGGTCTGCAGATGAGTAAATAAACACCCCAGGTCGCGGAAACTTAATTTTAAGGATGAATCTGACCTTGATCGCGGATGGATCTTCTGAAGTACATCCATGGAGATACCGTTATAAATCCCACATTAACAACCTTGTTTTAAAAAAAAAAAAAAAAATCTAAAAGCGAATTTAACTTTGTAAACAAAGAACATGTTCAGCGCCTACCTTCCAAGCTGAAGTCCAGGAGGACATAATCGTAGACGGTCTCAGTCTTGGTCTCCACTTGAGGTCTCTTCAGCGTCGAGTAGATCTTTCCGGGACTGCTGTCCTCGGGGTCCTCCAGCTTCCTCAATCCGCAGCCCATGACCTCGGAGGCGGATAGACAGCGGCGGAGGAGCCGCTCAAAGTCTTCTCGAAGCCTGATCGACCACTGACAGCCTCTCTCTGGTTTATTCTTTTGCAGGCGCTTCACTCACACGAACGGATCGCGGTCACCCCTCTGAGTCGTACACAGAGAGGGTCCTCTGCAAGGAATTCCGTCAGAATCGTCACAGTCCAAGGGAAACAAAGAGAATCGAGAAGCAAAAGAAGTCCGAACCCTCGGCCCGTTGCAGAGTGCGTTTATGAAGCGTGGGGAGGCGGAGTGGACTCTTCCACAGAGAAAAACTTTCCCACGCAGTCAAGACAGCGTAAATGACTCAACTTCTTTTTCGTCTTTTCAAAATAAGAATGACGTTCTGCTTTGAATTTACGATGGCTGATTTAATCACCTAATCAATTTTGACAGGTTTTTTTTTTTTTTTAGCCACTCCATTGATGGCACTACTGAGCGAGAAATCGAAATCTGGCGTACAATTTGTGGGAAAGCAGTGACGGGACAAGGCGGAAATTGCAACATCTTCTATTCATTAACTTTATGAAAAGTTTGCCTGATGACTAGACTGCTCTGTGATCACATCTTTTCCGCCTTAAAAAATGTAAAACCTATAATTATCTAAACTGAAAACAAGTTGAGTGAACTCAAAATGTCAAAGCAACAAACTTAGATAAAATAAAAGTTGAATTGCATAAATTTAAGTTACTTAAGTTAGAACTTTAAGTAAAAGTTTAACAAATAATTAATAGTTTACAGAACCAATTGTTTTGTGCCCCAACTTAACATTTCGAGTAAAAAATAACCTTTCAGTGCAAACATTTTGCTTTGTTGTGCTCACTAATTGTTCCCATAAATGTTCCAACCAAAAGTACTAATTCAGCTCACCTAAAATACACAATGTGTTTTTACACTGAAGACTAAACTCTCCATAGGTGTGGATGCAAGTGTCGTTTTTTGTCTATTTTTGTCACCAGCTGACCCACCACGACCCAAATGGGGATGAGCACTATATATGGATAAATCATGTATATTTCTGGAATAATATTCTCCAGGATTTGACCAACAGCTGCTCTTCCTCTGCACATGTCTCATCCCCACATTTTTTATCCTTTTTAAATCTGAATCCCGGATCCTCCTTTGGGAAGAAGCATGTATCCTCTTCCCATGTCTCCATGGTAACGGTGGCTTAGGTCCCATCCCTGCTTGACACATCTGGACTGAAGGCCCCGTGACCATATTTGTATGTTTATCAGCCTATTTATAACCGGTCATCCTGTTTTTCCACACACAAACACAATATTTCACGGATTATTTGTCAATTCATCTACTTCCTGTTTGAGTCCATGCAGGATGAGGGTTCCTAATCCTGCTTTGTCAAAAATATAACAAAAATATGTTTATTGAAGGAAGATTGTTAGGAATTCTGTGGATTGTGCAGAGTTGACTATAAGCATTTCTCGAGGAAAAAAATTATTGAACTATTTGGATGATTTAATTCTCACTAAACTGTGTAAAGAAGTACAACATTACATCAGCTATGGGGAGATGAGCTACATCCATGCAAGTGAAAAACTCCCCTGGGCAACAATTTTTCTGGAAATAACAGTGCAGATCATCCAGTAATTGACCATTTTCCCCTTGGCTGACTGAGGAAATTTAATCAGTCACCCTTGACTTGTAAAACACAAACTAATCAATTAGGACTATATAGAGCAGCAAACCAATTAAAAATAATAATGATTTTATTGAAATTCTCTGGAATTGTTGCATGTATTGTACAACAGCCAGATTTTAGTCAATGTAGACAACAAATGCAGTTTAAATTAAAGCGCTTAAAGGGGAAAATATTTCTGGCCAGAAAACAGGTCCATTTTGCCTGTTTAATTCCTATTCCACAAACAAAACATGAATCAGAACACTGTGTTTCCTCTAGTTGGGTTGCACAGAACATATTACAAAGATTTCTTTGGGGTTGACTTCCTCTTTAAACCTCTCTAAATGCAGGATTTCATTCCGCTATCAGCGGTCGACAGTCCATTGATCAAATTACTGAACATTTGCACCCATTGAATGTGAGGGTCTGATCAAGCAGCATTTTAAGTGATGTAGTAGAGCAGCTCATTGAAGTTAAGTGGTGCAATCACAGGGGTCCATTGCCCCCCCATGCCCCTCACTCCTTCACTAGTAGACCATCTGCCTTGTTGTTATAAGGAGTAATTCAATCAGTGGCAGATGGACAAGGCTGATCTTTGACTGTTACCTCATCAGAGACTCTTCAGTGACCAAGTGTAGAGTGGCTTCACAGCTTGATGTCACACCTCACGTCAGGCGAGATTAAAATCAGATAGCGACATTTTTATTACAGTACTGTCAGTAATAATGACATCAGCACTGCTGATGAGTTATATTGTGTCTGCATTTATTGTTCACTTTGTTTTTGGACGTGATGATGTGCAGAAAAGGAAATGGATGAAAGAAAGGAAGGAAGCAGACTGAATGAAAAGTAAAAAAACGAGGTAAACTTGGGATGAAGGTAGGAATAAAGAATATTCACTTTGTGTGCTGAGTGTATATTTATATCTGAATGTGGCAGATGGTGACTGTATTAAGACAGCTGGCAACCATGAATACCTGGATTGAGGATTAAAACAGCAACACTATCATCGGTGAAATATGTTACACCATGCAATTGTGAGTTGAACACATTTCTCTGTCGAATGCACCTTTTATTGCCATCCTATTGCTGACAGGCTGTTGTGATTTGCAGGAGACTAGTCCAGGATAAACCCTGCACTCACACAGTTCGATGGACTTTCTCGAGCGAGTGGAAGGGTCAACTCCGAGGTTGATTTGTTTGCAGATGGCGCCATCTGGCGGTATAAATCAGAGCGCAGGCCTAATTCGGTTTAGAACGAAATTGCACTTCTGCATGTCTGAGTTTTAATTTTCATTCATTCATTCATTCATTCATTCATTCATTCATTCATTCATTCATTCATTCAGTATCCACTCGGTCCTGTTTTTTTAACAAAGCTGACATTATATGTTTATGGTAATACACAAACAAACAAACAAACAAACAAACAAACAAACAAACAAAAAATTGAGATGCAGCACAAAGAGAATGAAAATTAACTGAACACAAAAATCCACATCGCGTTATGAAATGATTCGAAATGATGATTGGTAATAAATCAATAAAAATTCACGGAGCAAACTTTTAAAGTGAGGATCAGTAGATCATTATCCAATAAACATATGCTAACTTTGCATGTTTACATGTCAAGAGAAAGAATAACAACAGGTTTTTTCTTCTCTGTTAGATGGAAATTGAGTTAAGAGTCCCCAAGGGGAATGCAACACAGAACGTCATGGACCCGCACACACGTACACACACACACACACACACACACACACACACACACACACACACACACACACACACACACACACACACACACACACACACACACACACACACACACTTCCAAAAGTCATTTAACTTTTTCACGCCAAGGTGGCAGCATAGCACGAAGACATGATTTTCAACAGTGGGACACTTGACCATTGAGCACTTTTTAACCCTTGACAAAACAATCAGCAGAAAAATCCTATAATAGTGATGACATTACACTGCATTAGTAACACACTCTAAATAGTCATTAGCGTGGATAATTAAAATACTGTATTTACAATTCAAAACAGCACAGACTAAAGCTGTTGTAGAGGAATTTAATATTTCATTATTTTCAAATATGATAATGATGTACTGTAATTGTATTTAAATGACCTGTCAAGTGAACAAAATCAAATATAACCCTACTAGTGCATTTTAACTCAACTTATTTTTGTGTGCATTCGGTTGGAAAAAGTGAAGGAAAAATGCTTTTTCTCATGTTAGCAGTGAGCTGATGCGCTGTGTGTTGGTATTTCAGCAGCACATAACGCAGGAGTGTGAGGGGTGATCTGGCTGCAATAATGGGCCTCACTGGCTGACCACATTCCACAGCTGTGTGGCTCAAGGACTGACACATATCTCCTCCGCCTTGCAAGTTCCCGAGGACCCATCTTGAATACTTTTTTTCTCCAATAAGAACAGCCAGCAAGACATATTAGAGTTTTTAGTTGCTAATGAATTATCAAACAGACCAAAAAAACAACAATACTGTTTAAAAATTCCATCCTTTGCTTTTACCCATCCTTGCCTCTTTGATACAATTCAATTTTATTTTTTTTGTTTCTTTTTCGCATCTTCAGACAATGAATCCTAAAAAAGGACATCTTCGTTCGCAGGAATTCAAGGATTATTTGAACATGGAAACAGTAACTGGGACTAGGATGGGAATCCATGGGAATATGTGACAGTACTGTCTTGATAGTTTTTGTAAATTAGAAATCATGTCTGTTCAATGAAAATAACATATTTCTAAATGTCAAAAGTTTTCAATTATTATCAAGTATTTTTTTAAATGATCCAATTATATTGCGATTGGCTGGCAACCAGTTCAGGGTATGCACCGCCTACTGACCAAAGTCAGCTGGGTAGGCCCAAGCAACTATCGTGAGAATAAAGCAGTTCAGATAATCGATGGATGATATTGTATTGTTAGATTTTTTTAAATATAAATACAATGTTCAGCACAATCAACGGTCATGCATAGTAAACAAGCCGAGCTTAATCACGGCTGTTGCATTGCTAGCATGACTTATTCACGTTGTAGTGTTGCAAAACACGATCTCACGTTCGCAACTCACATTCTTGTCCATTCTTATGTACTTGGGATTTTGTGAAATATTCATCAGTCGCAGTTCAAGTCTTGTTCTAATTGAAAGTACGCATACTGTACAAAGTAGGCTATGCACGGATGTTGTTCTTGTCTGCTAGCTGAAACCAAAGATGCATCAGTTGGTGATTTGCAAACATTCTGCTGGGAAAATGATCATAAATTGTCATCACAATACATCCCTATATTTATGTTCAATTGCTAATTCAATTGGCCAAAAAATTGTACAGTTTTTACTCATTGATTTGAACGTTACTCATATTTCGGCCACCATAGTTTCTGCTCCTGGACACGAGAAAAGGCTTTAATGCTTAAAAAAAAAGCTGAGGATTGTGGTTATGTCATCTTAGATCCGCGAGTGATGAAAAAAAAACTCAGCAATGAACTGACTAGCCACCACAGTAGGCGGATGTTCTGTCCTGTTTTCATCACAGTCTGGCACAAAGAAGGACAAAACCCGATTGTAACGGACAGTTAGGACTGTTGAGAAGGTTCCCCAAAATATTTGGTCATATTCTTGTTGTGACAGTTACAGGATTCATTATTGTAGCTTCAGCACTTTGCATAGTTTTCAATGATGTGATTTGTTTTATTTGGCCAATCTAACGATTTTGTTACAACGTCAAAAATATCGGTCACGTCGCCACATTTAGATTTTCCTGTTTTTTAGTGTAGCTCGGTCTAGCAGAAACAGCCTGCGTGTTATCAACGTCAACAAGTGTGTAAGAATCCTCCTAGGTCGGGATTGCGACCTTGAACAGGGGATTTAATCCCCCCTTGCATGCTCCAGACAATGAAAGGTCTGTTGTACAAAATACGGAATCAAAATAGCAGACCTAAGTCTGAAAAAACAAGCATACCTTTGTTAAGTTTGTCAGTAGGTTGTTATTTTTTCAAAGAATTGATTTAGACCTTTTGGAGGGGTAGATCAAAGGTCCCAGAAAGACCCACCAACTAGAAGTCCAAATGGTCAGGAATATTTTGTACATGTGGAAGCCAAGACATTATCAGGTGTGGATGGTATAACACGATACATGCTGAGGTCAAAGGTGAGATGAGTGGACACAGGCAACGGTTTCTACTGGTCAAGCATGACTGCCGATGACAAAATGTAGACATCTTGAGAGTGTGTGTATTTATAAAGCGGTATTTTTCAGTGCATGTCTAATTTAGGATTGCTTGGCCATGGCATTGGTCTATGCCCAATTAGTTTCAATTATATCATCAAAGGTCATGCTTATTCCTCGGCTCAACTAGTTGCAATTTTAAGCAGTTTGGTTTTAAATGCTAAACAAAGCATCAGAAATATCTAATATCTCTGAATCAGTTTCATTTGAATTCTGTCCCTTCTTTATCTGTCTGAAAACTAAAAGTAAAAAGTAGCCTTAAAAATAACCAGGCGTGTAAAGTAAAAAACATGAAAAATCCACTTCAGCACAGGCAATTTAGTAATTATACTTTTCCCCATTAGTAAAATTTGATAATTTCCTCATAGCACACCTGAGGATCTCTCACCTCACAGTGTGAATAAGAATCATCGCTTTAATCAACAAAGTATAATAACCAATCTTGAGTTTTTAGTTACTTCAGCAGTCGCTCATTGGAATTACGCCCATTCGCTGAAAGATACGTCAATCACGATTGAGGTCACCATTAGGGCGGGGCTTGGATAGAAGCGGAGAGGCGGGTGCATGTCAATTGTTGCTCGTTTTTGCCGTCAAAAGTCGCTCGCGGGTGCCGTGAACAGTGCAACCCAATTGGTACCAGCAGCACCTTTTTTTTTTATTTGGAAGAATCTCGGTCATGCGCACAGAAGAGACATAATCGCTGCTTTTTCTCCCCCTACTTCTTTCAACTTGGCTTCCTTCGTGCACTTTGACATCGGAGAGGACGCCACCGAGCCAAGTGCGGGGTTCGGAACTCATTTGGATTGGGTCCACTTGCAAGTGCACCGTGACCGACGTGGGCGGGTTTTGACGCACACTCGCGGACCCCCTCCTCCCCACGATAAAGCCCTGGGAGGACTTGTTGCGCGTCACTCGGGGGAGCGCACCAGTCTGGTTTTGTTCCAAAAGAACCAAACATAGACACGGCTGGTTGCGTTCACGGACCCAAACAGTGAAGCCAGTTCCTGAATGCGGTCGTGATTCAAGACCACGCGCGCATGCACGCTCGATCATTTTTCTTTATTTTAACATTTAAATGGCATTCAAACACAGCCGAGCTAAACTTTCCCTAGGTTGAATCATTTCCTTTTTCAAATCACCAACTCGAGCCGCCTCAACATGTCCGAGCGCGATGCACTGTGCAGCGATGGAGCTCCTGACTTTATACCGGCTCGAGTGTCCCGCGGTCGGCGGAGCGGTGTCGTTTTGCCCGGCGGGGGCGGTCAGGAGCCGGAGACCATGCTGCTGGAGTCCGTGAGGGCAGCACCGCGTCGTAGCAGCATCATAAAGGTAAGAAAATCATAGGAGCTACTTCTGACCTATTTTAATATCGTGCTGTCATTTTTGATAGTAAGTAAATACATAAAAACGTCTTAAAGAAATATCTTCAGGCTTTGCAATTGTTTTTAGAACCCCCCCCAAAAAATCTTCATTTTGAAATAAATAAAATTGTAAAATAATCTGGAAATATTCTTTTTTGAAGACTGACCCCAAAATGCCAAATACATGCATTTAAATGGACAGTGACAAGTGCTAAGCTAAAACATACTTTTGCAGTCTTATGAAAAGCACATAATACCACCATGTTGGGGGACATTTATACTACCACTAGTAAAGTTATTTATTGCTCAGTGATAATGATAACATGGTAACCCCCTGGGTTTGCAAGTAGGGCCACCTCCAAAACAATGTAAGCCCCAAAACGCCCAAAACGTGGTGATATAAGATTTATTGTACAGTGACAGGCACTGAGCGAGAACACCTAATAAACTTATATGTCCAGTTATATCACGGATACTATTTTCAGTGTTTGGGAAACATCTCAAATGAAACAAAAAAGCGGAAATATATTATTGGACAGTGACTGGCAAAGACACAACATACAGAAAAAACATAATTCCAACTTGTATATGTTTTATAAGGACAGAAAAAAGATACAAAGAGTCAAGGTGTGTTATCTATTTTTTTGTTGCGGACCACATTGTAGTTACATTTGACCTTAGAGGGGCATTTTTACTGTAAAACCACAAACATTTTATTATCTGCTCATATTATTAAACATTATTAAATACACAGTACACAACAAATTGATGGATAACAGAAATCCAAAGTCAAGAATAATAATTCCTTCAACTACTGTTTAAGTTACTGTAATAATGTAACAAAGAGAGGAAAATAGAGGGTTGTCCAAAAAGATGTATCCATTTTTGATGAAGTAGAATTTTCTATTTAAAGTTTCCTTTTAATAGAAGTTTTTTTCCTCATACACCGCCATTTTGCGAGCACAGCTCAATCGTTTATGACATGTTTGATTTTTACAATGTGTGCCTTTGATGCTTTCTATGTTTTACGCATGTTATCAAATGCTCTTATCGGGCCACCTCTGGTTACGGTTATGTTCCAAAGCTCTCACCCCTGTACAGGTGACCTCATGCTTTTCCATACTCACCTGTGCTCGGGTTGCAGGTGAGTAAAAAGCAGGGCGAAGAAGTGAGCACAAGGATCATGTTTGGCCATCATTACATTTGATGTCTCGGCCTCATTTGTCAGAAAGTGTGTGCTTGGGCTCACGTAGCACCACTCGAAGCAGGACACAGAGATATACATGTCACCACAAGTGGCTCCAGATGAATGAATGGCTTGCCATTTGAAGAAACTTGCTTATGTTCCTCATGCATCATTTTCTCGGTTGAATTTAGGCAAGTAGCGGCTTACACCTTGGAAGGGTTGCCAACTAATTGCAGGGAACTTGATTTAAGTTTTACTTTTTGATATTGAGTCATCACAGTTTGATAGTGAGACGTAAAAGCCACTCCAAAACCTTTATTTAAGACATTCTGAAGTTGTGTGTTTTGGATCATTGTCTTGCTGCAGAACCCAAGTGTGCTTTATCTTGAGGTCATGAAATACCAAGACAAGCTAAAAAAAAAAAACATCCCAGCTTTTTGTATTTTCTTGTAGTGCTACTACCACTACTCCCGAATTACGTACTGCCTCCTACAGGTCGGTCTTGGTACTTTGGCTTGCTAGACTGCTCTAAAGTTGGGAAATCGCCAGGTATCTATTCTGTGATGGTCCCATCTATACCGAAAGGCCTTGTGAAAAAAGGCAGTGTGAAAATTGCTGCAGGAAATGTTGAGGATACAAATTATCTGAGCCTGAACTGACTGTGCCCTCTGCTGGTTGCTAGCTTCTTGAGTTGTTGTAATGACGCTTCACAACTATTCCACACCATTGGTAATAATGTTAAATTGATAAAGAAATCAGTTTATGACTCCTTTTACTCCAGGTTTTACTCTCGGCTCATTGCACGAGAAAAGCAAACATTGGTCTCCATATTTACCGCTAATGGTCGCTGATAGCGGCCTGTCCATCTGCAAGAACCAGATGAACAGATCGCTCTGTCTCCGCTCTGCTGACAGGAGGTGGTGGATGACAGGCGCCATGTCAGTGATGGGTTCGGTCATCTGTGACAACGTTGTCCCATCGGGACCCACTGAGTGGTGTGACTGCGTCACATCACTGTCAGTAGGAGAAGTTGACCTAGTCCCATTCCCAGACTTATTTTTTTTATTTTATTGACTTTTTAAAGCTTGATTTAGGTGATAAGCTTGTTTCTTTTGTCACTTTGAATTTATTTTTTACATAAATCAGATGAAATAAGTTTTCTCTTTGCTATTTATAATTTCAGATTGAGACTATTTAAATGTAAGATAAATAAATTAAAAAAACGTTCAAGGTGGAAACTTTATGGTTGGACATTTATGGGAAGTAACACAAAAACATGATTTTACAGGAATAAACTGGACTTTTATGATTAAACAGGGAATGGTGAAACCACAGCGCCGCATGTGTTCGATTCTTCCTGTGTGGAGTTTGCATGTTCTCCCCGTGCCTGCGTGGGTTTCCTCCGGGCACTCGATTTTCCTCCCACATTCCAAGTGTGATTGTGCGCGTGAATGGTTGTTCGTCTATGTGTGCCCTGTGATTGGCTGGCAACCGGTTTATGGTGTCTCCCGCCTACTGCCTGGTGTCAGCTGGGGTAGGCTCCAGCACGCCCTCGTGGGGGGAAGCGATTCAGAAAATGGATGGATTGATAGCAAAACCACACTGTTTCTTTTTATCATTTTTTTCCTTGATTTATTTTATATTCATTGGATATTAAATGTAAATTAATCTGAATTTTTAATTTGCACTGTACATCCATGGTGGTGCCTGCACAGAAATCTGTGAGAATTCATTCTGCACTGTGAAAAATGCATTGCTAGACTACAGACTACAAATTATAAAGAAATATTTCCCAAAACAAAAATGACATTATGGCCATTTTTGCGGTCTCACTGTAGACGGTAGATCACATGCAGCTGGCACACGGTGTGCTTTGTGCCTCTGCTTTGGAGGGAAACCAGTTGAGGAAGCTGGAAAGATGCATGTCCCACCCCAGGGAGGAGTCATGAACCGGTGACAAGGTTCTTGGAAGAGCTCCATTGCAATGTCTGGAAATGGTGCAACCAGGGCTGGTAGTTTATTCTCGCCTAATTTGCAGAGGAATAAAACAATTGACAATATTTGTTGTTTGGTTTAGTAATTTAATACCTATTTTCATTATATATAGTTTACAAATGTATATTAATTTATATATATATTATGAGTGATATCTAGAAAATGGTTTCCCTGTTGTCAGTGTGAACTTATGATGGTGGTCAGACCAAATAAAATCAACCGTGGGATTCATTAATTTAATATTTATAATGATTTATATTTTACATCACCGTTGCAAAATCTCATTTAACCCATTTTGGGCTCTACAATCCCAACCCAACATGCAGGGACACACCCAGAAGTGGTCTACATTTATCACTGGCTGGTTCGGTCCAACATATTGGGTTATTTTTAGCCCATCAGTTTTAAAATGTCTTTTTAGAAGACACATCGACTCAGATGTTCTTACAACAAGTGTAGTTGCCCTTTAAAGGAAATTTGTTGAGGAGGACTGGTTGCAATTCAGGGAAAATCTCTTCTTGGCTGGTTTCGCATTACTTTGACAACCCGTGCGTCTGAGATGCCTACACATGCACGCACACACACGTGTTTGTTCAGTTTTTAGAACATAAACACAGGAAATTAAAGACAATCTCGTTAAGTTGCATGGATATGGTGATTGCGCATTGAGCAAAAGAACACGGCGGCGAGTAGCATTCCCAATTATCATTATCATCATGAACTTTAACAGCTTGTTCTGGTTATGTTTAATCTGCAGCGGAGTCTTGTTTTGTTATTCGTGCTACTTAAATGCCTCTCAGCAAGCGGCTTCGAATAAAGTTTGTCTGAAGTGGTTATGACATCCTCATTCCCCTTGAATGTCATTGTTGGCAAGGAAAAGAAGAACGGAATATTATGAAGAAATCTCGTAATTTTTTCCGACAATGTTTGCAATGTTTTTTTTCAGGCAAAAGTGCTCTAACCTTCTCAACTCTGACTCAGACTCTCCTGAATGTTCTAACACTATTATGATCTTACGCAACTCAGATGAATTATGAACACCTTCTAGTGTTCGAGTTCATGCTGTTTCTGTCTGTGTCACATGGCCAACACTGCTAGAAACTTCTCAACGTTTCCATCGAAAGCTCCAATCTCCATCATACAAAATGGACGGGAGAATTCTGATGCGGCAAAAGACTGTTGCTTGAGTTTCACCAAAACAAATGTTAGTTTCAGTAAAGACTAAACTGTTTTGATAAAAATTCACTGAGCAATGCTATTAAAAAAAACAAAAAAACAGTACTATGTGAAAGACAGTTGTGTTTGGTACGATGGCAATTCCGCATTATCGCCTCATATAAATGGAACTGGAATATTAATTAATTTCAATCAGATTAAACACCTCAGCTTCAGGCTGCGATATCAACGCGAGGCAGCGAAGCATCATTCAATTAGCTCGCCGCGTTTGCGTATAAACGGCCAGCCTGCAAATATGGTGATGACTACTGATAGCGTGGGATTAACAAGAATTAGGGCACAATACTGTGATTCTGGTGATCGTGCAGTGGTGTGTTGATTAAGACAAATATAAGCTCCAGGCTGAACTAAAAAGCCCTAATAGTAATCCAATCATTTTGTTGTTGTTGAGTCACTTGAGGATCCCGAGGAACGAGTGTGTGTTCAAATGTCACCAGCTCATGCAAGTGGAAGGAGGGCAGTGTGACATGGATGACATCATGCCGACGCGGGTTTTTGGCGGGTGGAGGCGTTATGATCATCGAAGCATCATGCATCGTGAAGCCATCTGGCAAGATGTGGCGTGGGCTTGCAGGCGCGTGACAATTATGGGAAAAAACATGAAAAGAGTGGAGGAACATTTGGAATCTCTCTGATATGACTCAGGTAGTAGAGTAGGAGACAACACTGCACATCATCACCATCAGCAGACTTTTTTTTCTTGAATGTAAAAATCGGAGGTTTTTACCAAAAATGATATCCCCCATAATATGCTATATGTTAAATTACCAGAAGTCTAAATTGTCTTTGGTAAATTTCGACTCATTGAAAACAAAATTCCCTTTAATATTTGCAAAATTAATTTGAAAACCAAATTGTCTATGTCAAAACATAGCGGGCATGCTGTCCTTTATATTTGTGAAAACACGTCCAGGATGTTTTGTATTTTTTCTGGATTTTTTTTAGAAATCTTAACAGAAAATGTCTTTAAAGCAGATATTTTGACTTTATTATTGGCTCTAAATTGCCTGTGACGTTTACAAAGCTTATTTCATTTGTAGTCTAAATGTCCGTCATTTTGCCTCATTTTCCACAAAATCAATCATTAAAATAGAACCTCCAAGCAACAAGTGAATACATGCGATCAGAGTTGGAATTGCATGTGAAGTACACAGAAGGAGTTTATTTGAGTTGCTGAATTCCTTTCTTTCATTTTCTCAGCATGGCTGCTTCTCCATTTAAAACACGGCTTGCCTGTTTTATTTTTTTGTTCCAAATTCAGATTTTCTTTTAAACGTCTACAGTGCCTTATTTCCTTTTTCTCACTTTGTTGTGTCCAGTCAAACTCTCATATCCTCTCCCGCAGTGCCAAGCAGAGAACAATCATTTGTTTACCCCTGTGTGTGTGTATGTGTGTGTGTGTATGCAAAGCAATGCTGGCCACTGAGAGTCCACTGTGAGGTGGTGTCATGCCGCTGCTGGTGCGGTCACATCATCTCATGACAGCTGCTGATTGTTTGGGACAAAGCATCTTCTGTGATCTATGAGGACATCATTTGACATAATCACAGCACACCTGCATGCACCCTCATCACATCCCGAACTGGTTCGCTTCATGCAAATTTAACATGATGACATTTTACAACCCTATGAGCGCGATTGTAAATATATTAGTTTTAATGTCATTCATTGATTATCACGCTTCAAGTACAATTATAAGTATTGGAAACATTTCTTGGCACTTGTCTTTACTGTTTCGATCACCTAGTTCTCTAGTTAGTGCTTGTTTTAATCTGTTTATTTGACACTGCGCCATTGTGGGCGTGAACACAGTTGACTAGCTTCATGGCCCATGGAAGCGAAGCCTCTTATTCCCTTTAAATTTGATGAGAGAGATGCAGATTTTCTTTGACATAGTGGAAGCAGAAACGGACTTTTTGGAGTATGCTTATAAGAGATTGCAAGCAGACCTTCTCCACCGCGAAGTGGGCACTTGTTGATCATCTTCCAACCAGAACATTTTTGTCTATGCCTTAATATGATGGCATTTTTGCTATGCAAGCAGATGATTTTTAATCATGTTTGCAGGAAACTGAGGCTGGGAGTCTTTCTCTCTTCTATTAGGACATTAATGCGAATTATGTTGGGTTTATAAAGTTGACCTTCACTCCTCCCTCGCTCGCAATGTGGAATTAAAACACCAAAGCATAAAAGAGGATTTGGAAAAAAAAAAAAGTTGAGGTTGGAGTCCGGCAAGGACAGCTGAGAAACAACAAGCTGTTTATCTGCATATCACTTCCTGTCCTGCCCACTTTGTTTGTGTAAACACATCTCATGGTGTCCTTGCTGCCACCACCATCTCCAACACACTTTACGAGTGGACAACAAACAGGCACATGTGTGTGTTAAGTGTGTGTGTCAACTGTGTGTGTGTCAGCTGTGGGTCGCATTAAACTCGGGTTGGATAGATCAAGGGAAACTCTAGAGACTGCATGTCTGCTTGTTTTGTCGTTTCCAGCTTTAGCCCGGAGGGCAAGTCTCAAAGCACACACGCACGCACGCACACACGCACGCACGCAGATGATGTAACCGGCTTTTGCTGTAGTGAGTCCGAGTACGCTGTCTCACCCGACTAATTGAAATGATTTAAAAAAAAAAAAAAGTTACTACTTGTTTGGATTGGAACATATTGACCTTACATTTTGCCTTCTTTCATATACTTTGTACAATGTATTTTTGTCTTCTCTCCTCATAAATGCACTCATAAAATACAGTGATGTCATGCATGATGGTTCCATTTCTCCGATTAGTACGACATGAATGGCTTTTATTTGACTTCAAGTTCATTGACTCTTTTGTGACATCATTTATGTTTCTGCGGAAGAGCGTGTTTGATGACAGCGAACTTTGTCTGCAATTAATGACAGTCCTGTTGGTCCAGTTAAGAAAACAACCCAACTTGTTTTGTACCACACCTTCAAGTTATGTTGTCGTTTTTTCTGCTTCTGACTGTTGGCTGTAGTGCCAACGTAAATATACATAATATAGGGGGGCGGGGCACTTTAAAAATCTTTTATAGTTAGTCTTGCTAGTATGCATTAACTGCAGACCCAGGTTAGTTTCTGGATTTGTTTTCTAAGCAGCAACCACACACATTTTGGGTTCCTATATTTCCTCTAATAGTGACTGTCCGTCTAAATGACGCTTTGCTGTCGGGTGCGGCATCCTCTAATGCCAAAGGAACACTTTTGAGAAGTACCGTATTTTCCGCCCTAAAAGGCGCACCTAAAAACCTAAAATTTTCTCAAAAGCCGACAGTGCGCCTTATAGGCCAGTGTGCCTTATATATGGCTCTCTTATATATATATGGTATATGCCTCTCTTTTTATCAGCAGATAGATGATGTGTGTTATAAATGAATTTCTTGTTCAGAATTCAAGCTACATTCATATTTAAGGATTTTGTCCTTAACGACATTTTGCGTTCCAATTGTCGTTAGAACCTCGTGTGCCTCCATGCTTATCTTCTGGGAGGCTTCAATGCTTGCCTGGAATGGACTCAGTGGATTTCTATTACTTTCTACCAACTAAATGGTTTCCAAAGCGACCGTTGTCAAGAAGACGAAGAGAAGTGTAATGGGTTTTGTCATTAATCCTTTTCTATTAGTAGACTCTCTTGCTATGTTGGTCTCACTAAGGCTCAAGCAAGATTTCACCTCTTGCACTTTGACACAGGGGACTCGTAAGCACTTTATTGATAGCCTGTCCGAGTATCGCCCAGATTATCTGACGACCCCTGACTGGATTATTGGTGACATGTCATTTTTATTTGCAGACTGTGTGTTCGTCTTATAACCACAGGATGGATGCCTTCCATGCAAAGCATCCCGCTGTGCTCATGGGAACATGCGAGGCTAATTAGCATGAAGTCAAACGGTGGCCACATGCAGGGTTAGGAAGGTCACTTGTACAGTGCATAGTCTCAAAACATTTTGCTAGTGTGTAGCAATTAGCTCACTTGCTCGCCTGTTTATGGTAAAGCAACATTATCGTCGTGTGCAGTCAATAAACCCGAAAGGTGAAGGTAATTTGTGCGGTGTTCTTTTTGTGGTTTGAATTATGTGCTGTGTTCTTTTTCTTATGCATTATTCATTTGGTGTAAAAAAAAAAAAAAAAAAAATCACATTCGTTGGAGGTGGCAAGTGATGTCGGTGGAACGTGAAGATAATTATTTCTGTTGTGAATCATGTATTGCGGTCTTGTCATTTTTTCTTGGCTGCTTTCTTTGTCACGCAAGTGGAAACAAAAGTTAAATTCCGTGAAGCATGAAAACATGTCTCCCCTTTGTCTGATAAGCAAGGTGGCGAAGCAGTTTATCACAAAATCTTTCAGTGGTGTACTAAAATCAGATTACCAAGGACAGGACCTCTTAAATTGAATAAAGAGACACGAATAATAGAGATAAAAATTTGGAATTTTTGGATTAATAGATGTTAGTCTGCTGTTCCTGCAGAATCTTTTGTGTGCATTTTGGGCTTCACTTTTATGGTGTGTTTGTCTGTGACCTGGAATTGTGGCAAATGAATTTATCTGGCTGCAGGTTATTGTGTTCCTACAAAAAGTGTGATTTCAATTTTGTGTTCGTAACATACAGTAACAAATTGTGTGATATTCCAATGCAGTATATTGACCAGAGATTGCCACTACCGTAATTTTCGGACTATAAGTCGCACCGGAGTATAAGTCGCACCAGCCATAAAATGCCCAAAAAAGTGAAAAACCCCATATATATGTATATAAATCGCTCCTGAGTATAAGTCGCCCCCCCACCCAAACTATGAAAAAAAAACGCGACTTATAGTCCGAAAATTACGGTACTTATTATAACAACACATTATGTAACCGCCAGGTGTGTGTTAATATTCAAGAAATATGATTTAATAATAAGAATAATGAAGTTATAATGAGTGAATATTAGATGCACGATGTGGTTTGCTTTGTTCACCAGATGTCTTTCCGCTCTGTCCCCCTCTGTCTCCATTATTCCAACCCACCGTAAACATGTCACTCACACTTCTTTGCAGCCTCGCTCGATTTATTTAGCGCCGCTCTCTATCTCTGCCTCGGCCTGTCTTAAAAAGCTTACGTTTCCCATCCATCTTTGTTTGTTATCACGGCACTGCTACTCTGGCTAAAGTGTTTTTTCTTAGGGGTGGGTAACTTTTTTTCCCCTCTTGAAAGTCTTTCGAGGGCCATTCAACTAAAATCATGGGAAAAAAAATTGATCCAATCATTGCTTCTGATGTTTTATGAGATTTTTTGCTTCTAATGTTGTTGGATTTGTACAACACTCCCACTGAGATTTTATATTGAAAGGAACTTTTATGCCTTGTGTATTGAATAAAAAAAAACTGGGCATTTCAATAGAATCTTTGTGATTTGTCCCGAACGAGAAAAAAATTAAATGGTACTTTGAAACAAAGCAGAACCTTTTGGCCACAATTTCAAAAGGTATGCTTGGTAAAAACGCAATAAAGCATGGTGTTGGCAGCATGCATCATTTTTTTTTAGCTGCTTTTCTTCAGCTGGAAAAGCCTCACATACCAGTCAGTATTAGCGCAAAGTCTTCTACTTGAGAAAAAAAGAGTCAGGAAAAGCCTACTGAAACATCAGAACTTCATTTGGGGTTAATCAGAGGACCTACCAGATGTGTGCTGGCTCTCATTTTACACAAATGTGGATGCGATTTGATTTATTCCGACCATAGCCACATTCCAGTTATAAGAGGGTGTGCACACTTGTGCAATCGCATTATTTCAATTACTTTTCAATAACTTGCCATTTTGAAAAGATGAATTCAATTGAGGTATAGATTACATTAATGATGGAAAACATTTTGAAATGATCAATCTTGGTCTATTTTTTGTTGTTGCATTTTTTTGTTTTCATTATCTTTTAAAGGCATCACTTCATTGCTTTGTCATTTTTGTTCTGTTTTATAGTATTGTATTATATTGTTTTACATAAATTGCTAGTATTGTCAGTTTTTTGTCCGTTGATTGATTAATGTTTTCTCTCCTATCTCATCCATTCTCCCCATGTTTCTAGCTCTAGGACGTCTTTGTCTAGACATCCTATTAAAATAAATAACATGGGGAGTTTGTGCAACCAGAGATGGACGGCCCAAGGTGACATATCCCTGAACTCGTTAGCATGCTGTGTCTCCCTGGTGGACGTGTTAATATTCGTTTTGAGCCAATACGTTAATAGGTTATTAATCTTCAGCTGATGAGCGAGGTGTCCGGTCATATCTGAAAACCTGATTTAGGAATACCCCCCCAACACACACATCTATTATGATAAATTGGTGTTTTTTCATGCGAGTCATTTAGAAGTGTCAATTATTTTGAAGGAAAAAAGAAAAACATCTCACTGCATAGTATTTCATAAAAATCCAACGCAAAAGGCAGATTGAACACCAAAAAATGAAGAATGTTGCACCGTTAAATTAAATAATTAAGTGGACTTAACTATAAATCAGTACAGTAAAATTTCTCCCCATTTAAGGAGTTGCGACCTGTATCTAAGACCTGTATCAATTTTCTTTTTATGAATGACTCAGTTCCAGTTTTTCTCAAATCCTTTCGTACGAGCTGCTCGATCGAGTATGTATCTGACATTTTGCAATGCAATCTCAGTCGGCCAGGTCGCGCTCGGCCCCCAAGGGTGTAAGCCCAGCCACCAAGCGCTCGCCAACGAGCTCCGCCCCCAGGACTGGCTCCAGAGGGGGGGCAGGGTGACCCACGTTTGGGCAAGGGAAAATGTGCTGTGATATTATAACTCACCAGAAAGGGGATGTTAGCCGTACTTTGTCTAATCCCTAATATACGACCTGTTTGCCATGGGTGACCCTGCCAGGAATGTTGTGGAAGGTTTTCAGCCTTTTAGCCATGACATTCATTAAAGGAAAATATCAGTGACTGATGGCTGCATCATTTTGGCAAATGTCGGCGCTATTTGACTGTTGCCGCTTGATGGCTGCTTGTTTTTTTGCACCTTAAAGGGCAGCATTTTGACAGCCCCTTTTTTTTTCAATCGAGATGTCGGTGCTGTTGATAAGTCGAAGGCAAGAGCAGCATCATGTTATTCGCCAAGTTGCTTGTTTACTGTCAAACTTAACCTGGAGCGAACATGCGTACTGAGATCGTGACATCACTCATCCCAATGGTGAATAGACATTTCAAACCTTTCCGCTTTCTTCTATAATTGCTTCAACCAACAATGAGGATATACTAGGTTCTCTGCTGAAAGCGTCACCTACAAGTTTCTCAAGGCCACAGCTTCAATGCGCAGTTTTCAGTTCATTTTGCACCACTATAGAAAATTCAGAGAACACAAACAACCCCAAAATAGTCTTACATAATAGAGCGAGAGCAGAATGTATTGAACTAAATTAATCAACAAAAGTCAAAAAAAATTAATGTAAATAAACAACAAGTAGAATACAAAAACAAACTCAAAGAGGTAGGGAAAGAAATATAAAAATGGAAGCTTTCCTACACAAATGAGAGAGAGAATGGAAGGGACAAAACCTAGTGGCTCAATATTGGTCCATATATAAGGCGCACCTGATTATAAGGCGCACTGTCGGCTTTTGAGAAAATTGGAGGTTTTTAGGTGCGCCTTATAGTGCGGAAAATACGGTACTTTCGTCAAAAAGGGCGAACAAACAATGAGTACAACCACCCAAATATAAGCAAAACATTATGTATAAAAAAAACATTAACCTGCCAAATGGTTGATGGATTAACAAAGGTTCCTTCAATGTGTTCATGCAAGTAACAATTAGCCAATGTTTGACATTTGCATGCAATAATGAATGAAAAACCATTAGCAGTAACAACTTCACTGCTCTACTTTCACATTTTTGCTTCATGTAACATTTAGCCTAGACCAGTAAATCGTATTTTATGTATTACAAACAGTGATTATGACATGTTTGGACAAAGCAAGCGGACAGCAGAATTGTTGGTTGGCATCATTTGATAACAAATACAGCACATGTCCTCTAATTGAAATTTCTACATGGCTTATAACATAATCGAAACCTTTTATGTGTATAATTCAAACAAATATGTTTTTTGAGTTTTTTCATATAACAAATGGACATTCACACTTCTCAATCCTCTGTTTTTTTGTGCATTAATTGATATGACTATTTTCAACAAGTCTGTTTGTGTGGTGCCCAATTAGGGAGTGCTCCAAATCCCAACGTAGTGTCTGTTTACAATTTTATCGTCATCTCTTGGGGGCCTCACCAACCAGCGACAGCTAGGAAAGGGCCCAACAACAACACGTAGCTGGGGAAAATTTGATGTCTACTATCATCATGGAAAGTTATCACTTTTGACTTGTCCCATCAGTGGTCATAAGTCCCACTGTAATTGCAATTTCAATAATGTGAAATGTTATTTATAAGAATGATTATCTGTGAGCTGGATATATACAGTGGCAATGCATCTTTCAGGTTACCGCTCTGGGTTAGTGTGCCGGTGATGGCGTCAAAAAATGGAATCGTGAGACATGGAGAGTGCCACATCTGTGCACGGTGATGCTGTTGTGTCACTTATTTCCATGGTTACAGAGATTCATGGTGGCTAGTGAATGTGTGCCTCCTGCAGACAATGCTGTGCACTCTCATTACTGCCCGCCATGCGTCCTACATCCAGCTGGGAATGGCACGCAGCAGGAGGTGGAGGAGGAGAGGCAAGTCTACAATGTGAATAATGGAAGGAGGCATGGAATGAAAAGAGAGCTTTAAAAGTGAAGTGTGGCGTGAAGCGTAGATGATCGTGGATTGATGCCGGGACTGGGCGGAATCAAATAAAACCACCAGAGGAGGATCAGTTAGGACCGTAATAGACACTGTGTATTCAAACTCAGTTTATTACTTTATACAATGGCATCTCTGAAGTCGCAGCACAATTTGGAGTTTTCAAAATATGGCTCTATACTTGGATATCTTGGAACATATTGCGGTTTCAAGAGACTGGCCAGAAAAATATGGCTAAGGTAATTAAAAAAAGTGTAGGCTAGTGGTTAGGATGCCTCAGGACAAGCGCAATATAAACTGGATGGATGATAAAAAAATAAAATAACAAAATAAAAAAAACTGAATTACACCACACTGTATCAAAAGTGAAGACAATTTGCAATTCTAGTAATGACACGAATTTGATGCACAATTTGTCTTCGCGGGCCACATAAAATGATATCTGGCCCCCGGGCCTTGAGTTTGACACCTGTGCTGTAAAGTGATCCGTGTTTAGTTTATGTGAAAAGACTCAACTCTCAAGATCCTGTACCTTGTCGTCCAAGTTAATGATTCATTCTTTTTAAGCATATTCACGGTTTGGCATTCACACATTTACATCTGCTGTACATCATTTATTGGGAGGAAGCTGTTCTTATCTGGAAAAAAAAAAGATTATTTACTGCTTACTTGCAATACATGCATAGTATTTACTTTGACCCCATTTCGTGCCATGTCTATGTGAAGCGAGTTGAGGAGTTTTTTGCTGTCGGCGTCATTTACTTTCAGATTTTTGATATTCATGGAAGTGCTCTTTGCCTATAGTGGTTAACTACAAATATCATGCATCTTCAAAAAGTCATTTTATTTACTTTATTTTGATTTTCATTCCGTGTATTTATAAAGTATTTGACTTGCTGTGACATGACACATTTCATCAATGATGCAGCAAAGTGCATATTAAGGAGGACCTTATTGCAGTACAAGTGGATGTGTGTGTGTCACATTCTCGTACACGGCACGTACGGGACTTCCTGTGGGACAGGATTGTCTATATATAGTGCCATGTGTGTTTGTGTGTTTAATGGTGCGTGTGAGAGATAGCAGATGTCATGTGTGCATTGAAGAGATAGAAGACGTGGACAAAAAAAAGCGCAAATGAGTTTGCCGCTGATAAGGAGGTCGTAGCGATGACAAATAATGGCGCTTATGTAGGACAAGGTCTTAGTTAATCGTCCTTACCTTATGGGCCCATTTTGCTGTGAATCAAATAAGGCACTATAAGCATCCTCAGATGGAGTTACAAAACAGACAGCATGCCCGATAAAGGAACAGAGGTGAGTGCAATGGTGTCAAACAAAGTGAACGCATGTGGTTGGATGATTTATATATATTTTTTGTGAGTAAATAGTAATCGTTATCGCAAATTATCAAAGGTTTTTTCATACCCTTACCTGGGCTTGACTGTTCATCTGCATTACGTGACCTTGTTTCCTGCATTTGTCTCCCGTGCATGTGCATATGTATGTATTTTTGTTACATAAGCGGATTATTATGTAATATTTAGTTGTATTTTTGTCAAGGAGGTCATCATTTGCTTACATGGTGTGTGTGTGTTACCCTAGCCTAGTGTATCACCCACACCAGCCATCAACTGGGTGCCACCTGAGGATGTTTTGGCCCCTGTGCGCACACGCTTGCACTGGCTGGGAGCTTATTTTTTTTCTTTTCTTTTCTCTCTCTCTCTCTCTCGCTCTCGCTCTCGCTCTCGCTCTCGCTCTCGCTCTCGCTCTCTCTCCCTCTCACACTGGCATGTGACACACACACACACAGTGCCACCGCATGGTTCTATTCATGTGTCAATCAGTATTTAATCTCCTGAGATTTCGGCTCAGACCGCAAGGAGAGGGCCCATTTCCACCTGTGTCATTTGCTTTTTTTTTGGCTTTATTTTGACCCAACCTGAGCTGGATACAACCAATCAACCAACTCATCTCCGTTTGGAGAGCTTTTTTTTTTTCCCCTACTTGAAAACAACAACACGGGACACTGAAAAAGACTCAGAATTGAACACATCAGTCAAACCGAGACACTGACAAACAGCGCCAAATGAAGAAAACAACAGTTTTTATCCAATAGTAGATTGTGGGCAGAAGACAACAGAGGGTTGTTGCAAAACTATCGAATTTAATGAATAATATTGCAGTAAGTCAGCTAGAATGTGAATCATCACACTGCCAAGGACATGTTCTCGCCGAGCTAACCTCTTCTTCAATCAAACAGACTTTGACATTGACATTTTCTATTTTTTAATTTTTTTAATTTTAATTATTTAATTATTTATTTTTCTAATTTATCTTTTTTCTATTTATATGCAGTGAACTAAATAAAAGGTAGCACAGTCCTGTATATGCCACGTAGCTTCTTCTCAAAGTCTTGTTTGTAATAGCCCGTGGAAAATGGCAAATAAGTCACAACGTTCTTTAGTATGTAGTCATTTTCCCTCGATCTAAATTTATTCAGGTAGTAACAGAACAGCATTTATCATCATTTATTTCACGGCTGCTGTACTTCCATGTCTCCCTTTGGCCATCAAGTGTATGCCCCGCCTTCTTTTCTCATCATTTTCTCACGCCGATCCCTTCTACATCCATCATGCCATATGTGCAGCCCGCTCGGAGGTGCGCTTATTAACAGAGAAGACGATTAACTCAAATCTGCTTGATTAGCTTTGCCTCTCCTTGATGAAATCTCGGCGCAAATAATGCACTTGTTCACATCCACCAAGGAAAGACTCACGTAACAAAAAGTCAATTAAAACCTCCATTCATCCATTTTCTTTATCCTGGAATGTATCCGAGCTGATTTAATGCGAATGCCTGCAGACTACACGCCACTCTGGATGGACTGGTTGCCAATCATCATCAGAGCACCGGCTGAATTGAGCTGCAATTGATCTTATGTAAATTCAGACATGATCGATAATTCTTCCCCTGCTGACTGCTTACCAGTCAATGGCAGTGTGTGAATGGGGATTAGAGTGAGGAATTAACACCATGCCAGTCCCAGTGAACTTCCAATGGCATTTTCTATCCAAGCTGACTCAGAGCAGCTTCCAGTAAATCACAGGACAGTTTTGAACGCGGCAGTGAGGTTTGAAGACAGAGAATCGAATACATCCAATGAATCTGTCCATTCACACATCAATTCATCTGCGTCAATGCATCTGCACATCCTGTCACCTGGCTTTCAATGTCCTGTCATGTGTGTATCATGTTTTTTTTTCCGATGAGTGTTTGTCATGTTAATATGCTTCAGTACTTTACGTCAGTCGTTTGATTATATTGATAGAAGTTTTCTCACATACGTTTCCAACCACTTGTGTCGTTTGCTTCAATACTTCAACACATCATTTGTCCATCTGTCTCACTTTGTTTTTATTTTGCCCAAACATTTTAACGCCAGAGGCCTCAGCTTCAGTTTTTTTTTTTTGCATTGTGTAAAGAACACAACAGCAGCAAGTATTGTTTTTCTTCCTTTTCAGGGGAAATGAGAGTGCAGTGCCTTGCCTGATGGTTATTGCGCAGATTACTAAGTAGGGAACATGAATGTCATAATTACATCGAGACGTTTGCCTCACAGTTTGCATAATAGCAGCTTCGGCTTTCGTTTTTACCCGTGTGTTTCTTTTGCGCTCATTTAGCCCAACACTTACATATCTTTTCAGCATTGCCATGAGTGCCTTTTGGAGGGCTTGGCTTTGAAAGAAAAAAAGACTGCAAAGCATTTGCCTTATGCAAGCCCTTAATTATTTTCATGCTCGACTGACATCAGTCTTCTAGTGCCAGCAGTGAGAAACAAACATTCGCTACCTCCAGAGTATTTAAAAATAACAGTTAATTGAGATATAGATTAAGAATTTTGTGGATTGTGTGGAAGTGATTGTTGATTAATTGTGTCTTGAAGCAATTGAGTCAAAATAGAGTGCAGTACTTGGTTGCAGCCAGCAGAGGCAACATTGCTTCTGCCTCCACGCTAGAAAGACAGCTTGACATCAGCTAGGTCGGAGATGTAGAGCGACGTCTACCCAACGCATAAATTAATGAGAGTCCTTTGTTTGCTATGTAGCAGTTGCGATTTGTCATTTGTGGAATGCATGTTTTTTTTGGGAGATGATTGCAATCATTGCATTATTGCTATCTAGACCAGTAATAAGCCAATCAAGACCTGCTTGCTTTAAAACTATTTATTTGTTATTCCCAGTTAAAGTTTAGTGTAAAACTGATAACATTTTACATGGGGCAGATATGTTACAGTAATTATAAATCTCACCTCAAAATTGCCGATATCGCGTGCTCACAAACGGTAAACCTCGATGTATCTTTGGTTATGATTGACGTTCTTACCACGTTGCTAAGGGAAATGGCCTCGGCCTAAAAACTTATAGCTCAGAGGAAACCAAAGCAATTTCAAGAGGGCTCAAGGATTGCAAGGAAATAGAATGGCTAATGATGAACATTTGCTTTTTTTGGAGTAAGGTAACACAAGAAGAAATTTTGGTGATTTTTATCAAAATGAATATTTAACTTTTATCTGGTTCCAAGTCTTCGCTCTAAAAAAAACACTTGTGTAATGTCATCATCACAGTGCATGTGCTCAGTTTCAACACCTGCCATTTAATCACCTTATAGTCAATTATTTATCTTCCTCAGCCTGCTTTTCATTCTTAGTCTTCTATCTTCATCTGTGCCTCGTCTTGTGTGAAAGATTCATCAAGGCATTTAGCAAACATCTCCTTTTCTGAAGCACACATGGCACTCATCCAGCTCATCTTGGTGCACTCTCCTTCCCACACACCCACACACAAACACGCAGTGCTCTGATAGCAGTCTGGACTGTTGTTTTATTTTAGTTTGCAAACTTATTAACTGTCCCTCATTTGACTCAATTGATGAAGCGATTGCCCTTACAAGGCCTTAAGGCTCGGAAAGCTCTGTAAGGGCTTCTGGTCTCTGTAATGCTGAGGAAAGTTTAGTTGAGAATGCCAGGAAATCTGCATTGTTAGCTGGAAAATACACACTTACATTGTCTTATCTTCACCGGATTGTGAAATGCTGTATCTCCTTTTGGATCTAAAACAAAAGCAAAAGGCACGTTGTTTAAAAATAACAGAGATTCGTAGGTTTCGCTAAACCGTGACGTTACGCAAGTAGGTACAGTAGCTGTGATACATGAAGGAAAACATTACTTTTACTGAGGTCATAGGTTTGTAAAATGTTTAATAACTTATTTAGTTCAAACTGAGCATCACAATACCTTCATAAATTGTGTATGCGAGGTTTTAAATTACTGGTATTGCTACTTTCGGCTTGCTGTGCCAAGAAAAGAGCATAGATAGCGTAATATAATGTAATGTAAAGTAGTTTATTATAAACCTTCAAACGATTGCTAACTGCACATGGAGCAGCAACACATACCAAAAAGCATACAACAATTCAGTTCAATTTAATTTCCAGTCTAAAAGTGTGCTCATCATTTCTCCTTTTCTTCTGTTGCTTTTCCCTTTCAACCATGCCCTGCTTCCTTTTTCCTTTTCATCACCATTCCAACTTTGATCTTCTTCCTCCATGCACCTCTTAAATTGCTCTGCTCATTCTCAGTAAACTTCAGTTTTCTACGGAACTCTGAGAAGATTAACCTCAAAACGCATACCATTGCTGCCAAGACTGGACATGTGTAACTGCACCTTTATCGGGATCGGCACCAAAACTGGCTACTTCCTTATCCACCTTTAATCTGACCTGCACAAAAGCATTGGGGTTAGCAGTGTATTTGTTAGATTTTTTTTTAGAGTTAAAAACAATTTTTGTTCTAATGAATTTTATTTATTGGTGAATTTTTGCTGTTCGCGGGTTGGTGACTTGATCTCAATCAGTTTGGTTTCTGGTATTTCAAAAATGTTGACACAAATATTTGTCCTGTGCCTCCACATCATGGTTGCGTACAGCGATACTGCCTGCATTTCAGACGCAATGTTGAGATTATGTAAAATCAGCTACCACTATTTATCTCATAGCCTGACACAAATGATCGGGGTGGAAGGCATTCTCCAAGTGCCCGCTTCATAGCAATAAACTTTGACTCCTGCACTGAATTTTAAGGGAATGTGAGGACTCTCTTCCATTGGCTGAGAAGCAAGTCGGCTGTGTTCACGCCCATAACGGCGCAAACGCCCGTTACTAACTGCGCTTGGCTGTGAAAAATACCCCCAAAAAGAAAACTGCCCATGCGTACAGTTGGACCAAATTTTGAGCGAGACTTCCATTGGGCACAGCCCATTGTCTCGTTCCAGCCGCATATCCAGATGACTTTGAACTTTGAATTTTTATATTCCCTTGAGGCGAGCTTTAATTCAAACTCAGCTCTATGAATTCATTGTGCGAACGCACTTGTAATTGCACCTTATTCTGCAACTGCACCAAATTGTGGCACTCGTGTACTTTGGAACAGATAGTTTATCATCTTCTGCCTTTCTGTCATTTCCTCCCTCGCTTTCATCACCATTCATTCCAGTTTCAATCTTCTCCCTCCTAAACTCCCCTCTGTCCCGCCACTCATGTGTACACTTAGTGGATATCACTGGAGTCAGACGAGCTTGACGCTGTTATGTAACAAACGTCCTCTTGACTTGGAAGTGTGTCATCTCATGGGATAAAGCCCCCCCCCACCCACCCACAATAAAAAGACCCTCTGCTAAACCCCCCTTTAGGGGCTCCCTGGCGAATGTTAATGCTTGAATAGTGTAATGGAGGAAGGAAAGGGCAAGGGAGGGGAAAGGATGAGACAATAACAGAGAGCTGATCTACAAGGACAGAGTGGAGGGGGGGAGGCGGTTGTCGGGGGCGACCACCGTTCTTGAGCAGTAACAAGAAGAGAGGGAAGTAGATGAAGATAAATATTGTAGACATGAAGGAGAGCTGATGTCTCGTCCTTTGTGTGCCTTTACAAAGATAATAATGCTCAGTTTTATTAAAACTGACAGAAATATATTCATGTAAACAATCTTTTACTATCGTGGTTTATTGTGTTCCATACAGGGAACTGTTCCTAATATTTTGATCCGGAAATGTCATACAAATTATCAGATGTCAATCAAAACAAAACGTCATTGTCACACGGCTCACTATGCTGCGCTGGTGGCGTACACGGTAGCACCGGATTAGCAGCCGCCTCGAGCGGTAATCTATTGAGTTAATCTGCCGCCAGTGTGACTGCGGATCAGTAGCTGGATTTATGGCATCAGATCATGAGATCCGATTGGGAGCAGAATCACGCAACGGCCAGGTGTTTACGAGGGGCGTGTCAGTCGTGTGATTTATGCACAAGGTTAACTAGTTACTAGGTCAATGAATGGAAATTAAAGTGTGGGTGTTTGTGTGTTGAATGTTCCATGGGCTCCCCCAGTTCATTTAAGTTGAAGGTTATTGTGACTTAACACAATTTGCTTATTTTGTCTTTTTTTTTTCATTACTGTTGCCAAGCTTTCAGTTGTGTAGCAAACAGTCCAATTCAAATGATTTTCCCCACCGGTAAAGTAATTTTGTAAAATAACAAGGCATGTCTGAGTGGCTGTATGTCATGTGACCGTGAAGAGCCAGCTGCTGTCCAGACCTGCTCCATGAACACTACAATGACCCATTGTCCTTTTCTCTATTTATTTTGACAGCAATTCTTGCTTGCCTTCTGCTGCTTTTTATCTACCAAGACGATGGCGGTGCAATTGTTCATCCTTCATCAGAACAATTAGCTACGCCGTTTAATTAGGTCCAATTCATTTTCTTTCTGGGCAGCACGGCAAGATAGTGGTTAGCACGTCTACTTTTTGAGGTTTCACGATTTTAGTTTCTGCTCATGCCCAGAAAACAACAATTCAAAGCAATCATGCTTTGTGACTTTTTTTGTCACTGTTTGAGCGAGAGAGTAAGAACACAGAAGAAACACTTAATAAGTTTAAATGTATTTAAAGAAGTTAGCAACATGTCAATTCTTAGTAGTCATGATACTGACCCAAAAGGATTCCTGTTATTGATCAGCAGCTTTGCAACAAGTAGCAACAACAGAAACAAAACTCGAACAATTATCAAGCCGCAAAGTTTCTGCGAGACCTTCAAGCTGACATGGTTGATCACGACTTGGCATGCAAGGTAAACATCAGCATCAACTTCGATTCTGGCTACGCAAACGTATGGATTTCCAATCCCGCCTCATTAATGAGCGCTGTTTGCTTTTGTTCACGTAAACATTCCGGAAAACGTCTTTTCATTAAGTTGACCAGACGGGGCTGGACAGACGCGCTTAGCGAAAGCAGGTCAGCGAGTATTTAGGTGGACCGAGCATGTGTGGCCTGGTTGCTCTGATGATGCTGAGGCCCTCGGATGTTTGAGAGGGTTTGTAGGCTGATAATCCAGAGTGTGCCTTCTGTATTTGTATATGTGTGTGTGTCTCGCATATTTTTACATTGACATTGACGTGCCCGACACACAACGCCATCCAGGAAACTGTGAGCACGGGCTGGCAAAATCTCTAATACACCGCTCGGCTTTTGTCCCAAGAGGCCATCTATGTGTTCTAATCCACTCTTACACTCCCCTCCTCCTCCTCCTCTCTTCCCCCCCCTTTACCCTCTGATGACACTCTGTTTGGATTGTTCATCTGCTATTCGATCGTTGGCTTCACGGCTTAGTCGCTGCCCGGAGGAAAAAGTCAGAGAGCAGATGGGAAGTGGAGCAAAAACTGAGGGTGGGGGACTGAATCAGGAAAAGTAAGAATAAGAGGATGAAAAAAAAAAATCTTGCGTTGGAACTTTACCGTAAGTACATCTGCAAAGTGTAATGCAAATTTTAGTCCCATCTCTGCTGGTGTCGAGCAAGCTTCATTGCATAATGATAAAAAATAAAATAAAATGACTGTTGCCATTGTCTACATCACAGGTGTCAAACTCAAGGCCCGGGGGCCAGCTATGGCCCACCACATCATTTTATTTCATTACCAGAATTGCAAATTGTCTTCACTTTTAATCATATTTGTTTTTTTTAATATTTGACCAGTTTTACTTGTCTGATTTGAAAACGAGTTATTCGTCAGTTTGTTTTGTAGCTTTTACTGTATATAATATGAGGTGCTCATACATTTATTTGGGTTGACAGTCATAATGGCCCTCCGAAAGAAGCTATGACTACAATGCGGTCCGCCAAAAAAAGGAGTTTGACTCTACATCATCCATTAAAGAGGAGAAACTATTTACGTTTTCTTAAAAAAAGTTTTTCATGTAAATATTTTTAAATCGGTTCCTGTCCCCATCAGAGATAAGCAGGATTTTTTTTTTTTTGCTGTGAACTGTGATTCTAACTACCATGTGGACTGCGCTGAAAACAAGCTTGACACCCCTGAATTTGAACAGCTATGTATTCAAGAGTGAGCCGAATACAATTCCAATTTCTAGCACAGATGCACCGAAGCAGATTTTTCAGCTCTCAGGTTGCCCTCATTGGCTTCCCTTGCATTCCCTTACATTACATTATTGATGGTGATGATAATGTCAGGTTACCTTGGTATGTAGGTCTGTTTGTGGCACACCTCTTCACACACACTCCAATCTAATTTACATACAAATGCAGGATTTATTCAGTTTCGCGTCGGGCCTGTACACTCGCTTACGTTGTGAAAAAAGCAAAACGAATTCGGTTCTGTTGTGCATCGGACCAAACAACCGTAATAAAGTATCATGTTCAAATGACGCTTCTTTGACAGCGACATGAGTTTGATTACAATACAAGAACGTCCTTACGCAAGGGAAGCCGTTGCGCCTTATATTATACGAACAGTTATTAGCAGGTCCCTCGGCTGACACCTTCTCACCGCATCGCTGATGAAGCTTGTCAAACCACTGACGTTTGCTCGCCATGCTGCGATGGAGCTGTCAATCAATGTCTTGGTGGAGGGTGATTGTAAGTGCACTGAGCTGACATGTGAGCGGGGTGTGTTTATCAACCTATTTTTAAATTCATGACCCAGTGTGATGGTCTTTTCTGACATTTCACACACACACACGCACGCACACACACACACACTTTTGTATACATACATACAGTACATACATGTGTACATGTGTTGCCAGTTTTTCCGATTGGAAATGTAATGTGCTCATGCTAATGCAACAAAAGTTTTTTTTACCGTACTGCGGTATCAAATATAATATCAAATATAATAATCATATATTGATTAATCCTCTGTATCTGATCTGTGTGTTTATGCTGCACTGGTGGGGCTAATTTCTAATTCTATCTGAAGGTATTGTTTTATTGCATTTTTCCTTTTGTTTACGTTGCTATAGCATGTGACTTGTATCCGAATCGGAGCAAAAAAATGTAAAGGTTGTTACTTGAACCATATCGTGTCAATCAGTGAGTCCCGACCTTTACTGAGCCAAGGCAAAAATTTTAAATTCGAAAAATCTCACAGCATGCCGCCAAACTAAAATGTCACAAAAAGTGGACTTGTGTGTCTGTTATGTATTTTCTGACATCTAATCATTTTTGTATTTGTTCTATCTATAAGTTGCTGGTATAGATAAGCGGGTTGGGTATCTCTGTTGTAAATCCATCTTAAAAGGAACAAACTCACATTGATTTTATTAGTAAGTGAATTTATGATGCTTGCCAAACTGACCTCTTGTCTTGAGGTCAGCAACTAAAAAATAATTGTCTTAAACTGTGAGTTATAAATTTTATCCCACTCAGTGCTTTCACGTGCCTCTTTTGGAATTCAAATAAAATGACATGCACAGTGAGTGCTGTGTACGCATTCTTGCTTCCAAAAGGAGGAAAGTAGAGATTCCTGCGTCAAATCTGTCATCTTACTTGGGAAAAGCATCCGGTCAGGGACTAAATAAGGATGTGTATGTGAAAAGAAGATGAAAGGAAAACAAAAGACTACATTTAGAAAACGTGATTACCAAGTGAAAGCCAACACTAACACGCACTTTATCAATTGCCATCACCCGGCACATGTCTGCTGTATTAATAGATGAAAAGTAAATTGTACTTCCTGCCTGGTCAAAACAAAGCTCCGCCCCTTCTTCCTGCATGTTGTCTGTCTGTTATTAATGTGTGGTGTATACTGAGTGGGACGTTTACTGTGAAACGTAAAAAAAATACATTTACCGTATTTTTACAATATGTTATATTATATTATATTATGTTATGTTATATATTATTTTATATTACAATATTACATTAGTTATTTTCTCCCAATACCCCATGTGTAAACAAAAATAACATGTCAAACCAAACTGAAACTGCCTGATGTAAAATGTATTTTTGTCCTCATTACATACACACACACGCATTTTGACCATAAAGGTTTTTTGCTTTCCCAGGATCCTTCGGTACAGAAGGTGGGTGGAGGCAGAAAGAAGACTGTGTCATTCAGCAGCATGCCCTCAGAGAAGAAGGTATAGCACCTCTCATAACAAGCAAAAATACCAATACAACTTTAATCATGAAACCCTTGACGTTGAACAGGAATGTGGAATTTTACATTGAATTGACATTTTCACTTGACCTCTTTGGGAGTAACAGCCAACACTGAAAGTATTTATTTACCCCACAGGAATGCAAAAGCTTTTATTTGACATATACATCATAACATGAGAAAATTCATGGATGAGTGTTTCTCAGAAAACATGGTCCAGGAGTGGGAAATGTGAGTCCAAAACTGAACTTATGCAAAGCCAGCTTAAAACAAACTTTGCTTTAAATCAAGCCTTGCTCCTGCAGTGTGCTATGAATAAATATAATGCACTCAGCACATGGTCCGCTCGGTTGTTAAATGGACACCAAACACTGAGCACTCACAATTTGTTTTAGAACATTTTTACTCTTGAATAACTTCACGACCTTCATAAAAAAATATTCAGTTGAAAAGTTGGTACGAATCAACAATTCTGTGTAGTAAATGACCTTTCAATGGAGAGTAGACGGAAACGTTGACCGTCATGTACTGTCGCTACGTCATTCGCAAAATACAAAATGCCTGCCTTTCAGATCTTGGAGATTAATATGCAAAAACACCCCCTCCAAAATGTCCCTGCCCAGGTCAACAGCGCGGCCGACTGCCTGGCCTTCATGCAGGGCGGATGTGAGCTGAAGAAGGTGCGCCCCAACTCGCGGATCTACTGTCGCTTCTACACGCTGGAGCCCGACCTGAGTTGCTTACGCTGGGAGCCGTCCAAGAAGGACGGGGACCGGGCCCGCCTGGATGTCTCCAGCATCCGGGAGGTTCGGACCGGGAAGAGCACTGAGACCTTCCTGCATAATGGACTTCTCTCTGAACAACTGGCTGAGGAGGCCGCGTTCTCTGTCATACATGGCGAGGACTACCAGGTAAGACCGTGTTATGAAAGTTTTCTATTATTGTTTTTTTCTGAACAATTTAATCCCTACAGTCTCTAGATTTGGTGGCACTCTCAGCGGATGTAGCCAATATCTGGGTGACGGGCCTCCGTTACCTTTTGGCTCACCCCACAGTCGTCGGTGGGGGACTCGGAGGAGGGAGCGGTCTGGGAGAAGGAGGAACAATGGAAGGCAGTCTGGGCAGCAAAATGAGGAGCGATTGGCTGGCGACCGAGTTTGCTCAAGTGGACGAAGATGGTTACGGCATCGTGTCTGAGGACGTGGCGGTCACCACGATTGTTAAACTTTGTCCTGGCATCAAGGAAGCCAAGGTATGAATGAAGCTGTCTAATTTTCATTTGAATGAATTGATTCATATAATTTTGGTTCATGCACAACAAATCATAACAATCACAATGTTTCAATAGGTTAAATTCCATGACATGTAGATATGTAGGAAACTTTCAACTCTAAATTTGGATTTTCCTGTATAGTGTAAAACTCTGTTTATAAAACAGTCACTTAAATTCTGCGGTATGACTTAATGTAAGTGCTTTATTTTCCACAGATGCCATGAGCGTATTTCTACGCTGGATGCTTTTAAGAAGTCACCTTTGTTCTTTTAGCGGAAAATACGATTTCATTATTATTTAGATTATATTATTAGACACTTAGACGATGATAGAATGTGTCGCAAGTAATTATACTGTGTTCGGGGTCTTCTTTGTGTCGCTTTTGAGGCTCTCTGTGAATGCGATTACACCATTCACTTCAGTAAAATTAAACAAGGTCAATAAGCCTGCTTTGTTTGCAAATGTTATGTAATATCCTCAAGGAGACGACCATGTTTCTGCATTTGATTGAGGGGAGATGCTAATCTGATTTTTATAGAGTGAAGAGGAATTTGCCTTGGTGAGAAATTTTGTTCCAGCAGTCTTTGCTTCATTTATTGGTTTTCATTACTGGCAGTGACTCTGGCCGCTTTATTCATGTGTCCTCTGCTGTCAAATTACCCCCCCGCTCTCCAAGGAGCACGTAACGAAAAATAATGTTAAAAAGAAAAGGAACAAGATTAAAGAGTGAGGAAGAGTAGGACAAAGGATGAGTAATAGGGACGACATTATTACGCCACCGCCTTGTACAATATCTGGGTCATTTCCTTTGCGAAACAAAATAACTAACGTTTAATCAGATCGACTAACTTCATGAAATGGATGAATAAAGAGTTCTGGAAAGTTTAACATTCATCTCTCACTGATAGGACTGTTGGACTCAGCATTCCATTTTTCCTCACAGGTCCGTCTGCGCTTCAAGGAGATCCAGCGCAGCAAAGAGAAGCTGACCTCCCACGTGACACGCGAGGAGTTCCAGGAAGCCTACTGCGAGCTGTGCACCCGACCGGATGTCTACTTCCTGATGGTGCAGCTGGCCAAGGACCGCGAGTGTCTGGACCCTCAGGACCTGCGCCTCTTCCTGGAGACGGAGCAAGGTCTTTCCTTGGCCACCACCGAGGGCTGCTTGGAGCTGCTGAGGCGCTATGAGCCCTCAGCACAGGGCAAGGAGAGGGGGCTGCTGGGGCTGGACGGCTTCGCCCGCTATCTGCAATCTCCCGAGTGCCAGCTGCTGGATCCTGAGCATGAGGGGGTGTGCCAGGACATGAACCTGCCCCTGTCACATTACTACATTAGGTACACAATGCATCACAGATGTTAAGTAACATTTGAACATTCTTAATGCATACAAGGTATTCACAAGTTTAGCACATCTTGACCAGTGATATTCACTAATTCTGCCGATTGTTTCTTCAGCACCTCATACCGGTCCTACCTTCTGGATGATCAGGTCCATGGCAGAGCAGACCTCGGCGGCCTGATCAAAGCTCTTCAGTCTGGCTGCCGTTGCCTGGAGCTCGGAGTAACTGACGGCCCGGAGGGAGAACCTCTACTTGGGGTTGACTACGGTCCAGACATCCCTTGCCACCACCATCAGCAGCACCACCACCACGCACCCGTCACCATCCGATCCGCTTTGGAAGTAGTCAACAAGTACGCCTTCCTGACCTCGCGGTACCCGCTCCTGGTGTACCTGTGCCAACGCTGCTCGCGTGCCCAGCAGCGTACCATGGCTCAGCACCTGAAGAAAGTACTTGGCTCTCGGCTTTACACTCCGGAGTCCCTACCAGTCAGCCTGGGGGGTAGAGCCACCACCTTACCCTCCCCTGAGCAGCTAAAGGGACGTATCTTGATAGTGGGCAAGAAGCTCCCTCCGGATCATGAAGGATCTGATGGGGAAGTGTCTGAGGAGGAAGAAGAGATTGGAGGAGGGGGTCCTCTGGCTGGGCGGCGGATGACCATCCCGGGTGAGGAGGATCTGGGCGTGGTCTTGGTTGTACCTCCGCCCTCTCAGCCTAGGAAGCTCCGCCTAAACAAAGAACTCTCGGACTTGGTGGCCATCGCTCGGACAGACAGCCGCCACTTTTACGCCCAACGGGCCGTTCGCAAGCAGCACTCGCCGCCCAGCAGTCCCGGCGGCTCTCCCGGCACTCCCTTAGTGAACGAGACACCCTACTGGACGCTGTGCTCCCTGGGCGAGGGGGAGGCCGGGCGGCTGACTACAGAGACTCCGGAAGACCTCGTCATGTTCACCAAGCGCACTCTAACGAGGGTGCGGCCCAGCTCGGTGCGCCTGGACTCCAGTAACCCCAACCCGCAGGGGTACTGGAAAGGCGGCGTTCAGCTGGTGGCCTTAAACCAACAGACCCCCGGTGCCATGCTGGACCTTCACAGGGGCCGCTTCTCTCAAAATGGAGGCTGCGGTTACGTCCTCCGTCCTGCTGTCATGAGGGATGAAGTGTCGTATTTCAGCGCCCATACACATGGCTGCGTGCCTGGTGTACCACCACAAACTCTTCGCATTAAGGTTTCTTTGCATTATATTCTAAAATTAACATAAGATCATAAATACTTTGCCTTCATGCTGTGCAGAAAACATTTTCCTGCACTTTATTCCTTCAGTCCTGAGTAGGTGCTGCTGTTTTGGTTAGTAACAGAATGCAAATGGGTTCAGCAGTTTTTTTTTTTTATTGGATGGAAGGTGTTTATTTGTCTGAAATGGAATATATTGAGTATTTTGAGCACAGCGTTTATTTGATGGTCAGCCACTATTTGAGGGAATATGGTATTTTCTGATGCATCATTTCCCTGGTTCTCCCTCATATTATGTTCTGCCACACAGGTTATTAGTGCACACAACCTACCTAAACCTCAGGGATCAGGTGCCAAGGGAGAGGTCATTGAACCTTATGTGGTCCTGGAACTACACGGTGTACCTGCTGACTGTGCGGAACAGCGCACACGCACCGCTCTACAGAACCAGGATGACCCCCTTTTTGATGAGACCTTTGAATTCCAAGTAAGTTTTTGTGATACTTGCAATAAAATCTGCTGCTCTGTATCTGAATATATTTTACAGATATACTCATAAAAAGCAGGAACAAGGGCTTATTAAAAGCTCACACAGCGAGTGATGGTTGCCAACTGAATTTAATATAATAGTTATGTTTCAAGACCAGATCATTTATATGGCGTCTAAAGACTTTTTGAACTGTGGTATTATTAGGAATATCAGAACCAGAATAACAATTGGCCAAATCCTCTTCAGCCATCCCAAAATCTCTTTAGAAGGCTTCTATACAATATATTATTATTTTTAAATAGTTTTACCCCTCCCTCATATACACTTTAAACATATAAAAACACATATTTCTTTCCTTAGTGTATAGTATAATATAGTATCACATCAATTTGTAGAGAACATTTTCTCGCTTGCACAGTTCTCCAAATAAAAGGCACTTGCTCCAGGCTGTGTATTTGTCAAACTGACAAATAAAATAATTAAGCCTTGTATTGCATCACCAAATGTTGACCTAATCTATATTTCAATTACCAGACGTCTGCCAGCTAAATGCTAACATATAATGTGAAATGCCAGCAACAGGCTGATGGAAATTAGCATTAAACATACTAATATACTGTATTAGCTGTAGATACAGTAACAATGTATAGTAAAAATAACGACGTGTTTGTGTGCACCATTTCGCCTCCTAATTGAGGATTGCTTACTTTTCTTTATCCACGCAAAGCAAAAACGGAGTCACGCTGATACTTGCGACTTTTCTGCAGCTTGTCCTGCCTTATTAGCGTGAAAGTTTCCTTGGAAATGTGTGAAATTTGATATTGCAAGCCCTCATGTAGCGCGGGACGTGCTTTTTATTGTAGAGTGGAATTAAACTAGATGCAAATGACACCTCATAACAGGGACTTCTCATTCGTCAGGGACCTCTTGAAGGTTCAGCAATTATTTTAGATTAACATAATCTTCCCTGAAGAGTGGACGCTATTGTCCGTATGTCCATCAGGGAACTGTTTCAGGTCCCATTATTTTTCATTGTATTTTCTTCACTTTTCATTTCCTGTAGGTCACAGATTCCAAACTGTTCAACCACTGGCATTTAAATTATGTTTGCCGATTGGTTTCAACTTCCCTTTCCTCTCCATCTCCAGGTGAACATGCCTGAGCTAGCCCTTCTTCGTTTCGTTGTGCTGGACGACGACTACATTGGAGACGACTTCATCGGCCAATTCAGCGTGGCGTTCGAGTGCCTTCAGTCCGGCTACCGCAACGTGCCCTTGCTGGACTTGATGGGGGAGCCCTTACCCCACGCCAGCCTATTTCTTCACGTGGCCGTCACCAACCGGCGAGGGGGCGGCAAGGCCCACCGCAGGGGCTTGTCAGTGAGGCGGGTGGGCCGGCGCGGGCGCGAGTATGTCACGTTGAGGAACACGGGTATCAAGGCAGTGGATGAGACTTTCAAACTGGCCGGCGTACCCCTCAAAGAGGTGATGGACCTGCGGGAAGAAGCTCAGGTAAGCTCAATGATTTTGCCCTTACAAAGATTAAGTAGAGCTTCAAAAAAGTTTACACTTAGTAATGTTTGGTTAAATTATTATTATTATTATTATTATTCATTTCAGCTCATCAGATGTGGGTTTTTGGAGTTCTATGGAGGAAAGTAAATTTGGTTTTGAGATCAAATTATGTGTGAAAGCGCTTTCTTAAAATACAAAAGATTACATAATGATGAAAAAGTCAGCGGTGAAAAGAATCCTGAAAAAACAAGAGCGGAGGAGGATTATTAAGCATTTTTTAATAGCAGCAGCATTGGAAACTTCCACCTTAGCGCTACTCAACCCACCTGTTTTAGCACGGATACACACACACACACACACACACACACACACACACACACACACACACACACACACACACACACACACACACACACACACACACACACACCGCAAGCTCATCTGCAACAGTCCATCATTCATCACGCCTCCATTGCTGCAAATCACACACATGCTCACACTCGCGCTCAGGTGGCATTTGGTATTCATCTCATCTGGTTTAGCCTCAATTATTATTATTTTTTTTTGTGACTTATATTATTCATATTTTGGTGTTGCTTTCAGGGCACCATCGCCAATTTCAAAGAGCAGTGTGGGCTCCCCACGGTGGCCAAACCCAAGCAGTGCATCCAGAGCCTGGCCACCAGGCTGCAGAGCCCCGAGGGCACCATGGGGGCCACCGTGGTGCTCAAGGAGGGCTATCCTTGTCTGGAGCCTCTAGTTAGTGTATCTGAGCCCACCCGCAAGCTGCTGTCTGCGTATGACACGGTCAGTGCAAACGTCTTTCCGTCCTGGAGATAAATGAAACGTGCAAGAATTCTACCTTTCAAATTACTAAAATATTTCTGCAACTTTTTTCTTATCACACAGAAGAGCTCAGTTTTTCAGGGTGGCTCTTCTTTTCCTGACTTTTATTTCCACGTCATTCTGTTAAGCTCTTCAAAGACACTGATGATTTTTTTCACAACTACATTTTCTGTGTCCTAAAATGACTGTGCACATTAGGTAACACATTAGCAATGGCATCGATGCAAATGGGACATGACAGGTCTCCTTGCTGGTCCACTGTTATGATGCACCCTTTAAAATTGGTGATCCAAGGTTACCGTGGCAACGACAGGCAGGACATTCTCGAAACAACCCAGTGTAGCTTCAACATGAAGTTCTTTTAATAGTTTGGGATTGGAATGTTAGCACGCTAGAACTCTCCAATGTGAATCGAGAGCCTGTTTCCCGTGTTGCTGTTATGTACATATATAAGACTGACACGGAATGGTGGGATGAAGTCGTTTTTGACCTTCGAAGGTACCATCAGCCATAACAGAGGGCTGTTTATGTGGAGAATTGTTTTCCTCTTCTATTCGTGCTGTGTCGGGACCAAGGCCAGTCGGTAATCGCAAAAATCTGAGTAATTTATGACACCCCCCCCCCCAGACACACACACACCAGCTTTCACAACCAGTTATAGCAAATTCAAACAGCCGCCATTGCCAAGATGATTTAATCTAATTACTTGTCATATTTGCTAATTTATGGAAAACACCATTGCGCTTCATTACAATGTGTGATTAAAATGAAAAAAAACAAAAAAACAATCAAGTGTTATTATTGGACCAAAAAAGTGCAACACTACAACACCTCCCCCAGGGCAAACATGTTATAATGGTAAAACGTCGGATCGCAGTGCACACACACACACAAACACACACACGCTGTTGTGTCATTGCGTATGCAGCGAGAGACGCTTGATGACACGCGTGAAGCAGTCACCCACACGCCTTGTCAAGCTCACGCATCCCAAGCGTCCAGCTGCTCCATCTCAGGATTCCTCCCTCCCTCCCCTCCCACCTGTGTCACCACTTAGCTATTACACCTACACACATTGTCATACATGGTGGCTTAATATTTCTCCCATTGGTGTAGATCAGTGAGGTCCAAACAGAAAAATAGAAGGATGCAAGGCCACTTTAAAAATCTTCTACACGCTGTCAAGCAAACAATTCTATTTTTTTTTTTTTTAAATTTCTAGTAAATTTTATAAACGACTAAATAACTGCTTTCTATGAAAGGTCAAACGTCAAACAGTTAGTTTTGGGGTGACCACTGGCCCTTTATCCCACTCGACTAGATACACCCCTGCACTGAAAAAAGCCAAATCCCATCTACATATACGAAACCAAAAAAGGGCAAATGGTAGTAAATTGACCATTAAAAAAAGATTTACTAGAATATCAATCAAAAAGCTTCAATTGGATTCTTTTTTTTTCCCTCATGCTTGCATTGTGAATGTCAAAGCTCACATTTTTTATTACTGTCCCAATACTTCAACGCAAAATATTTTTTTGGGTTCAGATGATTGCAGCCCAGAAACAGCTAATTGAAAACGCCGATGGTGTCCAGGAGAGGATTGCGCAGGTGCAGAAAGAAGGTAAATGATAATCATTTTGATTTCTGATAACTACTGGGAGGTATTCATTTCACGTGTTTATTCATGTGGTTGTAATTTGAAGTACAACTGCAGTCATTTTGAATCGCTTAGGTCACAAATTAGAAAACCAAATTATATGTGTATTTTGCAGGCATGGAATTCCACGAAGATCTTTCTCGGTGGGCAGAGAAAGAAGGATTGAAAGGATGTAAGATCAGCAAAGCTGTTGAAAGTTTCACGTGGAACGTCACTGTGCTCAAGGTACAGCATAAACACATACAGAGCGCAAATATTGAAAATCTATTTTTGTTCTAATTATTTCAGATATAATGTTGGATGGATGAGTGCTTCAAATGATAATAATTATGATTATAGAAGGCATTGATGTCCTCTTATGTTGCTGCAGGGTCAGAGCGACCTACTCCGTGGAGCTAAGATGGATTCCCTGGATGCCCTAAGGCAGGTAGCACTGGCCTGCGAGGCATCCGGACTCACCTCGCCTTCGTCCAACTCCTCCTCCTCCACATTCTCCGCGGCCGAGCTGCACTACACCACTCATAACTTTAGCAGGCGCCGAAGCAGCACGCACAGCAACGGGCGCGTCTGATGTTGTTGTCGAGTGGGATGTGTCCCTTTATCTGGTGCAGTACCAGTCCACTCTGTGGGAGTCTTACGGTGGTTGGAACGAGGCCTTTCCTGAATGATGCAAAATGATTGCTTTATTTTCTGAGAGAACACGAAGGCTCCGTCTAACTCAAGCGCACACAGAACATTGGGAACACCTGAGTAAGTAGCGCTAAGTAGGCAGCATCCAAAGCTGACGTGTGGAATATGATGAAGGTGCTCAAGCCACATGCGACGTAGCTTTAGAAGAGTAGTACAATTTATTTAAGAAAAAAAAAAACCTAATCGTGCGCTGCTGCTATTATTTATTTGTGTAAGTTCTCCCTAAAACCCCCCCAAAAGGTTATTTATCTTTTTTAAAGCGAATAACAAGAAAATATGTTCAAAAGACGTTAATCAAATTTTATTCTAATTTAATAGAAAGATTCACATTGAATTAATACATTGATTTTAAAAAGAATTGAACTTGTCACACAAGAGGGGAAGATGTAGAATTTTTAAGCATTTCAATTACTGTCGGAAAACGAAACCAAATGGATTTTAATTCATTTATTTATTAAATTCTAAGTCATCCTGACAAGTGTTTTTGGATTGAACAACAATTTGAGCTTTTCCTGCTGTTTTAGCATTTGGAACCCATCCAAACTACACCCCCCCCCCCCCCCCCCCCAAGCCCCCCCCCAAATAAAAGGATCTCAGCTATCAATTTGTTATATTTGATACGAAAATTTATGAAGCTTAGTCTAATTGGATTTTCTGGTTTCATATGCTGGATATTCCTAGACTTTAATTTCATGGTAAATTTGAGGTGCTTTCTCCTCTCCTGCAATAATTCAATAACATGGTGTCAGAAATGATGATTTCACAGATGTTACATAAATGAAATATACACAGTCACTGAAGTAAGTAGGTTAATCCGGTAGCCTTTGGTTCCTGTCAGGTTGTAACGCGAGGATGGGTAATTGGAGAGGTTGTTTGTCGGAAAGACGTATAGTACATGTGTGGATCACATGACCTCAATTCCCGCGACAGGGTGTAGATCAGTACGACACTGTATGTAATTGATCATGGATGTAGCAATAACATTAGAGACGTCCGTTAAATAAAGATGGATCAGGGTAGTGGTGTGTCTTTCTAATCAAATTCGTTGACTCTTTGAATGTGTGAAAAACATTAACTGCCTGTTGATGATGGTTATTAACTTTGGCCTTTTCAGTGTAAGATTGTGTTTTGTTTGTAATATTACGGCGTCTTAACCCAATCTTCTCGAGTCTTGTTATTTGTGTATTTTAATCCGACAGTTGGTTCACTGGGACGGAATCCAGAGGTGAACGCAAAATTTCAGAACTGTTACGCAAATGTCTAAATCACATGACCACCCTATTTGTCGAAGTAATACATACTTTTTTGATTCATTAATTGAAATAATAATAATAATCGAAACAAAGTAAAATGGCGAGCCTATTGTGTGAAAACAAGAACGCTTTCGTCGTGGTTTCAGATATCTAACATCCTAAAAAGTGTTTTTCATCTCTGGTGATCTTCTTACGTCGTGGACGAGCTTGACATGAATGTTTCATCCGCTCCCGTAAAACAAACCACAGTATTATCTTCCAGGGTCGCTTCACAAGGCCACTGACATATGGAGACGGTCATACGGGCAAAATGAACCTTTTCGGCATTAGGTTTTAGTAATTAGGTCTGACCTGGTTTAGATTAAGGTCAGTGTACTCGTGAACGAAGAGTGCAAATCAAATGAAATTATAATGACGATGGTCGTGTTTACATTCAAAAGCATTTTAGTTTCCTTTGCATTGTTTGGATCTGTCATAAGCTAACTCTCGAGCAGTCTTAAAAGCAGTATAAGCATCTTATTTCTCAACTGTGATGTCATCACACATCATTAGTGGGAACATTTGAGATGCGGTTTCAACCAGCGTGCAAGCTCTGAGGAAGTTTCTGTCTCTGGGTAACCACAAGGAATACGTATTTGCATCCGCCCTTCATGATTTACATCAATAAATGAGGAAATCGGGGAAAACTGATTCAATTTAGAAAGCAGTTTTGATCATTATAGCAGAGCACTGCTTTTGTCTAAATGAAGCACTGATGGTAATATTTGTATCGCTTTGAATTGAGCACCAAAAAGCCAATAGGTGAGGTTTTTCTGCAAATGAGACCTAAAAGGAAATCCACAAAATTTGCAAATGCCAAACTGCGAATATGCAGGAGTTCAATATCATGAGTTTTACTTTTTAACTTCTGAAATGCAACATATTCTCTTCACATTTATTCAGACGCCCCAATTATTGTGTGTTTTTGTTTTGTTACATTGGCTTATACAAACAACACTCCTGCCTTATATAAAGTCAATTATGTCAGGCTTAGGTCTCTGCAGGTTGACACAAACCCCAAATCTAATCAAGTTGGGATGTTAGGTAAAACGTAAATAAAAACAAGAATACAAAGATTTCAAAGCTCTCGGGCAATCAATGTTGCTTTTTCGGCCTTGACGCTTACATGCAGTGATTTCTGGATCCTCAGAAACTTCTGGTGATATTATGGCCCGTAGATTCCGAAATTCCTTTCATCAGTTTGAACATTAGATCTTGCATATTCTATTGAATATAAAGTATTTGCATTTTACAAAGCATCCTAGATTGAAAAAGAAGTACTCCTGTCAATGTTTACATTATTAAGGGTGTTTTTCAACCTCTGCTAGTTTTCTGTACTTGACTTTATAAATAAGTTTCCAGTATTTCAAGCGAGAGTGTTTACTTCTGGGCACTTAAGGAGCAGGCCAATAGTCACTGCCAGCTTCACCTCGATTGCTGCCTCGATATCCTGCACAACCTTTCAGAGAACCCCTCAAGTTCTGAACTCATTTGGGATTTTCCGGAACACAGTTTTGAACAGGGCCGTTGCGTTCAGGTGTCCGTATTTGCCCATGTGTCTTAAACCTTCAGAACCTCTCTGTGCTCACTTCTGTGTGGTTGAATAGCGCTTCACGTCTTGGCAACGTTTGTGTTTTTACGCATACGTAAATAGTACCGTACGTAAATTGTACTTGTGCCCATCATTGTGTTGTGAACCGGTTCGGAAAAGTTTTACAGTACCATCAATACGGCATCCCCATTGACTATGATGGCTTTGACGTTTGACCCTATATTGGTTCCTCAACTGTTCTCACATTCACTGTATGTTGTTTGTGTAAGATAGAATGAAGACCAAAAGAGATACAAAATATTTATTGTTGTGTATTTTAAAAGCTATAAATAAAAAAAATATGACTAATAACTAAATGGATATTGCTTTTATTTTAAAAAAGCTACTTTGTTTTCTACTTGAATGTAACACACATACATGTATGTATTCCAGGCTTAATAAAAATATCTTTTTATGATCAAACCTTGTGTTTGATTAGTATGTGCCTTACTTCCACACTTCCTTCCACCTCATACCTGATTGTTTTCTTTTTACCGGTTTACCTTACATTTCCAATGCTTTTTTTGTCATTGGCTTGAAAAAGACAAACGAACATTGCACACTTGAACACATCTTCAAGATGCGTGTCCTGACAGCTCAATTCCTCCACGTGCTTTATATTTGAGGAAGTAGACAGCAGGTGATCAGAAAAGCACTGATCCATTGTCACAATTTGCAACAAAGCAGAACTAAAACATCTTACTTTTGTTTCCCATAGCTGTTTTATTGTCATTATTTTAAGGAATATCGGATGAGATGTACCAATGCATTCGCTGGCAAGCTTCCTAATTTCATAGGGAAGTCATTGTTCAAAAACTCGGACAGACGCATATTTGGACAAACAACTTTTACGCACGTCGTCCACGCGAATGCAACCACGAGTGCAAAACAAGGTAAGCTTGCAAATTTTGGATTTTTTTATTTTCTTGTTCTAATACGCCAACTTTCAATGCTAAACTGTCAATTTATTTAGAAATTTGTATTTGCATAAATAAATTGACAGATTTTTTTATACTTTATTTCACGTTCATTCCTGAAATATTTAATCTGAAAATATCCCGATAAATTTAACCCAAAAAATAATGGTAATCCATAATAACACGAAAACTATAGTGTTCGATGATTGATCTGACTTCCACCCTCAATTTTAAGAGGTATTTCCTGAGTTATGCCAGCAGGGGGAGACAAACATCAACAAGTGAGTTTCTGTTATGGATCAAATTTAACATCAATATTTGACAATAAGATCATATAATCGCTGCATGAAATGTAACTTTGGGCATTGAGTAACGACTGGATTTTATCATATAATTTATTTGTCTGTATTGTTCAATCTAAATATAATTTGACCTAAATATTTTTCTCTGGGGAACCAAGCAGTCTGCCTCACAGTTATGAAGATTGGGGGTAAATTTGTAGCATCCTCTGAGTAAAACATACTCTTTTGCTTAATTGAAAACTTTAAATGGTCTTCAAGTGTGAATGGTTGTTTTTCTCTATTTTTCCCTGCGATTGGCTGCCACCAGGGTGTCACCCCAAAATCACACCCAATGTCACCTGACAATGCTCACCTATGACCTTTCAGCAACAAGTATTATTGAAAACCCAATAATTTGTTCTGTGGTGTGGATTAATGTGCATTTGGAAGTTGACTTTTTGCATGAATGTTCTAACTTTAATATTATCTGTTTTGAATTATATCAAGCACGTGTCAGTAATGTATGTGAACACTTAACTTACATTATATAGTGCAGTCAGCATACTGTTAAGTGACAGCTTCCCCAGCACATATGTGTTAATGTATTCGTGTATTGTACTGAGGTTGATGGATCCCCCCAGGAGGTGTTGGGCAGCAGATGGGAGGTGATGGAACTGTGTGGTTCGCGTGGGTGCTGACATGACAGCCTGTCGGGCCCTAATGCAGGCAAACATCTGGAGGTTGCCGGGCCCCGTTGCTTTTTGGCCCTGCGGCAGGGTTCGCTAGCCCGGGGCCAGACGCCACCACGAGTGGGGTACACTCACAGTTGAACTCAGCCCCCTGAGAAATGATGTGCTAGCTCTAATCACTTCAGTGTAACTTTCACTGAACTTGTGTTGCAATATGACTGACTGGTGGGAGCAAAGAAATCATTAGTTTGCTGGTTGTGCTTGTATAGCAAAACATTAAGCATAACTCCATATTTTAATTTGAACCAATAGAAAGCTGTATGAGTTTGTCTGCTTTTATTGTTCTCAGTAGAGGTAATAATGATGATAATGATTTATAATTTAGAAATATTACATCACACAACCCCAAGATGTTAAAATAATTATATTATAATATTTTAAATGTGCATATCTTCTTTATCTTCTGCTGTTTAGTTAAATCTACAAAGCGTTTACTCTAGAAAACCAAAAGTGGTCCACAATGATATATGTTAGTGTGGTTCTTGCAAAATAAGTTAGAGTGCGTACTACTCTAACAATATATATTTCTGCTTGAATTTTTTTAGTACCCCGCTAATTGATACTTTTTCTGGCTGGAATCCTGGCTGTTTTGCATCGGCTGTTTTTAACTCAGGCCGCTAGCATGGTTCATGCAGCTAACCTACCTTATATTACCATCATATATTGATGCGACCAACACAACACCATCCTGAAATAGTGTAATCTTAATATGCGAAATAAATTTTTAATCAAATACGCTGCCATTGATTAAAATTGTATAACATGGAGATGTTTGACTGGCTGACCTCTCTCTCTCTCTCCCGATTCAAAGATAACTGTTTGCAGTTCAGTCGAACGAGTTGTAGTCATAACCGAAGTGGTGAAGTTTTGCACCACTTCATAGAAGCAGGTTCTTCCTGGAAATGTCGGTTTAATTGTCTGATGTCAAAGGCATTTGACTTAAGTTAGGCTGCACTGTAAATTGATTTGATGTCATTTTTGTTAAATGCCCGTTTTAGTTCTAATGAAGTATGGGCCCTCTGGTTTGTTTCAATCTACCTGCTTGGGAAACATGCCCACACTCACATAGAGAAGTGTATGGCAGCTCTATTGGGGCTCTTCACATTGTCCAGACGGCCCAGTGTCAGGCAGCTAAATGAATGACTGTTTATATTAGCAGGCTGCTTTTAATGAATTAGAGCCGCCGCTCGCCTGTGTCACTCTCGCTCGGCTCAAGCACGCCAGACTCACTCCACTCCTCACTCTATTCAAGGTGCGACGGGCGGGGTGCGGGGGCTCGGGGGTCCTGATTGCGTCCGTCGGGACAAGGTGAGCCAGGCGGCCCGACGGCGCCCCGCCAAGGGCTCTCTGCTTATTTACAAAGGGCATCTGGCGAAAAAGGGCGCCTATAACCCCGCCGGCCGTCTTGCCGTGTCGGTGTCTGCGATGGGCGAAGGCTTTCCTATTTGTATACGTGTGCGGGGAGGGCGGGCAGGATTACGGAAGCAACGCTCACACAATTGAACAAATATGTATACAAGCTGAGGTTTGCCACCCAGCCGCACGTATACACTGGCGACAGGCCTCCGATGACATCGCCTCTGGTTCTGCTCACTCTCGGCCACATATGTCAAACTCAAGGCCTCCAGGCTAAATCCTAAGATTTCTTTTTTTTTAAATACGCATTTATGCGGCTTTACAGAAAACAATAGCTGTAAACTATAAATCCCACAATGCATCTCGATTTAATATAGGCATTTTTTAAGCTGAAGTAACGTAGCGTGGAAAATCCAGACAAACAGAGCAGTCAGACAGAACTGTCCTGGATGAATGAGAATATCCAGAATCACAATCTTAAGTAGGAAACAACAGATGGAGGCAAGGGATGGGAAAAGGAAGGCAAACAAGTTTGTACTCTTTTCTTGGGGATCACGATACTCACTTCGAGAAGTCACGAATTTTACAATCAAGCAAAACTTCTCTTGCATTTGAGCGAACATGACCACGATTCTTTTTCTTCGTCTCCTCTTTATAGGCCAGCAATTATTTCCTGCGCTCATCTCTGCTCATTTTCTTTCGTTGCCACCCTCTCTTTTGCACTGTTAAATTAGCCAGCGTCCTGCAGCATGCGGTAGCTCCTCAAATTGCTTTTATCCTTTTAAGCGCTGGCTGCGTGGCTGGCAAGCAGGCACGTGGCGTGTATTCGCAGCGACGAACAGCGGGGTGGGAGATTGCTGTAATCACGGAGGGCTACCTGTTCATTAAAAGGCCTGGCGGGGGGTTGGGGTGGTGCTATTTACAGCATTTAAGAACCAATTAAAGTGACACAAGCTATTAACACGCTCACCATTTGCTGGGAGAGGAAAGTGTGAGACAAAAAGCATTTTTTTAAAAAATATATTGGAAAGCTGCATCTTCACAACTGAAAGTTTTGGACTTGGAGCAGACTAACTGTTGGTGAGAAAAACTGAAAAAATAATTGGAACTTGTGAATGGCTGCAATTATCGTATAATGTGTCTGAAGATGGCGCGTGATTGCTCAGGTAGGGGGTCGGGAGACGAAGACTTCGGCGAGGTAACGCATACACTCTCGTCAGTGTAATTGTCGGAACACGGCGTTATTCACAATAGGCTGTGATTTTGACGCGCATAAGATGACAAGATGCCTTCCTAAAAAAAAAAGAACATACTGATAAGATTGTGAAGTGACTTGATTTGTTCATTCTTAACTTGTTTGAACGGACACTCACATCTCATCATCACATTAAATAACATTATAATTATGGACAAAACTTTTGCCGACTGCCAACTTTCATTCTTTAACTTTCTGTAGGACTTTTGCATGGCTTGTGCATTTCTTAAAATGACCTTTTATGAACAATGGCGGGACCTGTCTGTGAGGAACTCCTGTCAAAATTTTAATTGAGTTTTTTTTTTTTCTTTGAACATTGCGGGTCAGTTTGTTCACTGTGAGCGCTTCAATCATCAGCTTTGACGTTCATCCCGGTATAAGGTTTGCAATGGATCCAGTTGTTGTTAAAGATCATTAGCACATACGGACCAATTTTCATCAAACGGGTAAATTTCTAGAAGTAAAAAAAAAATAAAAAATAAAAATCAAACTTTCCCATCAAGGCATCATCCTGTCATCAGCTGGATGCCTCATTTAATACACATTTAAGAAAAGAGCAGGTGATTCACCGAGCATAGAAAACATGTGGCGCCATTGTGCGACACTCTTTTGTTAGTTATTTAAAACGGTGATAAGGAAAATGGAATTGAGACACTTTTAAAAAGACGGCTGTAATGGCAGTGAAATTACCTCTGGGTGAGGGCTGTCATTAAAACAGGACAGGCGCTGGCTTCTGGGATGCTGAATGGTTAATAGCACCGAGGCTCCACGTCGACTATGGGGTTGAAACAGCCCCGCTGAGCGGCCTCGTCTACTGTGGACTGGAAGTGTCTAATTAGACTTGGACAAAGTTGCAACTTTGATACATTCACTGAGGAAGATGATTTGACACTTCAAAGTGCACGCAATAGGACTGTGTGTGTGTGTTTTGTGTTTGGTGCTGCTTGAGAGATTGTTATTGTTTTGGATATGTTTCATTTTCGTCCAAACAATTTTAGGAAAGTAAATCTACAAATTGGTCGAAAACTTTGGTTTAATCTGCTGTCACTGACTCCAACATACAAGACTTCGGTTCAGCAAGTATCAAGGCTGAATTTTCATGGGATTTTTTGTGATATTTCTTCCAAACGAATGATCACTTTAAGTATTGTTATGAAAGTTAAGGCAGTTTTATTACTTTAACATTTTCCAGTGTTTAATTGCGTTTTTCACATGCATTTTTACCCTTGAATTGTTTCTTTAGCAAAACAACCCAAAGTTGTGACAAATTGACCCAACTTTCTGTGTCAGTCCGATTTTTAACAGTTTTTAAGGTTTTATGGGTGGAGGTTTGTTTTGCACAAAACATATATATATTTTTTGTGCACAAAACATTTTTTTGAGTGCGAAACAACCCAAAAAGTGGTCGTTTTTTGTGAAGCAACCCAAAGTCGGGTCAAATTGACCCAACTCCCTGGGTTGGTCCAAATCAGTTTTTGGGGTAAAGTCTGCTGTTGAAGACAAAAATAATACGTCGAACTGTCAAGCTTTTGATTTGTTGCTGTCTTTAGAAACTGATATGACCGCATATATAAAGTATGTATATTTTTAAAAATCTGCAGCCATGGGTGGACTCGTAAAAATGCTCCGAGGGGGAAGCTTGTTTCCAAGTTTGCCATTTTTTTGCTCATAACAGTCTCGACCGCAGCGCAGACCAAGATCAAAACAGAGCTAGACTGTTATTGTGCGTCCACAGGGGAAAGGAAAATGAAGACTGATGGCAAACAGACACAAAAGCGCTGTCTACAAGTTTAGATTTAATACTAAATTTCATCACTGTTGACAGATCAGGGAGTAAAATAGCACGACAAAATCTCTTTAAATTCACAATTTGACTTTTACTCTGAGTTCCATGCACACAAAAAGCATGGCCACAGACATTCAAGCTTAAATTGGGGAAGACCCCCTCCAGTGCAAACACTTGGCTCCATTTCAGTCTTTTATGCTTTTACCTCAAAATGGTCTCCTTTTGTTAAAGGACAACCTGACACTTAAAAGATCCACTTTATTTAGCTATCGATTAATGACATGTTTTGTGTCACATAAAACAGGGGGAAATTATTGTTGCCACAGTTTCTAAATTCCGAATCAACCCATCCATGCATAAATAGTACATAGTGGAATCTTCCTTGACTTATGAGTTTGTTGTTGTTGCTGTTCCTTTACCAAGTTCATGAATTAATTAACTTATCATTAATTAACTCGCTTATCAAATCAATCTCTGCTCCATTTAAAAAAATGTTTTTAAAGTCCCTGTAAAATGATTTTTCAAAGGTAATGGAGAGATTTCCCAGCTGCACAGGTGATGACTAAGCTCCTGAAAGCCATCAATCCATTTTTGTAAATGAGCCTGCATGCCAAAGTTTTTGACCTGTGGCTATGGAAGTGATTGCATCACCTGAATTATTTGGCTGGGTGACCCAATACTTTTGGCAATGTCGTTTAACAGCAAACAATATGGACTTGAACCCATTGTTGGCAACTGACCAGCAGGTTGATGCACCCGCTGACTCTCAGTGTGGAATGTTGGTTTTCAGTGGAGTGCAACTGCGCACACACACACACACGCACGCGCACACACGCACACACACACACACACACACACATGCTTGCAAGCGCACACAGACACGCACATAAAGACTGTACGGATGCATATACAGGCGGACGAATAGACACCACCACCATGCTCACTCACCCATCTGTCTTAAGCACACATACACAGCGAGGAATCTGTGACCACTAATTGTGTCTGGCCTGTGCCGTCCCTCGCAGGCCGGGTCATGGGAGTGCTGCGGTGCAGGACAGGGTAGCCATTGCGGTAGCCTCAAACATAGCTTACGCTCAAGCCTGTTATTACCCTGAGAAACTATCATCGCTTCTTTCTTTCGTTCTTTTTTTTTTTTTAAATATTACTCCACCCTCGTCGTGCCCAGTGTGTTTAATAAAGCTACGAAACATTTCTCCAGTAGTTTCTCTCATGATAATCATTATTTTTGTACTATTGCAGTATTGCGCAATCACCCATCTTAAAGTCATTTTTGTAATTTAGATTATTCCCAGTTTCAATCACTTAAAGGTCCATGCTAGAATGTCAAAGGCCTGTCTCTCATCATTTTTATTTATAGGGTTCTGCCAATTCGTAAAAGCCAGAACAATAGTGGATGAAAAAATGTTATGTAAAAATGATATGAAAAACATAAACGGTATTTTGAAATAGTTAATAATCTGCATAAATAGGCCAACGATGCTGGAACGACCCACAAGCACAATGGAAAATGGACTTCGATGTTATGTTATGTCATAAATTATTTATTGAAAGATGATTAGCATCCCTTGTCCGATTGTGCCGTTGGAATCAATTTCCTATCTCAGTTTTGGGTACGGTAGTTTAAAAAGTGTGGACAGGCTTGCTTTTAACTTTTCTTTTCAAGGACTCTCCTTCAACTGTTGACTTGAATTAGCCTCTCGCCGCCTTTATTAGCAGCAGCGGTGGAATCAGAGAAGGCCGCGTCTACGTGGAGGAAGGAAGGGGTGGGGGGCAGCGAAGGGAGGTTGCGGAGGGGGGGGGTCTCAACCGCTAAGTGCTTTACTTGTGATCTCCGATGGCGGTCACGGGGTCGCCGCTCAGCCTCAGCCTGATGACTTGTGACACGGCGTGAGCAACCAAAACCACTTGTGAGAGCGCTGCTTGCTCTTCGCATTGAGCGCCGCACAAAGCCACATCCTCGACGTTATTAAGTAAAACGCCAGCACTGGCGCACATGTGCCGCACGACCGTCTACGAAACGCGACCTTTGTGTCCTTACTTCATCTTCTTGATGCTCTCTCATGGTCAGCTTGGTGCCAGAATATGAAGTGATAAGCTATTTTGGACCAGCATGCAATTAATGGTTCAGAATCAGACCTCGGGTTTGTGTTTACGGGACGTACGCTCTCTAATCATATCACCAAATTAGATGTAATTTGAGGTTTTAAAGGGGACTGTTCTCCTTTTACCCACCAGTTTAGTCTAAATGTCCCGGCGTCAGACATGTTGTAATTAAAAATGAAATGTAATCATGTACAACACATATTTGAGCCATGACGGCAGACTTTGGGAAATGTGTGAGGCTCGGTGGGAAAACGTATGGCCAACACACCAGCTGTGGTGGGCCCATGCCAAGATGCGTACAGTAGACTGCTCATCCCTGTGAAAAAAAAAGTAGAACTCTGTTTTAAAGGCTGGGCGATCATAAACAAAATTATAGTACCGTATTTTCCGGCGCACCGGACGAAAGGCGCACCATTAATGCATCATGTCAGATTTTTAATCCAAATCAAATCATTCTCCATTTTATCTTTTTTATTTCAACTTCAGATGCAACAAATCACAAAATAATGATCCATAGTCTTTTTGATTCATGATTCATAGTCTTCAGCGGGCCACTTATGATTGATTTCATGACATAATGCTTCAGGCCAGTTTAAATTTAGGAATTTGGTCCATATATAAGGCGCACCGGACTACTGTCGGCTTTTGAGAAAATTTTAGGTTTTTAGGTGCGCCTTATAGTCCGGAAAATACGGTACTCTGTAGATCATTTATTTGACTTTGTCTTTCAGGAAGGTCAGGAATGATGCATGCTTTTTCTGGACAGTTTATTTCGAAACATTTTGTTGGTATTAAACATAATTTTTGCCGGCTTCAAGGTTAATAAAAAGTTTAATAAAAAATTTCACTCGATATAGTATTGAAAAAGGAAAAGTAACATTCTTAACAGACATTCAAGTGAGAAATGGTTCTATTACATAACAGAAGGTTTTTCTGCCCGATACTTGCTAGTCAGGCCAGATGAATCTCTGCCATTCTCAAGCGATGGCCTAATCACACAAAATACTATCAAATGTCAAACCTAAAAGGTAAGCAGAGCACAGCATTCGCTCACACAGCTATCGGAGTTAGCACCTGCACATACTCAAATGTGCAGCAAAGTTGTCAACATGTGGCTAAGTGTAATTAAGTTGCTTGCTGGTGATGAAGTGCTGCTCCCATATTTCTTCTCAGGCTCTGGGCTGTTGAAGGCACATTTCACCCGTATATCGACACACACGTTGTTTAAAGTTTAAATTGGGTGGATTTTAGTAGTTGCTGTTTCATTTAAAGCAATATTTGCCTTTCAAATGTAATCCAATGTAGATTAATTACAAAAAAAGCCTCACCACAATTTTTTTTTGGTATATCATGCCATTGTGTGTTTTGCATAAATTTAGGATTCAAATAGTCCAATGGGAATAAGTGTCCCACTCTTAATCCACTTAAACTCTTGCCAACTTCTCGTCTCGCTTCTGCTCTGTGTAGAACAAAGTGTAGGATCAGATCAAATCTTTCTTTGCTCTCTTTTCCCACCTCTCCCTGGCTCACCCCCTGATCCCCCTCCACCTCCATCCTCATGCGCCCAGACTGTCTCCTGTGTGTTTATCTTCTCATCAGGCCTCTTTATTGGTAAATAAGGCTGGCCTGGCCCCCCTTCCTTCTCTCTTTTTTTCACTCCTTACGCTCGTTCGTATCCATCCCAGTCTCAGTGCTACTTTGTGTGTAACTAGAGGGCAGTGTTTAGGCTATTAGAGCCGTCTATTTACAATCTGGAGTTTCCTATTGATTATGTCTGCGTTCGCTGTGTGTTTACATGGGAAAATAAATAACATATGTGGCCAGCTCACTCTGATTCAACATGGTCTTTCCATTTCTTTCCTTGTTCGTAGATTTGAATGCTCCCATCGTTTTGTCTCAAAGCCATGGTGGCGGGAAATATTTCAAATAAAAAACACCATTTTTCTTCAAAATACTATTGAAGAAGAAAGATTGTTTCGTTAACATTCTGCTTTGTCAAGGTCGAATAGATGAACATATCACATTAATCATCCTCAAGTAACAGTTTTAAAAACTGGTTTTAAAAACTGTTTTAACTGTTAAAAAAAAGAAGAAGCCTGAAGCATTTTGCTCTATACAAATTTAGAGGTGGGATATGGCTACTGTTCAGTCCAGGGGTGGATCTAGTCTAGTTGGGCACAGAGCCATTAGCCACTCCAAAGTTTGAAGAAATCTTAAACAATTTAGTTATGTTTTTCAAAATAACTAGAAATATTGCTTGTCTTACTGATTTAGCTGAATAATGTATTTTCAATCAAACAAAAAGTTTGGACACCCCTCTTGTAGATGTTTTTAATAAAATGCCAACTAAATGAACAAAAGGTTATCACATTTTTTTACATTTACATTAGTAATTTTGCATTATATGAGTTCAACTGAGTGGCAGCAGGACTAAATTTCAGCAACGAAGAAAAACAAACGTTTTAGCTAATTATACAAACAATTGTTATGCAATACTGTAATCAAAATATTTACATTTTTTAATCATCTGAATTGTTGGTAAGTTATCTTGTTTTTGTGGAAAATTGAAACGTCTCTGTTTGTTTCTATAAGTTATTAATATCGGACTTTGGAAATATGTGGCCTAGTAAATATGGGTTGCGTTAAAAAAAAAAAAAGGATGCCCTACATAGCATATTTGTGCCTGAGAATTTAACTTGTGTATTTGGGCACTTCTCCATGCTTGGGTTTTTCTGTGGACCTCACCATTACCACCGTCTGAGCGTGGAGTAAATAAATGCAAAGTCAGCTGTGTGTTTGCTTAAAATTTGTGAAGTTAGATGCTGTTTAATTTGGAATCCTGCACTAAAAAAAAAAAAAAAAAAAAAAAAAGAAACCTTAACAAACCATAGAAGTGGATGGGGTGTTTTCTTTGTGACCATCAGAGGGCAGTATAGTTCTGATTAAACCAATGACTCCTTCTCACCTCAAGGTCTTGACTTGATGTCTAATGGTCACTGGGTCTGTCAATCAAGAGTATCAGTTGTTGCGATCAACCTTCAGTTTTGCACTCGTGTGATTTTTTTTTTTTCTTCTTTTTTTGTTCCTTGCTGTTGTTGTTTTGCAGTGTTGCTCTGTGGCCTTGCGGCAGCTGCAGACATGCCTGCAGATGACAGTCTAATCAGAATGCATGTCCATGTGAAACGCCACCAGTCATTACTATACTAAGTATAGGACGGCCGCTGCCCTCCGCCAAATGTTTTATGATAGCCACGCAGTGCTCAAATATGTGAGAACTTCTCTGCAGAGAGTTGAGCGTGAGGCGATGTCATGTTGGCTTGGCACGCAGGCCTTTCAAGAAAAGAAATTTACAATCATCATATGCTTAGCACTGCTCACTGAGGCAGACAAATAATGGCTAATATAGAGATAGCTCTCACCTATTTATGTAGAATTATGTCTGAATTCGAAATTTTACCTGTAAGACTAACTTTAAGCAAATTTGAAATATTCAGACAGGGTTACGCTGCTCCAGTTTTCTCTTTCTATTAAGTTTTCATCTTGTTTTAGCTGCACCACATTTGTGGTTTAGTTAACGTTTGTAAAGGTTTATTGTTCTACACCGCCTTCACTCAATCAAAAGTTATCCCACTCCAGTCATGACTTCTGTCAATCCAGCCGGGTTTGATTACACAAAGTCGCACCATGTCCTGCGGCTAAGGCCACGCTGGATTGGGTACAGCTTTGAGGCTTTTGGTCAGGAACCAGAGTTGACCCACAGAGGCGCCTTCACCCGAGCCAACAGAGGACTTTTTCTCTGGTGTTGACCAAATACTAAATGCTGCTGGGATTTTGCTCACGGCTCAGACGCACACAGAGTGATATAGCCAAAATCATGCTATGACTGTCAAGGCCAAAAAAGAAATGAGAACGCTTGGTAGTGTCTGTCGTTGAGTCAGCTAAAGCCCCCTGTCATAATTTGATTAAAAAAAAAAAAGTTTGACAATCTTCAGAATTCTCAACACAGACAAGGCAAAGCCAAGATTTGAACCCGAAGCTCCCAAACTGATAGGTAGACTATAGACCACTTTTAGACTGTGCTTCCCTGCAAACAAAAATATGGCTACGCATGAACGCAAATTTTGTAAAATCATCATAAATGGCTACATGAACATGTGACTTCCTTAGCAAAAAACACAAATCAAATCTTTTCTCAAATTCAATTGCCTCTTGAATAATTTAAAACACTGCTCCCAAGTCTCAAGGTTGGGTCAGGTCGACACATAGCGTGAGAATCAGCCCCACTCATCTGATTTTATTATTATTTATTTTTTTGTAAGAGAACCCCCTCATAAAATGTCCATAAATTTTTCCTTCATGTCTACCATTACCCATTGCCTGAAAACAATAACGCTCGTAAAACACTTTTTATTTTTAGTGTAGTTGTAAAAAACAACCTGCTGAACCATGTATTTTATTTTAATGGAGATGCTGCTTTTATGGCGGCCTGTCATATGAGTCCTATCAATAGGGAGGAGGCGAGAGTTCACTTAATGCATGTGCAAATACACTGGGCCTAACACGACTCAACAGGTCCGCATTGCCGTGTGTGGCTACTTAAACTTGCAGCAATTAGCATACAGGAACGGGTCTGCTCACTGGAAATGCAATCAGGGAATTAGCCGCGTGCTACATCAACCTGGCGCACGCCTATTAAGTCCACGTTATGGACGTGGCATTTGTTCACATCAGCGCCCAAGATGGCAGATAATTGGGCGACGCTGATCCGGTAATGCTTACAAATGGTCAATTTACAGCCAGCAGCACTGATTAAGGCGCCAGGTCGGACATTACGGTGAAACACGTGACCCGCACATACTAACGCAAGTTGTGTGATGTCATCATGGGTCAGTGTGTAGGTCGGGTCGCTTGTAAAAAAAACAAACAAAAAAACAGCGCTGCCATTAAGTACAGCCTCGTTAACTGGCACATCACACTCAACTGCCATAAAAAAAAAAGGCACAGTGCTTATTATGCTCTTTATACCTTGACCCTCCTATAACCTGATGAAATTACTAAACGATGAGTTGGCATGTAGTTTATGAGGATATTTTTTTGTGCAACGTCCACTAATAAAATTGACAAGCTGTCCTTCCGAGTGAACCACATATACTTCAAATATTGCAGTTATTGTTGCATGTACATTCTTAGTGAGACTGCATACACAGATGGATTTTGACCAAAAAATGACAAGGCTTAATCAAAACGTTCACTGCAGCACAGCAATCTAATAAAACATATTGTTTAATTTACGAGCTACTATGAAATGTTGCATGCACATGACCTCATGGCTACCTGCAGTATTTAACCTAATAGAACCAATATAAGCCCCATATATCACTTATTACTGATATGGAATCGATAAGGATTCAATTTGCTAATGATACTGAATGGGACTTCCTGGATTCATTCAGACAACAAAGCTTTTATTGGGGGAAGCACCTTTGGATTTCAATGGACATTTGTTTTAATAGATTAGATTTGTTTCCCCGTTATTTTACTCTTATCGTACGTGTTCCTTTTTGATTCTCATCTCTTGGTCTCTCATGGCCCTCGTAAACACTTTGCCTGAGAAGAGGATGTGTCATTTGGCACACTCGTGCGAGTAGAGTCCACTCCATTATTCCTCATTCAGAAAGGATACTTCCTCCCCACTTGTTGGGTGGCCATCTTGCCTGTTACTCGGTATTCGTAAACGTGCCATAAAACAAAAACAAGACTTGGTCACTGAGCTGTTTTCTCACGAGGTTTGCTATTGTGTGATGTCACGCACATCATCTGAGCAAACAACATTTTCTGTCTGATATTGATTTAAAAATTCCATTTTTGACTATTTTGAGTTATCAATGTATTTTGAAGTCTATCATCGGGAGGAAATGCCTACTCTTATCTTTAGATGTCACAGATGATGTTTTGTTCTTTTAAAACAGAATCTCATGTCTTTCAAGTCTTAATCATGGTGGTTTAGCAGAACTTGTTCACAAGAGGTCCACTGGGCCTTTTCAGACATGAGCATTACAGCCGACTGCTGGAAGGTTTTTATTTGATTTTGGCCAAAAGTCTGGATATCATCAGGTGGCCGACACGCTCTGTAAACAGAACGGGCATTGAATACATTAGTGGCCGCATCGATTGAAACCTTTCCTTCCGTAAAGCATGTTGCTAATGTCCGCTCCCCTCTTTTTTTTATTTACTCTGTCTCATTGTCAATCATTTCTTTCCCTCTTTCAGTCCACCATTTTTGTTTTTTTCTGAATTGATATGTATTTTTATTAACATTTCTGTGACATGACATGATGAATTAAGCCATTATGGACAAATGTATGGGAATCAGGTAGCCATAAGGTCATGTGCTCAAGGACCAGATGAGTAGCCCGTTCCAAAAATAGCTCACCAGTGATGGGACATTGTGATTTTCTAGGAATGTTCTGATTATTTGAAACAGTAAACAATGGCAGAGACTTAGAGAATTAAAGTGTTGAGTACTGGTATTTACGTGTTTAACATGATCAGTGGCTACGCTTAAATAGACAAAGTTTCGTTAATCTGATCAACGTTTGAGGCTCTGACATCATTTCCTTATCTGAATGGGATGCCATAAACCTTTGCTGGGTTCTGTGAAAAATGCATAGGCAGATGAATTCTAATCTGGATCTTCTGTTCGGGCTCTGATGCCAATTAAGGTTTGTTCCAATACTTTTGACCAAATCAGATCCTGTAAAGTAATTAGATTGTCTTGAAAATGATTTTCCATAATTTAAGATATTATGTATCAAACTGACAAGTAATCTGCCATCCCAATGTCTAAAATTGTCAGTTGTCCAATTGTATTGAAGACAAAAAAAAGTTTCTTTTCATTTTATTGAGCATATGACATCAATGGACATAACATTAGAAAAAGGAAGACAAACATGTAAATTGTGTATGGATTGAAGATAATAATTCGAACAATAATAAACACTACCGACCGTTTCCTTTCTTGTTTGGAGATGACCTTTACATGCCTCTGTGGCGCCATTGTGTGTTTGGTTTACTGACAAAAACACCAGCCAGTTCCACCTGACTACGTATTATCTTCTCACATTGCCATGTAAGTTCAAACAAAGACCACGAAAGACTTGATGTGTGTTCATTTATTCATGTATTACTTTAAAGCTGCATATATTCGTTATCTGTGTGTGCTATTTACCTGCACGTGAAGCACCTTTCAGCTTATTCAAGTGCCCACATCCTCTTGCACTCACCGATAGACGTTAGTGTGGAGCGGTTTCAGGGTGGGGGTAGGGAGGGTCCGGTGGTTGTCCTGTCGCCTTGGCTCCGGTCTGATCAGTACCAGCAGACCCTGTGAGCGCTGTGCTGAGAGTGCAAAAGCATGTCAAGCAGTACACAGCTGTTTACACACCAGGCCACAAACACACCACACCGACACGTCTCGCCTCCTGATAAATAATACACATAGCCGACAGACGGCCATATTGCTGCCTGCATCGATGTGTGTTCGTCTTGGCGGCCTCGACAGCAAATAGGAACTACTAGACGTCATGTCTTATTTATACGTTGCTCTATTTATCATCTATTTGTGGAATTGTGGACCGGTGTATGGAATTCAATGTCATTTAAAAGTATTGAGTAGTATACAATTATCATAAAATGTCTCGTGACATTGTGTCAGGTTTTGAGGATCCTCATGCAGTATATTGGACTGTAACATTTTTATTAAACCATAAAAAACAAATGGCCATGATCAAGGAGGAAGCTGCCTCAGCCCCATTCACCGACTGTACTTAGCATTCATACCATAAAAAACAACTGAGCTCTCTGTGGCCATCCCAAGACTGTTCTTAATCAAAAATAGTTGGCTGAATTTAACTAGATTATCACATTCATAAATTTGAAAAGATCTAGTCTGGATTGATAACAAACAAACAAACAAACAAATATGTAGTTTTAACAAAGTAGACAATGGGACTTCCTGATTCAACTTTTTTTTTCCCCCAGAAGTCTCACTATAGTTTGAGTAATTATGCTACCTATCTAACTTGGAACAAATATGTTGATGAAGTGTGAATCATTAGATTTGAAAAAACTACTTTTTTTCCAGTTTTAATATTTGAAAACAATACGCAGTATTAAAAACCCGGCTGGTTTTCTCATTGAGACTCTGCCTGTCATGAAAGCTCCTGAGTGGAGTAGGCCACTCAGACAAGAAAAGACTTAAATACACAGAAGGGACGGGAAGAGGGGAGGGGGTGAAAACATCTCTGATCTCCTTTATTTGGTTTAATTAAATTTTCAGCACTAATTGCAATTAAGGCACTTAGTATGTATAATAATGTTTGCATCACAGAGCAGCACAGATGCAGTCCATCAAAGCAATTAAATATTAAAACGGTTGGTGCTTGTATTAATAGCAATGCAGCATGCCCGTGTGTGTATGTGTGTGTGAGTGTGTGTATGTGTGTGTGTGTGTGTAAACACAAGCATCCACTGCAGAGAGAAGGCTCTCCCTGGCATTGGTGCCATTACCAAGAGACTTCACCGCGCTATCCTTCGCGCCCGGTGCTGATATGACCTATTTTCAGCACAGCACTTAAACACACCAAGGTGGAGAGAAGAGAGGGGAAAAAAAATCCCCACGAGTGTTTGAATATCCTTCTTGCGCCTACCAGCTCATTGTACTGTAAGTCTAATGCAGAATTAGTGTTTTGCCGCAAAATAATTCATGAGTGCACATAATGAGTGCATTTTTAAGTCAAAATGACGATTTGCTTGATTCACCTCTGCTCTCCCCTCCTCCTTTCTTGATGTTTCTTCATTCCCATGTGATACCTTCCCTTTACCACACACATATATTCAAATGTTAGAGAGGATACTCAAGCACATCCCAAACTAATTTTCTGCGTTTATGAAAGCTATTTTATTTTATTTCTATGTACAGATATAAAAGAGGCAAGGAATGCAACATGATTGTCAATATGAACCAAATACTGAATTTTACGACGTGATCCTATGGTGAGTTATTTAGTAAGTTCTTTGAATATCAAGTGTGAATCTTACACTACATACACAATACTTCAATTGTCATGATTGGAAATCATTTCAGTTACTTAGCAGCATGCAGTTGGCTCAATTTCTCTGCACTGGTAATACTCCAAATTGCTTTGGTCAATTCTCTTGTGTTGCTTTGTTGTTGACTTCTACGTTTCAAAATTGCGACTGTACTTTGGGATATTTGGCGAAACCTGATCTTATAATTTCTCGTCATCCTAGACCTGCGGCTATAAGGTCTAGTGTACTTTTTTGTCACCATATTGTCAGATTTCCAAACACGCTAAAGAAGCCAGCACGAAAATGCCCGGGCCATAAATGAAAGTGATGAACAATGGTCATTTTAATGAAACAATTCCTTAACATGTACAAAATCAGGTAAATAGACTGAGGTGCACTAATGTGAGGACATTAGTTTTGGTCTTCAGGATGGCTGGAATGTGTGGTGGGGGGAAAACATCAGCAGTAAAGCTGAGCGACGTCCGGCCCCGGCTAGGCATGCGTGGTCAAATATAGCTGCCGCTGAGACTGTCTAAGTACAAGGCTCCGCTAAGCTCTAATGGATGGGTGTCGCTAACCTGTGGTGCAATCACACCAGATTCCACAGAGACATTTCTCCACAGTGGCAAACAAAGAAAGCAAAAAAAAAAAACAAAAGCGCGGCTCGGGCCATGCTAATCACGAGGCACGGTGGAGCGTCTGTGGCCTTGGCGGCGGACATGTTATTTGTGCCCTGTGTGATTGGGAGAACCACCGTTGGCCCGTGTTGACCGGGGGACCCTTTCAACAATAGAACATAAAAGCAGTCAGCCAGTCGGTATGATTACTTGGCTGGAAGTAAACTTTTCAACATGCCTGATTCGGATCGTACCAATTTAAATCATTCAAAAAATGTGCAGTTAAAAAGCCTGGATGAGTGCAACGCAACAATAGTGGTCACATTTGGAATTCAGCCAATGTTAGGAATTATGGGATGGAAGCGTCTTTATGCGTAAACCCTTGTGAGGTTTCACTCCGTGATCCTCCGAAGCAGGGGGTGGTCAATTAATTTTCTATAAATTTGAAGAGTTGTCAAAGGCCATACCAACATCTATGGTATTATTGATCAAATTATGGTGAATCGAAATGTATTTTGTGGGTGTGCGTGTGTGTGTGTGTGTGTAGTTCAAGGATACATTACAATTTATGAGCCAGGATTGTTGTGAGGACTGGGCGAGTCCAAAGGTGGCTTGTCTTTTTCTACTGCTGCCCATCATTAACCAGCATTTAACTGCTGCCTTGTGAGTACAATTTAACAACCCCTGTATAGAAGTCACACCTAACCCTAACCCCCCCCGTACTGTCATCTCCCTCCAATATCCGGACTGTTAAAGCTCTATTTATTAACCAATGAAAAGGCCCTGGAATACTTCAAGTGCACCTGGTCACCTTTGTCCAAGTGTCTCTTCATTTTGTAGTCATCTGTAAGCACATGCACACCAATTCCAGTATAAACGCAACTGTTATATGCATAAAAGAAGACTGTGAGGCTGACCTGCAGGTCTGGTTGCGCAATACAAGTACGATTAATTTTCAATTGCAGTACATGCGCGTACTTCTTTTAGCTGAATCTAATATCACATTTGTAGTCTGAGCCGTTCTGTCTATAACTTTCAATGTGTATTTGTTTTATTTGGCTTCTTCATACAATGAATGAATGTTCAGATGTTAAAACATTCCCTCTGCAGTTAATAATGGGTTTTACGACGGTGACACTTTGACCCTTCACTTTACAGAATTGTTTTTTGTTGTTTTTTTGGTCCACTTTGAAGGCTTTGCTGGACTGTAGTTTCCCTGGTATGCAGCCTGCTTTTAAGTGGTTGGTGTGCCACCAATTAAAATAAAATAAAAAAAAGGCCGCTGACTCTCTGTGGAATTTGTCACGACAGGTTTAATTTCACTTGAACAACGCGGAGGTCACGAGCAGGACATATTGTGGCCACACAAGTTGACTGTCCTGCGTGATGGAAAAAAAGAAAGGACAATGTCAGTAACAATAATTTTGAGAAAACAAAGACGCTTTTCATAAAAGACGCGCGGCTTAAAGTTGGAATGTGGCCACGAGGGCATATGACGGGTAAAAATAATACAACCCAAATGACTTAAGCACGCTTTCCGCACTGCTACCATTTCTTGGGAGGAGGCCTTTTCCCACAGTGGACATTTTTGTCACAGATGCAAAACCACAGGTGTAAGCCATAAAGTGGACAGTGGCTGCATAGCATTTTTGCTTTATTCTCTTCCAGGGTGCCGCTCGCGCCTTCCCTCTGTCCCGGCGTGAACCGCGTCGGGCTAACGCGACCAGAATGGCTGTGCGGTGACAAATTAGTCACGCAGAAAGAATTCTACTTTAATATCAACTTTTGCAACACATAATTTCTGTTTAAATATAGAGAAGACACCCTGTTTACACCATTCAATCACAACATTGAAAACCACTGGTCATTTTCACAGTCCTATATTAGAACGACCGCCATTTTGTCCAACGAACACAATACAGTACAGAAAATACAGTTTAACCTCAAAATTTGATTCCCTCTTTGGGTGTACAATTTGCTGTGATTTATGTTGTTCATGCCACCCAAGAAGGCTACCCTTGATGTGAAACATTAAAACTGCAATGATGACCTTCGAAAAGGAAATGGAACTTAATGCGACCTAGCTAGCTTTAGCCTCGGCGTCGCTATTCTGCCTGTTCAGGAGGATATGGCTATGTGCCAATAAGTTGTTATTGTTAATAAATCGCAAAGAGAGGAAGTCCGTGTCAATAGACTACGCTCCCAGATGTACACAATAATCGACGATCATCTTGGAACAAGCAACAACAGCAAGCACTGTTTACCAAATTACCATTGTTCTATTTTATACCATCTCAGTTGACAGTTGATCTTTCCCGTATACTCCAAAGACCTTTAAACTCTGCAAGTTCTGTTTCAGCAATAAAATTCTCGTAAAATCGAAGTGATAAATGTAAACATACAGTGCAAACACAGCAGTCATTTGATGAAATGTCAGCTTCTCTTTCCTCAACTACTTTGGCCTTTTCGGTACTTTTCCTCAAATGTTGCCCTCTTTTGCCACCTCTTGGTTTCTGTCCTTCACATCTGTCTAATCTATCTCGCCATCCTCCTATTCCCATGTTTCTTGATGATGAGAGAGGACCAGATGCCAGGCCAAGGGAGCCTAAAATTCCCCCAAGCCGCACACAGACGGTAACATATTGGTTCATAATTAATGACATTAGCTGCCTTAGCAGCCTGTCTGTGGCTGAGAGTCAAGAGACGTATAGGTGGCTTGAGGAAAAAGGATTGGAAGGACACAAGCAATTGTGAGAGTCGTGTCAGTAATGAGTTGACAGGAAATGACCGTGTTTGCAAAATAAAAAAATGGTTTTGAAAAAAATTGATTGAGCCATGAACCAAAAAATAGGACAGTGTAGTCTCTAGTATCGTTTACATGTCTCTCTTTTTTCCCATGTTGCTTGATGCCTGACCGTAGCTGTCAAAGAATATACAGCCCTGGCATTTATCCATGCAGTTCTCCTATTTGAGACAACCCTGCAATTTTCAAACTTTTCAGACGGTATCAGAGCCTGTGTGCATACTAATTACATAATGTCGGAACATGGGTGTGAATGTTTGCGTTAAAATCCTGCTTTGCTGGCTTCTGTACATTAGGGTCTAGCATTATACTAGTGGTGCTGTAATATTGCAGGATGTCCGTGTGAAAGTCGCAAATAAATGATTTCTGACTGTTTTCCATGGCTGTTTGGTATAAACAGCATGGAATCAAGAGGTGACCAAGTCAACACATTTTTCTCTCCATCATAGCAGATATTTAGGCATTGGATGCAAAATGACATTTAGAATTCGAAGCCCCCCCCCTTTGAGAAAGTCAACCCAACAATTTTGTTTCCCAATTTTTTTTTCCTCCTTCTGACACACCAGACACTGGGCTCGTCTACTTTTCTGACTGTGAGATGCTTATCGCTGTATAGAAGCAAAAGTAGGAGTGTCAGTATTCAAAATTTGCTGGGTTCTGTGTGAAAGGAGGTTCATCTTTTTCTACCAATTTGTAAAATGTCTGTAAAAATAATCTAACAGGCCCATAAATTGAAACTGTATGCTGTCAGTTAATTGCAGTCACTGAAAAATCCCAATCATTGATAAGCGATTGCGTGTGGTCTCGGCAGCTATTAAACGCAGAAAGCAGAATTGCCAGATATTTGATTAACCCTCCATTAGAGTGGACACTGTTTGCCCCCAGAGGAGTCTTTGTCTTGACAGTTGCTGCTTGACCATCCTGAATCGGAACTCAGGCAAAGATTTCCAGTTTGCTTAATATTTACTTTTCAAAACGTTTTGTAAACGAGGAAGCAGATTCGATCTTTATTTGTCAGTAGGTGGCATTAATTCTCTTTCTAAACGGCTGTATATTTACGTCAACTACTGTAGTAGCGCTCCTCTGGGACTCTTTGGTTAGCTTGCATGCTTCCTGTCCCACCCTGCCGGCCATCAGAACACATATCAAATGAAGTTTATACATGCTGAGCAAAACATATTCATTGTCGGGGTATTTATCAACCACGGCTTCCGTAATAGAGCTGATTAATGACCGTTAATTTACTGCAGCCCCGAGGGCTCGCCTTCATTCTAGCGTGCCTTAGCCGATATATAATTGGCCGTTTTAGAAGAGCCTGTGATTATACACCATTAAGCGGCACGCAAAGTCGGGCTACGGACGACTTCAATGGCAGCAAACATAAACGCAAGCATCTCCCCAGAGCTCCCCCTCCCACATCGTTCACCCTGACTCCCTCTGACTTGAGCTACTAGAAGGATGTACTTGAAGGATTCTCAAGGGGGCAACGTTTATCTGAGTTTTGTTCAAACAACTATTGCCCTATTTTGTCAGGATGGGAAGTCCACGGGGAAGGCGGCCGGGCTCCCTCTAATGTAAATTAATGTGGGTTGGTGTGCAATATGTACATGTTAATGTGCGGGAACTGCAACACCAGACCCCAAACAGACACTGTAATAACATCCAACAGGCTAATCTCCATTGCGCTTCTAATTAACGGCATGCTGACCCTTGGAACCTGCAAGCTAAGTGGGAACCAGCTAGGTAAAAAAGAAACTCGATTAAATTCGCCCGATTCTGTTGACTTGGCCTGTACAATGTGAGAGGTATTTTGAGCATATTGAAAATGACTGTGTATTTTATTAGTTGATGTCTTGTAGATTTATGCTCCACATGTTTCCAATTGTTAACTGTCACAACAATGAAATGAAATTTCGAATGACAACGAGGACTTTGAACGCAAATCTACCAAAAACCTTGCGAGTAGTTGCGAGTATGCATTCTTCCACTGTTTGTCTCTCAGTCCATTTGTCTTCCTCACCAGAAAGACTCTTCATCCTCTCTGTTTGCACTGCCCATAATCTCCCTCCCTCCTAGCCTATCCCGCCCTCCATCTCTCCTCGGGCCCTGATGTTCTCAGCGGCTCCTCTGGGGACGGCAGTAATAATTATTATGTAAATAAATACGCCTGCTGTAATCACATTCGTGCCACTGATCCAATTAGAAAGCTGATAGCAGGCGGCTGATTGCGCGGCCTGGCGGCTGGTGGTCAGGGCCCGTGTGTTGAGTGCGTGCTCGTGTGTGTGTGTGTGTGTATTGTGTGACTATAGCCGGCCCAGCTCAGCCACATTAAGCGGGCTGCTGTAATGAGAGCCGTTTGGTGCCACGCTGCATGCAGTCATGCACTGGAAATAATGCTCTTTGACCGGGATCCTGCATGTCTGCCAACCCTTGTGGTCTGCTCGCTGGCTGGTCTGTCACTCAAGCGCACATTGAGTGAGTGTATGTGTTGGTGTATGCGTGTGCATGTGTGTGTTTGCGCTATCATGATCCCTGGCTCTGGATCACTTTCACCGTGCGTTGTCTTATCGCCAATTATGGCCTTGTTGTGATTCCCATCAGCTTTAATGATGCTCTACTGAGACCATCAGCGTCAGGACTCCCTCTTCCATCCACACTGACCTCATTCTGCTCTTCTGTTTCGTTCTGTTCTTCTTTCTGCACAACATGCTTTTTACCATCTTTTCTGGATTGGCTTTGCTTTATTATGCTGGTTTGGGCCACATTTTAAGCAGATGTGTCCAAATTGGTGTCTTTATTCTTAGGAGGAGGTTGGATTTGAAGTAGGGATGTCCCGATGTGATATTCCGTATCGGTATTGACTCCCGATCTCTTTTGCGAGTATTGGACAGAATCGGATTCAGGCATCGGATCCTGTTGCCGATCCTGTTTCATGTGTTTTTGCGGCGTCGATTTGCTTTACGGCTGGTATAAATCATATCAATGTCCTGTTTAAGTTGAGTATAGCTAAGGCTTAAGATGCAAAACATTAAAATATGTTCTGACTCGCAGTCTAGGTTTGTTAAAAACAATCTCTATTGTTCAATGTGTCAATCCTTTTAACCTGTATATGATTCCACTCACACCTTAAGGTAGAAGGAGGAGAACGTTAGACAATAAAGCGCAAATAATATTCAAGCACAAGAATGAGGTGTTTCGGAAATTTCACAATTGGTATCGGTCCAAATTACGATTGCTTGACCTTGGCATAGGCCTTCACAGCGACGGGCTGTTAATATTCTAATATTTTATAATTTGTGTTAGCGAAGCGCTGATGTCATTATGTTTGTGTGTTTTGAAGGTGCTAATAGCAAAAGAAATCTTTATTTTTTTTATTTTTTTTTCTCGCTGTTTCATCTTTGGTTGGGTGAATCATTTGTAACCTCAACGTTTGCCCGTTGGGGCTGCTCTCTCCAACTGCCATGTGTCGCCTGAGCAGACGCCTCTTAATGTTGGGAAGTAATGTATGGGTCCCAGCGCTAACTCCCTGCCTTTTACATCTCAATCAGGTCACTCTAGTTTATTTATATATTGTCAGGAGGATGAGGGTGGAGGTGTGGGAGGGTGGGGGGGTCCATGAGATGAATGTGGCAGTTTCCCCCCCCCCCCCCCTCCTTCTATTTAGTTAGCAAAAAGCTTTTATAATGAATTTGAAAGGCGGCGCAGATCCAAGCTTTTGAAATTCCCAGAGCACCGCTAAGTGAAATGAGGAGGGAGGGAGGGGGTGAAGCGGGGTAGATTCCAAAAACTGAAAGCATTAACTAACAAAATGTGGGCTGGATTAAAAAAAGAAAAAAAAAAAAAATCAAAATTATTTTTTCCAGGATTTAAAAAAAATGGCCTCTTTGATTCCATCATGCTGCTACATGTCACGGTGCCACACGCTGGCACGCTATATTAAACGAGCACTCCTAATATTTTGAGCTGGCTGGCAGCTTGAATTTCATCTCGCCGACGCATCTTGTTTCTCTCAAGCCCTGACTGTTTTGACATGCGGCCCGATTAAATTATAAACAAGCAGGCCTCCTGATGGTGATGCTGGAGCCACTAATTTCCCTAATTGTTTGCAGTTGTCTGGGAGGCCCGGGCCTGAGACCCCCGCCCTCCCCCTGACTGGCACGGCCTTCATTGAAGGAAGGAGGCAGGAGGGAAGCGGGCAGTATGGGAGGGGATGCGTGAAGACATGCCGAGAAACAGCAGGTAAAGTCAGATTTCGGTCGGGGTATTTTTATCATTTTAAATAATGTAAAAACAGTCCTTTTTTATTGTTGAAAAAAGTCACACAAAAATTATGAGCAGTGGCGGTTCTAGCTTGAATGGCACCCTGTGTAACTCCACTTTTGATGGCCCCCTAAACCAACACAACATTACTTTTATCTTGAATGTCGTTTTATTCGAAGCCAAAATGTAAGGAAAAGCAAGTACCTAAAACAATCGTCTTACAATGAAAGATACATTACCGTTCAAAAGTTTGGGATCACTTCGAAATGTCCTTAATTTTTTAAAATAAATTGGCTATTTTTCAATGAGGATAACATTAAACGAATCAGCAATACACTCTATACATTGTTAATGTTGTAAATGACTATTCTAGCTGCAAACGTGTATATATATATCTACAAGGCTCATTCCCAGCAACCATCCTTCCAGAGTTCTAATGGTCCATAGTGTCTGCTAATTGTGTTAGAAGGCTAATTGATGATTAGAAAACCCTTGCGCAATTATTGGTTTTCATGGAAAACACCAAATTGCCTTGGTGACCCCAAACATTCGAACGGTAGTGTACATTACAAGGGTCATAAAGCATTACGCTGAGTTAGGGTTAAATCAATGTGATCGACCATATCAAGTTGAACCCCGCAAAATTTACAACATCCTGCGGTCAATAACAATACAGCTGTCTTCACCCGACCGACCGACCCAACCAACGCAACCCAAACAAACAAACAAACAAACAAACAAACAAACAAACAAACAAACAAACAAACAAACAAACAAACAAACCATCCACATCCCAATGACAAGTCAATCACCCAATCATATTTGTCATTTTTTTTTGTATATTTCCTATCAATTGGAGGGTTTCGCCGCTATCTCTTCACCTGTATCACCGCAGCAAAATGACACGAAAGTTGAAAAGAGCTTGTGTGTGTTGCACAAGCGTGTTTGCATGTGTCCTGCTAGTATGGTACAAGGGGAGTGGTTACAAAATGGAGCTGTGAATGTTATCCAGCGTGGCATCAACAGACAGACGGGCGCAGTCGTATCGCCGCTGTTATCACCCAGTCGCTTCTAGCGTCTGTGTGTGTGTGTGTGCGCGTGTGTACGTGTGATTGTGTACGTGCTCATTGAAGTCTAATTTAGCGTGACACTGTAGAGTGTAGGGGAGCAGGTGAGCTAATACACCTTTCTTAGTCCAAGTCCAAACCTGATCTGCAACACGTATACACAAGCCATCCACATCCCAATGAACCAACAAGCATAGTTGAGGTGTGCAGAATATGCATACTGTATGTCATAATTATATAACATTTTTTGGGTTGTTTTGTCAAAAATAAATTGTTTCGCTCGCGCAAAACAACCCAGGAAGTTCAAATTGATCAACTTCCTGGGTCAGTCCAATTTTGCATCAGGCCATGCACTCACTCATTTCTTTGGTTTATCCTTTTTTAATTTATTTGTATTGGTTGTTATGTATGGTTAATATTGTCTAGCATTGTTTTAAAAAAAATTGTATAAATTACTGGCTAGATTTGCAGAAATATTGTACACATACAAAGCGTGTCCAGTGATGGACATGTCTGCCTAATTACATTTGGTTGCTCCAAAACAAAAATGGTGTTACAACAAGAAAAATGGAAGTAAAGTGGACAAATTAAGCTTAAGAAAGCAACATGTGCATTTAGCAGTAGCCTAGCACCCGTCACACACACTATAATTATGATTCCATTATGATGACGGTATGTGATGTCAACTGGAGAAAAAACACTTTTATTCCTGGTGACAAGTTTAGCCGTTTGGTAGCTGTTAATATGGTATTTAAATAGTAAATCTGCGGAGGATTTGTGATGGGAGGCGTACGTTAGCAGTGCGCCCGAACAGTCCAGACAACTCTGCTATGCCTGCTTTCAACTTGGGATCGGGTAAACAACCAGCCTCTTTCTGTCCGCATAGAAGTTGTAATCCCCCCAAAAATAATACCTCTTTTTAATATATCTGAAATCTGATTGCAGTTTTTTTTTCTGTAACTGTAACAGAATATAGTTTAGTCTTCTGTTATGTCTATTCTGTTATTCAAACACCTGTTGGAAGTTAACAAAATAGATTATATAACCTCCTTTTACATTCTGTCATTTCCTCTATGACGTAGAAAAATTGAGAAATTGTCAATGGACCAAGCCATTTTGCCTTTTGGCATAAGGCACAAAGATGGCATAAGAGAAGGCGCCTCAATAATTTGAATGGAATCTAATCTCTTCTAATTTCTTAGCTGTCGCTTCTTTTGACATTGTCATTCTTGACTATTGCAAGGAGCACGACGCGTGTGTGCGTGTCACTTGTGCTCTGTTAGCTGTTTAACTATTTCAGCGGAAGGAGCCCATTATGTGACAGCTTGTGCTGATGAATATTGAATACACTTTGCGCTTATGTTAATGTGCGTGTGTGTGTGTGTGTTGCATCTGTATAATATTCGATAACATCTGAATAATGATAATTTCCTCTTGAAGAGAACTGCGTGCAGTGTAGCTTCAGCATAATTTTAGTTGATTAACACAAACACACACACACACACACAAATGATGGGGCCCTTATGTCATCATGGGACATACTGGCCCATGCTCATTACTTATTTTCATGGTAGTAAATATTTGAATCAGTCTTGTTTGTCTTGTTCTGAATGAATGGCTTAGAAAACCGAGGTAGTGCAAGGCCTCTGTCCTGCCGATCTGCGGAATGATCGTTTGGATGGATTAAGATAAACACGCGCGGGACAATAAGTGACCGGTGGCCATTCTAGCGATACGCCCGACTCAATAGGCTCCTGATGCGGTTAATGCCTGATGAGAGTTATCGCAACATTCGTAAATGCCGGTTACTCATCCACAGCTTGTCTTGTTTTGAGGTTTTTAATGTAAGCTCATGGGGAGTGCAGTCAACGAGTTCGCATTCAAAACTGGTCCCGGGGATGAATCTCACCTGTGTAGCGTTTGTATGTGCCTCCTATGCTTGCATTTGATATTTTGATAGTTGGTTTGATATATATCAGGTCATCAAGGTCAAATTAGCCAATCCCTCTCAGTGTTTTAGCTTTTCTAGGTGCACTATTGCTCTCACCTGGCTGAGTCGTCCAAGCAGCTTCTCTGTCACGAGGAATCAGTGCTGGGTTAGGTGGAGGTTGTCACCGTGGGACGGCCCGAGGCGGTGGCGGCGGTCTGTGCATGCTTGCTGCCTGCTTGCCTGAGGGAAGCTTGCCCGAGCCTACGGCGGCTGACCTTAAGATGCTATCAGTCTATTAAATCAGCTGCTTTACGCTGCTAGTTTTATACTTTACAACTTATTTACCGATTAGCTCATGTTTAGCTATAGTTGACCTCATAACGCTAAACGCTATGGAAGTTGACTTATGAGTTTAGTTTGTTCTGTGACCAAGATTGTACCTCAATTTACTCATTTGTGTTCCCTTTTGAAATTAATTGATATGCCGTAACCCGTTCCAGACCCACAAACTTGACCACAATTATGATTCATAATCATACTGATTAAGATTTTTAATGAAGAAAAGTGGTCAAAACATAATAAAGGAGACCAAGCACTTCTTATCCTTATTTTACGATTGTATTTTCTGCCTGTGGTGGCGATGTAATCCACATTTTTATGTTAGTTATAATGTGCTTTAGTCAGTCATTAAACTAATTACAATGCATATTTTTTATGAAAAACACTCACAGGCCGTAAATATAAAACAATCAGATGACAAACAGTAAGTAGAGTAATAAGAGTGACTTCCTGTCCGACATGCAAATTTTCTTTGCCAGATGGCTACGCAAGCTAAGCATTCATGGAGAAGGTGGTGGAGGTGTCAATAATGTTCTTCTGAAGAAGGCTGAGGTTATGATTTTTTTCCATTGCTATGTATCATTGAAGAATTATTCACACCCAGCCTCCACACTGCTCCTGCAGCATTTGGTTAATGGCCATAAGCTTCAAATAAATGGAAAGAAAGATGCTCTAAATGATGGGCTTCTGGGGAAATGAATCAACCAGCGTGATTTAGCTCTCATCAAATGTAACTTCTGATTTGTTTAAAAAAAGCCTATTCGTGCTAGTTATGACCCAGGTGAGTTTTTAAACTCGTTTTATCTTCATTGTTGCCGTCTGTACTTTTCTCATTGTTTGCGCACTTCAGCCTTCTTGGTTTAATCTTTTGATAGGGGCAATCATTACATTTTCCCTCATGCATCTTTCATGTCCCAGTCCAGATTAGTTATTCCAGGGTTTAGAGAAATGCTGAGTGTGATTTATTTTTAATCACAGCAGCTGTTTGCCTTCTCATATTGAAGATCTAGGCTGACAAAGAGCCAGATTGGAGGAGACGCATGTGACCCGGTGCAACACGGGACATTGTTTATTCACACTTTATTCAACTTTTTACAGGAAAAATTCTATTCGTTTCTTGGCTGTTTTCAATGACTTTGAGTTTTAACCAAAATGGATCGGTTCTTCCAGAACCAACCCAAAGCAAATGACAAGTGTTTTTGCATGTTCCCCTCACATTTCATAGGTTGATGTTTCAAATCTTAGGTCTGGCTTTCTGTTCCAGGTTCTCCAAAACACGTACTTCAGGTTAATTGGTAACTCTAAATTGCCCATAGGTGTGAATGTAATTTTGAATGGTTGTTTGTCAATATGTGCCCTGTGATTGGGTTGTTTGCGGTCCAAACTTCATACCGACAAAACACTGACACACACAACGGTATGGAACTTGATCATAAACGCTTATCTTTCAAGGTGTTACAACGTGGAGTCTAAATAACTGAGCCTGGGCACATTTTTTTTCTCTTTGGTATTTTCGTACTCACGTGCAACTAGAAACGGGTGTTTGCGCCGTTGTGGGCGTGAACACAGCCAACTTTCTTGGCAGCCAATGGAAGCTTCTCCTCTCATTCCCTGTAAATCCAGCACAGGAGAAACTTAAATGATAAAAATGATTCGTCCATGTGGGAGATCAACGTGCGCAAAATACATTTATAAGGAACTGCAAGAGGTTGTGCATGGCATCTATCAGTATGTCCATAGCTAATCTTTACCTTGCTGAAGCAGGAGTGCACAGTTACATCTGCCACAGTGGGAGGCCACAGGTGTGTGAGCAACCTCCGTATCGGGCCTCCCCTCAGGTGCTGCATTTTGGGTAATAATAGCAACAGCAGATGTGCCTACTCGCTTCCCACCCCCCATATTCACCCCTAATGTTCTCTAATCATCTCTCTTTCAGGCCTAATAGTCCGCAGTGGTGCCCTCACAGCTGCCTTAGGAGCCCTGGGTATCCACACACCTGTCAATCTCGCATAAACTGGCTAATTGTAACCGACTTTGAACATCAGTGTCACTTGTCCTTCGTGTTGATCCAACCTTCTGGTGGCACCCATTGCTTACTTTTCTTGCAAAGACAACTTTGAAAGTTTTAGTGCGAATGTGCTCTTTGCAGGCAGTAAAAAATAACTGTTTCACATTTGTCTGTATTCAATTTGATTTGCTGCAATACTCGAAATTAGCGAATCGCTTGCACAGTCAAACTCGACTACCCGAACAGATGGCTGTGAGGGAAATGAAGTTCCCAATCAATATAAAAGTTCACTCGAAAAACTTGGTAACTGAGTACCTTTTCCTGCTCTGTGGTTTTAATAGCATTTTTTTTTCTTTTCCTTTTGTGTTTACATCACAAGTAAGCCTTTAAGTACCCTACCAATGTGCTTGGTGCCTGAAATGAACGGAATCAAATATTGGTATAGGTCATATATTTTGGTACCTTTCATAAGCTTTGTCAGTGGAAATTCAAATCTGAATTGCCCTCTCGTGTCACATTTGCAGTGTTTGGATTTGTTTTGAATTTGCCTTTAATCTGCTGACCTCCATCATCATAACCGGGAAGCACAGAGGATGTGATCACTTGAGCCTTAAAGCTTAATGTGCTTCCTCTCAACACGAGGTCAAATTCATTCTCCTTAGAGACTTCCCAGAAGGCTTCGGCAGGGCAGATGCTGCACACACATTGGCACGCTGACGACCGCAAGAGTCTCTGGGTGGTCTTGCGGTGTGACAGTACTTACTGTGTGTCTTTCTATCTGTCGTAGCCCACTCCCATCAAACCTGCTGTTTAACACTGAGAGCCTGATATGTGTTGAACTGCTGCGACACCCTGCTGCTCCGCCCTCACTTCTTCACAGTATCTGTGTGTGCGCAGTCACAGATTCAGCCTCCTAATGACTACCAGCTTCCACAGGACCTGGGGCTGGAAAAGGCGGAGTTTGAAGCCCACCAATTGAGCGAATAATAACTTGAATTGAGAGATTTAGGGATGAGGTGGAAGGGGGAGGAGGCAGGGGTTTGTTTGGAGCTGAATGAAAACCAGAGGTGCTTGTTGTCACCGCCGCAGTGGGCCCAGGGGATTCGAATCTAATGACGGAGACTGCGGTGTGAACGCAGCGCAAAACATGCCGATCTTCCCGGAATGTTCCTACAAGTACATTGCCACTACTGTAGTTTTGAAGATCTTACAGCAGTCATTTTGACAGACGGTAAATACAAATCGACTTGTTGTGGAATACTGTACATATTAAGTCTGGTTTGCGGAAACAAATGGTAGGATGTATGAAAAAAAAAGACATTGAGCAGCACATTAATATTGAAGGAGAGGCTCAAATATCATTATCATTGTAGTTTTCTATGAATTTCCAGCTTTGATGTAAAGGTAGTAAAATGTACGTACGTATACATCCATCCATCCATCCATCCATCCATCCATCCATCCATCCATCCATCCATCCATCCATCCATCCATCCATCCATCCATCCAATTTAACCGACTGTCACAGTTAAAAGCAAGTGGGCGAGTAGCTACTTGAATACATGTAAACGTAGCCAGTCACACTGAAATTGACACCTATGGAAAATTATGGCATTTTTTTGCAATATGGGGAAAATAAGTACTCGTGGTAACATGCACACTCCTTACGGGAAGGCCAGAGCTGAGATTTGAACCACAAAACTGAGAGGTAGATGCAATTACATGCTGCCCGTTTTCATATTTATACTCCTGTAAAAAAGTGAATAAGACGGTTTGCATTGAGCCGTCTGCATTCCATACAATCACAACAAGTACCCTAGACAATAGTATGTTGCATTTCCATTTCATAGTCCACTCTTTCCATGCTATTTTACATAATATTTATTACTGCTCAGGGTTTTATGCTGTATGGTGAAGGGAAAATAAGGAGTGCAATGTTTGGATGAAGTTTATTATTTAATTTCCCAAAGCATTTGCAGACAAGCCATGTGGTAATTTGCTTTTGTTTTCCATGACAAAAGAGAGTGTGCAAAACATTTGCAGTTATATTGGGGTTTTGGCCACTTATTAGCCCTTTCTTGCATAATGTTGTCCCTTTCAAGTGGATTAGTTTTGCCATTTCAAATAACTACATTGGATTGTTGTGTGCAGGTCAGATTGTACCTTTGCTCCTATTTGCGACTCTGGAACATCGATTTAGTTAAGACACAGGCTTTTTTTTTTTTTTTTTTTTTGGTTTATAAACACAAGAAGCTGCACTGTCATCCACAATTTCCAGTAAATTTAGCCCCAAAAACATCTTGGGGTGTATTTTTCATTTCTGGTTTTCTCTGATTGCATACATGTACCAATGAAGCAACATTTGGTTCCTGCGGCTGCGGCGGTATCTCCCTTGCTCATTTTCCTCACTCGTCTCGGGTTTGCTCTGCCGCTTTTTAGACAATGCACATTATTGTTCATGACACAAACATGGTAAACATGCTCTGTCAGTGGAGGGTATTTTGTGCTGAAAGGAAAAAAAAATTGATGACAGGTTTCTGAGTTAATAAAAATACCAACGCCGCTTGTGAAAATAAATGTTGATGTGTCATCCTCTGGAAGTACTTGAGAAAACCAAATGTTTTCTGCAAAAATTCCCTAGTCGACAAATTTGGGGAAAGGTAGTCAATAGACAAAAATCTCTCACCTCATTAGAATTATTTCGTTATGATTTACAGAGACCTGTACAAATCACAAATAAAGCAAAATGTCACCTCGGCAAGGCTTCATAATGGCCATCTGTTTTGCTTTGTCAAAAAGCCGTTTGTGGATAATCTCACTTAACACATCAATTCAGTGAGCATCGCGGCGCTGTAGATTTTGCTTTTATTTTTGTAAACATTTCTGTGATATTCCAAAATAAAGGGCGGTCCCTATTTCCGACTCCGAGATTGTTCTGGACGATGCTAAAATTTTACCTAAAACTTGCATTGTTAATAAAGATTCTTATTCGTTTTTCCAGTATCTCATAAGATTATTTCTCATAATTGCCCAGTATGCCTGAATGGTTTGTGTTTGATGATGATTGATGATCACTTCTTGCAAGTCCCTTTTTCCATTGAATTTTGGTAAACTCACTCGGGTGGGCAAAGGTGTTGTGATTTTAAAAAGATGTTCAGGGACCTGTAGAGTCTGCCTCTCTGCAGGTGTAAATCATCCCATTGTGTCAAAATCAAAGCATGAACTGATTGTCTTCCCTATTCATGTCTGCAGATCATCAACAACACTTAGAGACTATTGTTTGTAGCTTAAAAGATTTTTTTTTCCCGTTGTGCTGAAACTCATCTGAAGAGGCATTTCGAAGATTTATCGCAACAAAACTTTTGATTGACACACTCAAGTGGGATACACTCTGCCTGTCCTACAGTGTGAACCACAGCCCATCTTGACTTAGTTTAGTTAAGGTAGTTTCGCCCAATTCAGAGAAACCTCCGTGACCCATCAATTTTCAACCACAAAGCCACAGACTCCACTGGGAGCCAAATTGACTCTGTCTTGACGATGCGAGCGAGGCAATAACTAGGTTGGAAAGTTCAAATGATGCCTGTTTAACCTCGATACGATTCCCTAAACAGTCACTGTTAAGTATGTGCTGTTAAATAAGGAACATGTCAACCATCGGGCAGTTATCTATGTATTCTCTTTTTTTTTTTTTTCCCATGGTTCATCATTCATTTCATTCTCCTATATAGCTAGATAGTCTGCCAGTGTGCCTTGATTTGCCATTATTAATAAATCAAACAACATTTTATTTATACAGCATGTTTTGTACACTTTTTCATAACTTAATAGTAATAAAATAACTAAAATACATTTAATAAGGTCCCAGTTGGCCCTGTGACATCAGTCAACTGTGGAAGTCATGTCGACTGAAGATGTCCATGAGGCAAAGCATGTATAAATTAAAAAGATTTGGACCTAAAATTGATCCTTGGGGCACTCCGCACTCAATTTTATGTTTTCTAGGGAAATGTCTGTCCATGCCTACAAAGAAACCAATCTGTAGGGTAGGAGCTGAACCAGTTAAAAAGAGTTTTTGAAATCTGCAATGTGATCCACTGTATCAAAGTTGACCCCGCGATCCACTACATCCAAGACTGAGTTTTTGGGAATTGGCATACCTGATGTCATTTAAAATATTTAAAAAAGACTGGCCGAATTTTTCTATGGTTCATCCTAAATCCAGATTAATATTTCTATAGAAATTAATTAATTTGTTGTTTTTAATTAGTTATAAAAATTATTTTCTTGTATTTTACCCATGGTAGGTCTGATTATATAAAAATAATTTAAAAAAAAATCATATCATAAGAAGCTCTATACCGCAATCATAAGAAGCACTATACTGCAAACATCGCTTTGAATCTCATTAGTACCTCTGAAGCCTCTTTCACACAAAAAAAAATTGCTCTTCAGAGCCGTAACACTAGATCCACTAGATTTGAACTGCCTGTTAGACGAAACCTAGTGAAACAGAATATTGTTGCAACTCTGTGCGCTTTTAACAAAAATGATCAGATAATTAGATACAGAGCAGGCGTTGACAAGTAAAGTTGTTGTCACACAATTGTTCCCAACAAAACAGGACATAAGAAGTGTTCAATTTCAAACTCTGGGTCTGGCATCATGGAACTCACTTCCATGTTTTTTGATGATTGTGATATTACCTCCAAGCTCATCTTCACCCATTCTGTATTAATGCATACAGGCGTTGTGAAATTGCCAGTAAATCGTAAAACTGCATGTGGAAATCGCTTCATATTCTGTCTAGAGCACAATTGTCTTTTTTTTTTTTTTTTTTTTACACTTCTTTGTCTTTGTAACATATGGTCCTCTGGTAATTCCATGTGCGGAATGCAATGAAATAAGGGTTCTGACAGAAAAGACACTTCTTTTGAATTCACAAATTTTATTCACTTCAACACTGAATGAACATTTTGAAATGAACTATTTCATCGGAAATGTATCCAACCCTGATTCCTGTCTTACAGAAAAGCACAACAATATCTGATCCGTGTTGACGTGATAATTAGAAGGCAGGTCATCTGTTGATGTGTACGGTCATAAGAAATGATTCATTTTCGTAATGTTTTGAACATACTGTATGTGTACACCACTGCACCGGACATTTAACATTAAACACTTTTCACTTCTTCTTAAATACTCTAAAAAAAAGATTGGATTTGGCTGGCACAATGAAACAAATTGATTTCACTGAGTTAACAAAAAAAAAAGAAATAAAATGCTCCTCTGCCGCTCCATACTGGCTCAAACACTTAAAAGTTTCTCTGAAAATTTAAAAAGAGACATACACCGATAACAATTCATCCCACTTTGGGCGTCTACACACATTACAGAATAGAAATTGATTTGCCACATTTCTGTCATGGCTCAAAAAAGTAGATTGTCATCAACTAAAGCACAATTTCCCTTTTAAATTTTTGTTTTTTTTTAACGTTTCTCTTCTGCACGTTGTTGCTGCAACAAACAAAATAACACAATATGACAGGGATTTCTTTTCCAGCAAATATCACTCAGTAACTGCTTCTTTTTAAAACCCTCCCTCCATTTTCCATCCTTCGTGCATCCTGTTATCAAAATAACCGCCCTCTGTTTAAAGCCAGGGACATAAAAAATTTGAAATCGCACTTAGCAATCTTAACCATAATCACAACAATAATAACAATAATGATAATAATAATCATAGATAAAGATAGCAATAAATAGGCTTGGTGAGGTTTAAGTGCGGAGGAGGGGGGGGGGGGTTAGACACAAGACTGTGGGCACCAATTAGAGGGGGAAAATGAGGGAGCGGGGTGGAAGGGATAGCCGACCGCTCGTAAAGTGACTGATTGCTTGGCTGCTGAAACTTCGCACGTGTACCTTTTTTTTGGGGGGGGCTTCTTCTTGACACATGTGGATGGAGTAAGGTTCAAGGCATAGGGATGAGCGTCTCTTTGTGCCACATCCTTGCAAAACAGTCCATAGTGTCCTCTTGTGGTTTCTTTATTAAGCTCACAATTTGGTGAGACTTGATAGCATAAGTGGGTTCGAGGGTGAGGCTAGGCAAGAGTACATCACATCCACAAAATATTCATAAGTGCTAGATAGGACTGGTAGTGATTCTCAAGGGCTACGTGGGATGATTGATTGGTCTTCTCAGGTAAGGAACAGCATTAGTAACACAAGTGTCCATCCTGAGGTTTTACGAGAGGTCTCCGAAGGGCCAAGTCCGTGAAAGTTCTTCCTGGACTTTGAGGTTCCGACGTGACTGTGCTGCTCAGTCTCAAGAGATGAATGCAACTGTCTTTGGCTCGAGCTGATCCTACCCTGCCAACCCATTTTGAGGAGCTCTTGAGTTCTTCTTTGAGTAAATTGACCACATGAGCAGCTTTAGTTGAGCTATTGAGATGTTTTCACATTTACACACGGCCCACACATCGTTTCGGGGCCAAAGTAAAAAGCTTGTCCAAGATTGTCAAAATGTTTCTGGCCAGTGGTTTATGATTCCTGTGCCTGCTTCGGCTGTACATTTATACCATACTCCATTTATCAATACATAAATCAGTTTTGTTGTCCTTTCTTTCACTTGTCCCTTCGATGTGTCTTTGTTGTGTTGGGTCGGCTCTACCTTTGGTAGTCTGGCTGCTCTCTTGGACTCGATGAGGAGCTTCCTGGAGCCAGGGGGCCACCTGCTCTGGGGTGGCTCTTGTCCTTGCCCTCCTCCTGGGCCAAGTTGTTCCCGGAGGACACCTGGTTAGAGTTGGAGGAAACTTGAGGCTGGTTCAGTCCTCCTGTGCTTCCACCACAGCCATTCCCCTCCGACTGGTAAATTTCCTCCGCCCCATCCTCACTGGACTCGGGATCCTCTGAACCCGAGAGCAACTCTTCTTCTCGATATTCACTAACATCCACGCCTCCGCTGGCGGTAGCCCCCTCACTAAGTTCCTTGAGGCGGCCGTGATGCTTGACATGATAGCGCTGGTTCTGGAAAAATTTGATGATGGTGTGCTTGGGCAGATCCAACTGTGCCGACAAGGTGTGGATGGCCTCTTGGTCTGGATACAGTCCAACGTCTTGGATGAAGCTCTGCAGGATGCCCAATGCCTCCAGAGAAATCTAAAATGGGAGAGAAATTTTAGTCACGTCACTGTAGCCACTGTAGCTTACTTACTACACAACTATATTCAACTTACAGTTCTGTACTGTACTGGAATGGGCAACTGGCAATGGGGACCACACTCTAATTGGCCTCTTGATTAATTCTTATTAATTGTTCAAATCTCCCAAAAAAAATCCCAATAATGAAAATGGAGAAACAAATCCCAGAAAACCTCAAAATATTAAAAAATGTTGAAAAGAAATCAGAAAAAAAAAATCAACAGAATCGAGTTATTGCACTTAAATTTGGTTTCTTCTTTTCATGCAAGACAGCTCTTTGCAATGGAATTATAGTATGTATTATCTGATGATGGTAGAGGATTTTTTTATATATGGTTTGAGAAAAGTGAGAAATGTTTTGTCCATATTTCAAATGGCATTGTGTCATAGATTTAGTTAGGAAGTTTGTGGCCACGGAGAAGCACTGATGAAAAATGGTGGTCCCCTCTAGCTTTTAAGTTGCCCATTCCTGTACTATATTATCGAGACTACCTTTGTGCGCAGTCTTGGCTTCTTGTTGCCGCCAGAGCAACCAGTGGTGCTCTGCACACCTCCAGGCGCCGTTACCACAGTCTGTGCGCCCTCCTCGCTACCAGGGGCCGATAACAGCTCTTCTCGCATGGGAGACGAACGGTGCTCCTTCATCTGACTTGGGGGTGGTCTGTGAAGCGTCTGCCGAGAAAGGCAAAAGAGCTAATTAATGGGGTGCAATGACCCCTGATCAAGACTACAGCCTAGAGAAAATTGCATGAATAAGACCCTTAAGGAAGAGTCTAAAAGTAGAAAGTATTGTTAGCCTGGTTTTCAAGCACACAGTAGCCAGAGCTTTCGGGTGAGGCGAGGGCTTTCACAGTCCACAGCGTGTCACGCACTATTAACCTGTTTGACGAATGGACGGTCGAACTACCATGTCGCCATTAAACCTTTGACCTAATGTGACGGAGGCTGGCAGCTCTAGTGAAACACCAACTTTACACGTCTCTCAGTTATTAAAATATTTAACTCGTTCAAAATGACAGGGTGCGTCTTCCTTCGATGCTTAAATTTATGGATGTCATAAAATAAAAAAAATAAAACGACCGAATCAGAGTAATTGGATGGATTTGTTGTTAATTTGGTACATTAAAAGGTTTTTAGAAAGGAGAGCGTCATAAAATGTTTTTTCTCATGGATACACAGGCACTTTGTTTTTGTTATTGGAACAACTTCATCATAGCAACTAGAAGATGTCCAGCGACTTGTACTGCGGTCATGTAAAACTTTTGATTTCTAATTATATTCATTTTAATTATGTCAAGTGAGTGGCATTTCCTGTGTGTGTGTGTGCGTACGTGTGTGTGTGTGTGTTTGTTTGCGTGCATTTTAATGGATACTGTGTTCAATAGCTACAGTGTATGAACAAATAGGAGTCAAAGATTCAATCCTTGAGGTACTCCACTTTTTAGTTTTGCCCCATAGAGTGGCTTTGCAATAGAAACTAAAATTGAAGAATTGAAGAAACACATTGCCTCGTCTATTTTTATTTCACCGAACCAATTAATATGTGCCATTTTTCTCAGAATAATCCACCTGAATTTGTAGCCTTGTGTAAAATTATTATTTAATCTAAATTTTACCACATACATTATGTGAAATTTTACAACATAGGTTGTCTCATTCTTTGGCCTATGAAATCTGAAAATCCCAACCCCCCAAGATGGCATGTACATATGCTTTCAGCAGTGAAAGGATTTGCTTTCACCCGGTGAGAAAATGATTGTAAGCGGAGAAAAACGAATCTGGTATTGTGTAGGCGAATCAAGTGTTGCGAGACTTGGCTTGTTTGTCAGAAGGTGGCGGCGTGTTGTGGTCGTGTCACTTTAAGAGCAGGGTGGGGTCCTCTACCACTGGAATGTCCAGCTATAAATCTGCGGCGCATTAAAATTAAAGGAGTCACATAAAGATAATAGTCATTCTCTCTTCAATAATGACAGGGTATTACTTCAATAATGGCGAGGGCAGGCTCCGCTTTCAATCGCGAGGGGGGTGTTGATGGTCAGCTTACAGGAATTTGGTATGTTTACATTTTCCCTCCCTGGCCAGTGCTCGCCTTCTTTAACAGAAAGTGACATATTTAGATGTTGAGAAATTCCTTTCAAAACTTTCGCCCGCCCCTCCCATCTGTGCTCGAGTCTAATGCATCATGAATGATTAGTTGAAGAAGGCCTCTGTCAAGCTCAGCCAACTCAAACTGGGTGATGCCAGGAACTCTGCATCCACGCCTTCGCCTACTTTATTCCAACTTCTTACCAGTTCCCGAAATAAGAAACAAAATCTATCAATCTGGAAGAACAAAATCCAGCAAATCTAGAGGGTGCAATGCATTGACGACATGGAAAGGGTTGCTATTTTGCTTAATTCACATGAAATCAATTTAAAATGTCGCAATGTCATGGCGGGTAAAATAACGAGACTTCTTTAAATTAGGAGAAAAAGAAACAAAAGGGCAAAACAACAATTGATCCCCTCACATTTTCAACAAAATTTTGGGGAAATATTTTATGAGAACAATGTTTATGAGAACAGTTTGAAATCTTTTCCTTAAGGTGGAAAAGTTCCGAACATGATGATTTTATCCACTGAAAAATGCTTATTGGCAAATTGTTAGATGTGCTCATGTTATGAAGATCACATTCAAAACCAGTGTCATCACACTTTTCTTCATAATGGAAATTCGACTCTTATTTTTTTATTTTATATTTTACCATGGTTGCTATTTTGTGTAAGAAATACTTGTGTTGTGTTCTTTTGTGCTGTGGTTTTATTTCATTGATGAATCCAGATGCATTTTATTAGTAGATGACAACTGTACTTAAAAAAAAAAAAAATCTATTTGAATCCAATGCTTTTATTTGGTGCATCCGGTGAAATAAAATTCAGTCAAGTCAACATTTTTTGTGTATTTTATAGAGTTTCCAATAAATTCCAGTAAAATGAAAATTCAACTCTAGGAAAAGAGTTACTTTAAAACTGAGGAGATTTATTTTTCGGGCTCACACATTTGTTGGTCTCACAATTTGAGTTGACTTCATTCTCAAGACTCAAATTGGCAGTGTAGGAAGGATAATGTGTTGGTATCATTGCCAAAGCGATATGTGGGTACGCACCTGTTAAAAAAGGTTTTAATGCCATGATTTGTTGCAAAAGCTCAGTTTGACCACCATTGCTTTAAATGTATACAAGGCTTTGATGACTCGTCATTTTAGGACTGCTGTATATTTTGGTTTTCAGCATCCCCCTTCAACCCAACTTGTAACTATCACGCTCATTCAGAGCAAAACAATTCAACCGTGAACTCCTTGAACCACAAGAACATTTATTTTGTTTCAAAAATCCATGGCACTTCTTCTCATAGCGTGATACTCTCAAATTATTTCTTTCGTGAACCTCTAACTTTGTTTTCCCACCCTACCGCGCCTGCTGTTGACTTTAAATGCATGGCTGTAAAAATCAAGTTTCCTGTAAATTGAGGCAAATTACAGCGCAGAACGATAAAAGAATTATAAAACATCAAATATTTATCTTCTCCTTAATGAGCCTTCGCCCCGTCAGGTTGGGGGGGGGCTAGGAGATGCACACGTGTGACCACCAGGGACGCCATTAACACAGAGATAAATTTGTAATGAAGAAAAGAAAAATCACTTTTCTGTTAGTTTTGTGCTTGACTTGAGGCATCCTGTTATCAGTGTGTGTGTTCATGTGTGTGTGTGTGCGTGTGTGTGTGTGAGTGAGGAATGATGAGTCACAGCACTTTCCTCTGTTATTGTGAAATTATTTTAAGACCAAAAAAGTGCACACTTCATTATGCTAGTGAGACAAACAAGCTGAGTGCATGTGTGTTCGTTTTGCTTTAATTCAAAGCGTTTGTGTGTGTGTTTGTGTGCCATTCCATTCATCTGCAATTAAATGTTTGTGTTAATTGTGGCTTGCCAAAAGAAAAAGCATGCTCCACCCTGCTGAAGGCACCGAGAGGCCACCAGGAAGTTGGAATTAACTTGTTTAATAGAGTTCAATTGTTTGTAGGTGTGATTGTGTGTGTGGATGGTTGTTTGTCTATGCGTGCCCTGCAAATGGCTTCAAGCTTCTTTAGAGATGGTCTTGTACTTCTTTTGTTTCCTGAAGGTGTATTTAACCTTTATTCTCAATCTTTTCTAGGATTAGTACCATCAATTTTGGTGCAGATGTCAAATTATTTATTTTCTAAGAATACCATTATTTTTTTTCCAGGCATCAGTCATGAGTTTATTTTTTCCAATATTGTGTTGAACCACAATTCAAAAGCAAAGTCTGTTTTTTATTGGTTAATTTTCCATTACTTTTTACTTTTTTTGATTACCAGAGGGGTACCTGCAATTTTGCCCACACGTGTAATTCACTTTTAATACTAACGCTATCAATTCTCAATAATACAACTTGTATAAAAATGCAACGTAGCTGCAAGCAACTGTGCTATGTTCATCATCTGGAGCAGTTGAGAATAAGTATTTATCTAATAACATGGCAAAAAAACAAAGGCGGGAGAGGGAGAGAAATGCCAATTTAACATCTTTTCTATTAAACTCAGACACACAGAGGGGATCATGTGCATGCCCAGCAATTGTTTCTTCTTGTTGAGTTGTGGACTCCCGGGGTCCGAGATGCCTTGACACACACGCACCCACACGCATCCACGACACACATACACAGCATCTTGCAGCAGAAATCAATTTAGCAAAAACAATAAAGAAATTATTTATAAGGGCAGGCTGTGCCAAATTAGCTGTGGGATGCACTTAACTGCTAACGCCATATGAATAAAAGCTGTACAGCGAGCACGGGGGCTGTGTCACTCGTGAAGAAATGTGAGGCTGACGTTACTCACAAACACAAATGCACACACTCACCTGCCCACCTAATAGACACACAATCCCAAAGCCTCACTAGACATGAAGCAAAAAGGGCACACTAATGTAAAAACTGATGTGTGTTTGTTTTTCTGTGTGTATGTGTGTCTCCACTGTTCATCCATTTTTAATTGCGCATTGTGTGCTCACTTAACCCATTGTCCGAAGACAAAGGAGCACTCAAAACTATCAGTGTGCGTGCGACACATGGGACACACGTGTGGTGGGTTTGTGGTCACCTCCCATGAAGACATATACACGCACATGTCCTATATATATTTAGATTATTAAATATACACGGCACATAGCTCATTTGCCATTAATAAGTCAGCAGCCCTTCACCACATGTGGCCATGGGTGGAGGGAATTAGGGGGCTCCAAAAGGGCCCAACAGTATTTTAAGAGCGTCAGCGCAACGGAGGAACGTCGTTACGATACCACCGCAGTTTCCTTCCTGTCCCGCCATTAGTCTTTAATACAAAGCTCGCCATTTGCACGTCATGACATATGTTGGACTGTGAGGGAATAACAATTTTACTCAGGCAATCTAAGGGCAACCACTATCAGACTTTTTAAGGGTAACAAAGTACAAATATTGTACTTGAGTAGATATTTGAGTTTTTGTACCTGACTTGAACAATCATTAGTACTCGCACTTCTAGAATACGAAGTCTTCAATGAGTCCAAGGTGAATATTTTTTAAATGTGAGAGGAAGTTAGGGAACTCCACATAGGAAGGCCGGAGCTAACGTTCAAAACCCTAATTCTCAGAACTGTGAGTCAGACATACTAACCAATAGGACACCATGCTGCCCCATATGACTAATTATTAACAGTAGATGTACTGTTTTATATGTAAAGATAAGTTGGAACTCCATTATTTGGATTCCTCAAAACAAATAAGGATCAAACCGTCCAAACCTTTATTTACTCTTAACATTCAAGTTAACAGCTGTTACTATTAATGCTGTCAAACAACGAGTCTTCTCTTTACTCGTTTGTCGTAAGTACAAGACAAAAATGTTTTATGATAAAACACTGAAAAAGTTGATGACGTGAAGTGACGTCTTCTCTTAACGCGCCTTGTGTTGCAAAAGGCCAAACAAAAAGCAAAATACAAAGAAGTTAATCTTTTTAGTATAAACTGAGTGCTCAAATTCCAAATTTCACAACCTGAAGGGTGTTTGACTTAAAAGCTTCCATTGTGATTTATTTCTTAAATGAAGTAAAGCCAATTTAATCTTCAATGTAATCAACTGCCTCCTTTCTTATTGTTTGGTTTTCTCATTTTTTTGGGCATGCATGCATTGATTTATTCATTGACATTCTTCCATTTGGCAGAACGTATTTATTAATTCAAAAGAAAAACACAGTTCATCCATAAAGCTAATTGTGTTGCCTTGAGTTCAATTTCACTAAAAAGCGTTTGTAGAGAAGTTAGTGCCAAGGATTACAATTAAATTAATTTAGAGGATCTAAAAAGTGCTCCCTTGACTTGCGACTATAGTCTTGCTGTTTGAGGTCAAAACTAAAGTGTAAACACATACACATTCTCTCCCTCAAAATCTAATGTGGCATTTCCTGTCGTGCCACCCAGCAACCACTCTTCCCTCTGCTGGGACAAAAACTAATGAAAAAGTAACAATAGCTACATTTAGTAGAAGTTACTGGAACTAAAAGTTAGTGGTTATACCCAAGCAATGTCCTCTTTTGACCCATGTTAAGTTACCCCAAGACTCAATTTAGACACTAGTTCATGTGGCGCTCCTAAAACACCTAGTTGGCATTGGACTAAATTAATAAATAGTCTTGAGGACCCATTTGAAGGCAATGTGGGTTTTTGTACATGTGCCAATGTTTACCCCTGATAATGAGCATGGAAGAAAATCTAGGACATGGTTTTGGGTGGTGGCATGGTGTGCGCTAGTTAGCACATCCGCCTCACAGTTCTGAGGTACAGGGTTCAAGCCCGGCCCTTTTTGTGTGGAGTTTGCATGTTCTCCCCGTGCCTGGGTTTCCTTCGGGTAGAACGGTTTCCTCCCTCATTCAAGACATGCATGGTATGCTGATGGATGGATGGATGGATGGATGGATGGATGGATGGATGGATGGATGGATGGATGGATGGATGGATGGATGGATGGATGGGTGGAAATGGGTGGATGGAAATGGGTGGATGGGTCGCTAGATGGATGACCACAAACTTGTCTTGAGACTAACACATTTTGGTTAGCATCTGGTTTTGTACTTGTGTGACCTGGAATGGGGGGTTTATTAACGGGGTAAAAACAAATGTGCAAGTACCAATGAGTGAAACATCTCAAAGATGGACTCCATAAGGACTTGTTTAAAAGCTGAAATGAACATATTTGAAAGCAATGTTTGTTTCAAAAGTTTTGTGTTTCTTCTCACTGTGTTTACTTCTGGCCCACGAACTAATGAACAAATAAGACTGTCTCAAAGAAGCACTCCATAAGGACATGTGTGCTTTCATCAGGACTTCATTGAAGTCATTGCACCACAGCCAACTGAGATTTGAAGGCAGTTTTTGTACCTGTGTGTCTTGCGGCAGGTGGAGGACCGTGTGTAGCCTCTCGCTGTGATGATGCCGCGACTCTTCCTCGTACGCCAGGTCCCTGTCGGTTTGCGGAAGCGCAAGGAACCTTCGGATGGTGCACAGGTTCTCCCACAGGGTACGGTTCTCTGGGCTGGGGTTTTCCTTCCAGCGGAGCAACTCACAAAGCCAACCCTGTGATGCCAGACGCAGATGGACCAGATATAAGGTTAGTTAAAAAAAAAAAAAGGCATAGTCATGTCAATGTCATCTTAATTTCGTTGTACAATGACAATTAAGTCATTCTATTTCGAAATAAGAAGAAAAGTTGCAATGCATTGATGTTAAAAAAGCAAACCAAAGACAAACGAAATACACTTCAAAGTATGCATGGTGTGTAAGGTAGGTGTACATCCAGAAATGGAGATGGAAAAGATTCAATTATGTCTGCTAGACTGGCTCTGTTTGTGACACCAGCTGTTGTGTTCAAGCCGCCACCTCAGGCGTCGTGCGACGCTAATAGCCTGATCATCTCTCGCTGCTGCTTGCGCTGTCCTGGTGGCCAGCTGCAGCAGATGGGTGCACTGAACTGTGACCCACCAACTCCCACCCCGACCTGGGGGACCTCAGTAACCTTGCACGCGCATACACACAGACACAAACATGCACGTTCTGTATAGAAAGTGCATATCAGCCCTTTGTGCTTGACTAGCTAAATTCCTTACATGCAAAAAAAAATGTGTGATTAGGCCTTGAATCTCATAAAAATTCTGGACATTAAAACAACAACGCGATGATCAGCACACCTCACTTGACCTCTTTCCAATGAGCCTTAAAAAATTCCCCAGGCAGAAATATTTCTATTCAGCAAGATTATTCATGTTTATGAATTTCCCACATGTGGGGTGGTGGTGTTCTGTGTTCCCTCACCTGACTCTTATTGGCAGCCACCTTGGCAAAGAGCGCTTGGGACACCTTGGCTCGTTTCATTTCCTGCTGGATTTCGTCATAGATTCCCGATGTGATGTTGACCAGCGATTCCAGCTTGATTGGTAAATCGGGCACGGGACCCGTTGGCTTGGGCTGGACATGTAAAACAGCGAGCCAGGGTTGAAGGAAGTTTGAATTGCAATGCTTGTTCATTGTTTGTTTCCGTGATTGATTGTTTTGTAAAAAAATAGTTGTAGACAAATAGTATTAAACATCTCCGCGTAGCAGCAGTTTAAATATAAAACACATTTAGCTTTGCCGTTTGTTATGCCGTATGCTCACTTCCGAGTGCGTCGGGCTCTCAGGCCGCTCGCGCTGTTTTGAAGTCCTCTACAAAGACGTGCAGAGACGAGGCTAGCTTACATTCCAGATACTGAGATAATTTGACATAGCCATAATAAATAATAGCCCACACGGCATCAGAGTTAAAAGGTCTTATCACTGAAAATGCTCTATTACATCCTTTTGTGTTTACAATAGGCTTGCATGATATCTTTGAAGTTGTTGCTCCATTATACGTGGAATTTGTTTTGAAAAAAAAACAAACGGTCCACATTATTCACATTATTTACACGATATGCATGATTACAAGGAACTCACCGAGTTGGCTATCTTATTCTTGTTCTTCCAAATGGAGGCCCAGGTATCAGGTGTTATCTGCTCATCCAAGCTCCTCTCCCACACTTTCTAAGCACACACACAGAACACACAGCGTGTCAAAATGGAGTGTGCGCGGCGCCATCCAATTCTTAGTCAACCTATGAGCCTTTGCGTCTTGTACCTGTGAGAGGCGCGGAGTGCCGGGGTTGGAGTTGGAGGGGGGAAGGCCCACTGTGGGGTTCATGGTGCGCTCCCGTTCCTCCTGGTAGATGCGGTCGCGCTCGCCCTCCGGCAGGTTGAGGAAGTTCTGCATGGCCTTCAGGTTGACCAGTAGTGACTGCGAGGCCGTGCGAGGGTCCTCTTCCTTCCTCAGGATCTCCGAGAGCAGACCCTGAATTGATGAGAACAATTTGTTACTGTGCTGTAGCTGGACACTCGGATGACTGGTGCCGGCCGCTTCATTTGCGCTTCCCGTTCCGTAATGGTCGTGTGCCTCTATTAGCGATGAAAATAAAAAGGCTTCATTAAAAGTAAAATATAGACACCTGAAAAGTTGTCAGAATTTAGAACTAGGGGAAAACAATCGGCGACCCAAAAATGAGTTGACAAAATTTAATTTCTGTATTTCTGTTTTTTCCATTAACTTGAGGGGTACCAGCAATTTTGTTCTTCATTATTTATAAATTTGACTTGTTTCTTCAAATTGTCAACATTAGTCAGAATTGTTTGACAGTTTCTTTACTAAGCTATACGAGCCATCATTTCATTGATCTGGTGGGGCGTGCTGTAAAGTGTCTAGCATAGCCTTGGGTGCATCAGGTGCTCGTGCCCCTGCGGTGGAAAAAAGAGGCCTAATGAGCCGTCAAGCTACCCCGCCATGCTTCTGCTATTACTGCTGAAAATACTTCCAAGGTGGGTGTCCGCAAATGAGGCCAACCCTGCGTGAAGAATTTAGCTTTTATCGCCGGAGTGGGTCTTGATCAATTACGGCATTTATCTCTTCTCACGCATGATATGACTGTGATCTTTGGTCTGAATGGAATCAATGAGAAGATTCAATTTCCCAAGCTTCTCCTAGCTTGCCATCTCGCTCCTTGTTTCCTTACCTGTGTGCGGTTGAAGGCCACCCGGGCGAACACAGCCTGGGAGACGCTGGCTCTTTTCAGCTCATCTCGGACCTGCTGGTAGATTTCAGAGGAAACCTCAGAGGCCGAGGGGTTGTTTCCCGGATGGTCACCGCCGATTTTGGAGGAACCCCGCGGGATGGGCGGATGGTTGAGGAACTGCTGGTTGATGGCCTGCGGGTGCTGGTGGGCCAGCAACCGGCTGACTGCTATCTGTTGGTTGATGAGGTGGGCCATGGCGAGCTGCTGGCGAACCAGCTGCGGGGAGAGTTGAGGCGAGAGCAGCCCACCCGGGCCCAGCAGTGGCTGGAGGGCGCCGGGCGGGTGGGGAGGCGGTGCGGGCACCTGGCCCGTGTGGAGAGGGGGGCTGTGGTGGTGGGGGCCGTGCGGCGAGGGCTGTTGCTGGGGGAGAGGAGGCTGCTGGCTAGGCTGCGACGGCGCCTGCGGCTCTCCGGATACCGCCTTCAGGAGGGGCCCGCCGACACCCAGGTGACTGAGCTGCGCCAGGCCGGCCAAGTGAGGAGGTGGTCTTTGGCCAAGCATGCAGAAGTCAGCCATGTTGTCTCGCTCGACTGTCGGGCGGAACAAACTGTCAGTTGTTTACCCAACCACTTCATCCGTGGTCAAAAATAAAACGATTGATTACTTTTGATGTCGGCAGGATCTCGTCCTGACCACATCTTCTCCAAATAATCCACTGCTCAAAGTAAACACAAACAACAAGACAAATAAGGCTTCTTTTCATGGATGTATGACTTTTACGTTCTGTAAATCAATCTGCAGCAAAATCTACGATTCAAAAATAGACCCAAAAATATTTCTCATACTTGGGCTCCCGTATTTCAGTTGCACATGGGATCAGCTCGTCAGTTTTGACTTCACATTAGCGTGCCAAGTAACAAACCACACTGTTGATCCTACCTTTGATTTTCTTGTACTTCTTGTACCAGCGACCAAACTCTTGGCATTTAGCGGTGGAGACGTTGGCATAGTAGGAGCTGTTCACGATGGACGAGATCATACTCTGGGAAACAGAAAAGGCGCAGACTGAAATAATTAATAGCCGGCATAATACCAAATGTTTACTGTCACGCAAAAAAAAAAAGCCATGTGACACACACACACACACACACACATGCACACACACATGCACACACACAATTGAAACAGACAGTCAGTAATCATGACTGGAAGCCACTCGTGGAAACTTCAGCTGGTACAGAGCAGCGAGAATCTCTAACGACACACACACCTACACACACACACACATTCACACACATGTTTGCAATTGATCCGCTTGCTGCCATCAACACCACCACCAGAGTTCCATTTAAGCCTGTAAATCTCCCACAGCAGCCATTATGATGCAGCGAGAGCGCTAAACATGCAGCTGGGGAGTTAAAACACGCCAGAGTTTGATTAAAATGTGGCAATAGTTATTACTCATTTTTATTTTCTAGCTTTCTAATTGTGTGTGGCGTTAAGACAGACAACTTGTCACGACTGGCGGGGTGATATTTCGTTGTTGTTTTTTCTAACCTGCGACAGAGGACACTCTTTGGCCAGAGTGCTTTGGTTCATTTCCTTGAGGAGCTCCTTGAGAGCGTTACGAACGGTCGCGTGGTTCCATTGCTCACAGGGAAGGTCCTCAAGCTTGGCAAAACTACAACAAAAGTAACAGACAGATGTGGCAAAAATATTCACATAGAAGTCGAGATACTTGAAGTACTGATTCAGATCAATTCAGGAAAAGTTCAAAAGAAACAGTAGCACTTTTGATAACATGGCATGACAACAGCAAGAATTCTCGAAATATTTCATTCTGTTGCGGCAAGTAATATAATTTTCCGTTTTTGCTTTCAGCACACAAAAGTGTCAGCTGTTAACTTTACAACTTTGCAGAATAGGCATTCACACAGGCAGTGTCCTTCTTCGCTTTAATTCTAAAGGTTGCAAATGTGTACACCCCCCCCCCCCCACACACACACAAACATTATTTATTCATCACTCTTATTTATTCATTGTCTGTGCCTTCTTGTTTTTATTTTTTTGTGTTGTTTACTTGTATGTATATTGTGTACTGTCTTGTCACCGTGGGATAGTGGGAACGTAATTTCGATTTCTTTGTGTGTCTTGGCATGTGAAGAAATTGACAATAAAGCAGACTTTGACTTTGACATTCTCTAACAGTGGTAGAGACACGCACAAAATTTTTTTAGCTTTTACAGGCCATGTGAAAGGAGCTTCGGTCTCTACGTCTAGCTGTTCTTTGGTTTTTAGTCACTTTTTGGCGACACTCTAAAAAGGATCACCTTCCCTGCCCGTATTTTAACCTCAAATAAATTAACCCAGGACCAAGCACCTCGCTCTGCCATCGCTACGAATGCGCGTATCAACATGTCAACAAATCTTAGCTGGTATGTGCCAAGATAATACCAACAAAAACGCCGCTCATCTGTACTTTTATCTGTTCATCGGAACCCTGGCTCCACTCTTTCCCAAAGAGTCAGATTATAGATAATGCTTGAAGGCTTCAATTGAGCTCTGGTAATCAATGCTTGATGTGCAATCAGCTGCAGTGACATCACCGCATGGGCTTCGTAACTGGAGTGTGACCATGAAAGCTGAACTTTTAAATGACAAGAAAAAGTCTGACCTTTGTAGTTGGATGCGTAGGGTGACCATGTGGTAGACCTCCATGAGCATGTCGGCCACAGTCGCCTCCGGAGCGTCCGTCAGGAAGTGGATAGGCAGAGGGTTCCACCTCCCCACTTTAATAATTCCTGAAGCAGAGAGAAAACTGTTTTGATTTGGATCTTAACATGAACCAACAAATTGCTAAACAAATCGTAATAGAAAATGCAGTTGGGGCTGCTGATTTGGTTAGCAACTGAGTTCTTCTCAGCTGAGCAGTGTTACTGTCTATGACCCGAGAGCCTGCCACCTCTTTTCATCATTCCCTTACTAAAAGTCACCACCTACCACTTGGGTCGGTGGACGCAAACTATAAAGTCAATATAACTTCATTTTTATAGATGCAACATCATTTTGACTGCGGTTGGAGTTTTGAATGAATGACTTGTTTCTGGAGTTGTGACATAATGTCAATATGAACCTCTTGATTCAAACAACATGCTGAACGTCTGAATTAGGAATATAAAAGTCATGCACGTACATACAAATGCATAGATAGACACAAGCACACACATACTCGCGCGTTGGCTGGAGTTGTAAAAACTAAACAAAGCTAATCACATTACTGTCCTCTAAATGAGATCCAGACCAGTCTGAGAAAAATGTCTTTCTCTTCCCTAACCCCCCCTTTTGCATGCCCCTCTAATTCTTATTTCTTCTGATTCGTTTCTTCCCGTTAATCCCTCAGTGGTCCTTTCATTGTGTTGGGGTCAAAACATTTGGTATGTGTGTACAATCTAATGACATCCAATACATCAACTCAGTGAGGATAAACGGTATAGAAGGATAGAAATGGCTCCAGTGGTGCCGCCAGAAATTTGGGGCCCTGTGATAAAAACTTTCACTTGGGGCCCCTTTATGTCATTTGAAATTACAATTTCTGAAACGCATGTTAGTTTCGCCCCCTCACTTATGGTGCCTCAGCATGAGACCACCAAGACAACAGCCGTTTGGAATACTTTTTATAATAATGAAGATGTAAGTTGGAAATGATCAAGTATGTTTTGATTTATGTGCTTTTATTGCCCTCTTTACCTTATTAACCTTTCAATTAATAAAAAAAAAAAACCACAACTCCCAAAAATGAAAATACATGTATTCCCGTTTTTACACAGAGCGCACTGGCACCTGCCTATGAAAATAGTAATTCGAGCGTTGAATTCATTTACTCATAAATATTATTTATTTTATAAGTTTTTAATGGACCACAATAATACTCATACTGCCTCATTGATCAGACATGATGCATTTCCTCAATAACCAATATGATTTAACCACATAATAAAAAATTAGAACCTCACTGGGGAAACAACACATTTGACCGACCAAACCAATGATGTCAAATAACATGCCTGCGGAAAGCACGTTGGATATAAATGTTGATGTTAAAACAAAACAAAAAACCTGAGCACATCTTTGAATCCATCGGTCTGTATCACTTTGTGTGGTTGTTGTTGTCTGAGCTCAGCACGCCTGATAATCGCTTGTGGGAATCAGACGCATGAATAATCAAACAAACACAAAAAGTCACTGTGGACGTGTTCATGCAGCTTCTGGCATGCAAACACGCACACACACACACACGCACACTGCCAGAGTGGCAGCAAGTTTGTTAATAATTAATTCATCATTTCTGGTCAGCAAGGAGACTCTCTGCTTGTTGTCCACGTTTCAAAGTTGAAATTCTTGTTTTCTACATGAAACATTCCAAGTGCCATCTGTCCTCCAGCATGAATGCCCAACATGCACACTCCTAATTCCGGGTGTCCCAGTGTCCCAAGCTATTGTCAACACTGGTACAAATCAAACCACTTCAACCGTAATGTGTTCATTGCAGTGTGTGTGTTTCAAAGACACCACATGGACTGTAACTGAGTTCACAAATGTTTGATCAATTTGGTTAAAATATGAATGAGTAAAAACTAGTTAGACTCCAAAGTGTGTTGGGATAATCAATAAGAAAGCCAAAGAGTCAACAGCTCGAGTCTTCCAAAAAATCAAATAAAAATCAAATGTCCAGTTTCCTGGTGCCGCACCGACCCGTCAGACGTGGCACTGCAACAATGCTGACCACTGTTCACTGTTCACCGACGTCAAGCCCTAAAGTACACGTCTGCGCCCATCCGTGCTATAAAAGCCTTCAGCCCCTTATAATTGAAATAAACAATATCTCCCACTTAATTACCGGCCTGGGCTAATTAAAGAATGGCCGTGGTCCTCGGCCGGGCCTTTAAATACACCAGTGGGACGCAAGAATGCAGGACACAATTCAAACAGGCAGAAAATAGCCCCGACTCTGTGTAATTTTGGTCGTGGACCGCAAAGGGAAAAATGTATAATTTAAGCCAGAAATTATTCAGTTAACATAAATGGTTGTTTTAAAAAACAAAAAGTATTCATTAGAGAGAAGCCGGAGGGAGGCGCGTCTATTTTGTCTGCGAGGCTGCATGACTATACACTCTTCTCTTTGCAGTGTGTGTGTGTGTGTGTGTGTGTGTGTGTGTGTGTGTGTGTGTGTGTGTGTGTGTGTGTGTGTGTGTGTGTGTGTGTGTGTGTGTGTGTGTGTGTGTGTGTGTGTGTGTGTGTGTGTGTGTGTGTGTGTGTGTGTGTGTGTGTGTGTGGTGTGTGTGTGTGTGTGTGTGTGTGTGTGTGTGTTTGAATCTTTTCCTAGGTTAAATCAAGTTGACGTGTGTATGCGCTGATATGCATGTAAGAGTCGAGCGCTGCACTCAAATTGGTTTTGTGATGCCTTTCATGTCCAGTAGGTGTCATTTTGATTAAAAACAACAAAGTCATGTGAAAGTCGTTAAAAGTCAGGATTTAATTTAAAAAAGAATGACAATTAATAAACTTGATTCTGCATTTTAATAAGACGCAATGCTTTCCTACCATTTCTCCCTGTCCTTTCCCCGCCTTTTCATGCAGCACGACCGCATCTGCCTAGCAACCAAAAGCCGATGGTAACACTCTGCATTTACTCCGTTACGTTTTCTTTTGGGATCAATTCAACTTGTCAAAGTAGAATTAATGCGATGTATTTTTTATTTTTACATGACTATTTTTGTTCAGAAGAACCACAACTTTTATTCCATTTAATTGCGATACATTCTGCTCGCTACTTTTATTTATATCTATTATTGCTTGCACAGTCTGTGTTTGGGGAGTGAGACTTTTGTGTCTGTCATGTGACCCTGTTTCACCATTCTGCTAACTGCAAGCAACTTAGACTCCATTTTCCCAATCAAACCAAGCCAGGCAGTCACATGATTGCACACACAGAGAAGTAAAGTTTTCAAAGTGACGTTAACTGAAGTGACATTGCAGAAATAACAGAAAAAATGTTGTGCGACTCAGCCAGAATGGTCGAACACCCAAGGCCAATCAAATTTTAGCAATGGAATAATCGATTCTAAGAATATTTGTGACAGAACTAGTAGTTGCTTCACCACCAAAGACCACCAAATTAAAAAATAGAGCAAAACAAAAACTTTTCTTTTTACTTGATGATCTGATCTAAGGTACATTAACGGACTTGTGAGCCTTCGCCAGGTGAGCTGCAGGCCTGATAAGAGGCGCTGGCCTTGAGGCCGTAAAAGAGGATTTAGCTTCACCGGTGTGGTTACGAGTTAGGAAAAAAACGTCAAACTCGATCACATTAGAAGCGCCAATGCGCATGTGTATTTACACATCCGCTAAATTCAACCGGAAAAGCGGCCGATGACACATGCAAACATTTTGCTTGAGATTTTTAACAGATGGAAAGTGTCTTGACTTTTTTTTTTTTTCTTTTACATCACTGAAGTGTTGCGCATGCAGCAGGACAGGAGTGAGCGTCACTGTACCCTTGCAGATGACTTCCATATGCATATGCAACACTTGACAGCTTTGTTTTGTTCTCCTTCATATGCATTCTTACACAAACACATTCCCATCCAGCATTTTGTTGTTAAGCCTTGTTGTCACTAACACTGACTTGTGTAACATTACAGTGACTGATGACTTGAACAATCATTTCCGATCGTTGTAAAAGGACAGTGTAAGCAGACGATAAAAAGCAGTGTCTGTCTTAAGCACACGAGTGGTAACAATCTGCTGACAATTCTCTTGGCGGCTGTAAAAAGTTCGTGACGATGAAGGAGCTTTTTCTTCGCTCCGCTCGAAGCGACCTCCGCGAACAAACTCACGCGAGACACTCGACGTATGTTTTTGTCAGTCATTATCGAAACGGGAGTCTGTCACTACCAGTTGTCATTCGCCATTAGCCAATAAATCGGGAGTTCATCAGTGGATGATCAATGGACCTTCCATTGCCATTGACCAAATTTCCACCTGTTTTTTTACTTCATCACGTCTGAATTTTGAGTGCCTTACTTTCGTAACACATGGCACCACAACATGCCAGGCAGCACTCAGATTACTGGACAGTACAGGCTCTTGTCATCCAAATGACTCCCATCTGCTTCCATGAGACACGTTTAAGCCAAAACACTTAACACCAGCGAGCAATGACAAAGCAAGCGGAGTGAAGAGCTTTCAAGGACAAATGTGGATTTTAGGAGAAAAAAGAAAATCGTAATGCACTTCGTCTAGGCCTTTGTTTGACAACCACTTCCAACTGCTTCTCAGCCACACTCGTCTTTATATTATATTCTAAAAGTAATATAATAGGCGTATGAAATCTGACCGTGGGCTTGTGCTGCTGAGCTGTGCGAGTAGCCGAGGGCCAGCAGCGCCGTCTCCACCAGCTGGGAGAAGAGAATGTCTTTTCGCACCAGAACAAACTCGGCGTGCTCCTCCCGTCCGTCACATCCATCGGCCTGGATCCCTCCATCTCCTTGCTCCACCACACAGAAGACGGGAATCATCAGACCTAGCGGAGGAATAAAACAAAAAATCGATTAGACTTTTATGGAATTCTATGGTCTGGTATTATGACAGGCATATGCACTAGGTATGAATTGTTTTTTTAATTTTCATTAACTTGAATGGTTAAGTTGGGCAGAATCTCCATACCTCCAACATCATCAGTTTTCAGGAGACCCCCAAAACATCAACATTTGTTGAACCATTAACATTGCGTCATCAAGGAGAACACTTTTGATTGGTCAGTAATTTATGAATATAAGACCAAATGTGCAGACTGACAGATTTCTAGAGGAAAAAAAAATCTAATTATCAAAATATGAAATAGCAGGTTTTAGCCCAGTCAACATATTAAAAACAATTACAGAAGAAATCAAGAAAATATATTTTTGCATTGTTTTGTAAAATACATAACAAAACCAAAAAGGTTCAGCAAGAAAAGTAAATTTTCTGCTACCATAAATCATTTTCAAAATGTCAATCCTGATTAGCTTTTCTTCAGTACGTGAAAGCCTTTTGTTATGGAGCCACCTGTCAGCTGGCACTAGATGAAACCTGTGTGCATGATGGACTTGAGAGCGTTAGGCAGCGTCCCAGCACTAATAATGCACCATAGCATTAGCTAACCCCACCCCGCCCCACCCATCCACCTCACTTCAGCACCACCCAGCTATCCACCTCATTGTTTTAATCAGTCAATTCCGATATTTCTATTTCGTCCTCATTAATCACTCCATTCGCGGGCCCTCCAGGCGCTCATGGAGTGAATTACACACCGGAGCGCCTTGCCAATTGGAGTAAGTGAATTCTTCCCAACAGGGAAATATAACTGTCAACAGTACTCTCTCTCTCTCTCTCTCTCTCTCTCTCTCTCTCTCTCTCTCTCTCTCTCTCTCTCTCTCTCTCTCTCTCTCTCTCTCTCTCTCTCTCTCGCTCTCTCGCTCTCTTTTTCTCAGTTCTTGCCACTGGATGCTCTGGTTTGGATGATACGACGTGGCCTCAAACCTCTAATCCCTTTAATATGTATGAGGGGGGTTTAAAATAAGATGTGTGTGTGTACGTGAGCGTGTGTGTGTGTTTGCTGCGGCCGCGTGGTTTTGGCCGAAACACGTCGAGTTTCCTGTCTTCAAGGAAAACGCTGTCATTATTCCTGCATCGGGAAACCCCTTCCTCCTTCCTTGGCCCTTCATCGTCACCTTTTTCCCCCTCTTCCTCGCCGTACCATCCCAGCTCGTCCTTGCTTTGATAACCTCTTCAACTCGTGCTGAAAACCGCCGTGAGGCCGCAGAACCACTCGATTTTATGTTTGTCATTCCAGCAAAAGAACCCCAGGAATGTTATATGATAAATATTGGGGAGGAGCGCCCAAATGTATAAATGTCCTTCTAATTTTAGCCCGAGTCAAAGGGAAAAGGACTCTTTGGGATTACGTTTGGGGCAAACATATGGTAGCAGCATGCACATGTGCATAAATAAGAATAACAGTCCACGCGTGAACACTGGATCAATAATCCACAGTGGTCTCCGTAAATCTTGTTTATATGATGCATTCATCTTTATTTGCTGAGCCCCTTCCTCCTCGCCTCGAAGTGTTAAAGTGACACGGCCTCTCTGCCTTCTTAACAAAGGCGCTTGAGTTCAAAGGTCAAATACAGTACAGTGGATTCCCTGAAATGAATGGATTCTGTCTCCAGGCCAGGAAAATGTAAAATAATTAGTTCAATAATGTTTTGGAACCTATGGCTTACCTCCAAGGGGTCTGAGCGGTGCCCCGTTTTGCCGTAGGCGGGGTCCCGTGGGGCTGCCGTTGAGTTCCATGCGACCCTTTTTGCCCGGTGGGGGCGGGCTGCCGAGGTCTGGGCTGCCCCCTCTGCGCTCTGGACTGTCCTGCGTGACGGGACTCTCCTCTCCTCTCTCCATCCTCTTCCAGACCCCCAGCGGAGCTCCAGCCAGAGAAAAAGAGGCTAGGGACAAACACAAAGTAGGATATGTGTACTATTGCAAAGTACTTCATGACAAAGTTTAACCTCTCTTTGTTGTTTCATAATGTTTTGTGTCAGTCCAATTAAACATCATAAAACATTTTATGTAATGCGTACTACATACTGGGATAACTGATAAAAGCTCTGGGACCAAATTCAGTTCTCTTAGTAGTATATCAGAATGATATCTTATTAGGTGTTACGCTCACCAATATCAAATCCAATACAGTATATTGATAAACATTCTGCTACTAAATCTGGCCAAGGACATTTGTGTTTTAGCTAATATCTGTGTATACATACATGAAAATTGGCAAAAAATACTTAAGAAAAGGTGTCAAGAGTAATTTTAAATTAGTTAACAGTTTTCTTCTGGGTTTGCATCGTGGTCTAGTTATTATCTGTTGTTTTTTGACCGTTTTTTCATTTCAGATGGACGTTAATTTCAATACCATTAGGATAGGCAAAGATTTCCTTCCGTTTTAATATTTTTACTTTGTTTGTTTGTATGGACAAGGTCATAGAAGCGAAAGACTTAGTAACAGAGCAGCAATAGAAATAAACAGTCGTGTGTGCCTGTGTGTCTAATACAGGCTAATGCATTAGAAGCTGTGCCAGGCCTGGCGCAGCTTGCTTAGGGCCAAATGGATGTCTTTTATTTACACTGGTGGCCCCTGGACAATATCTGTTAGCATGTGTGGCTAAGGAGAAGAGGAGAGCAAGATAACTCATGGGTGAGCAATGAGAGAAAGAGAGGGAGCATACAGGCTAGTATTTGTCTATTAGAGGGTGGAAATGGAGATTTGAGAGAGTGACAACACAGCAGGCATCTGTGCAGCCTTTTTCCATCGATTCGTCAGAGAAAATGAGAATGCATGCTTATTGTTTGAACGGACTTTCATGAACATTTAATTAGAAAGAGCGCCATTTACACTTTTTAGTCCCTCTGCACTTTTTCCTGCACCAGCTGTCCAAACCCAGCGTGGAAAAACAATTGCCTCAGCCAGTTTTAATCAGGCGATTTGTTTCATTAAAAATTTGCCATTTATACATATATTTTGTTACATTAATGTTTATAAATATTCATTTATTTCTCCTAAATAAATGATGCAGAGATTTAAGTGACTAATTCAATATCGAGAGAAATACATTTATAAATGCTGTGTATGCTTTGCCCAAAACTGTCAAAATTCCTGCCAACACAAACTGCTTATGCTGAGCCTGTATATTGAATTTTAAATGGACCAGCAACAAATGACTTTACTAATCAATGAATATAATCAGTATATTTAATAGCACCGGCTCATTCATCTTTACATTTTTTAAATTAAAGCTTATTAAACGGCATTTAATGTTTAGGTTTGTCTACAAGGTGAGCTAACTACTCTCCGCTAACAGCTATTATCATTAGTTTCCAAGTAAGTTTTAGCATTTAGGCTAGCCGAATCCTATATGTTAAGGCTGTAAGACGAAATCTAATACATCCGAAGCTTTTTTTCCCCCTTACTTTTTGTGTGGATTTATTTTTTTAATTATTACATTGACATTGCTGATTGTCACAGTCTTTGATATTAAATGATCAGAGCAACTAAGACTTGTTATTCCAAAAGTAATAACATGGGGTTTGTATCTATGTTATCTGCAACAGGTCCTGACCTGCTGTAGAATCTCGAGGATGCCTATCAAAGAGCTAGCTGTTGCCGACATCTCGCCATCTAAAATGCACACCGCATCGTGGTCTCTAATCTCCCAAAAATGACATCACCTTTTGGTATTTGACCCAGCCGACAAAGACTGTTGTTATTTAAAAAGAAAGTCTTTTCAGTTGCTTTTAAACTTGTTTGCTGGCACAAAAGCTTTAGTGATGTTAATGTACATAACAAGCGGCAATGAGGCCCATTTGCAAAAAAGAAACAAGATGGCTGTGCACAGATTAATAATAATGATATTTGGCTTCAGATTTTAAACATTCAATTCAATTCCAGCAAACTTTGTACATTCTTGCTCAAAGTCAAAGGGCCTACTTATATATTCTAGTATAGTCTAATAAAATATGTATCTGGATCCAGATGATGCACTAATTTTTGTTTGTTAAATTGACAAAACTTTATTTTGGTGGAATTAGTCATGTTAATTCATCTGCATGATATTACCCAAACATCCAGCGACTGATAAAGGTACGTAATCTGTACTTTATGTGCCAGGTTGAGCAACTCCTTTCGTACCATATTTTTACGACTTGATAAGCGAATAATGGCGTGTACGGTGCATCGACGAGGAAATCGAGCAACCTATTCACAGTGTTATCGCCCCCCGCATGCATCCCCGAATCAGTCGCCAAATAGGGCGTGTGATCGTTAAAGCTGTTAATAAAGCAACGATAAGAGACGCTCTTACGTAGTATCTGCTCTGAGACATATAATGTTTTGGTAAGCACGAGTTCAGGACACATTTTTCGGTTTATGCTGCAAGGAAAACACTTTTTTTTATCCTAGAAATGTCTTTCAGCTCATTTTTAAATGGCTGTCAAATTCCACAATTATCCAACTATTGTTTATTATTTTATATAACAAGCATTTGTGGTTCAACGGCTTTTCGTTACAATTCCACTGAGGTTTTATGAGTGGCGCAAATCTTTGTCTCTTCTGTTAGGGTTATAATTCGTATGCCAAATAAATCACCATTTTGTGGGTTCTTCTTTACTCAAACATTCAACACGTTATATTTTAGTGTTTATCTTGCTTGAATTTGACAGTTGGTAAAAAAAAAAAAGTAGACCCCCTGCCCCAACCCAAAAGAAAGACACAAGAAGTCGGCCATTTTAGGGTCATTTGGATCATTTCGAGGGGTCCTTTTGAAAAAAACTCTCGAGAGAGTTTGTCCAGTTTCAACCAAATTTGAAACTTGGTTAATAGACAGATGCGTGTCGGACGAGTTGCGGGTTTTGGGCATGTCGTTAAGGCAGACATGTTGCCAATCACATATTGTAGACATAACGAACAAACAAGATGCATGGATTGTAGATTGTAAGCCAAGAAATATTGCTTCCTGTATACTCAAAAGGAGACAAATGCTAATGCAGTACTAAAGGTGAATGAAGCAAAGAGTTGACTTAAGTTACATCACAGAACAAAAAGCTGTTTCAGAAGATATTAAATAGTACAAGTCCAGTGTTACCTCATCTCTTCCTACGTGAGCAGCAATTGAAGCTTATCAATTATTAGCACAGATAGCAGAGATAAAAGATGCCCTTTTATCGCATTATGGAGCTATTGGTAAATGCTTGTCTATGTTAATAAAATAAGGAGCGGTGGAATTAAGGAAAGAAAAGTTTAAATATCACACACAAAAGGTCACATTATTGGTTTTGTGTGGTTTTTCTTGTGTAGTTCTTATATAAGAGGCTGGGAACATTTTCTTTCGAGTTCAGTTCCTTAGATCGCAATACAAAAGTTTTTAAAAAAAAGTATCAATATGCTGAGTTAAAAACAATCCAATTTGGGTTAAAAATTGGACTGACTTCCTGGGTTGTTTTGCACAAAACAGCCCAACATATTGAGTTGTTGTTTTTTTGTTAAAAAAAAAAAGTTGGGTCAAATTGTGCATGGATGTCTATTATAGCCTACAATGGAAAACGCTGGTTGGTTTTATGGTTTATTTCAAGCATTTCTGGATTAAAGTTTTAATCAAATGTTTAATAATGTTTAATAATGTTAAAAATGTTCCTCTGCGTTATATATATATATATATATCTTCATTCATGTGTCATATATATATATATATATATATGACACATGAATGAAGATGAGACCCCTTTAGCCCTGTCTTTCATGCTCCCTCTTACACTTTTGCTCTCACACACACACTCACACATAAACACGCACGCACACACACTCACGCACGCACGCACACACACACTCACACACAAACACGCACGCACACACACTCACGCACGCACGCACACACACACACTCACGCGCACACACACACACTCGCACGCGCGCGCACACACACACACACACACACACACACACACACACACACACACACACACACACACGCAAACAACTAACACTTGCCAAGGACCACACACATTCTGAGTGGCACATATGTGGACAATGCTCACGCACTGTACAAGATACAGTCAGTTTATAGAGGCAAGTATGTGTGTGTGTATATTAATACAATTTATGTGAAATTGGATTTCTGCCATTATAAAGTTATTAATGTTAATATTTGTAATTGTGTTTTGCAGTGATGTGCAATGTTTTGGTTCTGACGTGCAGTTTCATAAATTAACTGAAATATTAAGAACAACTTCTGATGCTCACTTATGCAAATTTCAACCATAATAGACATTATTTTAAACAAATACTTAGATGACAGTTTTTTTTCTATATGTAAAGGAAATATTTTCTGATAATGTGTTTAAGAAGAACATATTGCCTTTACATGCATTAGATTGTTCCAATGTGCCTAATGAATCGCCCATGCAAAAAAGGTAGGATGATGAGAAGGAAGGTCCTGAAGCTTGCTAGAATCGTTAATATCTGGCATTTTAATTAGCAATAATAACGTTTAAATGAATTGGGGCTGTGGGTCTAGTGAAAAATAGTATATGTATTGTATTATGATTGGTTGTTATATATGTTAGACTTCAAAGTCTCACCCAATTTACACTTGAAATGCAAATGTAAAGTCATTTTCAAAATTGGATATATACATTTTTATGATGGTTTGGTTGTGCTCGGCAGCAATTACTGTATTTTACCAATTTGCCAATTTAACAATTTTATCTAGCTTGTTGTTATTGCTCGATTTTACGGGTTTTCAAAAATGTCTGCCATAACGAGGAGGAGTTTGAAATTGCTTAATTAATAATAAAAAGAGAAATCGTGTTGACTTAAAACGAAACAAAAGTGTCCGTTTTACGTCGAGTATAATTTTAGTTCACGTTTTGCTGCTTGTACACGTTGAAAATGAATCTTTTAAAAGTTTGATACATGTGAACTGAATACAACATATTACTCCGTTCGTTATTTTTGCTTGCACGAACAGTGATTGACTTTGGAGTTGAGTTTGCACATGGAGGCCTTTTGCGGTCTTCCCTCAACTAGTGAAACTTTTCATTTAAAATCTAACCATCATTTGACATCAGATTATAATTATCTTTTTATTGGGTGTTGCTACTATTTTGCGCAAATGCACAAAGCGCTGCATGTCAAAGTTTGTGTACATTTTTCTTTTACGCGTATTCACGTATGTGTAACATAGCAATTTTAATTTAAAAGCTTTGCAATTTCACGAGCGCGATAATGTTATGTATTGTGCATGAAATATCAAATATAAAGGTTACACACGGCAGTTTTGCAGTTTGGGTACAGGCGATAGTTCATTCAATACTTTAAACTACTAATGAAGGTCATTTGGATACTTATGACGTATTTTAAATGTATAATTTGTATTTGGGGGGGATGACTTGAACACAGGGTAATTTCCTGAGTTTTTGTCTGTGTCAGTCACTATCCGACAGGTTCGCCTTTTTTTTTCGGGGGGGGGGTCCTCGCACGCCGGCTGCAGGGCTGCGGCTCTCCGCCCGATACTCACGGTTCACGGCGTGTGTGTAGCGCTGCTGGCCGCCGAGGAGGTTCTGTCCATTGATCAGCAGTAGTGAATCCAGGGCTGAGCTTGGTTAGGTTCGGCGCCCGGACGGATCACACTCTGATCAGGAACTCGGAGCCGGACCTTGGATCCAAAAAGTTACAAGTGCAGGTGAGGATGCGCGTCTTCTCTTCCTCCCGAACTGGAACCAAACGCCTTTTCCCCCCCGGAGTTTCTGGTTTCTGAGGAATTCAGAGTTGCTTAACGGAGCTCAGCATGGTCCGTGGGAGTGAGCGAGGACAGGAAGCGGATCGTGGAAACCTTTTGGGTCAGCTTTGCAATCAGAGTCACTTTCAACGCGTGCGTGCATGGGCGCCACTCACTCGCTGAGTGAATGAAGGAAGGAGTTAGGGAGGAGAGACACAAAGAGGGGAGGAAGGAGGGAAAAAGGGAGGGAGGCAGGCAGGGAGATACGGAGGGGGCGTCGCTTCTAATGTTATCCATTAAAGCACTGAGTGGGTCGAATCTCGATTCTTTCTTTTTTTTTGTCTCAAAAACACATTTTGTACATAAATCTCCGCATATAATTTATAATTTACATCTATACCCGTTATCCCTCCAGAGTGGTACTCGTATATGCTTCCACTCTTCCGCAATTCTTCTTAGTTTGCAAAGTAATTTTTTTGGTGTTGTTTTCTTATGACTTTTTACACTCTTCTGAGTTTTTATCTCCCTCTTTTTCCTCATCCATTGTTCTCAACTTGATTTCTATTCTAACCAATTATTTCTTCAAATACCATTTCCCATTCTAAAGTATTTGATTCCCTCTGTTGTTCTTTCCCCACGATCGGAAAGTGCGTTAGTTTTAACATTATTCTTTGACAGTCTGAAGTGTCTCAAAGTAGATATATACACTGCACATAATTTAGATTTAACCGTTTAAGTCATCCAAGACTAACACAGATAATAATAATAGTAATAATAATAGTAATAATAATAGTAATAATAATAATAACAAAATATCCTCATCATCATCACCATCATCTTTTAGTCATATATTCCTTTGGTTTGTTATGTCAACCAGTTGAACTCGCCTTCTAAGAGGTCAACTCAACAAGCTCCTCCTCCCACTAATAACTAATATTTGACGGGCCTGGTGTCACCTCACAGGAAGTATTTGCTCTTATTGTGAAAGATTAAGAAATGGCTAAGAATCATTTGACACTGAATTGGACCAAAAATTCCACGTCCTTCACGCCACACAAAGTGTGAAAGATGATGATGGAGACGATGCTGATGGTGATGATGATGATGGCTTGTACTCGTCATCCAAGCATAACTACAGAAGTATCAGTCTCCCCAAATTGTGCATTGCTTGTATCAATCGGCCTATCAACATTGATGCAAACTGCAGTGTAATCAATAACATTTACTTTAATTCTCTTAAGTTTAACCTTGTTTATTTTAACACCCCCCTCCCCGTTCTAAAGTTATTTCCCACCCGTGTTTGATGTCTTATTTTCCCGCAATTAATTGTTCGTTGTGATTGTCCACTATTCTGAAATTCATTTTCCCACTTTTCTAAAGCCCCACCCTTCTTAAAGTTCCTTTTCAACCTGCTCTAGTTTCTCACCACTGTTTCACTGCTGATTTCAAATTCCCACCCGCTATTGTAATTTTTTGTTCCCTTACATTTAAAGTATTTCCCCACTGCTCTGAATTGTTTTCCCCTGTAGAAACTGGCAATGGATTTTAGCCTCCAGACTCTGAAAGTCATCAAATGAAAAACACAAGTGTGGGACATAAAATACGCAGTTGGAGGTGGTCCAGCTCTGGGTGCCCGTCAAAATCGTTGAAAATCACATTCGTCAGAATTGGCCTTCAACTCATGTAAATTAGTCGACGTTTCATGGATTAAAACAAACTGGCAAAACCAATCTCACGAAACATTTATTGTCATCTTAGTTGCCACATTTATACTGTGTGATGCTCCTATACAAATTTTTAAATAACAGCTGCGCGTGCGCCTATTTTTATTAGCGACAGATGCAAAAACCTCCACGTACTGATTTATATTCACCTCCTCCCTTTGTTTAATATTTTTTGGAAGACAGGTATATTTCATAATCTATTGCAATAATGTAAAGGGAATGTAGTTTATTCGTCATGCTGAGTTTGGAACAAGTATTTTGTTTAAAAAAATAAAACAACAACATTGACTACTGCGCGTCTAAATAATTAAAATCTACCACGGGGGAATGTTTCTTCTTGTCTTTGTCAAGTTTGCGCTTCTTGGGGATGAGCGTACTCCACGTAGGCGTGCAAATTAGCGTGAAGGATGAAATATTGAGCTTTAAAAAATATATAAATATACCCGCGTGTACTGGGATGATCAATTATGTATGTCATTCACGTCGCCGTGGGTGGCCTCCGTGCGCGTTCACGCAACGGATATGTGCGCGTGTGTCATAAACAAAAGAATTCTAAATGACAGATCTGAAGCGGGACATGTTAAATGTTAAAAGGCAGCAGAAAAAAATGAATTTGTCCGTTTTGAATCAAATCATCTGTGAGCGTGTTTTGCAGCGGTCGTGTTCCATCGGCAATAAAACAGACGGAACTTTCGCGGCAAATTGAGCAAATCAGAATTAAAGCGAGGCTGAATAAGCTGATGATGACGACGGAGCCTCCTTGTTTGTGAATGAACAACATGGCCCACCGTTGCATCTCTTATTTATGCATGCATATCAATTCGCTGGAGTCACGCGCGCGTACACATATCATACACACACACACACGCACACACAAACGCATGCACACATCCATGCATGCTGATGGACTTTGACGGAATAATCAATTAATAATACATGCAAAAATGTGTATAGGATTTTATCAGTTTAAACATTAAAGCAGCCAACGAATCTTATATTAAGCAGAATTGTTGAATGTTTTGCAATAAAAATAATAATAATAATAATAAGTCGATGGGTGGCAGACGTTTTTGTTTTTGTTTTTGCATTTCTGTTCTTGTATACTTGAACGCGTCATGCCTCCATTCAGCTTTAATTGAAAACGAAAGTAACGAACAACAGACACGCAAAGAGCACAAATAAACGAACGTTTTTGCATGGCACCTCAAGCACATTCTTCTTGTCCTATCTTAGACGGCATGGTAAATCACACGTTAAAAATTAAAACAAAAAGTCTCAATTACCTGATAAGTTGCAAATTCGTATGCCTACAAATAATGTAATCTATCCAAATTTGTCAGTGAAAAGGGTAAAAGTGCAAATGCCGTTCAAGTATCTTTTTTTTCCCCTTTATAAATCTGTCCTGTATCCGTCAACCATTAATTTATCTTTGAGGTTCACTGAAGATACTTTTTTTTCAATCAAAATTGCTTCCATGCTTGCACAGACCTCGTATCCATTCATGTTTGTTCCATCTCCCAGACGCTGTCTGACGTTTTTATATATATTTAATTTTAAATATGAGACCCCAAAATAATTTCCCTTTTCGAAACCATATTATTATTATTATTATTATTATTATTACAATACATGAATAAAAATGAATATCCCAGTCATTTAACTATGACCAACATACAACTTATGTGCCCATTAGTTTGAGTTTTTTTAAAACTATAAGTCTAAATTCTTCGGTCATTCATTGTACAGTGAGAACCATGCTAAAGACATCCCATGCACCCTTTTCAGTGTGAATAAAAAGTGATTACATCTCACATATTTTTCATAGGCAAACAAATTCTTCCTTAGGCCACAAATGGGAACTGAAAGTTTAAAAAAAAAAAAATTGACCTTGAGGGTCTCCAAGTAATTCTCACGAGTCTTATTTTCGGGGGCGAATAACTTCTCTCTCTGTGTCTCTTTGGAGCGCAGGCGATTATTTTCCTCCTTCTCTCTGCTAAATGGCTCCCCAGCACCGCCCTCACTTCTTTGCTGCACCCCCAATATGACTCCCTACCTGAAATGAAATCAGGCCCCGCTAACGAGGAGCTTGTGAGTGTCGGCACTCTGCACTTTGTCACGGGGCCGCAACTATTTGACAGTTGGAATTATCTGTAAATACTTCATTTCAAGTAAGAGTTCCACCCAGTGTTCCCTCTAGCCCAGTACTCCCATTGCACTCTTTGCACATGATAACATAAACACTGCTAAAAAAGAAAAAAAAATCTCATTGGTAACAGCTTGCCTGAATGTGTATATGAAAATATTTTGGTGACTTGATAGAAACTGTGCCGCGACACATTTTGAGCCCATGACCCACAGTTTGTGAACTCCCGGATTGGTCAGCAGCGGAGGTCTCCCTAATGAGGCTTTGGAACATGTGCAATAATTTTTCTGCCAGCTCGCTACGTTATTAACTCAAAATGTGGAAAATAATACGCCACTCAGGTTCAAGCCCTCTAAACTTGGCCCCTAATACTCAGCCTTAATCAAATTAAAGCAGAATCCTTTCCCTTCTTGTTAGATATGTTTATACCATTAAGTCTTTCCTTGATGACGTCTCGTTTAGCCTTTTTAAAGAAAACACTAAAATCACTGAAGGGCACAGAGCATTTTAAGCACAATAAAGTCACAACATGTCCATCCTAATAAGTGCCAAAGTGGGCTCTCGTGAGCCCAAAAGGCCCATGTTTGGACGGGATGGAAAATGATACAGGGGAGTCGGTCGAGTGCATTATTAAAGAGGAAGGAAGGTAAAGTAGGGGCTAGTTGAGATGCTGTTCCCAGATCAGCTCAGAATACTTGGTTTGCATCCTACCATGAAGCAGCTTGGCCTTCCAGAAGGTCGTCCACGCTTGCCAAAATATCCCAAAGCCTTCTAGATAAAGTAAGGTGCATGATCTCCTTTGCAGGAGGGGGGCGGGACTTATTGAGAGCTGTCAATCATTTACTGTCAGACACCAATGAGGAAGAGCTTGTCGGCTCTCTGATTTGTCTAAAAAGAGTCAATGATTGAAAACATGCACAGAGGCAGACGCCTATTAGCCATTCATCGTGTGGTTAAAAGTGTGTGTGTGCGTGTGTGTGCGTGCATGTGTGATAATGATCTGGCGGGTCGTGCGGATGGTGCGGGGTCAGAGGTCATCCCGCCGCTGTGATCCTGTGTTTGTTATTGCTATGCTGCCCTTGGACGGGTTAACATAGCACAAGAGTGCGTCAGCTGGCATGTGAACTTCCTCTGACACATGCACGCGCGCGCACACACACACACACACACACACACACACACACACACATGCACGCACACAAGGGGTCACTTCCATGTGTGTTGATGGGCCCTGAGTGACTTTATCTAAACTGTCAAAAAGGGTTATCCGGGACAATGTTTGCCAATTCAAGTGGGTGTTGAAAAATTGACCCTCACACCTAACTTTTGGGGCAATAATTACTCAATTAGAGAAAAAAAATGAATGCACACCATCACCTCTGAAGTATTTTAACCGGTGTGAGAAGGCCTTAGTGATGTGCTTTGCAGTTTGAGTTGATGTTGATAGTGTTCCTCAGTCATGTTATGCCAGATACATGTTCGAGTATATATGTGTATATATGTGTTTTTGTACCTATCTACTAAATTGTCAGCATAATCTGGCCAAAGTACATAATTAAAAATACTTATGGTAAGACTCATTCTGTCCTCATCTTGTAAGTCTAATTAGAATTTTATGAAACAACCACGCCCAAGGAAAAACAACCAGTCAGACACAGAATGCATGACTGTCGACATTTGCCGTGCACTCGTAATTATACTCATAGTGGTAACAACCTCGTGACCTTGCACCAACCTGTTGCCTTAGGCTTCAGGAATTTTGCTGAAATTGGAATATCCCCCAAAAATGCCCATTGTATTTGCTCAACAATTTATCACCACTTTTTAATTTTTATTTGATTGTATGTTCCAAAATAATAAAACCAATGTCCCCTGAGTGAAGCTTTTGATGAACTATTAATAAGCTTCTAATCTGTGGTGCAGATAATTAGTTCCGCCTTCCTGCCATTTTAACTGAAGTCAGCCACCATTCATTCTTATAGACCATTTATTAAAATAAATTGATACTGTTGAGCTGCATGCATATCTACAATCATTGACAGACAGAGGCAACTTAACGACTGTCAATTTGCATTCCAGAAGAATGATGAATGGTGCATGGGTTTGCCACACCAATTTAAGATGGTGCAGTCCTAACCAAGCCTAGACCATTGAGTCATGCATCTTGGCAAATGTGTTTTGGATTGGCTTGGTCTCTTACCGCTGAGGTGCACAGATATAATATGAGCGCCGCATTGTAGCTCAGCCAGCTGAGGTATGCTAATGGGGTTAGAGGATAGTTTTGTGTGCGTCACACGTGCAGACCACCCTCCTCCACTTTCATCTTCAAACATGGCGTGCACACACACACAAATTGGGAACATATTGGAGGGAAGGAGCCGAGTTCAGAGGGAGGAATACCCCCGTAATCGTTATTGTCCCGCCACTGGAGGTTCAAAATCAGCATGGGGCTTAGTAACATCTCTTAAAATAGGCACACCATGACTTCTCCATCTTCCCTCAAGATTAAAAGACAAAATCTTCAGGAACAATTATCAAGCCATTTTGAACAATGGACTCCATGCACATCATTTCTGCGTTTGGGGTGCTAACGTTCGGATAGAGATATTACTGAAAGCATCGAATTCTTCAAAGCATACTTGCTATTTGCTATAATAGCGTCACATAAATGACATATTAGCTTTCTAATTGCTCCAGTGTCAGCAAAACGATCAAAGCATCTGCAGTATTTCCGATTTAATGGGCAGTTTGCTTTTCGAGAGACTCATCCAAAATTTGTTTGTAGAGCACAAATCAACCACAACTTGCAAAAAAGTGCTTTTCCAGAAAGATTGGATTAAATAGAATGGACAGCCTTTAAATAATTATAATGACAATCACATGCTACTAACTGCTTGGATGAGGAAGTTGATGACAATGTTCTCACGGCTCGAGAGCCACTTGAGAAAGAAACAGCAGATGGCAAGGGTGAGAGAAAGACACGCGGACAATTGTATGCTTCTATCTTTATGGGAATTGAGTGAATCGTTTTTTTGTGTTACCAGTGCAAATAAATTTGCCTGACTTGGTTGCAGGCAGCATGGATTCAGTTCCCTCTCAGTGACGGCGTGAATGCGACTAGTTCAGGGTGTAGTCAGTGTTGGAAATGGATGGATGGATGGATGGATGGATGGATGGATGGATGGATGGATGGATGGATGGATGGATGGATGGATGGATGGATGGATGGATGGATGGATGGATGGATGGATGGATGGATGGAGTAACAATCAATTAGACACAATTGTGAGTGGAGTTCCTCAGAGAAATGATTGCAATCTTTTCATTTTCCATAAAAATCACAAATTAATGATTTGCAAAAAGGGGCCTTTTACTTCCAATAGGGGGCCGATACTTTATACTGATTTTAAAATATTTTGTCCATTGACGTGCCACTGTCCATACCAAGTAACAATCAGCCTAATTTGCAGTGGTGTTCGTCAGGGAAATGTTTGAGGTCCAGTGATTTTCTGAAGAGTGAAACAAAAATTAGAAGAGATGATTCACACAGCACTTTCCCAATATTGTGTGTGTGTTAATGCGTGGTGCACGTGTGTGTGGGGTATGAAATAATGCAATAACACCCTAGCACATGCTGGTGGAAACGATGAGTGATGGGAGGTAACGGAGGCATTAGCGTGCATACAGACGGCTCTGCTGAGGCTGTTGATGTAAGTGGTGCTAATAGAAGAATGGCAGATGACATTGCCAGAACACCCGCCATGTGTCACTGATTAACTGACCAGAGTTGCGCTGATTTCGTTGACAAAGCATCTGTATTAGCAACCCTGTGTGTGCGTGTAGATTAATGACCCAATGAAAGGCCACATTGGTGTTGACACAGTCTACGGTGCCAGACTGATATCGTAGACTTTGTTTTATTTCTCACGGCTCTTTCGTTTTGTAATCACTTTTACGTTATTGGCTATGATGGCAAAATAACCCTGTGTGTATGCAGTATATTGCAAAAACATTTCTTTTAATGAACCTTCATTAAGTGCCATGTTACATTATATTAGATGTTTGTTGATGTGTCATGGCAGAGTGAGAAAAGCTGGGTGGACACTGATGGTGTTTGTTTTTTAATTATGCGGCACGGGGACAGGCAACACTTTGGTTACTCTGAGGCCAGAGCTGTTTTATCTCAGTAAGAGTAGCTATGGAGGGCCACAAGGTCTTTGCAGGGACAAGGCCAGGCTCACTATTGTGTGGTTGGGAGCTGAGGAAGAGGAGGAGGTGGGAGGGAGGGATAAGACGTGGCTGCCGTTGACCTGGGGGTGGTGGTGGTGGGATGTCTGTCTGTTTCTGTCTACATGCCGTGGGGGGCTAACTGATTCGGCTATAATTTGAGAGGTGTTGACCCCCCTCTTTTCACCCGCCACCCATGGGAGGCTGCACTGGATGCAATGCAAGCTTCACACACACACACATGCTTATGAAATGATGGATAAGTAGAGGTTGGGGATTGAGAACAGGAAGTGATGATTTAAACATGCAGTCACAGAAGACTTTCAGTTAGGTAGCCTCGCCGCATTGGTGGACTCCGGCTTCATGTTACCAATGCCGTGCACTCATTTACTTTAAACATGGGCTGGCGTCAACATGCCAATGCATCATCACTTACTGTATGTAAAAGTCAAATATATCTACTAGTGTACTGCCACTCATTTTTATTCACTGTTATTGTCTTAGTTTCAGCGATTATAAAGTGATTTAAAAATATATATATGTTTATTGTTGACATATTATTAAGCAAGTAGAAAACCTATACCTCGGATTTATTGACTTATCATATCAAGAGTACAATTTTTTTTTAGGCATTTAGCTGGGGGAAAACATATGACTGAAAATGGCATTGTTTTATATTTGTTTGTTGAACAGGTGGAGCAAAGTGTCAAGTGGAATCTGCTAGAATGAAGGGAAAACTTTATAAGACAGTACCCCCCCCTATAAATTGCAGCCTTTAAAATGTAAAAATTGTATTCTAGGACATTGCGTTGTCAATTTTTCAATTGATTAATTATTCAGCCTATAACATAGGTGTCAAACTCAAGGCCCGGGGGCCAGATTCGGCCTGCCACATCATTTTATGTGGCCCGCAAAGACAAATTGTGCATTAAATTCGTGTGTCATTACTAGAATTGCAAATTGTCTTCACTTTTAATAATATCTTTTTTTTTAATATTTGACCAGTTTTTACTCATCTGATTTGAACATGAGTTATTTGTCAGTTTGTTTTGTAGCTTTTATTGTATATAATATGAGGTGCTCATACATTTATTTGGGTTGACAGTCATAATGGCCCTCCGAAATCTATTTTCTCAATGTTTACCTTGAATTAAGAGATACTGTGTTTTGCTAACATACTATGTCTGTGGCTAGTTCACTCGAAGCAATCATCAGAGTGATAACACCTTGCAGCTAACCGCGTACTGTATTAATAACATGTGCTTCCCTTCAAATGACATAAACGCTGATGTTTATCGAGCCAACACAGCTCGTCACTAAAACACAGACCTGCTTTGTCAACCCAAATCTAGCCCCCTCCTCATCCATGTTTGGCCATTGCCATGACACTGCGCGGGTCTCCACTGTCAACAAGCGCTCAGCAATCTCCCATTAGATCAGACGCTATTAGGGAAGTGAGGAGTCGCTGAGCAAACAGCGTGGCTTGCTTTTAAAGGTGGGTTATCTAATCTAGATGACAGGGATGAGCTGGACTTTGGAGTTCACCGACAGACGCAGGGCAAGAGTTGTTTGGCATGGGCATAAAACACACTCGAGGTCAGACGCAGTCGCCATTGGTTCCGCTCCCCCCCCTGTTCCCGGGAACTTCATTAGGAGTATTAGTTTTATGAGTGCAGATAAGAGCCTCTTTGGTGAAGGTTAGCGCCAGTCAGGACATCACGCTGAGTTCTGCTGTCTGACTTTGTGCATGTTTGCTCTTAGTAAATGTATTTGAAGATATCCTCCTTAACTTTGAAGTCTTTTTGCAAATCCGTATGAAGGTAATATCTGAATTAAAAAATGGTGTTTTGATAGATACAATGGTACCCATCTTACAGTATTTTTGAGTTACAAGTTATTGCTCAGTTTGTTTTTTAACTTTTTTTTATGGAAGTCTCTAAAACAGGGGTGTCAAACTCATTTTTTTGGCGGGCCGCATTGTAGTCATAGCTTCTTTCGGAGGGCCATTATGACTGTCAACCCAAATAAATGTATGAGCACCTCATATTAAATACAGTAAAAGCTACAAAACAAACTGACAAATAACTTGTTTTCAAATCAGATGAGTAAAAACTGGTCAAATATTTAAAAAAAAAAGATATTAAAAGTGAAGACAATTTGCAATTCTAGTAATGACACACGAATTTGATGCACAATTTGTCTTTGCGGGCCACATAAAATGATGTGGCGGGCCGTATCTGGCCCCCGGGCCTTGAGTTTGACGCTTATACTCTAAAATGTCCTAAAATAGACTTTCAGTTAGGAGTTAAGGTAGTGCCACCTGTTGCATTGGTTGCCTACATGTACAGTAAATGCATTTTTGGGGGTAATACATTAGCTTCTTAAAAAACTACCTGTCAATGCATGGACATAGTTTCACTGCTCATACTTGACAGTGTTGACATAACCGATACTTGCGTAAACACTTCGACCAACGTTGCTTTTTAACTCCCATCAGGCCGCCCACAGAGCGTTCAAAGCATTGAGAGCTTGAGTGTTTTTCTGTTTGTTTTGTCTCATGTTCATCTCCATCCTTTCAAGCTTCTTTATCAACCTCCTCCTCCCGCTCCTGATTGCTGGGGTCCCGGGCTCAGGGGCCAGAGGCGGCGGTGTATGCCGACCCGGCGTGGGCCCCGCCTGCCCAGCGTCACCCTTAAGTGCCTCTGACAGCCCGGCGCTGTGTTATTAACTATGATCAGCCACCAGCGGGGGAGCCTTCACCGCAGGAGACACAAAGCCGGCTTTCACCGCGCTTTGCCCCCTCTTGACCCCCAACCTGGCCTAATACATATTTACATGTCTTCATACAGTGCGTGTACAGTTGTTGTAATATAGAGCCATTCATGGGCCTGTTAGGAGGCTCCTCTGGACCGCATCCCAGGCCCCCAGGCTGATGAGTAGATTTTATTTTATTTTTTTAAAGATCAACTTCGAAGGTAGTCTCGCTATGAGGGATTAGTGCGACACATAAACATCGTGCTGTATCGTGTACGGGCGCGTGGCTTTCATCCGTATAGGTGGTCCATGCCGTTTTTTGTCCTCTCAGCCAGGATGTGGGAGAGCCATCAGCCACTTGAAGCAACAACACTGCACGGCTCATTAGATGACAAAATTGGGGCAGAAATAAATAAATGTGAACAGTGAAGAAGAAGTGTAATGACAGTTGACTATGTTTAGCCAGCAGAAAAGCATCGGGATAAACAGCAGCAGAAAAACCCCCAAAAGCCACTTTTTCCCTCCCACGCGGGCCATAATGAGAGCCCCACCATTCAATTGTTGAATAGTTGAGGCTTTGTGCCTTTGAGCCGACTGGCTTTAATATAGAAGCGGCGCATAGACAGCGGGCCCGCGGACCATGTCCTCCCCAGCGGCGTTCAAAGCTGTGGCGTGCTTGCGACATGGCTGACATGCATTATTTCTCACAAGTGCTGCCCTTTTGTTTGCTTTCTGTTCGTATCCCCCAAATTGTAGGCTTTGGCTCTTGACACTCCTTACTTCAGCAATAAGCAGACCCCCCCTTTTTTGTTTTGTTTGATTTTTTTCCCCATCCTCTTTGTGCCCTTGCTGACTCTTACTTATGTCCCATGATGACACTCATGCTATACTTTGTTTTAATTAATAGATCAATGAATGTATCAGATGTTGGACTTGATGACATGACACCATTAATCCAGGGGCGTACATAGGGTAGAGCAACAAGACCCCCCCCCCCCCCCACACTCACACACACACACGCCTATCCCTCCACCAGGCAGGGGGAGGTGATCCTGTCATCCACTGGGGGCACTGTGATTGTGAGCATAAATGATACTATGTGTCTCCAGATGGACCCTTTGATTGATTGGCAACCATTCTAGAGTGTCTACCTTTAACCTGAAGTCAGCCAGAATAGCGTCCACTTACTCTGAGCCCCGACCAGGATAAGTAGTTTTTAAAAGGGATGGATAGATACTCTTTTCAAAGTGGCCCCATGAGAAACTGGAACACTTGCTGAGGGCCAAGCTCATATGCTAACCTCAGCTTTGTTGTATATTATTTTGTACTGTATTGAAGAAAACCAGATTGTCTCGGTTCAATAAAATGCAAGGTAAGTGGATATCGTAAAGATTAAGGTTAATAAATTGGCAATACTGCAGCCACGTCATTGGCCTTGCTTGCTACCACTTGTATAATCAGACTTGTCCATATAAATAAAAGCACGAATTTCAAAATATTAGCTCTGCATAATTTATTTTTTTTTCCCCTAAAACAAATCATTCGGAAAAAGACAGCAGCTGGTTTTAGAGTTATGATGTGTTGTGAGACAATGTTATTGTGGATTGCTCTTGAAAGAAAAAGAAAAAAAAAAACTCCGTGTGACAGCCAGTCACTATTGGATCAGGTCCAAACAATCACACGCACGCATGCGCACACGCGCACGGATTGCCCACTTAGCCGTCACTTTGCTTGTGCCTCACTTAAGCCTGCAGCTACGCTTAGCAGTTATTACACTCAGGGTCAAGTGTGATCCCACTACTTATCTGCATCAACAACTGGAAAAGTGCACTCATTGACGCACGCGCACACGCACACAAACACGCACACACGCACATTGGCTCATAAGAGATTCAGGCAGGACATGTAAGTGTAATGCTGCCCTCGTGTGGTCTGCAACTGGTAATTACAAGTGGTTTGGACAAGTTATTGATCTTAATTAGAACCATGCACATCCCATAAAGAAGGTCATAAACACACATAGCACACACACTTTTCCTTCCTTGCGGAAGGCACACCACTGACTCAAGGTTCTCACTGGTTGGAGCCATGCAAACTTTGGTACTCCACAAACAATGGAAAGGGGAAATGAAGCTGAGGTAAAAATCAAAAGTTTACCTGGAAACAACCTAGTTAAAAAGGATCATTTCATGTCTGCACGCAAGGTTGATCTGCCCGCCATACTTTTCGGGTTTCTATTTATTCATTGAACGACTTAGTCCTTTTTTTTTTATACAACTGGCTTTTACTGTAAACAAAAATCAAAGTAATAAAGCCGTGGAGTTTCTGTGGTTTGCAATGAAAAAGCCAGGTTTGAGCAGTTTCTCTTATTCTATAGTTGACCATGAGTCTACTAATAACACACTTGAACAAAGTGTGTGGCAGAAGGATGACAAAAAAGTTCAAGTGTGTGAAATGTTTGAAGAGACAACTCCCTGCACCACATCCCTGTTATCTCTGTGGGAGTTCATTACTCACATTCGCACACACACACACACACACACACACACACACACACACACACACACACACACACACACACACACACACGATTGCTGGGGGTCTGTCTGCATGGGCGGGCCACACCAACCCTGTTGTGATAATTTATTGCCTGCCGACTGATGTGCACATCTGCATGCAACACAATGCTAATGAATGACTATCTGTTTTAACTTCTATTTGTATGTGTGTGCGCGCATGGTGGCCTACAGATAAAGAACCACAAATCTCTGTGACATATAATATTACAAAGGGTGGTCCACATATGACAATACAACTGCTGACTCTGACAAGTGTGAGTCATTAAAACCTTTATTCCCAGTCTGGGGGATAAATGTGTTGTTTAAATAAACATTTAATAATAAAAAATACATAATCATTCCTGTCATACAAGTGTAAAAATAAGTTAACTACTGTGCAAACACTAAAGAAAGTACTCATGTTGTAAAGATGTGATCATCTGTCCACTAAAATATCATTCTGTAAGGATACATAAGGATAAGCGGTTCAGATAATGGATGGATAAATTAATTATCAAATACTAGTTATGACATCTTTTTTTTGGTCCTGCCAACACACCCGCTGAGAAAAACGTTGAAGCTTTCGTGATATCTTAATCCCCAATAAAGTGATTTTTGTCATATTAGATTGTAGATGCAGATTGTAATCTGACAACCAACCCCGCCTTATCACAAAAATATTTTTCTCCTTGAAGCGCAAAAATTTATTCACCTTCCCCTTTTTCTTGCAAATGTTTTTTTTTTTATCTATATCAATTTTGCACTTTATAGACATTTTGGCTTGATTATTGGCATTTCCCAATTCGATTTGTTGGAAACATCACTGAGGTAGCTAGTCTACACATACCAAAAAGCTATGGCTGGATGATTTCACTTTGAGGGTCACATGATCGGCAGCAAGCAATTTGGGAAATGTAGTTTAGTTGTTCAACGCATGCTTTTGACTTATTCTAAGATTTCATGGGCCGCATTTGACCCAAGGGCCTTGAGTTTGAGACTGAGCTTTTCATAGCTGAGAATACGAGTTTGAATGGTTGTTTCTAATTGTGTGTGACCTCTGAAAGCCATATTTAGGGCTTTTTTTTTTTTAAATTAAAACTCGTTTTATTTTTAATTAACACTTTGGTCTACCACTGTAATTTGTACTATTTGTATTACTGTAATTAAATGTTAGTCATGGTGGCGGTACTTCGAGAGCTAACTACATACTTTTAAATATTGTACTGTAATATATAATTTGTTTAAACTTAAGCCTTTAACCAGTGTTTTCTAGCACTGTAGGTTTGTGTGGCATTTAATTATTCCTGTATTTATAATGCAATGAATCAACTGGGTATGCAAATACATTCCAAATGGATGTGTTTTCCTGAAATACTTATTCGACTATTCATGTGTAACTCTATCGCCGCCCACTGGTGAACTCAGATAGTGCCATTTTCATCACAACCGGTAGAAATTTTTATTCATACTTCCCCCCGCCCCCCTCAAAATCAGCAAACCCCACTCAGTTTTAAAACCAAAATGAAAACAAAAACAGAGTTATTTCACAGTTGGAGTCAGCGTTGCACTTTTGTAAAACACAAAAGAAAAAAAAAACGTTTATATTAATCCATTGGAAAGTTTCTTAATTCAAGTGGTATTTTGTCACTGACGTAAAAAGAGGCATTGTAGGAAGTGCAACACAACACTTGACCAATTAAACAACTGTATTTACAGCTCTCGACTGTATATTTCCTATGTTGTTCACATGTCAGAGTGCTGTTGTCTCAGCAGCGAACAAAATCTGTGACTGGAATAAACCATCATGTAAAAGAAGAGCCTTTGACATCTTAAGTGACAAACAATTCAAACCCTTGCTAGCTGCAATCATATTGTCAATTTGTATGAATGTCTACAATGCCACTGGACTTGCTCAATTTATTACAAAACCATCTGACCACTGCACCCACTTCTTTTACTGTTCACGTAAACCTGACAGTGTGGTTACAATTTAAAAAAAAAAAAAAAAAAAAAAGGGCACGAAAAAGAATGTTGAAATGTAAAAACAAATTGGAGACATCCTGAGTTGGGAAACCCAAACTAACATAAATAGACTGTGACCAGGAAAGTGGTGCAGGTTGCGCTCATCCTGCTGCTGCTGTGGTTGTTGCAGTTTCTCATATTAATATCAGTCCAAGCAGCATGAAGTATCTCATGCTAGTAGCCTTGTAGTCCATTGTACACCTTCTGTATGGAGCCTTGCTTCAACACCTTACGAATCTCTGCAAAACGATTGTAGTCATTTAAATTTGCTTAACAAATGTATTAGAGCAGCACCCACGGTGCCATTTATACCACAGTGGCCCTGAACAAACACCACTAGTAGTCACTTAAATCATTGAGGATGTTTCTGTATTGATTAATACTGCACATCAATATGTAGCAGATTTTCACTCTAAATGATATCCATTAAATTTTCTAAATCTTAAATACAAAACTAAAGACAGGAAAGCACAAAACTGTCTCTTGATTAAGTTGTCAAATTATAGATATTTAACTTGAAATCCTGACTAAAAAAAAGCCCTCGTTGTTGAACGTGATGCTTAATTTATTTCTGACTTCTGGCTGAAGAGCTCCATGATGTTGGAAGCTCATTATGACAAGTGGTCTAATAAATTAAAGAAAGCATTTTTTCTTCATTTTTTTCCTAATAAATCTAACCCCTATCAATTGTGACTCACCCTTTATCTGCTTTTCATTCAGCTGTGTCTGAGGGAACTCCACGTCAAAGGTGATGATGAGGGACCCACGATTATTGATGTTGTCGAAGTTGGGCAGGCCCTCGCCTTTTTTCCACACCCTGGCGCCAGGCTTGGTTACCTTGTCCCGCTCGATGTGCACCTAACAGACAGGAAGGACACGTGTGCAGCGCTTAGATGGCACCTTAAAAAGACGGTGAGCGTGAAAGAAAACAGGTACCTTGTGTCCGTCCAAATGAACAATGTCCATCTCAAAGCCAACCAGCGCTTCCACCAGGGAGATGGTGACGTTGGTATACAGGTCATCACCCCTGCGCTCGAACACACGATGTCTACAAAAGACAAACGCCCTCTTAATGCTGAGTTCTTGCGCATCCTGTGACCGGAATGTCAACCTAATCTCTAAAGTTGGTCGTACTTTAACACTTTGATGCGGAAACGTAGATCTCCGGGTTCTCCGTCAATGTGAGGCTCCCCTGAGTAAGATACATCGTTTTTGATCAGTTAAGAATTCAGTCAATTTCCCTCACTGCTTGAATACACATTGTTTTCTTTGTATCCAAAACACAGTCTATTTTTTTATGCTTTTTAAATACAAAAAAACAAGAATCACAACATGAGGAGATGCGTTCTTTTGTATCGTCAAGTGACAACCGTCCGATATTGATGGTCCTGAAGCTTACCTTCCCCAATGAAGGGATACTCCATCTCATCTCTCACCCCTTGTTCAATTTCGACCTCCAGTGTTCGCTCCTCATTCACCAGCCTGGTGCAAAATGTCACAAAAAAGGTTCAGTTGAGAGTACGTCCAAAACAATTTGAATAAGGAGAGACTCACTTGACGTTGGGACATTCATCGCACACCATCTCTTGCGTCATCTGGAAGCGGCCTGGGCCGAGCTGTGTGGTCCTCATCTCTTGTCGACAGTTGCACTTCCTCTTGCCGGGTGCCTCTTTGGCTACTGGCTTGTTACGCACAACCTGGCCACAAACAAAGACAGTTTTAATAAGAAGTAAAAGTTTTTTTTTTTTTTTTAAAACGCAACTGCTGTAGTCAAAGGTTTCCCGACCACTGACGTGCCCTTGAGCAATGCACCTAACCCACACGTCCACTGTGAAATCACTCCTTGTTTCATAACGCAATGCCCACTGGAAAACCAACCATTCAAAATCAGGGCCAAATTTCAGTCTTCAATTAACCTAATCTGCATGCTTTTTAAAGTGGCTGGAAGACAAAGATCACCTTCATAACTTGCATGGTAAAAACATGCCAACTCAACATGGAACCTTCTACTCACTTCTACAAAGTTCCCAGAGTAGACCTCTTCAAGTGTGACCTCCAAGTCAAGCACGATGTCATTTCCTCTGGGGATGTTTCGGTCCTGCTGCTGTCGATTGCCTCCAAACATGAAACCAAAGTCGCCAAAGAAACTACAGGAGAGAACAATTGTAACTCAATGCTGTAGTATCGCCAGGTAGTCACTCCATTTTTCAGGAAAAATAAGGTCAACCAAGGGTCTCTTTCTTTCCGCTTTGATGATAAAAAAGGTGTCATGTTGTCATACTTTTGTCAAAAAGCGCTTTTATTCCTTGTTAATAGATTAGAATAACTGCTATGAATAATATTGTGCCCCTGGTGTGTTGGCCATCTTAAGTTCACAATTAAAGATGTTAGGATGTTCAAATTAATGTGGATTTCAATGTAATTAAGAATCTAACTATTGTCTTCCATTTATCTGAACAGGACCAACCTGGAGAAGATATCATTGTGTGAACTATGGTGGCCCTCTTTAAGTCCATCTTCTCCATATGCGTCATACTGTTTTCTTTTCTCTTCATCTGATAGAACCTAAAAATGAAACAGAGTGCCAGTCATTCATTTCAGACATTCAGAAATTTAAAGCAGAACCATGTTAGTAAAGATATTGTTAAATTAATCCAAATCAGACATTGTCCACCAAAACCATTAATATCTTTGTGACGGTAGAGGTTGTAATGGAGCTCATTTATTGGATGCCATTATATTATAACGCAGGTGTACCTATTGTTGTTGCAAGCGGTTCTGTTGATAACAACCTTATAAACATTAAAAAACTCGGAAAAGATTTTTTAAAATGCATGTTAGGACAATTAAAGCAGTGCAATCCAAATATTGTAAGGAAGCACCTGCAGGCTTGTATGAAACAACCTTTTATTTAGGTGATAACGTGTCAGCCAATCAGATACAGCCACACGCTAGAATTGACCAATCACGACGAGCCTAGTGTTTCCAACGGCAACAGACCGGCTAAGCGTATAAAGTCGTGTGCCGAGCGTTTCCGGGTGACATTTCACGACAAAACCTTGATGTTTCATTTGCGAAATCACTTCTGATGCTTATTAGGAAATATAAAAAAAAATGTCTCATACCTCGTAGGCTGCGCCCAAGTCGGCGAATTTATCCTGAGCTTTGGGGTCGTCTTGGTTCCTGTCGGGGTGTAACTGGAGAGCTAGCTTTCTGTAGGCTTTCTTGATGTCCCTGATTGATGCACTCTTGCTTACACCAAGGATATTGTAAAAATCTCGCCTGTACGTGAAAAGAAATAAGCTTCAAAACAACGAGAAACGTGCACACTACATCACAATAGTCCTTTCGTTGGTATCAAAGGGCCAGTAAACCGTCTACTTTGACAAGTGCGTGTTTTTCCTGATTTGAAATACTAGTTTGCTCCATTTAATGCCACAATTACACAAAGAAAACTATGTAAAAACAAGAGTAGTTTGGCCGCTTCTTCGCTCCACTGGTTGAACCAATCACAGTGGAACATGTGTACCAGCTGGCGATGCTGCCTGACCGACTGTTCCGGTGCAAAACCGCTTACTTACCCGGCAAACACTGCAGTGATAACCCAGAAAATCAAACAGCACACAGTGCACAGGTTCATCCCTTTGGTCGCCATATATAACCCCCTAAATATAAATATTTCACGAAATCCTTTTTTTTTAAAAAAAGAAGAGCCGGTTTCAATTGAAGGTTGGATCCAGCAGCCTGTCACAGGAAAGCCTTTTCCGGCTTGTCAAGGAAGTCCCGCCTACCGGCAACCCGGTTGAATCCCCGCCCACATTTAAAAAGATAGTTGTCACGATAAAGAGAAGCTAACGCGTTACTGGATTGTTTACTATGGGGAACCGATTCACGCAGCTCTGGTTAATGATAAAGTTAAAGTAAACAACCGACACCGCTGCACTGACTGTAAAAAGATGGCGAGTGATGAAATTACATTCCATATCATATTCATTTTCAAGGGAACCGGTTTGACTCGTTTACATTATTTTGGGGTCAATCCTCCCCTGAAGCAGAGTCTTGGATTGGTAACTGATTGTTTGGAGACGTATAAAACAGTTTCTATTTTTGTTTTTGTTTTTACTGTTTCAAATAAAATGCTAAACATTGTTTGGCTACTTTGAGCTAACTAATGACGCATGCGCAGCAGGTATTTATAGTGTGAAGGTAGTGATGTGCATTCCAGTTCTTTTAGGTGAACTGAATCTTTAGAATCAGTTCAATCACGTTTTACGGCGAGGTGGCACCGGCTTCAATGGGCATTACCGACACCTACTGGTTGAAATCATATGAACTGAAAAAAGAACGAATCACTGTAGGAAGTGATTCGTTCACTCTCGTTCACTGAAAAGATTCGTTCTTTTGAACGGATTTTTCACTCACGAGCCAACACTATGTGAAGGCAGTGGAACCATTGCACCACACTCGGTGCACGCTAGCAGTGGAAGAAGAGGGCGCCAAAATCTTGCATCAAACTTCCGAGCAAGCTGCTGATGGACCACTAATCCAATACGCGAATGATTCGGAGCAGTTGACGAGGCGCTCTTCCGCCGATATGGAAGAAGCCGACGTTTGGCCATCGACGAATAGTGGAGGTTTGCGTTTGTTAGCTTCGCTTAGCTTAACTCGTTACACAAGTTTACCACGTTGGGAAAGCTTCGCTTGGGCAACTAATGTGTTGTTTTGAGAGTTAAACGCGTCCCTCGTCTCCTCAGACAACGCTCTCGGGTTTGACGACGAATTGAAGCGTTTGTTTTAGCCGTGCTTGGTTTACTTGTGCTACAACGGTGAAGGTGGCAGCAGTCTGGTTGTCATGGCGCATAAAGTGCCAGTAGTAGTTAAAATTTCTTACATCGGTCTTTTAAAAGCCTGCATGATTGCTCAAAATAAATAGAAATTAAAAAAATTAAATTGTGAATGTGGTTTTAGTCGGGACTGAGCAGACTAAGCAATTTAAGGGAATTAAAAAGTTTGGAATTTAGCTTAAACTGTAGGAACGTAGATGTGCATAAACCCATTTAGATTCATTATTTAATGAATGAATTTACATTATTTTGTGTTTGTGTCACGTTTTAAAGCATAATTTCCAACACTGCCATTAACCTATGCCAAACAAGTAAAAATCATAATTGCAATAGATATATGAAAAACACGTCCATAAATATGCGTTAAATGATCTTATCTTGTGCCTCAAACATGACGTAAGCTGTTAGTTCCGGTACATACATTCCTGTTAGTAGTTATTGAGGGTTAAGTACTACTCTTTGCATCATTTTGTCATCTTATAAGACCAAAATATTTGGTACACGTTTAAGGCGATAGAGCCTCTCTGACAGTGTCAAATCAAACTGATTCGATACAATACTGTATGTCCTAAAGACATGGATCCAGACAGTGTAAGCATATGGCCACGTATGGAGCCCTTCCTCCTGGGTGCCCTTCAGGTGAGTGTAAATCAAATGCATTGTCCAGTGTACTGTTACAAAATAACTCAAATGTGAGCCCTGATTACAGGTGGCCCCCTCCTCCAAACTTGGCCTTCACTACCTTCGCAAGATGGCTACCTACGTGCGAACCCGCGATGGCTGCTTCCCCTCCTTGACCTGGCACATGTGGAGGCACATTGCATGTGGGAAGCTGCAGCTTGCAGAAGATCTGGCGTGGCTCTACTTTGAGACCTTTGACCTCTTTACCAGCCAGTCGCCTGGTGACCGACTGGAATGGGCAGAGTGCCTTTCCCAGTGTTCAAGCAAAAGTGAGCTTGACCAGCAGAGGAATGAGGTAAAAACAAAACAAAGTCGAGCACTGTCTGCTGTAACGCTCAGACACTCTCGCTGAACCATAACTCCAGCTCCTGCTGTCACTTGCTAGGCACATATCAGCGTACACAGGTTGGCACGATGACAGATTTGATGCCATTTTTATTCCCCAGAGGTCCGTGGACACGCTGCAGTTTCTCCTCTTCCTCCACATCCAACAGCTGAATTGCGTGTCTCTGCGTAAATCACTCATTGGCGAGGAGTGGCCCAGCCACCGCACACGCTCTCCGGCTCCATCGGAACGCGAGGCCAAGGCCCGTTCGCAAAACAAGGTCGACCTCATGTTCTTTAACGGAATAAAAAATGCTGAACTATAATAAACAAGTCTTGTATCGCTGTTACTACTTTAATTGAGGGGTTTTGGGATGGCAGAGACCTCCGCTCAGATCAAGCACACAATATCAACAGGTGGTCAAAATCACCTGTTGTATGTGTTGTGTTTGTTCAGTAGAACTGGGACGACCAGGCCCACCTGTCCTTTGTGCTGAGCCACCTGGCGGAGCTCCTGGAGCTGCTGGTGGAGCCGAACCAGCTGTCCGAGTCCGGTATGGCCTTGCGTGACTGTCAGGTGTGTGGACCATCCTCTCATGTTAGCTCACAGGACGTTAGCCACGACTGACCCTGTCCGCTCCCAGATCTCCCTGGAGGCTGTGCGCAGCCTGGGCCTACTCCTGGAAGGCTGGGTGCAGCCGGACAGGACTGTCCAACCCGTCCATAAGTTACTGAGTAAAGGTCCGCTCCAGGTGCACGCGGGCTACTGTGCACTCAGCCATTCCTTCCCTTTGCACCAACTTATCTCCTGTCTTCAACATAACCTCACCCTCAATCCATTTGGGATAACATCCTGCCTGCGCTCCGGGAAGCAGCTAGCCTGGGCCCAACAAGGTACCTGAAAAAAAAATTCTACATAGATCTACAATCTCCCTCCTTCAAGCATTCCCTTACTTTATCTCATCTTTCTTGTTGTGTCTAGTGGAGGGGGCTATGAATCGTGCCATGATATCCCGGAACACTCACATGGCCCCAGCAGGTAGCAAGATGGTGCTCATGTCTCGGGTCTGTAAGCAGACCCTGGCCAAGACTTCTGACAAGATGACAGGAGCCAACATTAAGATCCACCGATGCACCGACGCTTACATCTACCTCCTCTCGCCTCTCAGGTCAGCAGATAATTCCAATTTTTTTGAGCGTGTAAATATGCAGTCTTGTTAAATCTGGATGTGATTTGATTGATTTATTTATATGTCAGGTCGGTTATTGTGGACAAGTGCAGAGATTGCACAGTGGTTCTGGGTCCAGTGGAGACAAGCGTGCATGTGCACTGCTGCCAGAATTTGCGCGTAGTGTGCGCGGCGGGCAAGATAATCGTCGGGGCCTCCTCCTGCTGCACGCTCCACGCCTTGACACCCACGCGTCCCCTGCTCCTGCCCGGCAACGCTGACATCATCCTGGGCCCCTTCCACACTTTCTACCCCTCCCTGGAGGACCACATGGCCATCGTAGGGCTGGCGGTGGTCCCCAACGTGTGGGACCAGCCCCTGCTTCTGGGGACTGACCCCGTAAAGCCCTCCACCAACCCAGACCCGGCATGCTACCGTCTCCTGCCCCCAGAGGAGTTCCACATGATGGTGGTGCCTTTCCACATGAAAGGGGACACGTGCGAGGTGCCGGGGGGGTTGGCACCCCGCTATCAGGAAGCGCTCGATGACAAGCAGAAGAGGATACAAACATGGCAGAAAACTGTCATGGAGGCCCAGCTAAACAAGTGAGTGGCTTTTATCTCATAACCAACATGGAACAATTAATTTGTTAAGTCCTATTCATTATTTATTCAAAAAGAAATGACCCCAAAACAGAAGTATAAGAATTGTGTTGTAAGTTTGCATGAGAGTAGTTTTTCAATGGAAGACCGAAAAACAGCACCAACCATGAGTAGGTTGCCTTTTGTGCACCTATTGCAAAGTTGTAATTGCTCCATTTTATACAGGAAATCCCAAACCAATTGTCATACACCGACTGTATGGTAGCTGTATTTTTCCATTTCATGACTGTAGTGGTTCAATGGAGAAATGAAGCCAATAGTCAATAACAATGTGAAAGGTTGCAGTTGTGTGTCACTGTTGCTCGAGGGACTATGCATTCCCTGTCACCCTGACTGGTCAGTGTAACACATATGACAAGGATTAATGTCCTTCATAAATTAAATGCATTGCGACACACAGTCAAAATGTTATTTTAAGATTTTTCTTTTTAAATAATTGTCTGTTAATCTGTATTTTTCCTGCCAAAAATTGCCATCAGCCTCAAAAAATTGTATATAAAAAAAAATATATATATATATGGATATATATTTTCTTTCTGTAGGGAGCAGAAGTGCAAGTTCCAGGACCTGGTGCAAGCAAAGTTCCACGAGTGGCTCCTGGAGTCGGGACACAGGCAGGAATTGGACAGCCTGATCCCGAACCCCGCGTCCTTGCTGCAGGTCTCCAACGGTGCCCCGGTGGACGACCGGTCGGTGAACAACGACATGTATTCAAAGACAGGAGGAGCAGTGGCACAGTCGCCGATGGCTTGTTGAACTGTTTTCCTCACAGGTTAGTTGTATTTATTTCAGATCAAGAAGTTGTCCTGGACATTCACAGCATAAATATGAAGGGACCAAGGCCCCATTTTTGTTTTGAATGTGTTAATGGATGGTCAATGATGTAGACTACATGCTGTGTTCTGCCTTCAAACTAATTAAGGGAAATGTAGCAATTTTGATTTGTTATGTAATTATGAAACTAGCACTGAATAGAGCACAGACCACCACAATTGAATCCATAGATGCTCAGAATATAAACAATTTGAAAACACTTAATATGTAGGGAAGCATGGAGGCACATTGGCAGCTTCACGAGCAAAACAGTTTCCCACCCTTGCTTTAATTGATACTCCTTTGCAAATGTATTCACGTATTCATGAATAATTGTACTTCACAACTGAAATTAAGTGCTCATGTAATTTGTTTGGCTACATTATTTTCAATAATTGGAAAAATGGTTCATAAATGCGACTTTGCAGATCCTAATGTTGACTGTTATCAACATCAGTGTTGATTCACTCATGTGCCAACCAACCACGTGTGATTCAAAGTATATTTTTCTATTAGTCACTGGAATTATAATGTATGTTATATTTTTGTGTTATTTTATTCATTCTAAAGACATTGTTTGCACTTCATACCTTCAATCTCAAGGTTAGCTTCCTCTGTACATAGTAAGGCATTCAAAAAAAAAAAACCTGTCATTGGAGGTAAAACAATGAATGAATGCTGCTGTCACACTCTTCTGTGCTTTTAAACATCTATTATATTGTCATAAAAAAAATAAAGATGTTCACTTCTATGTATGAGTCTTGTGCTATTTTCAAATTTGTAATGATACACACCAATTTGAATGATTTATCAAATATATTGTGCAAATAAATGATGCTACGACAGTAACTGGATGCATCCACAAGGCAGAAATAAGTCCTGAGTTGGCAGCTCCTCCCTTGCCAGGTGGGGGCAACCCAGCTGGCACGTGCGATATGGTGTTGGGAGGGCAGGCGCTGGATGTGGTTGGTGGGTAAGTGGGGTCATTGGACGCTTACCATGCCCGGCATTCTTTATGCCGTAATCCTTCCTCGCTTTTCTGGAAAATCTGAATAGTGCTAGAATCACTGACTCGATTTTTGGATCTCATTTTCATGACAAAGCGATTGTTCCTCTGTTTGCCTCCCACTGTTGGCGCTCCCCAATGCGGCAGGACTGGCTATAAAAGGGAGAGCTCGAGGTTTGAGTGCAACATCGAGACCTCAGGGCAAACACCAACCATTGCCGCCACTTTCGCATCACAGAGGCTGCACTACTCCAAGATGGGCAGGGTGAGTTTAGGCAAAGACCTTGGCCGTTTACGTCGAGTTTTCCAACTGGGCCTTGGGATTTAATTCCTCCAAATCCAAACGTCATTCTTGACTGGAGGCGGCAAATCACCAAGTCAGCTGGTTTTAAAGATGCCACTGGCAGTGCAGTGGTTCCCATAACTGGCATGGGATCCATTTCCATTAAAGATGGAATTCTGTCTTACATACTCTCCCGTCCCGCAGATCGTCTTCTACGAGGACAAGAACTTCCAGGGTCACCGGTACGAGTGTGACAGCGACTGCTCCGACTTCCACACCTACTTGAGTCGCTGCAACTCCATCCGCGTGGAGAGCGGCGCTTGGGTGGTGTACGAGCGGCCCAACTACCTGGGTTACCAATACGTCCTGACCCGAGGCGAGTACCCCGAGTACCAGCGCTGGATGGGCCTCAACGACCGCCTCAGCTCCTGCAAGATGATCCACTTTGTGAGTGTTGTACCCTCATTCACTTGAGTGTAATTAACAAAGTACAATACTTTGCACGTTAGGGAGATATTTAACTTTAAAGGGAGTAGTCCAGCTAACCCAACTGTCCCTGTATTAGAGCAGAACATGTGATTACTGTTGTCCAGCTAACCCAACCCCTGCAGCTACCTTCAGGGTCAGCACCAGTCAACCCATCCCCCCGAAAAATCAATCTACTTTGACAAGGGCCATATAGGATCGATTTTGTATCTCCGGGCAAACAACCAATCGAAGCCTCCGCAAATTATGTCAGATCCCAGTTTTGCGTTATCCTTCTGAGTCCTTTACTTGTCTATCCCCTTTCCTCTCATCATTCCAGACCAGCGGGGGTGGCTACAAGATGCAGCTGTACGAGAAGGCCGACTTTGGGGGCAAGGCTTTTGAGGCCACAGAGGACTGCCCCTCGCTTCTGGAGAAGTTCCGCTGGAGGGAGGTGAACTCGTGCAAGGTCTTTGACGGCTGGTGGGTGTTCTACGAGCACCCCAACTACCGCGGCCGCCAGTACTTCCTGGAGAAGGGCGAGTACCGCAAGCCCGGCGACTGGGGCGCGGCCAGTGCTGCAATCCAATCCTACAGGCGCCTCACTGAATGAGTTGCCACTCACCCCTCTGTGCCCGAGGCAATCATGCTACATTCTAATCCCTGACAGGAAATGAGAAAATTGTGAACTGGGGTCAACAAAATAAAAGCCTGTCAAGAAAGCAGACAAAGATGTGTCGAATTTTGCAGTTTTATCTGTACTTTTGCAAACAATAATTTGGTATACTGTACATCCTTCAAAACCCTAACCCACCAAAACACAACCTCATCTAACCCCCCCAATCTGAAACCTTACTTTAAAAACCTTAAACCTGCCTTGAAACCTTAACCATGGCTTGGAACTACAATTTGAAATGCTAACTTGAAAATCTAACCCTGGCTTGAAACCATACCTGTCTTAAACCCCTAATTTGAAACCCTACTTTTAAAGCATAACTCTGGCTTGAAGCAGAAACTAGATTTTTGTTGTTGTCAGTTTTGTAAACATTCAGATTAGGTGACAAACTCTTGCTCAGTCACATCGGAGCACCTTAAAGTTTGTTAAGTTCCCATCAGTGCCGGGCCGAGGTCCACGCTGACAAGTTGAGGGTTAAAATGTGTCCCAAAGGAGAAACAGTTCCCTCCTCCACCAATCAGGATCAGCTGAGCTTCTTTTTGGACCACCAACTCAGAGCAGAAGGAGTGCAACATGAGAGGCCGAGGCACCGATGACTAAAAACGGGAGAAGCACCAATGAGATTCCCGACAAGTCCGCACGGTGAAATCAAAGTACTTTGAACTGACCGTGAGCAGACGGAATTCGGTGCTGCAGCGCCTGGAAAGGTCGATCACGGCCACTCCTGGCACGCTGTCTGAATGCAGCCAGACTCCGCCCACCACAATCAGGCGATCGCCAATCACATGGGCACCATGCGAATATCTACAATACAGTTAACTTGGAATATTTAAATATTACATTATTGTCACCTCAGATGAATGGGTGTGTAGTAACCACAAGCAGGCATGTACTTTCATTCTTTTTATATAACAGTGAGATGAAATGGATTATGGCTGTGAGGAACCCACCTGGGACAAGGAGGGGGCTGAACATCTATCGTCTCCCAGCAGAAGCCTCTCTCATTTGGCTTCATCACCACGATGTCCCCGAGCGGCTCTCCCCTTTTTCCGTGCCCTCCGAACAGGACCAGCCCTCCCTGGTAGGAACATGCTGAATGGGAATGCCGGGCCTCTGGTGCAGCACCTTCTACTGCCACCTGGAAAAAAAGGTATGGACGTTAAGCACAGCAAATGTTTTACTCTTTGAAATTTAATTTTTTTACATTTCTGTCATAAACCCAGGAAAACACCAATCGTCCGGTCTTCCGGTTTATTTCATGCAAGGAAGGAGTAACTTCACAAAGCAGTAGTGCGAGACCGTATTCAAGATCCTCCGCCCTGCTACCTTGACTTCTGTTGTACGTTAAATTCCCGGCGGCCATGGCGATCGCATTTCAGGCCACCATGGACACAGGATGGATGAAAGACAATAATATAAGACCAATAACTTGGTCAGATTTCTCAAATCTTGCTACGGCAGACACTCAAGGTGCGGTCAAAGAAAACCTCGTCGGCCGTAGTGAATCTGCATAATCTCTTCCTTACAATTATGTTTAACAGCCAATAGAGAACAATCACAACCTCAGTCCAATGTTGCTGATCCAGATTCAGGAAATAGCCATCACCCAAAACTGTTGCGGACTCATTTTTTCCACCAAAGATAAACAAGAAGTTTTTCCCTACAGAAAAACAAAGATGTTTATTTTTTTTTATATCATTTAGAAAGGAAAACACAACAACTGCTGCTAAAGTTTACCTTTATGAGAGACTAGAGTGGCAGAGTGTCTCCATCTAGGCGGTGGATGAGCACCTGTACACGTCATCTGCTCCTCATGGACTTCAAGTCCATCCTCAGTACCTGGTGAACTTTCATATTTGAAGTTGACTTTGACAAGGCCTCCGATCGGGTTGACGGGAGAAGCGCGCCCTCCGTACATTACAGCGACTCTCCCAGAAATAGAAGTAACACTATGGTAGAGGCGAACACCTGACAGAAAGCAAAAAGAAAATGTTTTGCTTGATGCTATGAACATGAATTGCTCCAAATTCAGATTAACTCACTCGAATGGGTTGATGGTTTGACATGGAAGGATTTCCATCCTTCAGGGCCCCGGTGCAGGACTTGACTCTGAGCCCCTCGGCCGGTCCTGCAGGAGCCTCCGGTAAGCAGGATGTGTCCTCCAATCAACAACGTTGAGGCCATCCCGAAACCCTCCACGCAAACTGGTTCCATTTTCACAGTGAGGTCAGTGGCGCTCCAAGATGGACACTGGAATAGCACTGAAGGACAGAGCAAAAGTAATCCCATACAGGTTTAAGACAAAACAGGTAAGAACAGCAATGCGCACCTGCAGGATGGACTAGCAGAGACTGCGCTGTGAGAGAACCTCGAGATGCGGTGAGGATGAAGTAGTGCGAGCATTTCTGGTGCCATTCCTGACCAATATTAGAGATGGGTCCGAGTTATGACATTTCGAGGTTACGAGTAGCAAGCATTTGATATACCACTCATGCACACTATAGTATTATTGTCAACCAAAGATTTCTGGTACAGTATGACCCACAAAACCCACAAATCAGTCTTTCGTCTTAACTAACCTCGTACTCATCAAAAGGTTCCAAACTTTCCACTCGGTGTCTCTCATCATCTGGAATTAGCCTGAGGAAGAACTCGTTCATATCCAAACACACACACTGCTCCCATCCCTGAATACAACAAAAAGAGCAATGACACACACTCATTGAATCAATGTTGTAAATAAATCGAAATCAACTCATTTGTACTCTATCGCTAACCAAAGCAGCAGCACCTAGCAAAGGATGTGTTGGAAACTGGCGTATTAAAAATAATCTTACGTGAAGACATTTAGCGACAATTAGCTTCGCGGCAGACCGTCACGATTGCTCCGCCATGTTGTATGTGTTCATATTTACACATTTCCAAGACAGTTGTTTTCATTTCGTTTTTTTAACTCTGCTTTTATTTGACCTAAATGTAACAATTATACTTGTGTTTGGATAGTATTCAGTACACTAAGTTAAAAGCTTGGACAAAAAAACTTGTAAGTCAGCATATAACCGTAATATTGTTTAATAATAGTCGAAAAGGATGGCAGGGAAATTAGGTGTAAATGTGCAAATACTAGCCTTGTCAAGAAATCTCCGCTTTTGTGCGTCAGTGTCGGGATATTGTCGAAGCGCGTGCAGAGTGGAATTCAGTTTCAGGAAATGCTCCTGCATGATGCGACCAAATGGATCTTGGGGATGGATCTGCTCGTACATCACAAAAAGAGACTGGGGCAAGAGCCGCGCCGCCCAACTAATGATGTCATCGGACCTGAAGGAACATCATTTTCATCAATTACGATTGCCGCAACCTCTTAAAAGCACAAGACCGAGCTTTGTGATATTCACCGTTGTGTTTCCATGTAGGTGAGCACCACTTCGGAAAGAATCAGAGTAGGAGCAGTCGGGTCCAGTCCCGCCTTTACCAGAGTTTCTTCTACATGGGAATCATGTCTCACATCCACTCCTAGCAGGACGTACTGACTGCTCGACACGTACAAAGGCCCTACAGACACATTTATGATCAGCTATGTAGCAAATGTATAATGTCAATGCATCAATGCAGGATTTCACCTATCAAAGAAAGTACATGGTGGGAGTCCAACATTTGCGACAACGACACATTGGACTGGATCAGAGCCGCCTTACGCCGAGTCACGTCTGGGAAATCTACTTCAAACACGACTGCCTTGTTGAGTGCCGCGTCTCCGTACAGGCGGAAATATAGCGAGTCGAAGCCGGCGCCCAAAGACAAAATCTACAGGACAGAAAAATAGAAGTTGTTATTAAATGGGGATGATAATAATAATTAAAAAAAACAACAATGAGATGGATTTCGGTAAACGTTAACTTGCTTGTCTCTTGGCACAATGTTGTGTGACTTGCAGGAAGGTCCGCACACAGTGGTCCACTGCCCTCCAGCGCACATAGTAACCCCTACATCATATTTAACACAATAGTGTATGTTTTACTGTCATTAGTATGTGATGCAAGGCTGTTTATAATCATGTTGTGATTGACAGGTGTTAATGTGTATTAATGTTATTACACCCTGTTTAACATATTTTATTCATGAAGCATATCATTGGCGGCAAATGGAATCTTCACATTTTTTTTTTCATGAAAAAACAAAACGACACTAAATAGCACGTGGGTTGAATTAATATTGAATAGTCAAAAAGAGAAACTCAATTTTAACACTTTGGCATTTTTAAAAATAGGAAACACACACTGAGCAGTAGTATCATCCATCCATCATTATCTGAACCATTTTATAATAAATGAAAATATATATAAAAATGACTGAATCTGGATGGAGATTTCTGCCTGAGAGTAATGGTATATTTTGTTCCACAATATGGGGCCATTTACTCGCTTACCAGTGCAACATGTGGGGCTAGTGGCGCAATGGATAACGCGTCTGACTACGGATCAGAAGATTCTAGGTTAGACTCCTGGCTAGCTCGATTTCATCTTTTGAAATAATATTCAGCACATTTTATGCAATTTCATCCTGGGGATGGGGCCAGCCCGTCGCTACATCGTGTAGGGCTAGTGGCGCAATGGATAACGCGTCTAACTACGGATTAGAAGATTCTAGGTTCGACTCCTGGCTAGCTCGTTCCAATTTTTGAAATCTTCTTGCGTATTTAATGCAAGTTGATTGTGCGGATGGGGTTCGCCTGCCTGAATTCCATGTGAGGCTAGTGGCGCAATGGATTACACGTCTGACTACGGATCAGAAGATTCTAAGTTCGACTCCTGGCTAGCTCAATTCCACTTTTTCAAATCCTCTTGCACATTTTATGCAAGTTGATCGTGGGGATGGGGTTGGCCTGCCTGAATTCCGTGTGGGGCTAGTGGCGCAATGGATAACGCGTCTGACTACGGATCAGAAGATTCTAGGTTCGACTCCTGGCTAGCTCGTTCCACTTTTTGAAATCCTCTTGCATAGCGTATTTTATGCAAGTTGATCGTGGGGATGGGGTTTGCCTCTCTGAAAACCGTGTGGGGCTAGTGGCGCAATGGATAACGCGTCTGACTACGAATCAGAAGATTCTAGGTTCGATTCCTGGCTAGCTCGTTCCACTTTTTGAAATCTTCTTGCATAGCGTATTTTGTGCAAGTTGATTGTGGGGATGGGGTTGGCCTACATGTATTCCATGTGGGGCTAGTGGCGCAATGGATAACGCGTCTGACTACGGATCAGAAGATTCTAGGTTCGACTCCTGGCTAGCTCGATTTCATCTTTTGAAATAATATTCAGCACATTTTATGCAATTTCATCCTGGGGATGGGGCCAGCCCGTCGCTACATCGTGTAGGGCTAGTGGCGCAATGGATAACGCGTCTGACTACGGATTAGAAGATTCTAGGTTCGACTCCTGGCTAGCTCATTCCACTTTTTGAAATCTTCTTGCATAGCGTATTTTGTGCAAGTTGGTTGTGGGGATGGAGTTGGCCTGCCTGTATTACGTGTGGGGCTAGTGGCGCAATGGATAACGCGTCTGACTACGGATCAGAAGATTCTAGGTTCGACTCCTGGCTAGCTCATTCCACTTTTTGAAATCTTCTTGCATAGCGTATTTTGTGCAAGTTGGTTGTGGGGATGGAGTTGGCCTGCCTGTATTACGTGTGGGGCTAGTGGCGCAATGGATAACGCGTCTGACTACGGATCAGAAGATTCTAGGTTCGACTCCTGGCTAGCTTGAATCCACTTTTTGAAATCCTCTTGCATAGCGTATTTTATGCAAGTTGATCCTGGGGATGGGGCTGGCCTCTATGAATCCCGTGTGGGGCTAGTGGCGCAATGGATAACGCGTCTGACTACGAATCAGAAGATTCTAGGTTCGACTCCTGGCTAGCTCATTCCACTTTTTGAAATCTTCTTGCATAGCGTATTTTGTGCAAGTTGGTTGTGGGGATGGAGTTGGCCTGCCTGTATTACGTGTGGGGCTAGTGGTGCAATGGATAACGCGTCTGACTACGGATCAGAAGATTCTAGGTTCGACTCCTGGCTAGCTCGATTCCACTTTTTGAAATCGTCTTGCATAGCGTATTTTATGCAAGTTGATCGTGGGGATGGGGTTAACCTGTCTGAAAACCGTGTGGGGCTAGTGGCGCAATGGATAACGCGTCTGACTACGAATCAGAAGATTCTAGGTTCGACTCCTGGCTAGCTCGTTACACTTTTTGAAATCTTCTTGCATAGCGTATTTTGTGCAAGTTGGTTGTGGGGATGGGGTTGGCCTGCCTGTATTACGTGTAGGGCTATTGGCGCAATGGATAACGCGTCTGACTACGGATCAGAAGATTCTAGGTTTGACTCCTGGCTAGCTCAATTACACTTTTTAAAATCCTCTTGCAGCGTGTATTTTATGCAAGTTGATCGTGGGGATGGTGTTTGCCTGTCTGAAAACCGTGTGGGGCTAGTGGCGCAATGGATAACGCGTCTGACTACGAATCAGAAGATTCCAGGTTCGACTCCTGGCTAGCTCGATTCCACCTTTTGAAATCATATTCAGCACATTTTATGCAATTTCATCCTAGGGATGGCGCCAGCCCGTCGCTACATCGTGTCGGGCTAGTGGCGCAATGGATAACGCGTCTGACTACGAATCAGAAGATTCTAGGTTCGACTCCTGGCTAGCTCGTTCCACTTTTTGAAATCTTCTTGCATAAGCGTATTTTGTGCAAGTTGATCGTGGGGATGGGGATGGCCTGCCTGATATCCGTGTGGGGCTAGTGGCGCAATGGGTAACGCTTCTGACTACGGATCAGAAGATTCTAGGTTCGACTCCTGGCTAGCTCGAGTCCACCTTTTGAAATCATATTCAGCACCTAGCTCGTCCCACTTTTTGATATCTTCTTGCATAGCGTATTTTGTGCAAGTTGATTGTGGGGATGGGCTTGGCCTACCTGTATTCCGTGTGGGGCTAGTGGCGCAATGGATAACGCGTCTGACTACGGATCAGAAGATTCCAGGTTCAACTCCTGGCTAGCTCGATTTCATCTTTTGAAATAATATTCAGCACATTTTATGCAATTTCATCCTGGGGTTGGGGCCAGCCCGTCACCACATCGTGTAGGGCTAGTGGCGCAATGGATAACGTGTCTGACGACGGATCAGAAGATTCTAGGTTCGACTCCTGGCTAGCTCAATTCCACTTTTTAAAATCCTCTTGCATCGCGTATTTTATGCAAGTTGATCGTGGGGATGGGGTTTGCCTGTCTGAAAATCGTGGGGTGCTAGTGGCGCAATGGATAACGCGTCTGACTACGGATCAGAAGATTCTAGGTTCGACTCCTGGCTAGCTCAATTCCATATTTTGAAATCCTCTTGCATAGCGTATTTTATGCAAGTTAATCCTGGGGATGGGGCTGGCCTCTATGGATCCCGCGTGGGCTTGTGGCGCAATGGATAACGCGTCTGACTACGAATCAGAAGATTCTAGGTTCAACTCCTGGCTAGCTCGATTCCACCTTTTGAAATCATATTCAGCACATTTTATGCAATTTCATCCTTGGGATGGGGCCGGCCCGTCACTACATTGTGTCGGGCTAGTGGCGTAATGGATAACGCGTCTGACTACGAATCAGAAGATTCTAGGTTCGACTCCTGGCTAGCTCGTTCCACTATTTGAAATCTTCTTGCATAGCGTATTTTGTGCAAGTTGATCGTGGGGATGGGGTTTGCCTGCTTGATATCCGTGTGGGGCTAGTGGCGCAATGGATAACGCGTCTGACTACGGATCAGAAGATTCTAGGTTCGACTCCTGGCTAGCTCGATTCCACCTTTTGAAATAATATTCAGCACATTTTATGCAATTTCAACCTGGGGATGGCGCCAGCCCGTCACTACATCGTGTAGGGCTAGTGGCGCAATGGATAACGCATCTGACTACGAATCAGAAGATTCTAGGTTCGACTCCTGGCTAGCTCGTTCCACTATTTGAAATCTTCTTGCATAGCGTATTTTGTGCAAGTTGATTGTGGGGATGGGGTTGGCCTACATGTATTCCATGTGGCGCAATGGATAACGCGTCTGACTACGAATCAGAAGATTCTAGGTTCAACTCCTGGCTAGCTCGATTCCACCTTTTGAAATCATATTCAGCACATTTTATGCAATTTCATCCTTGGGATGGGGCCGGCCCGTCACTACATTGTGTCGGGCTAGTGGCGTAATGGATAACGCGTCTGACTACGAATCAGAAGATTCTAGGTTCGACTCCTGGCTAGCTCGTTCCACTATTTGAAATCTTCTTGCATAGCGTATTTTGTGCAAGTTGATCGTGGGGATGGGGTTTGCCTGCTTGATATCCGTGTGGGGCTAGTGGCGCAATGGATAACGCGTCTGACTACGGATCAGAAGATTCTAGGTTCGACTCCTGGCTAGCTCGATTCCACCTTTTGAAATAATATTCAGCACATTTTATGCAATTTCAACCTGGGGATGGCGCCAGCCCGTCACTACATCGTGTAGGGCTAGTGGCGCAATGGATAACGCATCTGACTACGAATCAGAAGATTCTAGGTTCGACTCCTGGCTAGCTCGATTCCACCTTTTGAAATCATATTCAGCACATTTTATGCAATTTCATCCTTGGGATGGGGCCGGCCCGCCACTACATTGTGTCGGGCTAGTGGCGCAATGGATAACGCGTCTGACTACGAATCAGAAGATTCTAGGTTCGACTCCTGGCTAGCTCGTTCCACTTTTTGAAATCTTCTTGCATAGCGTATTTTGTGCAAGTTGATTGTGGGGATGGGGCCTGCCTGATATCCGTGTGGGGCTAGTGGCGCAATGGATAACGCGTCTGACTACGGATCAGAAGAGTCTAGGTTCGACTCCTGGCTAGCTCGATTCCACCTTTTGAAATAATATTCAGCACATTTTATGCAATTTCATCCTGGGGATGGCGCCAGCCCGTAGTTACATTGTGTAGGGCTAGTGGCGCAATGGATAACGCGTCTGACTACGGATCAGAAGATTCTAGGTTCGACTCCTGGCTAGCTCGATTCCACCTTTTGAAATAATATTCAGCACATTTTATGCAATTTTATCCTGGGGATGGCGCCAGCCCGTTGCTACACCGTGTAGGGCTAGTGGCGCAATGGATAACGCGTCTGACTACGGATCAGAAGATTCTAGGTTCGACTCCTGGCTAGCTCGATTCCACCTTTTGAAATAATATTCAGCACATTTTATGCAATTTCATCCTGGGGATGGCGCCAGCCCGTTGCTACATCGTGTAAGGCTAGTGGCGCAATGGATAACGCGTCTGACTACGGATCAGAAGATTCTAGGTTTGACTCCTGGCTAGCTCGATTCCACTTTTTGAAATCCTCTTGCAGCGTATTTTATGCAAGTGGATCGTGGGGATGGCGTTTGCCTGTCTGAAAACCGCGTGGGGCTAGTGGCGCAATGGATAACGCGTCTGACTACGGATCAGAAGATTCTAGGTTCGACTCCTGGCTAGCTCGTACCCACCTTTTGAAATACTCCTGCAAATCGCATTCAGTATATTCTATGCAACTTCATCCTTCCACAATGCACAACTAAACAACATTTTGCACAGCTCTTCCAATCGAACTGCCTTACGGAGCACATTTCGCATATTATTCCAAGCATGTGATATGACATCACGTGTTCCTGCAGGCAGCACACATTCATTTGTTATTACGCCAGTTGTGTCTGCGTCTACGTGAATGTGTTGTGTGTTGACTGACAAACAGGGGAGCTTTGTGCCTGACCTGTTGATGAGTGGCGATCTCCTCGCCACTTTGCACACGAAGTGCTGCTGAAAGCAATCGTGGAAGTAGCCCTGGGCTGCAGCAGACACTTTGCTCACCACGCTGCTGTCATTGGTCCCTTGCACCTAAGAAGACCAACAAGAATTTGAAAGCATCACGAGCCTGCATTCAAGTGTGTGTAAGTAAAAGTCCCATGTGAAGAACCTCACCGCTGTGTCCGAACCCTTCTGCTTCTTCCCGTTCGTCATGCCTTAAATTAGCACTCACGTTACTTTCAAATACTACAACGTACTAATTTTACTGATTTGTCCATGGATAATATGTGTGGCAAGAGTTCAAATTATAGCTCACTGGTGCTCACTGCGAGTGTTGGCTCGTGAGTGAACGATCCGTTTAAAAGAACTAATCTTTTCAGTGAACGAGAGTGACCGAATCACTTGGTAAAATGATTCGTTCTTTTTTCAGTTCATATGACTTCAACCAGTAGGTGTCGGTAATGCCCATTGAAGCTGGTGCCACCTCGCCGTAAAACAAAACGAAGAAGAAAATTACGTCACTTCCCGTTCACGAACGAGGCGCGAATTGCTTTTCCCGTTCACCAACGAACGTATCAGTGAGTGAACAAATCAGTCAGTGAGTGATTCGCGTTTCCAGTTCATCGCGAGAAATGATCAGTGAGGGGACGAATCCTGACTTTCCCGTTCGCGAACGAGTCAATGGGTCAACTGCCCTCCTTCCTTCCCGTGTATCAACGGATCAGTCAGTGAACGTGTTGCGTCTCCCTCCTGGCGTGAACTATGTAAGCCAGAATGTAGATTTACGATTTGCCAAGGAAACCACTCACTGAAACACCACTTCTTTTATGCGCGTTTTCTCCAAGCGAACGGCTAACTTTATTGCATGTAGGGATGCGCCGTTATGCAACAACGGGGAGATTATGCTTCTCTTTGGGTAATCTTGATTTTATAACACTTGTAGTAGTTTTTAAATAACGTGTATGCATATATACGCCTAAATATTGTTGTCCAATATATCTACTGCAATTTCGCATTGGATTGCTGGTTTGAAATTTACTTTTAATATTATTATTTTTAATAAACATTTATGTTGAAACTTGTTTGGTGTTTTATTCCTTGTTTTTATATTCGCCAATTAAACATTTGGTTAACTGCTTTATATGACAATATGTGTAGGTACACCTCATGGACACTTCAATAGGTACACGACACGAGGTAAAATAAAATAAATAAATAAAAAAGAATAAATAAATAAGAAAGTGTAGCGAACGATTCGGTGAACGATTCTTTTGAACAAACCTTTTGAGTGAACCGATTCTAAATATTCATTTCACTTTAAACTGGAATGCACATCACTAGTACAAAAAAGTGCAGATGGCCACAGGCTGCCAGGTCGAAATAGCTGACTGGTTAGTGACACGGGCTCTTGCTTGGTAAGAACTTGGTTCAATCCCCGGTGTGTGCATGTACCTATACGTGCTTTTAGACTTGGAACCTCGCTTTGTATGCGTTTTCTACGTTCAGCTCCTGCAGAACGTGAAAATGAACCAAATCTTTTCACGCAGGTGTGTTTAACGAGGGTAACCTGGAAAACATATTGGAACGCGGCCCCGAGGACTAGAGCTTGACACCTGTGACCTTTGACCATGATATTTCCCCAATAAAGTGGTCTGTTATTAGGTACACTTGAAAATGGCGGTGTACCTAATGGAGTGTCCGTGTGATTCCCTCGTTAAGCGCACCTGCGTGAAAAGTTTTAGCTCCTGCAGAACGTAAAAGGAGCTAAAACTTTTCACGCAGGTGCACTTAACGAGGGAATCACACGGACACTCCATTAGGTACACCGCCATTTTCAAGTGTACCTAATAGGCCACTTTATTGGGGAAATATCATGGTCAAAGGTCACAGGTGTCAAGCTCTAGTCCTCGGGGCCGCGTTCCAATATGTTTTCCAGGTTACCCTCGTTAAGCGCACCTGCGTGAAAAGTTTTAGCTCCTGCAGAACGTAAAAGGAGCTAAAACTTTTCACGCAGGTGCACTTAACGAGGGAATCACACGGACACTCCATTAGGTACACCGCCATTTTCAAGTGTACCTAATAGGCCACTTTATTGGGGAAATATCATGGTCAAAGGTCACAGGTGTCAAGCTCTAGTCCTCGGGGCCGCGTTCCAATATGTTTTCCAGGTTACCCTCGTTAAGCGCACCTGCGTGAAAAGTTTTAGCTACTTTTACGTTCTGCAGGAGCTAAAACTTTTCACGCAGGTGCGCTTAACGAGGGAATCACACGGACACTCCATTAGGTACACCGCCATTTTCAAGTGTACCTAATAACAGGCCACTTTATTGGGGAAATATCATGGTCAAAGGTCACAGGTGTCAAGCTCTAGTCCTCGGGGCCGCGTTCCAATATGTTTTCCAGGTTACCCTCGTTAAGCGCACCTGCGTGAAAAGTTTTAGCTCCTGCAGAACGTAAAAGGAGCTAAAACTTTTCACGCAGGTGCGCTTAACGAGGGAATCACACGGACACTCTATTAGGTACACCGCCATTTTCAAGTGTACCTAATAACAGACCACTTTATTGGGGAAATATCATGGTCTAAGGTCACAAGTGTCAAGCTCTAGTCCTCGGGGCCGCGTTCCAATATGTTTTCCAGGTTACCCTCGTTAAGCGCACCTGCGTGAAAAGTTTTAGCTACTTTTACGTTCTGCAGGAGCTAAAACTTTTCACGCAGGTGCGCTTAACGAGGGAATCACACGGACACTCCATTAGGTACACCGCCATTTTCAAGTGTACCTAATAACAGGCCACTTTATTGGGGAAATATCATGGTCAAAGGTCACAGGTGTCAAGCTCTAGTCCTCGGGGCCGCGTTCCAATATGTTTTCCAGGTTACCCTCGTTAAGCGCACCTGCGTGAAAAGTTTTAGCTCCTGCAGAACGTAAAAGGAGCTAAAACTTTTCACGCAGGTGCGCTTAACGAGGGAATCACACGGACACTCCATTAGGTACACCGCCATTTTCAAGTGTACCTAATAACAGGCCACTTTATTAGGGAAATATCATGGTCAAAGGTCACAGGTATCAAGCTCTAGTCCTCTGGGCCGCGTTCGAATATGTTTTCCAGGTTACCCGCGTTAAACACACCTGCGTGAAAAGATTTTGTTCATTTTCACATTCTGCAGGAGCTAAACGTAAAAAACGCATACAAAGCGAGGTTCCAAGTCTAAAAGCACGTATAGGTATATGCGCACACCTGGGATTGAACCAAGTTCTTAGAGAGCAAGAGCCCGTGTCACTAACCAGTCAGCTATTTCGACCTGGCAGCCCAAGGCCGTCTGCACTTTTTTGTACTAGTGATGTGCATTCCAGTTTAAAGTGAACTGAATATTTAGAATCGGTTCACTCAAAAGGTTTGCTCAAAAGAATCGTTCACCGAATCGTTCACTACACTTTCTTATTTATTTATTTATTCTTTTTTTTTTATTTTACCTCGTGTCGTGTACCTTTTGAAGTGTCCATGAGGTGTACCTACACATATTGTCATATAAAGCAGTTAACCAAATGTTTAATTGGCGAATATAAAAACAAGGAATAAAACACCAAACAAGTTTCAACATAAATGTTTATTAAAAATAATAATATTAAAAGTAAATTTCAAACCAGCAATCCAATGCGAAATTGCAGTAGATATATTGGACAACAATATTTTGACGTATATATGCATACACGTTATTTAAAAACTACTACAAGTGTTATAAAATCAAGATTACCCAAAGAGAAGCATTATCTCCCCGTTGTTGCATAACGGCGCATCCCTACATGCAATAAAGTTAGCCGTTCGCTTGGAGAAAACGCGCATAAAAGAAGTGGTGTTTCAGTGAGTGGTTCTTTCTTTACATTCTGGCTTACACAGTTCACGCCAGGAGGGAGACGCAACACGTTCACTGACTGATCCGTTGATACACGGGAAGGAACGAGGGCAATTGACCCATTGACTCGTTCGCGAACGGGAAAGTCAGGATTCGTTCCCTCACTGATCATTTCTCGCGATGAACTGGAAATGCGAATCACTCACTCACTGATTTGTTCACTCACTGATACGTTCGTTGGTGAACGGGAAATGCAATTCGCGACTCGTTCGTGAACGGGAAGTGACGTCATTTTCTTCTTCGTTTTGTTTTACGGCGAGGTGACACCAGCTTCAATGGGCATTACCGACACCTACTGGTTGAAGTCATATGAACTGAAAAAAGAACGAATCACTTTAGGAAGTGATAAATCACTTCCTAAAGTGATTCGTTCACTCTCGTTCACTGCAAAGATTCGTTCTTTTGAGCCAATTATTATTATTATTATTATTAATTGGGGGGGGGGGGGTGTAGTTGTAAGATCAGTGTGTGTGTGTGGGGGGGGGGGGGGGGTGATTCGTTGAACAATTCGTTTGAACGAATCTTTTGAGTGAACTGATTCTAAAGATTCAGTTCACTTAAAAGAACTGGAATGCACATCTCTACTCACTGCTCCCCGTTGACAGCTTCTATGCCTCACAGCGCCACCGAGTGGCCTGGAGAACGCCTCAACCCTTGACGCCGCAGCAATTATAAACTGGTTAATTGTTTTTTTATATACTGCTTGGGCATTTCATTTGGACCACCCCTCCCCCAGTCCAATTTGCCCTCTACAACGTCTCGCTGCATGACAAATAATCATTTATTTATTGTGAAAGCACGTAAGCAGCATTTTGACATGCATCTCTTGGGCTTGTTTGACAATGCGGCAGACATGCAGCGCGCATGCGCGATTTCCCCAACAGGAAGCGTTTGGCGTCAGCCAGCTGATGTTGCTACATTGAAGTCAACGGTCACGGGAAGCGACACTATTTACGGTAAGTGTCTTTGACCCCCCTCTCACAGTAATAAGATTCAAGCAAAAAAAGACGTCATCGTGTTATGAAATTGCTGTCAAATATTTGATATCATTAGCAGGTTAGCGTTTTTCTGACGTCCAAGCTGAAGTGGACATATATAGCCGGTCTCATGCTAGCAACCAAACAAATGATAACATCTGATGGCGTCACCACACGAATCAACAAGGAAGCTAATGAAATGCTTGCCTGCAGGGTGTATTGTTCTGTGACAAGATTGCGGTATTGTTTCCAACATTGTTTGCAAAGACAGGAGAAACAGCACTTCTAATAATGTGTTTGTATAGTGTGGAATTTCAGGTGATTTAAATATTTTCAGATCAGTCAAAAACACTTCACCCACATCGTTAAGCAAAATGAAAAATTTGCATTGTAAATGTGTCATCCTGATATGTGAAAAAAAGCATTTACATGTAATAATGCATGCATGTCCTGTAACCGAAAGAAACAAAACAAACTATCATTAGAACTCTAACTATGTCGACAATCAGTCTCTTTTTATTTCTTAGAGGACCAGCTAGCTGCCCACCATAAGGGCCGGATTTTTTCTATCCTCAGTGGCCTTATTGCTTCACCTCGGAATGGTTCATGAAACAAGTTGTCAACATGTTAGATGAAAGTGTGAAATATTCACCAACTGTCTACAAACCAGGAAATAGCAGACCCTGTGATGACCTTGTTCTCTGTGATTGGTTGCAACAGAGCACACGGGATATAACCAGCAAGGCTTGACCGTACAGGTTGGAGGCTGAGCGACGGCGACCTTCCCCCGACGGCACCCTGACACGGGTCGCTATGAGCTCCCGAGGGAGTGGCGGCCGCTCCAATGGCGCGCTGCAGCAAACCAAGATCTGCCAGTTCAAGTTGGTGCTGCTGGGTGACATGGCAGTAGGCAAGTCCAGTCTGGTGCTACGCTTCGTCAAGGGGCAGTTTGACGAGTTTCAGGAGACCACCATAGGAGGTGAGGGCTGCGGGGATCATGATGAAAATCAATCTGTGTTTATTATTCACATTTGGAATAAAATATGTTTTTGTGTGTCACAGCTGCCTTCCTGGCTCAGTCAGTGTGTTTAGATGACACCACTGTCAAGTTTGAGATCTGGGACACAGCAGGACAGGAGCGTTACCACAGCCTGGCACCCATGTACTACCGAGGCGCTCAGGCTGCCATCGTAGTTTTTGACATCACCAAGCCGGTATGCAACACGCACATTCCATTCACAATGTAGTGAAGAGATGTACCTAATAAAGTGGTTGATAATTATTTACTATTTCTTGTGCTGTGCTGTCATCCACTTTATGGTGTGTGTTGTTTTGTTGACGTGTACAGGAAACCTTTGAGAGGGCCAAGGCCTGGGTGAAGGAGCTGCAGAGGCAGGCCAGTCCCAACATTGTCATCGCTTTGGCGGGCAACAAGGCAGACTTGGCTGAGAAGAGACTAGTAGAGTATGAGGTAATTAAAACAAAAGAACTACTAAGACCTCAAATGAAAACAACATAGCTGTTTTTGTGAAGGCAAAAGTATTGATAGTGCTCTATAATCGAATTTCATAAATCCATGACACCTCGTCAAACATTAGCTTCGACGCATATGTGTCTGGAAAAAGTGTGCAATTTTTAAATGCCATGTGTAGATATTGGATTATGTACCATTACTGGTAACCTTCTGTGGTGTTATCACAAAAAAGCCAAAGAAAAATGCCAACCCCTCAAAAGCACAAACCTTATTTCCTGACGTCCCGCATGACAATCGTATTTTTCCCCCCTCACTTTGAGTTGAATTCAAAAGTGTTCAACGTTTCTCTCCTAATGGCAAAGGAAGCGCAGACGTACGCCGATGACACGAGCCTGCTCTTCATGGAAACGTCGGCCAAGACGGCCATGAACGTCAACGAGCTTTTCCTGGCCATCGGTGAGTTGCTTTATATTTGTGTCTAATTTCTTGAATTGCAGTGTTAATTTGGGCTTACTTCTGCTAAAACAACTGAATCGTAAAGTGTCTATTGCAACGGATTGCCGAGATCGAAGTTTGTGTTGATACTTGTGTCCTTGCAGCCAAAAAGATGCCAAAAACAGACACCCAAAACCCAACACACGCAGCGCGACATCGAGGGGTCAACCTTCAGGACCCTGACGCCCACTCCACCAGAGCTTGCTGCGGCGGGAACTAGACCACGCCCCCCCCATCATGTACTACCATGTGAACTCCATCACCACAATCCCGCTCCAAAAGTATCCCTTCTTCCTCAGCTAACCGTCTTGAACAATCATCCTCATCAGTGAATGAAGCCTGCCGAGAAAAAGGGAAAGCAACTACAAAAATGGAGGACACAAATTGTGTATATTCTGCCTTGCATCATTTCAGCTTGACTCCTGCCTGATAACCTACACTTGTACAAAACCAACAAGCAAAGAACGAAGCAATATGATGTGGTAAAATAAAAGAGGCTAAATGTGCTTGACACGCTTCATCTGTCTGGTCATCTGGGTCCGAAAACTAACCAGCACAGTTTATGTGTTTTATGTTTTTGTATTCATATAAGACCCCATACATGTCCGACAGTAAAAAGCAAAATACATGCCATTGCTCTCACACCATAGCGACAATAAAGGCATGAGCCACAATGCGTTTGCTGACATTACTTTTTTTTTTTTTTTTGTGCTAATATTGTGTGCATAGCAGAAAGTACAGGGAGTACCGATACCTGCCGCAAGGCATTTTCAATTTTGTCAATGGAGGATGGAATGAAGAGTGCAATTAATTTATTGTTGAATGTGTTGGAGAAGGTGTACGTATGTGTGAGCTTATGTTGAAAGTGTGAGTGCGGAGGGGTGAAGTTAAAAACATCGACAAACGCATTAGGTGTTGACATTGATGAAAATTCCTAAAATTGTGGCTTCTCATCTTTTTTGATTGAACAATTTACAAATGGATGGATGGAAATTCAGATTGATAAACTGTTTCTAGAGATATGGAATGTTGAACACCTAATTTGTTTAATTTGGATGTTAACTTTTCAAAATTTACCCGACATTGTGTTTTCACTGCTTTATCTTGAGTGTTTGGAATACATTCAAATAAATAAAAAGGTATGAGTACGTCAATGTATTGGGAATTCATGAAAGGAAGTAAAACAATATTGATGCTTCCTGTTTTGCTGTTTACAAAAGATTTTCCAAATAGTAACAATTTCTGCTGTCTTGAAATCACATTTACAAAAAATGGTTTCTAACCATTAAAAAATTTAAATCTCTACTAAAAAAAGGAAAACACCTTTGTTCCATTAAAAAGTTAGAAAATGAATACCTTAAAAAAAATATTTTCAGCTATTCGTCACATTCATCATCCTCCACGCTGGCATAGATTGATTGGTTCCTGCGTTTGATCCGCGGTGTGGTAGCGGTCTGGCTTTCCACGTCACCTACTTTGTCGCTGGTCCGTTTGAGGAAGCGCTCATCGTTTGACTCCAAGTTGATTGGAGCAAGACGAGGGACGGCCGGGGTAGAGTGGCAAGGGGGAGGCAGGTCCATAATGGGGGACATGGGAATGGGCGACACTTGAGATTTGGGTGGGGGCAAGACCATGCCGCCCGGTGTGTGGGAGTTGCCCTGGGGCACTTTTGGATCAGCGCTGCTTTTGGGCTCTTCCTCACCCGCCTCCTCCTCCCACTCGTCCTCTATGATGATCTCATCGGGATTGAAGGAATTCGATGCGCCCGAAATGTCAGTTGGGTAGTCGCTGGGCTCATCGCCGCTCTGAGTGTCAACTTCCTCAGAGGTGAGGCCGCCCTGAGACCCGCTCCTGTCGCCAGACTGGCCCGCTTGGGTGTAGAGATCTGTGAGACCCAAGGTGGCACACAGCTCTGTGGTCTGAGGGTTGCCGTTGTAGCTGGGGGCAGCGTGGTACTGGGGGCTGCTTGGGTCGTAAGGCGGCACTGTGCAACTGAAGTTGTCCGGGATGGCGAGTTCGCCACTGAGCTGCTCCACCACCTTCATCATCGCATCTTCAGAAACCGTAAAGTCCCACCTGATGGACAACAAAGCCCAGATAACGTGACAACAATTTTCACGAGGATTTATGACGACAACAAGGCAGAATCAACACTAGCATATACAAGTACAATCAATGGCCACAAAATTAGGTACATCGGCGATATTAAATAAGATAGGATTTATTTTAAAACCGAAACTGTCACGATAGGTTTTCTTTTTACCAATCCAAGAGGTCCTCAACGGTCCTTCGAGGTTACAAGCTAGTTTCTGAATTGGCGTAAGAATGTCATCAAGAAGCACAAGAGGGCAAAAGTCAGTTCCTGCTATACTATATTTTTAATTGATTGTTTTGATGAAGCATAGATGTAAATAATATAGCAAGGTGTGTGTACCGTTCATGTAAGCCGTTATTCTCCGGCGGGTTCCAGGGATGAGGGGCGGTCCTCTGCAAATCATTGGTGGCCTTCAAGATGGCGAGCCATTCGGGGTCGTATTCCAGATCATCGGATGAACCGTCTCTATCCGGTATGTCCACAATCTACAACCAGAGCATGCATCTTGTCAAGCTACCATCTCTGTATTGGCACATATTACCGGACGTTCCCTCACCTGCAAGAATTGTCGATAGGGCAGACATTTATCCAGCGACAGGAATTTGGTGACCCGCGGGGCAGCGTTAGGTTTAGGCTTTAATAACGTAGGAAAGATATCTCGTGAAAAATGTTTTTAACAACAATTTAAGCAATTGAAGGTTAACCGCCAGACTTACGGGATGCTGCTTGAGAGCAGCAAATTTGACGTGAAGATGCGCCGAGAACCAGTAGGTAGGCTGGAGATGCTCCAGGAGCTCGGCGGCTGCGGGACTTCCAAGAGAATTGGACTCTACTTCTTGCCGAAAAAACTTCTTCTTCCGGAGGAGCTCCTCCAAGGGGCCGTGATGATAGATACCGCGAGGCCAGTCGTGGCTCAGGAAAATGTCAACGGGCATGCGAAGCTGAATGGAATTTGAGAATGGACAATATGCTTTTAATTCACTTCTTTCAATGTCACGTGTTTATTTGAAAACAAAAACATCTTAACAATGAAGCTAAATTGCATCAACCATTTCCCATGGCCAAGTATTGTTTATATGACATAATCAAGCCCACTTCTATTAAAATACTACTTCACTAAATGTGAGCAGTAAGCATGTGCGGCTCAATATTATATCACATTTATGAAAGAAATATAGGACATTTTTAAAATCATGTCTACATACACAGCCCTTCTCAAAGGCCAGGATTTTGTGATTCAAAAAAACTTGAGTCTGCAATAACAATTAGTAGTTATTTTATCAACAATCTGTCTATGCGCAAAATGTATCATTTTGAAACTTTAAGGCAGAGATTTTGCTTCGGCCTTTTTGTATCAGTTTATCCAAGGTAATCAAAGCAGCCAGAGTTGTAACATTTTTACAGCCAATGAAGCTTGCAAATTTCAGGAAACAACATTACCCTAGGTAAATATAAATCTACTAACTGATTACCTTTTAGCATCTTTCATTATTATTATTATAAGAACACATTCTGCATATTAAAATAAACGTGTCAAGCTGGTTGCTAGACTATTTTTTTTTTTTTTAGGGTTACATGTTAAAACCATAGTCTTTAATAAAATCAACAATGAAATAAAAAGTGACATTGTGAGAATGAGCAAGCAAGATGAATATTTGATGATTACCTGCTTGAGTTTAAACACCTCAATATTTCGTACATGATAGACGCTTCTCAGGGTTTCGGGGTTGTATGGTGGGAACTCGTAGTGACCTAAAATGAGGCAACAGACCTAATCAAAACACTGCTTGGTGGTGTACAGTCCACTGTGCTGTCCAGTTTGAGGGTGAACTCACCTCTTCTGTAGTCATGTGACTTAAAAATTCCAGAAATGCCGCCAATTCGGATCCCTTTGTATCGAATGACCCCAGCGTAACCTGCAGATGAAGTTGGAGATTCGCAGATACAACAGAATGTTATAGTGCTTACTGACAGTATCAGGTACAAATGGAGGAGCAACTTGTATTTATGTATTCATGAAATAAAACAAATACAGTCAATTAGAAAGTATTTTTATAGCTATGAAACTGTGTATTGTTAGACAGTCCCTACCCAAATAATATATATTAGGAGCTACCCAGCCTCCATAAGAAAGCTCCTGCAGATGATTGGAGGCCTCGTGGTTACCACCGATGAAGATAGTAAGAATGGGAGCCTTCTTTTCTCCAGAGTAGTACCTGTAACAAAGATTTTGTTTCAACATAAGCCCACCTGTGACTTGAAATAAACAAATAATTAAGAGGCACTGACTTATAAAAGGTTTGCATGGTTCGGTACTTGGCAGGCACCGCCATGCACTTGAGGTCGCCTTCGTTGCGCACAGCCTGGAAGTCGCCGCAGCAAAGCAGCAAGTCCACTTTGATGCCTTCCTTCTTCTCCAGGTAGCTGATGGTCTCATAGATCTTGTCCAGCTCACCATGGCAACAGCCCTCCACTGCTATCTTCATGGCTGTAACCAGTTAAGGCGCTCTTGATTCTTTTGCTGCCTAAAGAAAGACAACATGGTCAGCTTGGGAAGGAGAATTTAGAATTCAAGAGGAATCTCAAGTCGCAAAGAAAACCCACGCATACTCAAGAACATGCAAATTCCACTTGTCCCTGCTACACGACATGTATTGGAACAGGGGTTCATTTGGACAAATCGCTTGTTGACACTATCAATAAATAACTGCATTATTTTACGTATCTAAATATAATGCAATTGAATGATCATAAACGTTGATTTTACATTGTTAAAAAGGGTCCAATAACCGCGCAATGTTGTTTTGTTCTGTTACCTAATTTAACTAGTCGCCAATCATGAGCGTACTCACTCGTGGCGAAGAATACACGTTGATTGTTCTTTTAAGCAACAAATAAACACAACTTACGGAGGACGTACGAGGGGGGCAAATGGACGCAGAGTCACTTTTGCACGCCGTAAGGCCCCCAATTGATGAAAAAGTACATGTTTTGATGAAAAACTGTCTGAGTGAGCAACGAAATGAACCACCATGCATTCAGAGTCCCGTGCGCATGCGCAGGTCAAAAACAGACCAACAATTTTGATCACCAGCAGCAGATTCAACACTTATTAATAGAAGACATTTTGAACTTTTAAAATTACATAATTGGTGCGCATAGGTTATTTGGAAGCAAAATACAGGCGAATTTATTCTCTGTTTTTTGTTCTGTTGTGCGGTTTAATGTGACGAATCTATTACTTAATAACCACTTTACGTCACGCTTATGTTTACTTGACAGACAAATCCACTGCCTGCCTGTCAGACAAAACGCCAAGTTAGCGGTGTTACTTTGAAGCTCGTAATTACATTTGTGTCCGCAAGGGGATACGCCTCACTTTTTTAATTGAAAACTCAAACAAAGACTTGATTGATTTAACTGTATTTCCTTTAAAGAGGCCGCCCAAAGCTGCTCTGGGGGGTGGAGTGTTTGCAAAGTCTTGCGCCGATTGGGGCGCTCGATCGGGGGACGAGATATGGCGTGCTTGTTGGAGGCCCCTCTCCGCATCAGTGTGCTGTCTGTGAGTGTCACGCTTATCGATTCTTACACTAGTTTTCGTCTCCACTGTGCCCATTTCTCCCCCTCCCTGTTGTAAATTATGAAGGGCAACTAGTTGACGTTGTTGTCAAACTACAACGACTCTATGCTCCTTGTTAGCACAGAGGCTAATCCATAGGCTCTGCAGACTGCACAGCAACATGTAGCGAGGTTAGCGGTCCGCCTACTGTAGTGCTTACCTGAAAGTGAGCATTCGTTTTAAACGTTTTCCCCGCACGGATAGGCGGGGACTTTGGGAACACCTGAAGTTGCACCGGCGATCAACCACGTCTCTGCGTCCGTCTCGGCTATTTTGTGAAGCGAAACGAGCGCTCAACGAGCTGTCAGTGTCACCCAGATTGCTTTAGCGGCTAACTGCTACAAGTTGTTTCTGTTTCTTTTAACTCAAATATATTTAACCATTGGTTATGCATCGTACGATTAAGATATGTATCCCTTCGCGTACCTCCCCCCTCATTATGCTGATGTCAACTAACCATACATGTTTATGAAACACAACGTTCATATACGTATTATTACCAGGTGACAGGTTGCTCCTTCCTACTATCATGGTTAGTTATAGGTTAGTTGCCACCAACAGCTGGCCAAAATCTCGAAATAACCCATGTTATGAATTATTTATCATGCAAGGGGGTTGGCATCAGTGATTGCCAGATTGTACTCGTTGAGCTAACGCTGCACTCTTGGCGCCGTGACGAGGTCACACGTCGTGTAGATCGTTCTGGCTGTCACTGAAAAACAATATTTTAGAGTTGTGTCACATGCAGCTGATGGGTGCATGACTACTAGAGCAGTGAAAGAAGACATGGGCATGGTATGGGCATAAAAAAAAGTATTAAAAGCTTTACTTGGACTGTAATTGTGGCACAAAGTATAGAAAATGTGTTGCTGGATTGTAATCATTCATTTGTATCTTTACTTGTTGTGTTGTAGGAGGTCACTGCCACGAGTCGTCATTATGTGGACAGACTGTTTGACCCCGACCCACAGAAAGTGCTGCAGGGAGTCATGTACGTTCATCTCATGTCGCCGAATGTGGAGTTTCAACTCAAACTAGCAGTTGCACATCTACATTAATCTGATCAGAGTCGAGATGAGGTTGACTATTTACTGATGATGTCATGAGTAGTACTACTATAATTACGCAAAAATATTATAGAAGGGAATGCTTTGCAATAAGCTACGTGTATATATACACGATAGACTGCTCATACACTAAAGATATGCAAAACATACACATTAGAACAACATCGACTAAGGCTACGTCAAGATGGATAATGATATTTCTAGTCAGTCGCTTTTTTACAGTGTTTTCCATTCATTGGCACATCCAAGTAACGTTCGCACAACTTGGCCGAACGGGCAAACCTGTCGTCAATATGGGGTTAGGGTGGGCAATGCAGTGTTTGCAAATAATCACTGACTTTTTTGTGTCCAGTTGAATAAGGGATTATCCCAACCACTGCCATCCTTCCTCTTTGCGAGGTTGAGTCAAAAAAGTTTAGAATCCTACTCAAGCAGGGCTTTCTTAACCTCTACTGGGTGTCCCTCACTTACCAAAACAAAGCTTTCTGAAATAAAAGTGACAATTAAAATCCATTCGGGTGACAGCTGGTTATTTACCGCATTCCCATAACATACCAGTTTAATTGAGCACACTCATCTGTTCCTGTGAGCGGCTCTTTTTCATTAGCTCAAAATGCCATTAGAATAGTAAAGTTGATTCAAACGCAATGTTACTCTTCTCTGAGCTTTTGGAATGTTCAATGGTTACAAGTTTCTGGACATTTCTCAATGCGAATTGCCTTTCCCTTTTTATTTTTAACCTCTAAAGAGAAGAGGCTAGCTCTGGTTACAGCCTCCAGTCATCTGTACTTTTCCACCAGCCTCCTGCCATTTGATAGTGTTTGGCTAGCTTGCAGAACACAGGAAACGTATCACTGATCATACTCATGCAGCAAAACATGTTGCGCAATTGCATTGCATAATTCTCTTTTAGTACATTGATCTTGTGTCTTTTCTTGTGCACCGAAACGGATCTAACCATAGCAAAGTTCTATTAACGTTGTCACAAACTCATCTCGCTTTTGTCTCCCCAGTGACATGAAGAATGCTGTAATTGGCAACAATAAGCAGAAAGCCAATTTGATCGTCCTCGGAGCTGTGCCAAGGTACACGCCCCCTTTTCACCTTGGTTTGCTTCCTGCTCTTCTGTTCTTGAGACATTCTTGTTTAAAGACATAACATAACAGTGGACCCTCAATTTAACATTTAATGAACACAAAATAGAAAATCTGTCTTGTCCACTTAAAACACCCTTTTGAAGAGTATTGTCAACTCTACGTTTTTTGTGCGCCTTTCTCTCTGTTTTAGGTTACTGTACCTTCTGCAACAGAGCTCCTCCAGCCTGGAGCTGAGGACAGAGTGTGCGGTGGTGCTGGGCAGCTTGGCCATGGGCACCGAGAACAATATCAAGTCCCTGGTGGACTGTCACATCATCCCTGCCCTTCTTCAAGGTTGGGGTCACAAGCGGGCTCTGATTTAGGCGAGCCTTGTCATCATCATCATCATCAGTGGTGAATTTCTTTTTTGTTGCTTGCAGGTCTCTTGTGTCCTGACCTGATTTTCATCGAGGCTTGTCTTCGTTGTCTCAGAACGGTCTTTATCAGTCCCGTCACTCCAGTACAGCTGCTCTACACAGTAGGATCACGTCTTTCTTTTTTACCTAAATTACCCCCCAAAAACCCACGTGGTTTTATGTGTTTTAACGATTTGCAGGATCCCACTGTGATCCCCCATTTAATGTCTCTGCTGAGCAACTCACACAGGACGCAGGAATACACCACGCAGATCTTCTCCCACTGTTGTAAGGTATTTGTTGGTATTGGCCCAGCAGCAGTCTGAGGACTCATGGGAGCAGTTGAGACAGATACTTTTGATTTATGTGTTGGTGGTTTGTGTCCAGACTCCAGAGCACCAGACAGTTCTGTTTAACCATGGCGCCATTCAGAACATCGCCCCTTTGCTAATATCGCCCTCCTATAAGGTGAGCGGCCATCTTGTCTACAATGTTTATTTTATTTACTTATTTTTGTTTCAATTTAATGGTACTATCTTCCATAATTCAAGTGATCTGTCATTGGTTTAATAGATATTTTATGCATCAAAATGTTTGTGGCATCGGTTACGTGGTATGGGTACCGATTACTCAAGAGTTGAGTACGTTCTGTGGTATTGAACATGACTACTATGTCTAATTTTAATATTTCAAAATGACTGCTCTAAATAGGGTAATGGAAACACACCTTTGAATGTTATTTTGACTATCATGATGTAAACCTCTTTTTATCCTTCCAGGTGCGCATGCAGGCATTGAAGTGTTTTTCAGTGTTGGCCTACGAGAACACTCAGGTGTCCATGACGTTGGTGAATGGTGAGTGCTCATTAAGCGGGACGCACACAATCAGCTCAAATGGGACCAATTTCTCTCCTTTGCAATCAAAGTCAGCACATGCCCGATTCCTGACATTCTCTCAAAGATTGCCCTGAGTGAACTGAGGATCTTCATTTAGACAAAAGTTGTACTTTGCTGCCTTCTTGCGGCATTTTTTGGGCACTTCTAAAACTTGACTTTGCGTGTGCTTGCAGTGCTAGTGGACGGCGAGCTGCTCTCTCAGGTATTTGTGCAAATGATGCAAAGGGATCAACCCATTGAAATGCAGCTAACGGCAGCCAAATGGTGAGTCGATTGCAGATGATGTTATCTTAATACCGGCATCTCTTTTGACATGCACGCTTTCCGTTGCAGTCTCACGTACATGTGTCGAGCAGGCGCCATCAGGACGGATGACAGCTCCATTGTCCTAAAGGTGGTGTTTTTTTTTTTCTTCTTTTTTGCCAATAATGTTTAGAAGTAGGCTTGTGTGACTTCCTGTCATTGGTACTGGTGCAGACGCTGCCGTGCCTGGTGCGCATGTGCAGCAAGGAACACCTGCTGGAGGAGCGGGTGGAGGGAGCCGAAACACTGGCCTTCCTCATGGAGCCCGATGTGGAGTTGCAGCGGATCGCCAGCACTACCGACCACCTGGTGGCCATGTTGGCCGACTACTTCAAGTACCCCAGCTCCGTGTCGGCCATCACTGACATCAAAAGGGTGAGTTGGCATAGTTTTAATTTTTGCCCATCTTTTATATAATGTTTTTATTGACTATTTGCTGTTTGTGCAGTTGGACCACGACCTTAAGCACGCACACGAGCTGAGACAAGCTGCTTTCAAATTGTACGCATCTCTGGGCTCCAATGACGAGGACATCCGAAAAAAGGTTTGCTGTCCATATTAGCAGTTTAGCCTTGACAAATTCACCTATTAATTGTGCTCAGGCCAAAATTTAATATGGCTCCATCTTGTGGCAAACAAACTATATAGAGCCAAGTTCAGGAGTTTGATTTGGACAAAAGTAGTTCCTTGCAGTTATTGTGTGGTATCTCTATTGGCAACTACTGTATCATTGTTTTTGAAGGCCATCAATGACAAGCGGCTGTTTGCTATTTAGCTTCTTCCCTATCCCTGCAAATGAAAAGAAAAACGGTATGCATGCGTGTTGACATTCTATATCCTTGTGTGTCTTTGTGAAGATCACAGAAACGGAGAACATGATGGATAGAATAGTCAGTGGCCTTTCAGAGTCCAGCATTAAAGTTCGCTTGGCGGCCGTCAGGTGAGATCATGTCATATTTGAACTTTTTTTTGCATATAATGTTGACTTGTTTGACTGTGAAATTATTTGATCCATCCAGGCAGCCTTTTCGGACTGAAACAGTTTCGGAAAAGATTAATTGCCATTTTTCTGATAGATATTGCAAATTGTTATAAATGTTGCTGGCTTAATTCATATTGATCAGAATGCTGTGTTTAGACTTGTGGGGACATAGAACATATTATTGAAAAGAAAATGTTAGGGTTGACTTCCCCTTTAAAGTTTTATCATTGACCGTACAGACATAATATTTAGAATTGTCATTATTATACAAGCAAAGAAATAATTCAATTAAAAAAATAACTATTTTGAAGTTGAAGGCAATTCTTAATTGTATCACTTCAAGGGAGCACACAATGTAACCCCTTATTATTATTCTCCCGTTAGTTATTAGTACATGATGTTACATTTACCATAACGGCGTGTACCTTATCATTTTTCTTGTTCCAGATGTCTACATAGTCTCTCGCGGTCGGTGCAGCAGCTGAGGACTAGCTTCCATGATCATGCTGTGTGGAAACCCCTCATGAAGGTTAGCATAAGAAACTGTTGAAGCTTCCTGAAATTAATGAGAAAATATAATACAATTTAATTCTATTTTGTCCCACAATGGAGGAATTACAGCAATTCAACAAGGTGATATTCTATTGTCATTTTTTTTTCCCTGCTTGTTTTGATGCAGCTGTTGCAAAACGCCCCCGATGAAGTCTTGGTCATGGGATCTTCCACACTATGCAACCTACTGCTGCAGTTCTCACCCAGTAAAGAGGTAGACACACGCTTATACAGTAGTTTTCAAAACCCTCTTGAGGGCCCTAGAGCCTGTTTTGGTGGTGGCTCTTTTGGGTTGCCATGAGTCATGTTGTATGTATTCATACTTAGACCCAAATCGAACTCAATATTTGACATGGTTCAAGATATTGCCGCCTCTTTTTGAGCATTAACATCAACATGTCAGCCCTCCTAGCAGATAAGATGTTATTGCTTGTGAAATTCTGGGTCAATATCTATGTTGTGTATGTGCTTGCTGTGCACAGCCCATCCTTGAATCAGGCATCATAGAACTACTATGCAGTCTGACCCAGAGTGAGAGTCCTGCACTTCGGGTCAACGGAATCTGGGCCCTAATGGTGATAAACGTCTCCTCTGAACACACTTCAACCTCAAACTACTGGAGACAGTTGAGGTAACCATACATACTTCTCTGCACTCGTGTACACAGAACATGGCGTTCCAGGCAGACCAGAAGCTGAAGGTGGAGATTATTCAATGTTTGGGCACAGAACAGCTCTTTCGTTTACTCTCTGATCCTGACGGTAATGTTCTGATGAAGACGCTTGGATTGCTGCGGAATCTCCTGTCGACACACCCTGTGAGAGCACACACATGCACACGCATATTTACACAAAGGCAGTGCTAATATTTTTTTACCCATTGTTAAGCTGTGTTAAACAGTAGTATCATGTTGAGGTTTTTATGCCACTGATATGTCGATAATGTTGAAGCAATAACAATTAAAGTAATCCTTTTTATGAACAATCATCTTTTAACTTTCAGAATGTAGAATAATAAAATATCTTAGTAAAAAAAAAAGTCTATCTATGCACCAGAGATCTTGTATTGGACAGATCCAGACTTGGTGCACTTGGCTCACTGTCCGGTGCCAGTCGTCGGTCTCTGACTTCTTTTAATTGAATCTGAAAATTCAGCTTCACTGATCGTTTACGAATCCCAATTGTAATCATTGGAGTTTTTGTGCACAATCCTACTTGTAAGGGTTGGAAAAATAAATACCAAGGAAAACCCCAATATACTAAAGGTGGAAAAACAAATGTCATTTCTAAATAACCATGCAGATAAAAGCTAGCATTTTGCATCATCAGCATGTTTTTTTTTTGCTGTCAGCACATCGATCAGATCATGAGTTCTCATGGAAAGCAGATCATGCAGGCCGTCACGCTCATCCTGGAGGCTGAGCACAGCGTGGAGGTCAAAGAGCAGGTGAGAGAAACCTGACAGTTACTTGATTATTATTGGACGTCAACTTTTTTTTTTTTATTAACTGAAAACCATATCATTGACCAGACACTGTGCATTCTCGCCAACATCGCTGATGGCAACACGGCCAAGGAGCTCATCATGACCAATGACGACATGCTACAGAAAATCAAATACTACATGGTAGGCCCACTTCTATGCATATTCACTGTAAATAAGCTGTGGGCAGTGACAAACGCTCCCTCCAATACTAGGGCGAAACATTGTTTTTTACCTGAGCTATGATGTCATTTTCAGTCAACAGCAAAATGGCCGCATAGAACATTACTGAAAGTAAATTTTTAAGACTAACACATGAACTGAAACTCATGCTCAGGGCTTAAAGATAACTAATTGTATGATTCCATATTAAAAGTTTTGACATATTTCTTACCCTCAGGGTCACTCCAATGTGAAACTACAGCTTGCCGCCACCTTCTGCATCTCGAACCTCATTTGGAACGAGGAAGACGGTAAAACAGCCCGTGCCAGAATGAGCCAATTGGGATCAATCAATAATGAACACGTTCCAGTTTTGCTGACTGTACAAAATTGTACAAAATGTAGCGGTGCGTAAAATGTCAGAAGTAAAAAAGAATACATAGTATCGACTATAGTGGGTCCTAGAATTATTAAGTCTGCACACCCTCTATTCAAATTAGAAAAGTGAAAATAAAAAATTGATATTTAGGGTTCTTTTGTTGCTGACAAACAGTATGTAAGAGTGAAGGAAACACTTTTCCTCCCGTGTGTGTTGTCAGGTTCTCAGGAGCGCCAGGACAAGCTGAGGGAGTTGGGCTTTGTAGACATGTTGCACAAACTCTCACAGGCCTGTGATGCCAACCTCAGTGACAGGTGAGAACTTCAGCCCCCTCCCCCTCTCTCTTCATACAAAAAGAAGAAACAAAACAAAATGTTCACCCTGCTGTTCCGACAGGGCCAAGACAGCCATGCAGCAGTACCTGGCATGACCACAGGGGGGGAGTGACAAGTATCACTCTTGGAGGACGCCTGCTGTTTTTGTTTGGTTCAACAGCCGAAGTTTTGAGTTGCACAAAGACACCTTTGTTTAATTTGTAAAGACACGATTTCCCTCCTATCTATCTATCTATCTCCCTACTATCACTATTTTTTTTTGTGAAGCTTGGAGCTTTTTGACGTGACATTTTGCTTGTCATGGACTCGATTTATTGAGGAAACTTGATGACAAGATTTTTCTCTTGTTATTTTTACATTTGTAAGTAAAGAGGGCGCTTCCCTTCTGTTTCCTTGAGAGAAAGGATACCTTGAGAGGGAAAGGAAACAAAGAGCTATTTTGAAATGTGGAGGTTTTCATTCTTGTGTATACTTACCTCGTAAATGTATACGTGTGTATACATGTATATATATATGTGTATGTGTATATATATATATGTGTGTGTGTGTGTATATACATATGTGTATATATGTATATATATTATATAATATATATATATATACATATGTGTATATATGTACTATATATTATATAATATATATATATATATAGTACATATATATTACATCTACATACATATTTACTATATATATATATATATATATATATATATATATACGTATATATATATATTTCAGTATACATATCAGTATATAAGAGCATAAAATATCTATTTTTGGAATGTTTTTCTCCCCCATTTTCTCCTCTGTGTTTTCAGTCATGTTTAGAAATGAAAAAAAAAAAATCCTGTTTGTGTTCAGTGTGCCTCTTGAAGCAACTTTTTCATCACGTACTCGGCCCTCTGGGATCCTTACTCCTTTTTGTCTATTTATGTTAAACTTACACAAATGTATTTTTTTGTGTATTATGAGAAAAATAATCAATTGAGACTCACCCATTCTTGTGGATGCTAAAGCATAGCAAGAGCATTATGTGTCATACCTATTCTAAATCGTGTTTTAAGTTCTTTTTTTTTTTGTTCCCCCTTCCCTGGAGTGTTCATTGACATTTCACACCTCACTGATGCTCTGATGGGATGAATGTTCACACTGAAAATATATGCAGTCCCCACAAAGGAGCTAATTTATGCTGCTTCTTTATTCCCCGAATAAGTTAAAGTCTGAAATAAAACAATCGATATGTGATTGAAGTGTGGAGTTTGAACTTGGATTGCTTCAAAATACAGCATTTACCAATATCATTGTGTGACTAATGGGCTAATGCCCGGGTCACTAATAGACCATTGCTTGTGTTGTAAATGACTACAAAAATGTCACGAAATGTATTCATTACAACTTTCGTTTCAATTGAGGTGTACCGGTTGTAGTTTCGCAAATAGTATATATTTTTGGATGATTTATCTTGATCTCATTTTTTTATATCAAAATAAGATGTACTCTGTCCAATCACCTACTTCTTTGCTCACTTCAGCCAAATGTGACAAAACTTATATGTACGTAACTATATCAGCTAGTAAGGACTATTTGAAGGCATAGAAATGGAATATTCCTCAATGGCTGAGTCGGAAAAGGCAGCGAGACACACAAATGAGCGATGAAGTCAATTTTTCAGCCATCACACTTTTTCTTATCATCCGAAGCCTTCTGTGGTGGCGTGCCCCCCGCATGTAATTCTTGTATTGTACCCCCTCAAAAGACTTATTATCCAGTGCACAAGTAGTAGTTCCTCCAAACATCACAGGAGTCCACCATTATTATTACAAAACAATGGTTCTTTATTGTCAGAACCGCTGCTTGAGTATCGTGTAACAGAGGTCTTTTTTCCTCGTTTTTTTTGTCATAATAAAATACATGTTAGACCTCCTACAGGGTTTTTTGTATAGGAGCAGCCACCCCTGTGCAGCTCCAAAGCAGGCACATTCCTCATGCAACAAAAGCTGTGACATGCAATGGATTCACAGTTATTAAAAAAAAAAAAAATCATCCCAACTCAAAGTGAGTTCTTTCTTGTCATATTGTTTTGTAAAAAACAACAGAAAACCCAAATAAAAAAACAATGATATTTTACAACATGGTGATGTCACAAAATAAAACTTTTTTTGTTTTTAAAATTTTTATACAATAGTGCTGAGCCCCCCTCCTTCACTCCATTTCCAGGGATGCATCATGGGTAGTTTAAATTTCCAGGCTGGTGTCTGTCACCAACTTTGGCAAAGAGTGTTTTAAGATGAACATGAGTTTCTGCTACATTAGACATCCTCAACAAAAATAGTCCATCCACATTTCCACATATGACAAAAAATATCTTTTGGGATCAAGGTGCAAGGTTTAATCAGATGGCTTTCATTTTTGTAGTTTGTTCCAAATTCCTGCTCGGGATGTCAGGAGTGTTAAAATGGAGGAGAAGGCACCAATGGTTGGATGGCTAAAGCTCAGGAATGATGCAAAAGTTGTAAAAGTCTGGATTAACTGTCACAATACTATAGAATAGAGTCCTACTACCATCACATTGCTATCTCCTATCAATGACAATTTTGTCTTTGGCACACACCATGAATAAAACCACCAAATGGGGAGGAATTCTTTTTTTTTAATTTTTTATCGGGTCGCACCTTTGCTTTTGTTTGATGATGGTCAACCAGACCCATGACATTAGATTTAGGCACATGGGTCAGAAGCCTTTTAAAATCAATAGGCTTGAAAACTATGAAAATTCTTATTTGGAAATATTTGACCTCAAAAGTATACAATACAGTCGAACCCTTTTCCCTGAAATTGTGAAGATTGGCAATCAAAAATTAATCAATATCCTTTCAAATTAAAAGGATTATTGTGGTGACAATCGATGGTAGTCCCTGAACATTGTGCTGCCTCAACTTTCACAATCATCTGTTAGCAACCTGAGCTAGCGTGGGTTCAATTGGGTTCTTCCTGTGATGAGGTGCAAAGGATGCCTGAAAGTTTGGTCGAAAATTGTGTCTGATGTTTAAATGAAAAGGATAATGTATTCAGGGGGATCTTTCATTGATATTGAGTCATATTTCCTGAAGGTTTGAAGCCACGTGGGCTATCATGGGCCAAAGACTCTTTAAAATCAAGTATGTGTTGTTGGCTACTTCTTGCATCAGATGAATTAAAAATTAACAGGATTCTCCTTTACAGCAGGTATGGAACTACAGTCCCTGAATAATTGAAGATAGGTAATCAAACAATTCCAACCAGGGTTATTTCAGGTGAGATATCACTTACATGAAAATCAATTGGTTTATTTTTAGAACATGAGATGGTAATGAAAGTTGGGCAACCTCGCCTGTTGTCACAGAGATCTCATTTAAAATCAACAGGGTTCTTCCTTATCATCACTGTCTGGAACCAGAGATCAACTACTGGAACTATCTTGGGTCACATTTAAACATCAATTTTGTGTGTTGCAGGCTGTGGGGATGTGGAAAAAAGATGGCGGAAATTTGAAGATGTTCAGTTGGGTGGGAACTGTGGCTTGCAGGCAAACTAAGTGAATCACGTATGAACTTGAACCTCACAGGCCCCAGAGACATTTCAGGACACGCTGGAGGGTTTATGTGTCCTGGCTAGCCTGGCAAAGCCTTACCCCGGATAAGCGGAATAAAAAGGATGAAAGGATAAAAAGGTACTTCTTGTTTCAAATCAATTCAAACTCAACAAGTTTCTTCTGGCTGGATTTACACTGCATGGTTTAAGTGAAACTGCAGATTTGTTTCCCCTCCATCACGTTGCACAGTTGGCATGCGTGAAGTGAAAAAAAACATGCATATTCTCACATTGGAATCAGGTCTGTTTTAAATTTGTTTTAAATCCAACACTTATCAGGTATATAGACTTTAAATTAGAATTGGGCACTGGAGTGTAAATTCAGCCATAATTACGTATCTCAACCATTGATAGTTGTTTGCTGGGCTATATTGGATCAAAAATACTTAAAAATCAATATAGGTTGCAATTTTTATATATTAAAAATCAACAAAGTTCTTCCTTAGATAGAAAAGACCAATCCCTGAAAATTAGTGTGTCGAAAGTGATGTGTTGGCTACTCAGCAAAATGCCTTTCGACACAAGCTACCCTTGCTATTGTGTGTCGGATATCTTAAAAAAAAATGTTCATTAGATTGGGAAATCCTGAATGTTTCTTTTTTTAAAACTGTGATCAAAATTCTCTTGAATATAATATAGCAGGCATGACTCATGAATAACATTTTGGACTGCGGAGTAGAATAACTGGCTAAAATGTTCATCCGTCATTCTCATTAGAATGCAAATCCTTCCAAGTTTATTTAAAAACTTTGTGACTGTTCTTATAAAAACTGTGCGCAAGTATGTTATTTTTTTTCTTTACCAAGGGGGTTGAGCCATTTTGTGCTGGCTCACAATCAAAATCAACGAAATCAGTCCTTCGAACAAAAACTCCTGAACTTTGAAGAATGCTTTCATCTTGGACTGGGAAACAACTGTTGATGTGGAGGAGTGCACGACCAATGTGGTCGGGTTGCTTTTTAAATGTAGGGCGGGAGGGGGGGGGGTTGCTTTTTAAATGTTGGAGCTCAGCAAAATGCGACTTTGAACTGGAGTGCTCCTCCACAAGGAGGTTCTGCTACAGTCGCTGCAGGGATGGACCGCCAACCGCTGAGATACTGTAAGACAGGGATGTCCAAACTTTTTCTGCCAAGGGCCACTTTGCAATTCAACATGCCCAAACCGTACAGGTAAAAATATGCCCGCTGGTAAATAAAAGACTGAAGGATTTTCTGGGATTTTTGGGGTGGCTGGTAGCATGAGAACAGATCCGCTCTTGCACTGAGCAGCAGCAGAATCTCATCAAAACTAAAGCAAGAGCAATCTGAACAACACCTTAACAATCGTAATTCGCTTGAAAACAAGGAAATGACAGATAAGAAAAATAATTGCTGTTGTTATTCTCTTCTGGCTTGCTACTCTGTAGAACGTGAAGTTATAAATGCAGGGTTGCTTCAATTGTTAAGTTTAGTATTTGCCGCGGGCCGGAAAAAATGGACAGCAGGCCGCAAAAAGCCCTTGGGCTGTAGTTTGGACACCCCTTAAGACAATGAGTGCTGTTGTAGCGCCATTGCTTCCCTGATCTCGTCTCCTTTGATTCTGTTTCATTCTGTCCTGCTACCCCTCACACAGCCGGCTCATCTTCATCGATGAAGCTGATGCGCTCAGAGGAAACTTTCCCCTCTCCCGCTTCGGCCCGCCATTCCTGCATCTCCATCTCCTGGGGCGCATCGTCCCCCCGCCCGGTCTCTCGATGAAGGTGCGAGTTAGAAGCCCGAGCAAAGCTGAGTTCTTCGGATTTTCTGCTCGGTGAGTCCAGAGACGAAGTCAGGGAGAGGAGGGAAGGTAGAGCTGCGACAACTGGCGACACCAGCGGGACGGACGGGTACGGTCTCAAACAACGGTCTCCGGGCGAGGATGCAAGAGATGCCGGTGCGGAGAAGTGTGAGCGCCATGGCGGAGGAGGCGTGTCCTGGGAAGGAGGCGGGGGGAGCAGGCTTCGGCGACTGACGGAACTGGCCTGCTGGGACGGTTGGCCGGAGGAAAGGGACGAAGTGGAGGAGAGGGACATGGAGAAGGAAAGCGACGGTGACGGAGTGCCTGACGCCAGCGGTGGGTGGTCCTGCGGAGAGCACAAAAACATACTGGAGGACGCCAAGACTGGGGACCCCTCAAAAAGTCCTTCCTTTGGTGAGGGGTGATTGTTGCACGGGGGTGGTGAAGAATTAGGCCTTTGTGGTGAATGAGGAGTGGGGAGAAGGCATTGTGGCAAGTCCACGCCCTCCACGTCCCCACCGTCCAATAAGGAATGAGTGTCTGATCTCAGGAGGGTGCACGGCGTGGTGGGAGCGGGCGCCATTAAGCTGGCGCTCGCCGACAGCCGGCTGACGCTGCTGCTGGGAGGCGGGGTCAAATTTGGCTCGGTGGCCACCAAGAGGGGCTGCGGCGCTCTCTGGAGAAGGGGCTTGAGCAGACGTGTCATTTCCAGAAGCTCCTGGCTGAGCTTGGATACTTGTCTGGAGAGGCTGTTCATCTGTGTGGTGAATGAGTAGCGAAATCCTTAGCTTGTGAGGCTAACATAGGCTAATTATTTACTATCGTCGGGTAAATTCATACCTTCACAAAATCGTTCCATGACCAAGCTCTCAACTAAATTCACATTTTCATAAATATATCCATTTATGATTAAATTATAAGATCTCTTAAAGTAGCATCATTCATCTGAAATGTTGTTGCCCAGTTGCTCGATGACCAAATGCATACTGAAGCCTCTTAAAAAGTTGTTTGGAATAACTACAAATAATGCATGCTCCCTTCCATACTTAAGTCCTTGTACAGTCCTCTAAGGGCCTCATGGTGAACTACTGCAAATTTTCTAGGAGTCTAGAACAGATCAGGGTGATAGACCAACAACATAAACATGCATCAAAGCAGCAACAACTCACCTCCTCTGTCAATTTGTATACACTCTGCTTGATCTCGGATGACTCTCGACTGCCTGCACACACACACGTACACGCACAAAAAATGTGAAACCTCTCAAGACCTCACATGCGGGTTTCGGAGGACATTACCTAGATAAGGTGACGGTGGGGCTGCAGGTGACATGCTTGGACTGAACTCAAACTTCTGGGAGGAGATGGAACTGTTTTCCGTCTCGATGCCGTCCACAAACCTATGCAGACGGGAGGGTTTTGTGATTTTGCAGGGACACATTGAGTCAACCAGCTGCGTCATGGAAATTTGAAGTCTGACAAGTTTGTTTTGTAAAGGTCTGATTCCATCTCTGGTGGTCTAGTTTGCTGTGAACGAGCTCCTGAGGAAATACTTTTAATCTTGCTCAGTCAGTCTCTCTTTCTCTCTCTTGCTCTCTCTCTCTCTCTGATTGACAGTATGCACAACGCACTGTCCATTTGCAGGCAGCCTGGTACACGTTGCCATAGCAACCAATCTGCCTCCCTCTTTGCAGTGGGAGCAGACACTCTGCTAAGGGTGTATGCAGGGTCGCATGGAAAGCTGTTAAAACATTTATTATAGCCATTTTAATGTCGATGAACTAGTAGACTCTTTGTCCTGAGGATCAAGAATGTCGAACATCTTTTCAAACGACTTACCTGGGGCTGAGCTCTGCAGGCGCGCCTGAAAAGCTGACCACAGGTATCTGCAAAGTGACTGGTCGGGACTGCTCGGCGGGGGCGCGGAAGGGTCTCGGGGGTAGCAAAGGGGAACGCAGTGGCGAGTTGATCCCACGGCTGAGACGCAAAGGTGAGCGGGGAGCACGGGACACCAAGTTCTGCTCCTCGTCGGCCCCTTCCTCGTCCTCCCGTATTGAGGGAAGCTTCTTTACCAGGCCGCCATTACTTTCCCAGTCAGCCTAACAAACACACACAGTCCGTTAGTTAAACTGGAAAAGCGACAAGATATTTTGGTCACAAGGGTCATATTATATGTTTTTGCTGAATCACATTTCAGACTTCACCTAGATGCCATATCATGTATTTAGCTGCCTAGGTCCTGTCCTGCATTTCATTATGTGTACAAACATTAACAGTGCAAATTTTAATAGCATCTGACTCCCTGACTTTTTAAAAAAAAGAAAAAAAAAAAAAAAAGCAGATTAAGTATCAGAATAATGACACACTGCACAGCCTCTCTCTCGGTTCTGGTGTTCTCTCACAATCATTACGTGAAATGCTCAAGATTGCAGCGATTGATTAACAATTGGCATCTCCACCTTCAGCAGCCATTGTTACTGACAACTGCTGTTTTTTCTTCTGAAAACATTATCAGTGCATGTTTTATATAATGATCCATTAAATGGAGTCATGAAAACATCTTGTCGTCGAGATAGGAAATAATTTGAAAACGTAGCAGAAAGTCAATGTGTTCAACTTTGCCGTGCTTAGCAAGTGGCAACATGAGATGGTCGCCACTCGTCAGAGGCTTCCACTCACAGAGGTCTGCGACATATAATTTTTTTTATCCTCAACATGACCTTTTATTGTCACCTAACCAATCTGATTTTGGATTTCTTTGTTGTCACAGTACAGTCACCGAAACTTGTTAGTCCTATTTAACTAGTAAATCGTGCCTTGTGATCAGCACACACTAATACAAAAAAATATATATATATTTTTAAACCAAGGATGTTTCATCCTCTCACTTTCAACTGGCTGGTAGATTAACAGCACGTAAGTACTTTCTATTTACCAGTAGGTGGAACACAAGTTCCACTTTCATTTTCCAGCTGACAAGGCTATTTGACACCGACGCTCACCAGCCACATGTCACGGATCGGAATGGAGCAGGGCGACCAAATGTAGCTTGGACCAGGGTTTATCGAAGGGAAAAGGTAGTTGGAAGCGAGGATAAGGGGAACAAACTAACAGAACCGGCAAACTGACATAACTTAACGGACCGACCGACAGACTGGCTAACCGAAACAGAACTGGCAAAGACAGGAAGCAAAAGAACCAAGAACAATCAAACGTGAAGACATCAACGACCCGACCGGAGTGACTGGCAGACAGGACTTAAATACCAAACAGGTAACAAGAGGCAGGTGACTGTGGTTACAGGTAACACGGGAGGGGCGGGGCGACGCCAACAGAAACCATGGTAACAGACAAAGCAACCGGGGACGAGCAACACCTGTACGAAATGTAAAATTCCACCTTCAGAACCATAAAAATGCTTTTAAGTTTCATGATAATTATTTTATTTTGCATCACACTCAGTTTAATATATTGATGACTTTATTTAGCGACACAAGACTAAAATATTTGGAACAGGTCAGTCTGATAAATTCATTAATAAATGCAAACACAAAAAAATACTGAGCATAAATAAATTATTCTGTGTTATTATACATTTAATACAATACAAAAGTATTGTTTTAAATTTTAATACAAAATAACTGATCAAATGTTTTCACTTTTTCAGAAATAAAGTTTTCCGAGGCCAAAATACAATCTCCACAGATGCATACATGCAGTGCCTGCCCAAACCAATATGTGACCCTAATAAGCAGAATTTGACTTAATCCCCCCCACCCCACTATCCACCTCTGCAATGGCACCCATGGTTGACTAGCACCCACCTGGCTGTGTTTAGGCAATACATTTTTGCCCCAAGGACCACCTAAAAAAAAAAAAAACCTTAGCTCTCCCAATACCACCATAATGACCAACATTAAGATACAGGTATATAGTAAAAACCTGGTAATTTAAATTAAGTTTAAAATCCGGTGACAGAATCAATACTAACCCAAAACCTTAGACAGCTCAAGTAAGTCAGTGATCTATTAGAGGGGTTAGTAAAGAATGCCCTGACTCCCTTTGTTCTCATCAATGATTTCATTCTTTCAGTCAATATTTAAAAGCTGCTGGGTGGGGAGGACTGAAAGCCAACTGGGAAATTAAGAGTTCCACCTCGAGGCTCATGTTAGTCTAATTAGCGTATCCTAATGGACTTCTCCTTTTGTCTTTTTTTGGCATTGTTTTGTCAGATGCCTCATTTAACATGACAGATGTGGCCCGAGAATGAGTGTGTGTTGTGTCATTTCAGGTTAATAGCCGCCGTACTTTTATGTTTTTTCACAGCAGAATACGATTTACAGCCTTCGCTCACAGAACAATTGCGTGGACGCAATTAACGAGGAAAATAGAAATCAATTTATAAATATGTATACCGTTTATATATTTCTAGGCACATTAAAACATCGCAAAACATGATGCATTATATTTCATTTATGCTATTATTTTAGTTATGCGACTTTGTTATTTTAAATCAGAATGACAAAAATACCACACAGAAAAAAAACCTCAAAAGATAATATCATAAAAAAGAACATTTACATGACAATTGTCATTGTCATAAAAACGAATGAACAGGATTTTGTATATTAGATACATCTATGAATAAATAAAAAAAAACAATCAAATCAAGACGTATTCAGAATAATGTACATAAAAGCAAAATTGACAAAATGCGGATGCACACAATAAACAATAATGTAAAATACATAAATAAAGACAAATGCAGTGAGAAATGCAGTACTATATGAGCTACGCAAATACTTGTGCTTGTCTGTATTCGGTGTGGCACTAGTGTTTTGTTTTGCTAAGAAAAACTATGTTCAAAGCCTTACTACAGTCGAGCATCACATTAATTATTCATTCACAAGGAACGTCTTTAGAACAATGACATCTCGTAGTCTAAAAACAGAAGCAATGTCTGATAATGACTGTGTTTCATGTCTCATCATGCAGACAGATTTTCCATTTGCATCTTTCTCCCCCTTCATCCCACATCATTGACTGCTCAGCATCTTCTCCTTCACCGCCCCCTCCCTCCTCATCTTCCTCCTGTGGCAGTGTGATTTATTTTTAGCTCCTTCTGTTCTATTCTTAGCTGGCGGCTCGAGAGGCATCCAAAGAGACCCTGCATGTGCGATGTGGGGGCGTGTTCATCAAGTGTGCTCGTGCTTGAGTTTGCCGTGCGACTCGTGTCTGTGTGTGTGATTGCAGCAGAAATGTGTGTTCTTAAATATAGGTGCACGTGTTTCTGCATATGCAGCACTTATCAATACAAGTTCTCGCCCTTGACTTCCCATGGGAGAGCAGACATACACGGCACATGTATGCCACGTGACGTGAGGTTAATCAGTCTAGTTGTATGGATGATACGTCTTCAAGGAGTTCTTGCTATTAAGTGTTCGTTTGGCCTTCGATTCAGCACCAATGTATTCCGGACATCCAGTACAAACAATTCTAGTGTCTAGCTTTCTACCCATCAGTTGGTCTACCTATTAATTAAACCATTAATTCATTGATTAATTTATCTAGCTATATTGCCATTAATTCATCTATCAGTCCATATATCCACTCTTTCATTGAGAATTTCATCCACGTCTAAATATTCATCCATTGATCCATCAGCCTAATCATCACCCATCAGCCACCGTCCATCCATCCATCTATCCGTCCGTCCATCCATCCATCCATCCATCCGTTCAATCATCCATTCATAGAGTGCACCCATTCATCCATCTGAAGGTGTACCTAATTTATTGTTGTATGATTTGCTCTACCAGCATAAACAAACAACATGGCCGCCTGCTCCCCACATGTGTTTACATGTGCCTCAACTGTCCTCCTCGTGCATAAAACTTTTCTCATGTCAGCACACTTGCATACTTGGACTCTGCAGTAAAAAAAACTCTGCAGTGGGAGATGAAGAGGCGAAACCAGCCGTAGTCATCCTCCTCCTCCTCCTCGACTGGCTGGGTTATTTTTATCTGGCGTGATCCAATCTTAGCAGCAGCTGCAGGGGACACAGCGAGCCAGGGAGAGCCCGTGCTTCCCCCCCTTCATCTCCCTGCTCTATTTTTAGCAGCAGGACGGCTTCAAACAGCAGCACTGAGTTATTCTTGGCTCCCACTGCTGTTGCAGCACCCGCCGCTGCACTGTTTGTGTGTGTGTGACTGCACACTGTGGTGTAAACATCCCAGTGCATGTGTACTAAATTCACATTAGCCAGGTCATGCATAGCCTTCATGCGTGAGAGCCGCTCGAGAGGTGAGCATCCCCTGTGGCTTTCATTTTGCATGCCGGTGGTTGCACATGAAGACATGTAAATTAAGTGCTCACCTCAAACACATCAATTGATATGTTGAGGTGGATGCCTGACATTAAAAGATATCAACTCACATCTGAGCCATGGCCCTCACGCAGGTTGTAGGTGAGGTCATGTTGGATCTCGCTGATGAACTTCTGGGCATACTCCGGGTACAGTCGCAACACCTCTCGGAGGCCCTTCAGGCTGATGTACTGCAGGTCGCAGTAGGTCAGCGCTTTGACGTTGGCATTGGTCTTGATCACTTGCTCCTTTGTCAGCGAGTCGGAGCCAATCAGATCTCCTTTACCTACATGGAGACATGCACATTTTATTTTAACATTAGAATGTATTTAGAAAATATTCAGCTTGATTTTAATTTTAGATAAATGATACATGGATTAGATCCTAAGTAGTCCATCTGACCCTCTATCCTCTGGATGGATAATAATAACATTATTGGTGTATGAGTAATGAAGACAACATAACAACATAATAGTCATCCATTCTTGTGTCCCACTGTGTGCAGACCATAATTGGTACTGCAGAGGAGAGGATGGTGACAGGAATTAGTAACGAGAAAAGAGCGATAGCATGTGGTGAAGAAATAAGTGACAGAGGGGAGGTGGAGATGGGGGTGATGCCAGACCGTCATGATGGCAGAGGGGGGAGGTATGAAGAGGAATGAGAAGAAAACAAGAAATCAAAACCGTCGCACAAACATCTTGTACATGCCTTTCCCTCCATCTGTGTTTCTGTCTCCCCCTTTCCTCCGCTACGTGTCGCACAGATGATGAGCGACGGCCTACTTGACAACGCCCGCCAGCAGCTTTGGGGAAATCTGCCGTTAATAATTGCTGCAAAACATTCAACTGAGTCGCAGACGGAGCTCCCAAAGTGACACTTTGCAGACTCGATGAGTCGTTCTGCGTGTGTGTATGTGTGGTGTATAATATATATATTTTCCTGCCAGTTTGAGTGATTTGCAAACTCTTTGTCTGTATTACGTTTGTTCTGAAATTGGACTGTCTTCTCCAAATGGCGATTTTGTCATGATCCTGTTAACTGTGTGTTGCTGTTACATTCTACTTCCTTATGATGTAGCTGCCGTCCGTGTGTGCCAAAACAACAGGGGGAGATGTAACACTTGTAAGGCTTTTGTTAGCCAATCAGAAGTGTAAAGAAAGTCATTTCCCATAAAGGACAATGGTAACTGGACGAAATCAGAAGTGTGGATCGGTTGGAAAAAAATCTGTATCAAATTTGACTAAAATAAACACACAAAAATACTACATATAACAAAACAAAATAATTACCACAAATGAGATAATCACACAGATAGAGAAGTCATACAAAGGCCACAAAGCTTCAGTAAAATGTAGTTTGCATGTAAATGAACAGCCCAGACTATCCAATTTTCAAATGTACATCTATTTACAGCTTTCAACATGCAAACAACTCTGTCTTAGAAGGGAATGAGACAGTGTAGCCATTTTTGCTCTAACTATTAGAGACAGACATTTATTTTGCTGTCTTCTAGTTGTACGTACTTATCAATGCACTGCACTGATTTACTCCCATGTTGCAAGTCATTCTAGTTAGCTGTAAAAGGTTACAAAATCGATCATCACTCCTTCTTCCATTAAGGCATGCGCATGTGTGCATGTCAATGAAGTTAATGGAAAGGTCAAGATTAGAGAAGGAAACAAAACAAGAAAAACGTGTCCTGTTTACTGGGGAGCATTTTACTCGTGGGACACATGTACTAACTACAGTCACACTTAAGGAACCCAAAGACTAAACAAGAGAAGAAGAAAGTGTGAATTTAGAGACTGCGAGGTTAGTTTTGGGTGGTGTTAGTGACCGACCGTAGGTTTATGATAATTATGTCTGTGTTGTCGCGATTGAGTCGTAGAGGGTTTCTTTGCATCAGGGTTTTTATTTTAGTGAAATACTTTGTCAGTAAATAAGGGTGTCAACAACATAACAGGAATTTCAGATCATTTTGACAAATTCTGTTACCCAATGGGAGGATATAGAATGTGAACAAAAAAGGACCCAGCATCGAACCCTGAGGGACACCTCTGAAAAGTCAGTGGGGGAGGTGCAGTTGCTGATGTGATTAATTTGCTGTCTGTAAATACTGCAAGATCGAATACATAGCTCTGCTAATGAAGCAAGAATGGTTGATTATGTTCCTGCTGACTAATAAACAGAAAACATCAACTCTTTTTGTGAAGGTAAATATGTAGCTTTATTGTTGTGAAATACACAAAATGATTGATAAATGTAATTTAAATTAAATCACCTAAACTAGTTAGTGTTTTAGGTAAATGACTTGATCACAACAATAACAGCAACAAAAGACACCATTTTTTTGTAAGGAAAAGGTGTAATGGGTCCAAGCATATTTGTGTGTACACTTTCCAGCATTAATAATCTAGAGATATGAATAATGTAGTATCCCATTCATTTTTAATAGCAGCGCAGCCCCATGCTGCATCGATTGATGTGTGCTTGTGTGTCCTGGGCAAGAGCAAATACGAGGCCTTTGCCATTAGGATACAAATCCACTTCACCTTACACCTACACGTGGGCACACACATGTACACACCATTACTTCAACCTATTGTGACCTTTTCAGGATGTGATGTTGGAGTTGTACATGTGTCCTTCAAACATGTGCACACACACGTGAGGAAGGCGGGGGCTCAGTTTTGCCTTCCATACAAAAACACAAATGTGGTTTGTTGGATCAGTGCAACACAGGGTGAAACACCCTGAGGTAATTCATTTGCAGCTAAGTACACACACACATTGACTGCATAAAAACTATACATGTTTTTTTTTTTTTAATTTGTTTTAATTTTTTATTTTACCTTGTTTCGGCATGTCACAATCTAAATTAGAAACAGCGCAAAATAAAAAAATAATACATTTGTTTGAATTTTTGATTTTACCTTGTCGCAATCTAAATTAGAAACGGCGCAAAATAAATAAATAAATAAATGCATGAATGAATGAATGAATGAAAGTGTCAGCAATTTTTCAGTTACCATCCCATCTCAAAATATCTTGACCTGAAATGTGACTCAAGACGAGCGCCAGACATGTTTGATGGAAAAAAGGAAAATAGGATTTTGGTGTGTGTGTGTGTATATATATATAACGCCAAAGTTTGACGGAGCGCACTCACCCAGTATCGCGAGCACAGTGTTGTCTTTCAGGACCTCCATGGAACCCGAACACACAAAGTAGATGGCCTGCAAGGCATCGCCTTGCCGGATGAGGAATTCGCCGGGTGCGCAGAACGACGTCTTGATGATGAGCGAAAGCGAGCGCAGGCACCCCCTGCTAGCCGACTCAAAGAGCGGGAGCTGGAGCAGTTCCTTGTTTAGGTGCATGGCGATGTCAGCCCGTAGTTCATCCGGGAAGTCCTTCAGAAGCTGAGAAGGGACGCAGAGTTTTATCGTTAGCAGGTAAGCAGGTAAGCAGAGCTGCAATGTATTTTGTTAGTGTTTACATATCTGTGTTCAGTGATATTTCTGTTGTACCTCACTGACATCGATGCCGTTGTTGACCGACCAGGTTGTCTGGAAACACTCAAGCATGCGTTGCTCTAAGGCTTTGGGCAAGCGGTGCACCCTGATGAAATCCTTCAGGTCTTTGGTGCGCGTGTGGTAAAGCGAGCGACGTGAGTACATCCTCTGGATGATGGCGGTCACGTTGCCAAACACCACGGCGTGCATCAGCGCTGAGAGAAGAGTGGTTGAGTAATGCCACCATAATACAATTGCATTTACTACCCAGTCTGTCATGTGATTTTAGAAAAAAATAAGACCTCAGGTATATTTACATGTTCTTATACACTACAGCCAAATGCAAGCGACCTACAACCCTAACCCAAGGTTCTTTTTAATTTCATTTAGTGATGAGTTTAGTAGGACTGTGTGAACATTGTTTTGACGGGAATGCAGAGCGACCACATGGAGCTCACCGTATAGGATGACATTCAGCAGGATTAATTAAGAGGTCACCTCCATCGGGTTCCTATCACTCTCTGTCTCTTTCCACTTTCCAATTCTCACCTCTCAGCAGGAGTGAGCTCATTAAAAACCGACGGAAGCCTTTTTTTGCGTTTGAGCTAATTTAACGAAGGAAAGATTTTTACAGCAAGTGAGTTAACGATGGAAGCTGCATGCCAAGTTATTGCACGAATGTGTTTCTGATATTCAATCAAGCACTGACCACATGGGGCTCAGATATTAGAACTTTATAATTGAAGTTATAAAAATGTGTGATTATTTACTATTGAACGTTGCTCATGTATTTAGTAAATGTAGCTCAAATATTTGTAGCAACGACGGAATAATCGGTTTTCCAAGGACATGTTGGAAATGGCCAAACTTAGGTATGTTCGATACCACTTTTATTCAGACTGATTCCAGTAACATTCTCCATTCTTGTGTAGTCACCGATACCTAGTACCGATATCACTTGTACTTTTGATTCATAAAATTTCCCCCCAAAGTAAATAAATAGTTGTACACAGCAAAGATTGGAAAACTGCCCACAGGCTTTGTAGCACTAAAGGGAGAGGCGAGACTAAACCTCAGTTATTTTTAAAATGTCTTCATTTAATTTAGCAAAACATTATGGCTTGCCTGCTATTGGACTGCTTTCCATTTCAATGTCAAAAGATTACATCTGTGCTATTCAAGCAACAGAAGTCCATTAATCAGCCAGCCCCAATGATCATTAACTGTCGGAATTTCCACTGTGTCTATTTTTGAATCAACTTACCTGATGGAATGAAAATGACTGAATTGAATTACTGAACTGAATTGGAAAAAGGGAGCATCTACTCACCACCAATGAGCATGGTGCAGATGGAGAAAATCTTCTCTGAGTCTGTGTTGGCCGACACGTTCCCGAAGCCCACGCTGGTTAGGCTGCTCAGGGCGAAGTAGAGCGATGTCACGTAGCTGCTGCGCATGGACGGGCCTCCGCCCAGAACCCCCGAACCTCCCGCCGATGTGCCCTCGCCAGCCGATGTGTTCCCTCCATACTGGCTGGAGTTCCAGGGACCTTGACCCGCCGACTCTGAGCCCGATTCGTTCCACTGGCTGCTGTTGGCCGAGACTACGCCGGAGGAAGTGGGGAAAGGCGTAGCCAAAGACGACAGGAAGTAAGGTGTCCCCAAACGCTTGGCCAACTCATGGAGCCAACCTAATAATGGAGAGTAAGGAGCAGAAAGAGAGGGACCATAATCATAATTGATCAAGATTTTTTTTTTTTTTGCAGAGGAGCCAGGCAAAACAACACCATGTAATACGTAAGTAAATGATTACTCAAATTACTCAAGTGCAGAAAGTATGGGGGGCTTGGGGTACCAGTGTAAATATACACAGCTAGTAATTAATTGAGGCCCAGTGTTAATTACAATAGAGGCCACTATTTGAGGAAGTTGACAACAGTATTTTTCTTTCTGGATTTTGGTGGCCCATCAAGTTAACCGGTTTGTTCACACCATATATCAACCAAAACAAAGTAGACAGGACATCATTGCTTTAATGAGAACGAAGAAAAAAAAAATTCAAACATTTTGTGGTTTTTGAACTGGAAAAAAAAAACATCGAGAAATAGGGACACTGTGACTTAGCATTAAAAGTTTCTATGAAGACTCTCTCAACATTGACACACTCGTCACCCGTCAGCAAGTCCCATGAAAGTGCCGACGAGTAATCTAATGCAGATGGTGAGACGTTTCAAAGTAAGGGCGAGGAAACAGCGGCGAAGGCGTGCAAATTAATAATTGAGGGAAGCGAGCTTGAGAATGAACGTACGTGACGTGGCGAAGCCCTGCAGAGCTTCTGACTGCACAACATGTGAGAGAAGAGGAATCATACAATATAGATGCGGCCCATTGATCTACTGTACCCACTAGGCTCACCATCTGTCTGTTTGTCTCTCTGTCTGTCTGGCCATCCGACCCATCTACCTACCAACTTACCTAATAGCACAAGCCGTATAACAATGTACATCTCACAGTATATGGCTGTGAGAAATAAAACCTCATGATGAGGTCCACTTGAATATGATTCTGTTAGGGCTCTCTGAACTAATGGAGGTAGAGTACACCCAAAAGATAAAAATGATTCCTGTTGTAAGGAGACAGGAAATCAAATCTTCCCGAGCCAAATCGTTGTGATCTATATCATCTTATGACAGTAAATATATAATTATTCATTCTTTACCGCAAAAGCAGTAGTGGTTTTGTATTGGTGAATACTCAAGAGTAAATTTGGCATTGGTCTGGAAAAATATTTTTTATCGAACGTCCCTAAAAGGAAGTGAATGTCATCAGAACTGTCCGTGGTGCTGAAGTATTCTCTCCTGGACACTGGAGGTCTATTGTAATCATTGGTGAGCTGGAGTGTGAAAGGAATACTTAGACGGGTCTATTCTGGGAACAAGGAACAAGATGAGTGTGCATGTTCTGCTGAATAGAGCTCATTGCTGCCCCAAAGCTCAAATAGCAACTACTGGAAGAAAGCACTTTAGTCGACTAGTTCATGTCAGGGGCTGCATATTAGTTATGTTGGTAGTAGCCAGAATTAAAGTTACAGCAGACTGTGAAATGTGGTCACAACACTGTACACTGTTGTGTGTTTGTTTATGTTTGCAGTTTAGATAGAAATTTAAAGATGATATATTTTAAAACACGGTCTTAAATGTTGCTCGGAAAACAACAAAGATGAACGTCAAGTGCTTGTGTGCTGATGTTTAAAAGCAAAATGGAACTAAGGCTACGACAGCGTACAATGTCGGAAAACTACTGACCAATGTCCCAGGAACCCGGACTCTCAATCTCTCTTCGTCCGATGAAGTACCACACGCAAGCCATCCAGTGGGCCAGCAAGGCGAACATGGACATGAGCAGGGTGAGGACCACGGCGCTGTACTGAGAGTAACGCTCCAACTTCTGCAGCAACCGGAGCAGGCGAAGCAGACGCACCGTCTTCAACAGGTGGACCCCAAAGTACTGCAGAGGAAACAGTGCGATTCATTCCACGAATTTACAAAACAGGACGGAGCAAAAGTTAACTGCTGAGGCTATTTGAACTCTGTTGCTAGCCAAAACATCAGCACCTAGAAGAACACAAATCATCTCTCACATGAATTGGAGTAGAAACCTTACTGGACAGTATTAGTGATGTTCGTATGTGTCCAGCGATGAGCATTCCAGTTGACTCTTAACAAAATGTGGTTGGTTGTTCGATCTTACAACTTTAAAATTGCTGGGTTGAAAATAACCCGATGTGGGTACAAAAATAAAATAAATAATAATAATAATACCCTGGACTTTCCTTGTAATGTTACAACTGTATTTTTTTTTTTCATTTTTCCTTCAAACATAAAATTTAAACAACTTAATGGTTCTGTCCCTCGGTTTTCTGCAGTTTACTCAGTAATAGTCTTGATTATATTGCTTTAAACTCCATTTTGACTTCAAATTCTAACAACCTGGTTAATAGTGTATTGAAATAAAAATGGACGCCTCCCCTGCACAGTTTCCACCATCGCGTAAATAAATGCTCTCTTTGGCGCAGTGCAGAATAACATCAACATCTTAGAGTTCTGAGGTTTAGGGATCATATCGGACACATGACTCACCACGCTGATGTTGAAAGCATAGAGGAGGTCAAAGGGTAGGGCAGCGATGAGATCCACAAAGAGCCAAGTGGTAACGTAGTGAACACAGATGGAGCGGGCGTCATACACCACCTGACCCGACGTGCTCACAAAGGTTGTTCGAAAGTTCAGCGCAATGTCTGTGGGTGACAAATGAGGTCATAGTTGGAAAAAAAAAAAACTTCCCTCCAAACAATATATAGATCGCCTCCACATGTTACACACTTAAGATAACACAATTTTCCTTTTACACGTGCATGATCCTTAAGAATGTCCCTAAAACACGCAGACAACATGAAACCCGCTGTTAGCGAACATATCTTCAGAATTGCAGAAGAACAATGAAACCTTTTTCAAGCTTACTGAGGTTAACGTTGGGCTATTCCAGTAGACGAGAAATAATTAAAGAACGCAGCTATAACTTGACCAAAATGCATATCAGCTGAAATGAGCATATTTCTCACTACATTAGCGAAACTATATTAATGCTCCAAAATGGCTCTAACGAATACCATATGGACTAACGGGTCCGTCGTTTCACTACTGTGGGTGTCAAGTGTAATTTGATTGAGGGATGGCGCACTGCCGTATCCTCTTTTTGCACGATTGTCCTCCCATGGGCGATGGTTCACATTTCCGTCACTTAGACAGGGGACCAACAGGCCAGTTATTCTACAGGAAATGAATCCAGTCATCAGACATAATGTTCAGTAGCAAATGGCTCATATCCTTCGTCTCCACTGCAAATCACTCATTAAAAACTTTTCTTTGTATGAAGAAACTTTAAGGATGACTGATAATGGGACTCGTGAGATGTGTTGTTTCTTTAAATCTACCACGGAGGAAGAAATTACTAGGAGACATTAAACAGGAAGTACCTTTTTTGCAGAGCTTAGATGTTGTGTGGTGTAATGCTAGTGAAATCATGAGGTTCCCCGGGCAAAGTTAGTGCTGCCTTGTTTACATTCTCAACAAGAATCAGTCAGGTCTATTGTCTTCACAGAGGTCGACATTAATGGTGACAGTATGGTGGAAAATTTTACAGAACCACCAAAAACCCCAAATAGGCCAAAAGTGTACTTTAGGCTTTCGATCAAAATGTATTTGGGCCAATACAGTGACCTGATAACTTGCCTGTAAAAAAAAAAAATATATTTGTTGTATTTTGTCCGTCAGGAGTCTCACCTAGCATGAACAAGATCTCCACCAGGATGTCGCTGACACTAGGGGGGCTTCTGGGGGCGCTGCCTTCGTCTCTCCCACCCACCACAGTGAAGCACACATTATACGGCACAGTGACGGCCACATAGAAGGTGGCCAGTAGGATCAGCCAGTCCCAGCCGGCCTTGAAGGTGCCGTAGTGGAGCAAGATGAAGCGTGACTTCTGGATGGCGGCTACCTTGTATTCCGGGATTGGAGGTTTTTCCCCAAACATGTTCTGCATAGGGTGATAGAGATGGGGGGGATTGAGATTTGTATTATAACTGACTTATTGTGTGGAGATATGGGGAAATACATCGAAAACAAATATGCATTCTATCTATAAGCTACAAAAAGATACACAAATTAGCAAGCTTTCAAATTACATACAGTGGAACCAACCAATCCATCCAATTATCCGTCCATCCATCCATCCATCCATCCGTCCATTCATCTGTCCGTCCGTCCTCCATCCATCTATCTGGCTGGCTGTCCGTCCGTCCGTCCTCCATCCATCTATCTGGCTGTCGGTCCATCCATCCCTCCGTCCGTCCGTCCGCCCGTCCATCCATCCATCCGTCCGTCCGTCCGTCCGTCCGTCCGTCCGTCCGTCCGTCCGTCCGTCCATCCATCCATCCATCCATCCATCCATCCATCCATCCATCCATCCATCCATCCATCCATCCATCCATCCATCGGGCTCACATTGTTGAGCTTGAGTTTACTCTTGTCTTGCTTCTGCAGGTGCCCCGAAAGGTGGTAGAGGACAGCTCGGCTGCGCCGGCGGTTGGCGTTAAAACCGGGGGGCCGAGTCACCTGATGCACCTCCAGACCCGTCTCCTCATCTGTAGATCGCATACAGGTTTTGGATTGATGATCAGATGAAATGTGAGCTTAAGCATCTCATCGGTATATGGAGGAGGTTGATCGACCTAGAACCAGGAGATCTCATATCTGGTGAACTGCCAGATATTAAAATAACAAGTAACATTACACAAACATAAAAAAATAATGTACATTTCAGAATTATACAAACAGGCACACTCTCCAAGACTTTAACCCCAATGGAATGAGCAAAACAAAAAAGTGAAAGGAAAGTAATCGACAAATGCTCCACATTTTGGGGAACTTCTCTAACAGAGTTGAGAAGAACTTTCTAGAAAGCCAGTGTCTTAAGATTTTTAATACATATACTACATAACATTTATCATTAATTTTTGTGAAATAGTCATAGAATAATCTTATTCCATCCCAAAAAGCACAATCCTTCTATCAGCTTTCTCTCGTTTACGCTGGCTGGTGGAGTAGAGTGGCTGCCATAGAAGAATTGATTATGAATCTGATTGAAACAGCATCCAAGAAAAAAAACTGCTCAATCCTCAAGGCAAAATAAATATTTCTGGAAAGCACAGAGTGATTCACTGGCCTCCGTGGATCTCACACTCACTGAATTTCTAATGCTTTTGGTTATGCCATACAAAGACATAATAGGAAGGCTGGATCACTTCACATGGCTGGTTTGTGGTCCGTACAAAGCCTTTGTTAATCAAAAATCCACTTGGACATGCAAGGAGGATAACATACAAGTAGAGGCCTCGGGCAGGAGTTCAGCTTGTGCTTTCAATTTCGGAATATCCACTGCGTACTCAGGAGGCGCCGGAACACGACGGGCGGGGGAAGGCTGGGCATACATTTTAAATTATTAAGGAGGTGATTTATTGTGATCTGCGCTATACTATGTGAAGCTCACACAACTTTTTTTTTGCTACACCGCCAAAAAGAGATTACATTATACATTTGGGGAAGAGCAGATGTCAGTGCATAGAAAATGGGCATCCAAGCTAACAGAAGATTCAGAATTTATAACCCTCTGGTCCCAATGGAAGTCCGCATGTGAATGAATTTCCAATAGCTGGATTTAATTTGGGTCACCGACCTGTGTCAGGTCCTTGTTCCGAATCCTGGTCCTTCTTCTTATCAGTGATGTCTTTGTGAGACACCAGGAAGAGGACCACCTCACCTTTCTCGTTCTTGATGGGCACAATGTCCAGAAGACACCAGAAGTGCGCGCCTGCACACAAAACAAACATCATAAAGCAAAATAAATACTGGAGAGGCATAATTACGACTCACAAAAAGTTAGGGATATTTAAATTAAAGGTGAACCTAAAATGCTCTGACTTTAGTTTCTAAATGCCCATGTCCAACCATTGAAAGTTTCATTGCTTTTTGCACAGTTTGGTATTTTTGAACAAGTGTTTATCCATGAATCGACGGAAAAAGTTGAATTAGAATTGCTATTTAAAGCGTACGCTTCATTAGGCTACTTTCAATCTTGACATGATGTAACAAAGATGACACCTAACAGCTGATCACAAACAGTACCTCGCCAATGTGAGACTTCAAACCTTATATTATTTACAGTATGGGCTACACAACGAACTGAAGAATAACTCGTTTTGAAATCAGAGACTAGCAAAGATATTTTAAAAAGTTGGATGGTCATAAAATTTGCGAGCAATATTTATATTTCTTAAGTGAAGACAATTTGTAATTTTAGTATTGACACATGAAGTCGACGGACAATTTGTCTTCGCGGGCCACATAAAATGATGTGGAGGGTCAGATCTGGCCCTCGGGCCTTCAGTTTGATATCTGAACAACAGCAAGTTGAACAAAGCACAGTGAAACATCAGAGTGCTAACTACTAGCAGAGATGACTTTTATTTACCTACATACGTTTGTCTTAGGGTCTGTTTTTATTGCCAGAATGCTGCAAAATCTCCAGTGAGTATTTCCGAGAAGTGCTCAGCTTGTCACCGTATCAGCATTTACTTCGCAATCATTCAAGCAATTCGTCAGAGAATTTGCTCGGACAAAGCCTTGCCGGTTAGGATGGACTATTCATACACTGTTGATGCTTTTGTTATGGTTTCCTGTTACTCGCTCCTAATCCCTCAAGAGATGATGTGTGGCAGTGATGGATACTGTTTCCTGTACGGTTTTACTAAGCCAGAGTCGCTCAGGCGTGTGCATAATGCAGGAGGACAGAGTGCTTGAATAAAATCATTCGACATATTGTCCTTGTTTGTCTCCTACAGGAGGGTAAACAATAGCAACATGATGAGGCTTCTGTTTTGTTTCAGTTAATATTTGTTTTATTTAAGAGGTGCCATTATGATGATGAGACACAGTTAATAAATAGATGGGGATAATTTTGCATTGATGTATGTTTAGTTAGTGAAAAGGGAGACAGAGTATTTTTCAGGGCGATCTTCCCCAGTTCCTCAAATAAAAAAACATTTAGACAGTATAAGATTGAAAGCCAATTCTTGTAATAGTAAACTAAAGTGAATACAAATATAGTTTATCAAGTTTTTTTTATGGGCAGAGAGGTGGGTGAGTGGTTAACACGTCTTCCTGAAAGTTTTGATGTTCAAGGTTCGAATTTCAGCTTCTGCCTGCCAGTGTGACGATTGCATGCTTGCATCGTGCTTCTTCGTGTGCTAGATTACCTGAAGACTCTAAATTGTCAAATTGTTCAAAAAGAAATAATATCTTTTCAAATTGTAAAACATGATAACTCCATTGCATAACGATTGAACCAAACTTTTCTTTGTACCATTATTTGCCCACTCCAACCACATGCAGTGTTTCAGTCTATTCTATGACAAGCATTCCGTTGGTGATTTGAAAAGGCAGCGATTTGAGACAAATTAGGATATATATAAGACTCCTTTTCTTTGGGAGCTAATAAAACGTGACATTATTCTGAGAAACTTGCTAACAGATTGGATCAAAGTCTAATTATGTACTTTCATTAATTTCCTCCTTTTCTGAGAGGGGGGGGGCGTTTTTCTTCTTGTCTTTCAGTTCTATTTTTTGTTCCTGGTTGTCACTTTACACACTGTCCTTTTTATTTTATCTCACGTAACTATCTTGAGAATGAGTTATGATATTGGATGGTTGGTTTGATTATGTTGGTCGCTGCTTTCAAGTGACCAGTCTCGAGTGCATTTCGCCAAGCTCCAACTCACATGTGACCCACATAATGGACTCCACATGGTATGACCCACCTTCTTTCTTGTAGAAGACCAATTCGGTCTTGAACTCACGCCGGTCGTCCAGGGCTCCTTGGATTTGGGCTGTGAAGCGGTCGCAGGTCTCAGGGCCGTACAGGAAGTGGCAGGCACAGCTCTTCTGCATGAGCTCGGCCCGAGCGTAGCCCGTGAGTTCGCAGAAGCCATCAGAGCAGTACACGATGGGGTAGAGTGACTGCACTTGGGCGTTTCCCAGTACGAAGTTGCTGTCTGAGACACAAGACAACAAATAGCACATCAAAATGCATTCCCATGTCAAATTCAATTGATCAGTCCATCAAACATTTACAAATGATTGGCCAAAGTCCAAGCAAGAACTACTGCAAAGCAAAAACACACAAATATGAGCGTTCTGAGTCATTAGTTTGGCAGCTAACAGCTTTCAACAAGCTGCTGACTTTTCTTCCTTCTGGTCACATTCACTTTGGTAAAATTAACTGATTTTGCCAAATCCGACTAACTCGACTTCATTTTAATGTCGCGTCTGTGAACCTTGACGACCTCGGCTGCGTGTTTATCTCCGTTATGTCTACACACTTTTGACTCGATAATTAGAAATCAGCATGCGTTCATGTGTAATTCTGCCGGTGCATTTTCTGTAAATAGCCTGCAGGCACAAAAATAAATGCAAAGCACGTTGAAACCGTGAAATCTTCTATTGTGTGTGTGTGTGTGAGTGCATGCGTGTTGTTGTGTGTGATAGCAGTTAATTCCAACACAGAACCTTTAATTGCTACTAAGCTCTGCCTCGTCTGTTTGTGAATGTTACAAACTACAGTCAGGCGGTAACAGACAAGTTAGCAAGCGACCATCATGAACAACAAAAAAGTCATGTCGTCTGAGAAGGCTGAGATATATAGTTCAAAGTCAAATATTGTTTGGGTCCTGCTGATCCTAATCTCCAAGGATCACAAATTTATTCAGGCAGGTAAACTACAAAGGTAAAAACACAGAGTAATCCCAGGTTTTTCCAGAGCCGGCATCTGATGACCGGGAGTGTGGCTGGATTCTTGTTGCCACGGAAACCATTCTCGTGTTCATTCCTCCTTTCAACACGTTTGTTCAGCGGCGGTTCAAATCTTCTTGTCACTTGCCTTCCATTCTTTACCTCTGCAACTAAGAAGTGGCATACTTGGTTTTAATGAACGTCTTGTCTGCTTGACACGTCCCTGACGGAGAGGTTAAAGCGTTTGTGATTGGAATGGCAAATGAGCAGTGCTGAGCCGACCTTGAGTGAAATTTATACTTGAGAGCCAAAGCCCTTGTACATTGTGTCTCGGGAGCTCATGTCAGTGTCCGCTGCCTTGGCAAATGTGAGAATTATTCATGGTGTCGGGCCCAAAGCCCTCTCGGAAAAAATACCCGATACTTTGCTCCTGGTGCCAGCGCCGCAAACACCTAATCAGTCATGGGGAAAAGATGACAATTCCTGGTTTTCCAGCTGTAGCCGAGGCATGCAGTAATCATTTTCTCCAAGAGCTGTTTCAGGAACATGTGATCGGAATGAGAATAGGTCGGGAACAACATTGGTGTAGAGGTGTTAGGAATTCTTGGATCTACTTGTCTACTTCATGGTTCTTTCTAAAAGGCAATTGGGTAATCTGTCATTTCATTTTGTCATAAAATATGGGCAAAGTTTCATCGAATTTTAAACTAATGACCAAAGCTCAATTCATGCGTCCCGCAAAATCAATCGCCTTGACCCCGAGGTAATCAAATGAATATTATTCGAGGTACAGCTCAGTCGCCACACTGACCCCTCAGTCGAACCCGTCAACTGCTTCTTGTTGTCATGACAATCATGGCGTTTTCGATAAATACTGGAAGGTGTTTCACTTCTGAGGTGTGATTCTCATAACATCAAGTCCCACGAGATCTCGTGAAATATTGCGTGGGGTAATTAAATCGGGTTTGTGTGGCGGTGACCTCTGCCTCAAGACACGGCACTTCCCCGCTTGAGACGACGGTGGCGCAGGGAGACTTGAGTCTCTTCTTTTCCAAGCGTATCAGTTAATCAATTTTTGCTACCTCTGCTGCGGAATGTGTATTTCATGTGAATTTACGATGGCTATTAAGGCCTGATGGAAAATACAGACTGACACTCTTATGGAAAGGTTAGGAGAAGAAGAGAAGCTACTCAGTTGTTCATTGTAACATAATGATGTAAGCGCTACAGTTTTATACAGAAAGTGTGTTAGTATAACATTATCGGACTGAGTCACATATTGTCAAATGGTGAACTCGGGTCACTTTTAATGGACTGCTGTGGAGAGTGGTGACCGCTTCTGCAAAGGGGGCATGCTGATGGAAGTCCACATCCAACACTGGATTTATTTGTGTTTTTTTCCCCAGACGTACTCCTCCAGACAAAACGCGTTACCTCACCAATAATTTGTAAAGGTGGGGAAGTGCTCAAAGTAGAGCTAATGTGGACCATAATGTACTGAAATAAATGATTGACAAAATTGGATTGGTAATGTGGCCCTTTTTCTTTTTTTTGGGGGGGGGGGGGCGTAATCCTGGTATTCAATAAGGCCCACATGCCGAAAAAAAACACAAAAAATAAAACTCTGAGGTGCAATTCATTAAACAGTAATGTACTGTGAATGCCTTTGAACACTGGAGAAATTGAAACTTCACCTTTTTTTAGCAATAGGGCTCATATGGACAAACCCACACATGGCATTTATATCTTCAGTGTATTGATCCTCTGCACATATTGGTTCTAGGCTAGATATGAATTTCGAGGGCTCCCTCAAAGTGGCTTTGAAGGTACTAGCTTTAAAAGGCAGACATGTACGTTTATGTGTGTCTGCTGATGCCCTTTAGACTAGTGAGTCCCAACCTGGGTGTTGTGGCATCCTAGTGTGCTGTGAGAGATCATCGGTAGTGCTCAAATTTGACTTTGTTTGTAATTTTAAATCGATCCAGTGACGTAGTGTGACAGGCAGAAGGATTAACGTCTTTTTGTTTTATGTCAGAAGGTACAATAAATCCTTACTAAACCTGTTGCTTTTCAAACAACTGAATAAAATGGCTTCCCACGAGTATACCAGTCAGCTTTGTGTTTAATTAAACAGGAGTAAGTCACTTTGTCAGAAAATTGAGATATAATTATCAGAATATTTTCATTGCAATGACACTTCTGACTTGTGGTTGCCTTGGCTCAATAAACACAGGGACACACTGCTTTCGACTCCACATCGTGCAAACAATTACGAGGACACGAAAGCACCTCAAAGATGCCGTGTCTTTAAATGGTCAACATCGGTTTATTAAGCCAAGAGACACTGATGATCGGTCGCTGGCAATTGAGTCAACAGACTGGAGGCTCTTTTGTAGGATCAATGCAAGATTATCGACACTTGGGCACACATTATGAGTTTAGGAGATAAAAATAGCAAGCATGTTGGGACATTGACTTATGAGGCCTTTAAAAAAGAAAGCTTTACGAGTGATGAAGGAAAAACACACACACGTATATAATTATTATTTTTTTTTTACTAGCCACTAACACTGAGCGCACTTAGCTACACATATCTTTAATATGTGTATATTTTTCATTCTTTTTCTATTGTCCAATTAAAAATGTATGACTAGGAAAGGCACATTTCCATTCCTTAACAAATCAGCAGTATCAAAAACATGATACTTCCGATTTGATATCAAACAGAGCGGCAGTGGAAATAACCAAAACGGAAAATGAGGACAGATGCATTAATGACTTCAGCGGATCTCATTCATGTGCTTTCTCCATATTGCCTTTCAGTAAACACATCTGTTAGTGACATGAAGGGTCCTCGAAGTTCCCGTGGGAGACAATTTGTGTTTTGTCAATGTCATCCACACTCCAAGTGCTCATATGACTCAGTGCCACCAACCACAACAGCAAACAAACAAGGAGGAGATTAACAAGGTCAAGTTACCGTCGAGCAAAAATTATTTAAGCCAATTAACAAAATTTAGTAAAGGGGTGGGGTGGGATAAATAGACACCAAGGACTTCTCTAGAGAGAAATATTCCACATTTTCAATTGAAGATTATTTTCATACACTAAAAATAAAGTCGTATTATTTGAATGTTTTCCACATAATGTTACAGCTTTATTTTTGTAAACGTTAGTTTCATTTTAATATTACGACCTCACAATATGTTGTGGTGGCAAACTTCAAGCTTCACTTTCAGGGATGCTTGTTGGTTAAACAGTAATAAGAATGTAAAGTAGCTGCCAATGTGCGGTTCCGCTACTTCCCTCACCCACCTGATGTTGTCTTCATACGTGTGTGTGTTGATGCGTGCAATTCTTAACTGTATGGAAGGCTTTGGCGGTAATGGCGTTCAGTCTCCTGGGACACACATGATAGCTGCCACACTGATGAACTCTTTAACCTGCAGCTGAACCCTCCCTGAGGCTCGCACACTTCACCACTCATGGCAGGACTTTATATCACCTCTCTCATTATGACCTGCATTTTAATGCACTTTGGTATGTCAGCTAGTGACAGGGGGGGGACTACTTTTACCACATGGGAGGATCTCATAAAAATGTGGAGTACATCCTTTATGACTTCACTCTTGTAACATTTTCGTGACTTAATTTTCATGAGATGTTGCATTTTACTTCATCATATGAGCATGGTGACTGGCAGGCAGACTTGTTTTTACCGAACGAGAAGTTTTCTTAAACGCACATAATTGTTATTCAGATTTTCTGTGGAAAAATTCAATAACAAAAATTACGTTTCTTGTAACCATATGAGTTTTTCTTTTTTCAAATACATTACCACAATGCACTTTAAAAAAAGTTTAATTTGAATTTTATAAGGCTCTAACAAAAAACGATTTGAATCAGAAAATTTATTTACAAGATGCGAGTAAATCAACCAGAACTGAATGGAATTGTTATACTTTAAAATCAAGCTCTCCTCGAAATGTATATAATTTAATAAACAAAGTTATCTCACCTGAATTCAGTCTATTGTCACAGATGAGGATGGTATCAGATGCTGTGACAGCACATTGCTAAATGAACCGGCCCCGGGCTCCGTTTGCAGGCTCATTCAAGTGGCTGATTCATGTGTGTTTTCCTTTTTTTTTTTTTTTTTTTTGGTGTCGATTAGCTCATGTTCCTGTTCAACTAGCCTGACAGCAAGTTACGGCTGGACTGAGTGGTCTAATTAGCTGTGTCCATGTCTACAAACTAAAAAAAACAAAAACTTGTCAACAGCCACTCTGCTCTCTGCAAAGCCTAAATGTTTTCTGCCCTGTTGGCAGATAAAATGCATTGATTTTGTTCTGTTTCTACTGGAACTTCACTGTCAGCAGTGAATCATACGGTGAGTGAGGAGAGGCTGTTGCATTTATTTGGTTAGTACCAAATTGTTCACTTTCACTATAAGCAGGATAAAATTGGCTGAAAATTTAACCATATAAATTAGGGGGAAAAAAGAATTTTTACATTTTTTTTATCACGATTGCAAGTAAACTTTTCTTTTTTAAATCAGCATGAAAAATACATCTAGGGATCAAAATTTACAGCTGAACAATCAAATACAGTATATGATTCATGTTTCCAAAATAAACAGCAAATGAATAAATAAAAAGCTACAATAAGAAAATAAAGAGGGAATCCGGTACAGAATTATGCTCTTATGGATAGCACCATCGTGTGTGTGTGCGGGTGTGTGTGTGTGTGTTTGTGCATTCATGATCAGCTTGACCACTTAATGAGCTGTTAATGCTACGACTGGGTGCACACAGACACACACACACACACACACACATGCACACACACACGCACACACGAATATGCCTCAAACATGTGTGTATAGGTGCATGTGTTCCCCTCAGCAAGCAGCTTTGTCTCCCAAAGACACCAGCGAATGTTGCCTGGCGACAGGTATCAATTGTGGTGCGTTTCCTTGGAGATGGTCGAGAGGGTGGGGCATAGATGAGGAAAACACAGTGCCTTGTCCCCTTCGCCCCAATCCCAAACACTGGAGTGATCAAGTGGAAAAAAATGTATTGGAAGAAGAATAGAAAAAGTTCACAAGAAGTTGCAGGATTTAAAGGTGTGTGTAGCGAGAGACCTCTTTAAAGGACAAACTTCCTCCTTGTCTCACCACTCAGACATCAATCAGACCATTCAAAATTGGAGGTTACCAAAATGTTTTAACCGGCTATACAGCTCCAAAGTGAAAGACGGATGTCTTGTACAGCAGCTTGGACAATAACTGTCACCCTGCATTTGCAAAGGCAGTCATTTTCAAGACCGGACAGATTTCTCCGCTAGTTGGAATGCAGATACATTGCTCTTCTGAGTAGTGGAAGAGCATATTTTGCAGCATAATACTACCTAAGGACAAAAAGGTGAAGAATTCTAAGTGAATGCAAAAAGCCCAATTGGAGTGACATTGAGTAAATCATCAATATCTGTTCATTCTAAGTACATGTAACATGAACATTCTAAATGCTAAAAGTGTAAACAAATGTATTGCTTATTATTCATAAAATATATTTGCACACACATTCCCACACACAAACAGACGCACACATAAATGCACGATTATCTAGCTGTCATCATGAAGACATAATGGATCCTCTCCCCTCCCAAATATCCATCTCAATAACACATTAAGCCCAGACCGCAAATCGATTCCTACCCGATTCCAAGATGAACCAGAATGAGCATTTAGAAAATCCCAAAGAGCTCTAACAACCGTCTGTGGTTTTGAATTCAAAGTGCTCATTGCGCAAAAACCATTAAATAAAAAATCCACTGAACATATTACCGATCACCAAGTAAAAAAAAAAAAGTCTTTAGATTTACCAGTTTATTTGCTTTACAGTCAACCTATTCATAGTGTATTGTATATAGTATAACTGACGCAGATTGGAATTATTTGATTAAACCCTAAAAATTCTTCCTAAAAACACCAAAAATGGAAAACAAAATGATTAAAAAATATTTGCAATGATATGCAATCAATAACTTCATTGGCTGATTGGCAAATTGTGATATCATAGCTAATATCTCTGTAATATCTTTTACACTTTCAACAATGATCATACAATTTTCTTAGCATGAAAACTTTGTAAACTTGTTGGGAAAACAGCAATTTGCAGGTTTACAAGTATCCCCAAACTGTTTACATGCAGACTCGCATCCACGCAAACACACGCACGCAGTAATTAACAAGTCTTGATCGATTTATGCAATCAGCACCTTTCCAATCGAGCGATACATAAGCCACACAGGCCTGAGACAGCAGTTATAAAAACCAAGGTGTCGCCTCGTACGAAACCTACACAACTTTAGTAGAAAGTTTTAGCTCTGGCCACATAAGCCTCACCCACTTGCAGTCTATTATCGGAACACGGACTCATCGTAATGGGCTGAATGTTCTCTGCATACCTTGGCTTGGACCCAGTCGTAGCATTAACAGCTCATTAAGTGGTCAAGCTGATCACAAACGCACAAACACACACACACACACAAAAGCACAATTGCTTGCACCATGGCAACACCCCATTGGATAGCAAAGGCCACACGCCTATCCCATCTGAAATAGTCAATGTGTTTAGAAGAATGTTTCCTAGAAGAGGCAATAAACTGTTGCAATCTGACCTAATGGCTCATAAATACACAGGCACACGCACGCGTGCGCACACACACACACACACACACACACACACACTAGTCCAGCCATTTTCAGGACGACATAATGCATCTACTTGTTCCTCCAAATATTGAACTGATTAAAACATAAAGCCCTGCCCGCAAATGAAGCCCAACCCAATTACAAGATGGCGCAGAAATAAAAAGCATTAAGGCAACCTCTAACTGCCCTAACGACCGTTAGTGATCCAAAGTGCTCATTCAACATTAATATGGTATCTTTTTTTCATTCAGGGTTTTGCACGGTTCACAGCCAGAAATGTAATAAATGAAAGATACGAGCTGGAAAAAAAAAAGGTTTAACGTAGTGACTGCATGGCCCTCAAAAATTGTTCATAGAAATGCAATCAGACAAGGCGGAATTGGGCTGTTTCAGGGTAGAACTGGTGCAATAAGGGCATTTAATCAATTGTGCTTACAGAGCATCCACCAGTGCAGACGCCTGAAACCCTTCAGGTGGTAACGATGTTCATCTATGGAGTGTGTGGCATTTTCTCATGGCACAATTTGACTAAATGACTCAAAGGGCTGCCACGGAGAGGAACTAGGTGGAGCTAATGAAACTCAGTAGAAACTGTGAAAGAAATAGCTTGTGTTTTGAAATGAACACGTGCTGGAAGGAAACGTGATGGATGACTTTAAGAATCAATTGTGACCACCTGAAATGAGTCCCAGGGGGTCTGAGATGTTACAGAAGAGCTATGAAACAGGTACAAGAGGGAGCATGGGTGGAAAAGGTGACCGTAATGTTGCCCATATGTTGAATCCTTTGTGGAAAATAATCACAGTTTAGTTTTACAATGGGGTCAAGCGAATTGTAATTCAAGGTCCACTTAAAGGCTAATTTGATGTCAAGAGGGCTTGACAAGTTGAACGGCTACTTAGCAGGGTTAAAGATGGAATTGGGGAACTTATATATATATGCTTTTACAAAAAATGCTGCAGTCGAGGTGAACTACGTTATAACTATGCCCATATTATCCTCCATATTATCCGTATATGTATAATAAACATTGTTGGGGGCTAACAATTTATACGGTAATATATTATTATGAATTGTAGAAAAAGAAGTGTAAGATACGATTTTGATAGGATTTGAATGAATTGGCCATTAATCGCAATGTACAAAATAAGAATCGCTCTGATTGCCTGTTATCTAGCAAATGCAAATGAAGGCCATAAAGCTTGTTGCAGCATGTTCAAAGAAAGGTCACAGTATGGCAACCAAAAAAATATGACCTTTCAATTCATTTTAGTGGACAGTAGTGGAGGAGTAGCTCAGTCTGTGACGATTTAGCATTGCAAGGAAAATGGATGCGACAGTGGCTTGGAATCACAAAAGAAGATGATTTGTTTTGAACAATCCACATCATTTAAAATGATAGTGACATCATAAATGAGTGGCTAAGATAGCTTCAAGGACAAATTGGCGACTTGCATAAAAATTGGGGCCAACCACTTTTAAGGAAAGAAAAATATATTGGTGATGGAAATCACCATTCATTTGATTCATTAAAAGGCCTGACACCACTTATACCAAAATCTGTTCACCTAGAAATGTTCTCAACCCAACTCGAAAGTCCATAAACCCCAGGACCATGTACAACTCCAGCTGAGATGGGGTTATTTGGATGGATGGAGTGCTCCCGCATGCAGGTTTGCAGGTATAGCAACCATTGATGAGACGCGCACTTCTCACCGCAGGAAATCAAATTGCAAACCAAGTGCAGAGCCACCAAGCTGGTTGATCCTGTTTTATATGGTGATCAAAATGCAATAACACAAACAAATAATCTCAAGTAAAGCTGCAAGTAGCCCCTGTAATGTTTTTTTTTTACTCATTCACTGCCATTGATGGCTATAGAAGTCAAAGATAATTTGAACTGGTGTGAGTGAGTTAATGGGCAATTTTGAAAATGGTTTTCCAATTTTGACACCATTACACTGAATACACACAATTGCATCAGCCCATCTATCTGGGACACATGGGTACAATTTGAAGTCCTTGTCCTGATACAAGCACTGGAATTAACCGTCAAACCAAATTGGTTGACTTTTTCGTAATCCGAGGTGCTAATGTTTGCTTGGTGCTGCTTTTGGGGACAGAGGTTGTGATCAGACTCCTAAAATCCAAATACATTTTCCCATCCCAAGACTTCATTCAGACCAGAAGATGAACTTTGTCCGGATATTCTCTGTTGAGCTGTCTTCATCACTTTTTGTTTTATGCGTGTTTTTATGTCCTTGGCACCTGCTGAAATTCCACTAAAAATTGGACAAAGTCGATAGAGGAGACTTTGCGGCTTCCCGCTGTTCATGCTGGCCTTCTCCCATGACCTTTCTTGGCACTTTTCTGAGTTTAATTTCAATATAAATTTTTTCCTTTCCCGTTTCAGCACCACAACATTCAACGGCATTATGACAATCTGTTCTGGGACGCCGGGCAAACTTCAATGTGGTAGAAGTTTTGAAAGGCAATTTCTCATTGAACTCTATTTCATTTGACATTTTATCCAAAGTCCAAGCTGTTACATCCGAATATCTTCACTGACAGCACAGGCAACGTTTATTAGTGCGAACATACACGCACGAGTTAAAAGGTTTAATTACACCGGTCAACAACTAGTCAACATCTTCACTCAGCAATCCATCTTGTCAAACAACACAAGCAGATGGACTCAAATGCATGACCCCAGTCACAGAAGATCAAAATCAAAGTCCTTGTTCAATATTAGCCAGAAAGAGCCAAAAAAGAAAGAAATTGAAGAAAATTATTAAAAGAAATGAAGGTAGCAACAGCGATAAACTGCTAAATGATAAACAATTAGGACTTAATTGAAGCAAATTTGCCTCTTAATATAACAGGAACATTTGACAATGAGGTGATCAATATGCTGCGACTAATTAAATTAGAAAATGAAGACTTGCCAGCAAGAGGGGTCAGGTAAGGAAATAAAACGGGGGGAAGCAAAATGTAAAGCGAATCTGCGTGAAGAGATTATTAGGTGGTGCTGGTAAAATCCCTTTGAAAACATCAATGAACGACACTAAAAAGAGAAAGAGTGAGAAGTAATGAGGGAAATGGTTTTGGATGCTGCAGCAAATTACTAATGGAAGTGAAAATAGGCCTCGGGAATGTCTTTTGAACCAAAGTCCATCCCAAAATGTGACAGACACAACAGACATGCCTTTTTTTCCCTCGGCAGTCTCTTATGACAAGTCTTTTTTTTTTTTTTTTTGGGGAAAAAAAAAGTTGTCATTTTATAAGCATGAAGTCGTAATATAGCAGAATCATGAAGAAGTTGGACAGTCCTATCTCAATGGCTGATCTGGTTATGTTCCTTTTTTTGTGGTTCAATCTTATTTTATAAATAAATAATAAATATAAAAATGGAAAAAGTTATTCTTTGCTGAAAAAAAGGCAACATTTTATTTTGTTCTTCCATGTATGTATCTTGGAAAAACATTGTGAAAATTGAAAAGGTTAAAGTAATTCCATGGAAAATTACTTACTCAGAAGAAGCTAAAATTATATATAATGTGGACAAAAAAAAAAAACACTACCACTTAAGATGTTAAAGGTGGCCTGCAGAAAAGGTCGGAAACGGCTACTTTTCTTTACTTGAGCATGAAAATTCAAACAATTTCTGATGAGATGTTTCATTGGCCTTTTTATCGCCTAGCCTTGTCCCTGGCTGTCTACGAATCAAGTTCGGATGGAGGCGGTGTCAGTCATTCTCAAGACATTAGTTTTAGATTACAGGAGATGTATGCCATGATAGTGCTACAACAGTATGACACATGCTCCATTCATCAGAGTGAGGCCACCTCCAGCAAGTCCCAACACTAATCACGCAGTCAAAGCCCGACTCACGAAGAGAATAATGTGCAGCCTCACCGGGACAACATGATGGATGGTCTGGGAATGATGAACAGGGTCTTTTCCATAATGTGTTGCAATGCACTTGATTTATAACCACGCGTACCCTGGCTTGACGAGTTACCTGTCTCATTAACGTGCTATCACTACTACCTTTGTGGATGGTTTGCTGGCTGGCTGGAAAGAACGTTGTTCATTCTACAAAGTTGGATCAGTTTGTTTGCAAATAGAGGTCATGCATTAATTCAGGAGCTGATTCTATCTGACATTGGGCAAGATTTGATTGGCAATCAAAATGGGCTGGTTGCCAGACATATACGAGAGGAACGCACATATGCGCACCCTAAGGATGCTTGAGGGGGTATGTAGTCGTCCGTCCGTCCGTCCGTCCGTCCATCCATCCATCCATCCATCCATCCATCCATCCATCCATCCATCCATTTTCTACCTCTTAACTTCATTGGTAATTTAATTATTAGTTTTAGCTGTTTGACCTTAATTCTTCTGTATGGGCAAATAGACCAAAAATAAAATTGATAAATACAAATGGACATTTTCACTATAATTATACTTAATTTTACTTTGTTTTATAAATATAAAATATAGTTTTCGTTTGTATTTTGTTAATGTTTATTTAAATGTATTTTTTAGTTTTCGGCAACTTTAATAACCTTGACATTCTGGTCTCACCCTGAACCAGTTCGATCTATAAAGAAAAAAAGTCATTCTAAATCTGACCAGGATTTGTGAGCAAATTGGTTTTGATCCTCTTGCAACGTGTAAGCACATAAAACTGTGTTTCACAAGACTTCAGACGAATGGCTCCGGTTTAACCCACTGACACACAATTAATTCCTTCCATCTGAGGCAATGAGGAGTGAAATGGACCTCTTCTTTTCAAAGGTCCACTCTTTTAAAAAGGAGTGCAAGAGATTGGTGTACCTTTTCCTCAAGCAATTCAAGTCTTCAACCAGGCGTGCAAGGGACCAATTGACGGACGGCACTTTGCAAGCTCTTAAATAAACTGCCCTTTTCCAAGGCGCCAAAGGAGTTAATCGGGATGCCTGCTGGTGCTTTTAGACTTGTATTAAACTGTATGTTCACACGTGAATGCAATAACTTGAATTTGATGGAACAAATTACATACGGAGATGTAATCACCCATAAACATATTTCAGCATGTTTCATTATTGCTTCAGATACATTTGATGACACGGCAAAATCGGTGCATTTAACGGGAGATGTTTGATTTCTGTTTAATCGTAAAAGATGAAAGTGGTGATGAATAATGATTTAGGAAGACTATCCAATGAATGCTTATAGACATCTTATGTTAATTTGGAGTTTAATTTTGGATTGCTGCAGATGAGCGGAGTGGTGCCAGCAATGCGGGAAGGAGGGGCAGAATTATGGGTGACAGCAGAAAATAAAGCAATCACTGGGGCAGAGAGAGACTAAATTAAAAAAAGGGGGGAGTCTGGAAAATATTCAGATTTGTTGGAACGAAGAAAAACGACAATTCTATGAAGCCTTGTCGTTTGCCAGGTGCTTGTCAAAGACCATTTGGTCAATTCTGACATCAGTTGCGCTTTGGTGAAAAAACAATCACAGCCTTTTTAATCTAATAACAGTTGGCTCGATGTCATAATAAAATACATTGAATTAAACAGAAGGTAAATTCAAAGCCTGTTGGGCTATATTTCAGGGTATGGCTTCACGAAAAGACAATAAAAAGAGTCCCAGCAACCTGGCGCAGGATGCAATTTACAGGGAATTCATTTAAGGTGTTTCAGTCATCAGCGTCAGTGAAATGATGAAGCACAGTATGATGAATTGTCATCATATTGAAGCAAACAGAGAGTCGCCAACGCCACAGCGGAACCACCATTATCACAGCACAGCTCTTTAACTTCCCAATTCCCGCCGCCTTTCGGGGATGATCATCCATTCCAATGAGAGGATATGCTGTTGTGCTTCTCACAGTAATATCTGGGAAACAGAGCATTTTTCCATCTTATGCCTTCCCTTGGTGCTTTCTGGCGCCAAATTGTGTGCTTCTTTACGAAGAATCCTTATAAATAATTCTAGTCCGGTCTAGCACTAAAGCCAGTTATTTTATTCTTTGACCAAGCTCATCATTTCCCAAAAGAGAGAGAACAAGACCCTGACAGGGTTCTGGGTTGAGAAAACAATAGCACCATTTGGGTGCATTTCAGTTTGAGATTGAAGTGAACAGAGATGGCAAAGCATTTGTCGGGCACCATGCCCAGGCAACAGCTTGACGACAGTCAATACAATAGGCAGAAGGGGGAAAAAACAAATCGTAAAATGCTGCAATAAAGACGCAAGCTATTTGTTCGGTAAGTTACAACAACATTTACACAGGGTAGTGTAACATTTTAGTTACTTTGATAGGATGAAATGAAGCAGAGGGGTGCGGTTATATCTTCATTAATACTTCACACAAATTGATCAGCTGGCAGATATTTTGATGCAAAATTGATGAAGTAATCATTTGCTGATCGTCACCGTCACCGATCAGCTCCCCAATTAGGATATTACAGCAAACACAATCTCGTTCACTTCAGGGACGTTCTGTGCGGCTATTAATAATTGAAGGTTTCACAGCATATACAGTCGATTTATTTTTATTTAGGCTGAACTTAAAAGACACCACCTTACAGAACAATACAGTTAATAATGGCCGTCTCCACTTAGCTGAAGATCTCTGTTCAAGCACTGGTCAGCACTATAAGTGATGGCTACTTGCTGAGTCTGAAGTCGAAGCAAGTGTGTATACAGCAATGGCATGGATTGCGTTTTCACTAACTGAGGCACTGCATTGTCACCAAGCCACTGAATAACGCAATTGGTAAATCGGTGTCGCACATCCGTGCATGTGGCGCATGCGGCAAACGCAAGTTCACTATTAATGGAGTCAACTCTCATACGTTCATTAATGTGACAATTATCAAGAGTGAATTGCTTGGCTTGATCAAGTTATAGCAATAAAAAATCTACAAAGGACTCAATGTTCTTATTTCTTTTCCTCTGGTTTGTAAAATCCACAGAAAGCGTGAAATATACATATTCGTGACTCGGCAAGTACGCCGTCCCATTTCCAGTGACCTGTGCTAAGTCTTGACCCCATATTCTCAGAGCTTGCAGATCAATAGTCATTTCTTTTACCACCTTTTCCTGTGTGACCCAATATCCTCTGTAATGCCCTCCAGGCAAGGCAGCTTATTGTCGCGTGGATGGCCTCCCTTTTATTCTCATGTCGGGATTCCTGGGGGGATTTTGCATTTCCCGCGGTGGCTGAAGAGTGGCGAAAATGGAAATGATGTAAGAAGCCATTACCCTTTTATCATGACCCCCCCCCATAACACACATGCCCTCACACTATGTACAGAACGGTGCAAATATTGCAGACTATTCTGATTTGCACACCAAATGTTTGCCCTTCATAGAGATAACATAGTAGGAAAAGCCCATCTCCTGTGATAATCATAGACCTCCACGCAGTGATGTGGAGGTGTGTGAGGAGTCAGAGTGTGGTCCTGTCAAGAGTTGCCAGCGCCTTTAAAAAGACTGAGGTCACCAGTCGATGTTAGTCTTTTCAAGTTATTCAATATAATTGCAGTCAAGCAGCCAATATCGTCGGCTGGCCATCCACACAACTCAAACCAGGAGTGTTTTGTGATTGAAGGAGCCACAGGCAAACTTCAATTGTTTTTATAAAGAATCCTGAGGGTTGTTGTTATTCCCTAAGGCTTTGCAGAGAATATGTGCGTGAAATCAATAAACATTCAAAATCACAAAAGACAGCTTACCGAGTACACTGAAATTAAAAATAGTTCACCAGTATGACCAAACGTCATTTGGGGGATTTTTTTTTTTTAATGTATTAACGTCTTCAGATCACTACAAACAGAGCATATTCGAAAATGAATCCTAACACACTGAACTATAAACATCAAATTGTTTCATGTATTTGGCAGACACAAATGTTAAACGAACAAGCCAATTCTCTCGCACTTTGCATTTTGAAGCTCAATTGCAACTGTGTTGATCATCTGGCTCCAGTTAAATATTTTTCTTCTTCTTTCTCATCCTTGACTTTGGAATCATGTCTCAAAGGTCCAGCCATGAAACGGGCTGTGTTTTCGCTGAAACATCAGCCAAATAGCCTCAAAGTGATCTTCCCCATCCTCCTCTATCAAATCTCAATCCCCAAAGAAGGCAAACACATGAAAGCACTTTAGCATCCGTGCAGATAATCAAAGGACTGACTTCTATTCAGGACAGTTTAGCCCAAAGTGCACTCATTATATATTTGCCTATAATGAATCAAGAGATAGGTTTATTGATTTTGAAAGCCGTTATTTTTATAATGCATGAAATGGGGAGATTTTGTTTGCATTGTCTGGAGCCACAAAGGCGATCCACATAAAAGCATGACAAAACCAAACTCTATCTAATCAAAACAACGTCGGTCCTCATACAAAGTCATCATCCCACTGCTTCTATTAGAGATCATCTCTCGATACTCTAAAGTCCCTCTGAGAAAAATACATCCAGACGCAATGCCGCAAAACAATGGCAAAAATAATACGCGTGCTAATATTTTCCTCTCCTTCAATATGACACCATCCACGCACTGCAATCTGCAACACAACATGGAGACAGAGAGCATAAAAAGACTAAGAAGAGCCTGACCACATGTAACCATCTGGTTCAAATTAACTCAAATCCACAGTAACTAATAACTCAATTGACTGATTTCAAGAGTGAGTTCCCAATTTTCCCCCGAAAGTCATATTTGTTAAATCTATCATTCTGATGTGACGATTGCACATAAGCATTTAATGAAAGAAAAAAAAAACCCTGCCATCTCTGAGCCTCTAATTTGATTTGGCAAAAACCACCGCAACCGAGGAAAAACAACCAGCCAGAGACAGAATGCATGGCTCAACAATTTGTCATGCACTCAGGGGCAGACTCCAAATAGATGAACCTCCACAGGTCACAATGATAGTTTTGACAAATATACCAACACACGATTCTAGGAAAATAACCGCACACCCATAAGCAGTGGGTCCCAATATTTTTGTTCGTACATTGTACCGTATATAGCATGTTAACCTTTCGCTTCTAAGGCGGAAGGAGTCATCGTGTGGGTCTACGTGTTTCGTGGGCGAAACAGGCGGGTAGGTGGACAACCAAAGCCCTACCGACAGTGTTCCCATGACACTCAGTTGACACATAGAGCGGTGCACCACAAACCGTATGGTTGCCGGGTGGTGACTATAAGGATTGTGCAATACATACAATCACACACAAATACACACGCACACACGCCTCAGCTTCACTTTGGATCAACATCAAAGCTCTTCCACCCCCAACGTTCCTCCTGTTGCTGCAAGCGACATTCAACACATCATACTTAACATTCCTCAACATGCTTGCATCATCCCTAATTCTGTCCGTCTTTGTTCTTCTGGTTTAAATTAAACCTCAACCTGCTGTTGCTGCCTTGGCACGCTGAGCGCCATGGCAACGTGGACATCTCTACCAGATTGTCACTATGACTTGGGTGAGAACTGGAAGAAAAGGACTTTTTTGGTACCAGTCAACAAATGCACAGTAAAAATACACCTTCCGATGATGGTTCTTCAAGATGTTGTTAAAGAGGAAGCCAGGTCAAACGTTTTCTGTACAATAATGAGTTCTAAGAGCTCCCACATGAAAGATTATTGTAAAGAAACATGTTGACGTAACCCCTTTAAGGATAGTTTGGTTCCTTTTAATGATAAAAAATATCAGATAATAAACAATGTGACATCGTTCTCTCCTCTTATTGTTTGCAAGAATTAAACGCGATTATAAATATGCAAGGTAGAGAAGAAATGATTTGATAGCTTTAAATTAAGAAATGTAGCAAGCCTTTCAGATTTTACTTTTTAAAATTAATCAACAGTAAGTTTTCAAAACTTCTATTAAAATGTCTTAAAAATGCCACGGACACAATCCATAACTGCTACCATTGGTTTATTTTGTTCAAGTTTGATTAAAAGTGTATTGTCGTTCTTTATTCCTTCAACATAATTCCCTCGGTTTCTCCAAGCCTTCAAGTGTAAACGACTGAGTGTACAAAACAATCAGCTTCCAGCATACTATAAAAAGTGTCTTCTGATTAATTCTCTAGTACTTTTGTTTCTAATGAAATGATTATTAGTCTGATTAGAGCTTTTCATTTCCCTCTTTGCCTTCGTTAAATGTCTTTGCATCTGTACTGACGGGGGAAAAAAAAGGAAATAAATCCAAAATGCCTCCAGGATTGCCTTCATCTATGAAACCCAGGGCCCTTCGAATGCTTGTCGCCGGAAGCATTGTTGGCTTCATTAAAATGCAAACTATTGACTAGCTGCCTTTTGTTGATCTGACCTGGCCGTTCCTAAAGGAATTCATGTTAAATTGGATTTTAAGGCCATGAAGAAAGCAGTATTACTGGAAAAACAATAAACTGGATTTGGGGGGATTTAATGCCGTGATATAAGTCTTCAACACGGTGATGTTTTCATTTTTAAAAGGTAAAGGGGTGACATCCCAACTAATACTTAACTCAATGAAAACTGACTTTAAATGGCATTTTCCAACCACACATCTTTTTGAATATGTTTTCCTTGATAAATACAAAATAACCAAAAAATCCCAACACATATCCCAGAGTTTTGATATTTTTATGCTTAGAAGTAATCACAAAATTTCTCAAGATCTCACGTGACGTCATGAGGAGAACATGCAAACTCATGAGTCAAGAGCCGAGCTCTCAACTGTGAGGCAGATGTGCTAACCGCTAGTGCACTATGTTGCCCCAATATAATAAATATGGTTTTAAAAATGATTAAACATCAAATCTATTTAGTTTTTAGCATTTTGGATATTCTCTACTTTGTTCCCTGTGCGACTATTCTTTTTATTTTTCGATGGTGTCATTGAGCAGAAATGGGCACACTTATAAAAGGAGATTTGGATTCTTACCAAGAACATTCGACATTCCATTTTTCCTGATGATTCAGTCCTATGAAAGTGTGAAGTTATTATATGATGCCTGTCTTTGTGGATTTTATATTGTTGAATAAAGTAGGATGTTGTTTTTTTAATCTCTTATCCTTGGTGCGAATCTCGCATGTTGCCATTCTCTTTCAGGTTTTTTATCAAAAGCGCAACTCTGAATCTAAATTTAATCTTGTTGGCCCCCATGTTACTTCAAAAGGTGGCCTCTGCACTCCGCATGGTGGCATGCCGAGCGTTTGGCAGATTTGTGTGCACAGAAATGCTCCCCTTCTTGGGTTTCAGAACATTGTGCTAAATGAAAGATATTTTCAGCAGGTAATCTAAAAACTTGCTTCATGCCCAAACATCACCCATTTAATGACATTTTCATTTATATTGTTTATCAATTATGTATGAATGCTTAGATTGCATTAGATGGATTTACAACAACAACAAAAAAAATCTCCTGAACAACTTTTACGAAAGCCAAATGTGTTAGTCTTTCCACATTCCGGAGTCCTCTCAGCTCCATTTACGGTCCTACATGATAAATGAACATATTCTGGTCTCCTTTTAGATGACGTGACATTTTTCATTCTTTTGAATTCACCTGCACAAGTTCATCACTTTATTCCACATGAAATCATAAAATTGTTAATGGCAAGGTACTTGTTCATCATTTATATATTTCCTACTGAGACTTATTGGATTTAATAAAACCCCTACCTACCATGCAATTTGTTCGCCAGCCGCTCTGGAGGATGTTAGGCAGCTAATGCCTTTTCAATGCCTTGAAATTGTTGGATTTTTACTAATACATGAGGATTTGTCTAGACTCGAGCCCCTCTTACACAAAAGATCCTATAAAATATCTAGATCAAAGTCATAAGAGCCACTTATCCAAAGTGCCTTTTTTTTTTTAGCAACTGCTCGTACATTTATCGTATTTTTCCTTTTTTTTTTTTTTTGTGTGATCTTTAATACATTTCAATTCAAATAGTAGTGTGGTGTGAGATGAATTAGGATTATGGGTTCATTTATTCTTTAAGACACCATCAATGTACCTTGACACCAAGTACCTTCTACTGGCCAGATTTAATCCCGCTGGCCAGTAGAAGAAACCGATTCGATCAAAGCAGTGCACCAGTGCCAGAGTGACAGCCGCAGACATGATGCGCAGACAGATGGACAGACAGGTGGACAAACAGAGCAGCAGTTTGGCTGGACGAGCTGCCAGATGAATAGATAAACAGATGGACAGACAGAGAGGCGGGTTGGACTCATAAAACCAAAGGGAAACAGACGAACAGACTTATTTAGAAATAGATTACAAAACGATTGTGAGCGATTGCTATCTGATGCTCATTTCAGACCTGATGAGTCTCTTGACGCACGCTAGAATTGACACAGCGAAACACCACGTACGAGATGTGCACGCTCAAGGGTCAGATAATCTTTTAACCATGAGGCAAATTGTGGTGTTGCTCTTGTGGCTGTGGCTTACGGTTATCGTAGGTCTGAGAATAGGTTCACAAGAAGCATCAAATCGCTCATAATCTCACGACATTTTGGAATGAATGTACTCGTGATTATTATATTGCTGTTTCCACTGGATTGGAACAAGTTAAAACAATTTGAAATATAACCAAAAAATACGGTTGAAATACGTCCTTAAAGTCATAAATTGGAACTGACGTCACACGAGACGAATTTTTCAATTCTCAAGTTCAAGGATTCATTCTTCATGTTAAAGATAGGACTGTTGTTTTTTTTGTTCGGTTTGACTTGACTTTTCAGTGTCACACATTGTTCAGTTTACTTTTGTATTTAAAAGAGAGACTATTTCCGTCTTTCGTCATTTTAAATTAAATCATTCGTCTTTGTCATAACATTTTTACCTGGAGCCGTAGCATCCTCACTAGAGAAAATAATTCTGACTATGGTTCATGTCACTTCCAAAGAGCTATTTGTTTGGTAGATAAGATAAGTAGGAAGAAGGACACAAGAGCTTAATGTACCAGCGAACAGTGGTGACAATATTAATGAATGCAAATGAAAACAGTCAAGATAGCTCGCCACTACTCACTACCTACTGTCTTCTCCTCTATTAAGGCCTGATAAATATTCCATGTTGCTCCCTTTGTCTCATCTTTATCTGCCAGCTCCTTACATTCATTAGTATGGGCAATCTATCTGGTAAATGCCAAACCATTACTCCTTTGAGCATACACTTTAAACTAGTTTTAACTACTTTGAACTATTATTATTGCTCATTGCTATTCACTGTACTTATATAAGGCTCTTGTTTATATTATTTTGTTAGTTTTCATATATAGCATGTTTATTTGAAACAGCTATACTTGTGTTACTAGAAGTGTTTGTTTGGCATGCTTTTGCTTTGGGATATTTTTTTTTGTATATAAATAACATGCCAGTGTATTATTTTATAGTGAAATATATAGAAATCATGGGAAGTTTTTGTAGCCAACTTTTTCCCCACTCCTTTTGAACATGTAAACTGTTATGAATCATGATAACTAACTACTACTTTTTCTTTCTTCTAAATTTTTAGCTTTATCTTGCAATGTGTTTATAGGTTCAATAAAATCAAGCATTCATTTTTTTAAATTACAATGTTCGTATTAGTCAAGATCATTTGGTGATTTTGGCCCTCATAATCCATTCACTGAAAAAGACAACGTGTGGCCAGTTCACAGATCACATCGTCTTCAAAATTAAAAGAATCACAAACCTAAACCATACAAAGGATCATTTAATTCCACAAAATTATGGTGTAATTGAGCCAGCACAAAAAAATAAAAAATATATTTTGGTACACACAGCGACTGAGGAGTGCTTGATCACACTCTCTTTGTTCGTGTTTTCTATTATTAAGAACACAAGCATAACAAACCAGATGAAAAGTCAACATTGTTGCTGTACGTCTTTCAGCACCACAGAGGTGTGGAAAGCATCGAGAAGAGAGCGCTCGAGTGAGATGCTGTCTATTTCAGTACTACATGAAAACAGTGGAACCTAAATACTCAAATACAATCTATTTAGGGAATCTCGTCAAAAACGATTTATCGCAATAAGACATTGTTCTAATTCACATTGTTGTATCACTTCTTGGTGTCTACTTTAAATGTGTTGTCATTAATTTGTTTTTTAATTTTGTGCAATATTACAGTAATCACGTTCACACACTGCCTCGTTTTATTTTAGTTTCCTCATGTAAGCTTGCTTTTCATCCGGGGAACTTAATGTACTAGCACTACAGGGACTGCAACATGGCTGCCTCCACCAGCTGTGACTGAGGCAACTGGTGTTTTTATTTCTTCTTTCTACTGTCAAAATTGTTCATCATTAATAATAAGGCATTTTTCCATTCTTATTTCTTGTCACATGTAAACAGCATCCTGTGACTATATAAAAGCGTGTATATTCCTTTATTCCCTCTCATGACCTCATTTATGAGGTCATCTACTGCTCACTTTAAGTTAGCAAGCAGAAACCACAACACTGTCTATTGCCTCCCCCACGTCAGGCTCCCGTTGAGCCACCAAGGCGTATTGGCCGTTTGGTGGGAGTGGGCCAACTTTTTTTTCAATCAATCGGACAGTGAGTGACCTAATACATGGGATGCAACAACAACCACACAAAATCATTGCCGCAAAAATAGCTACTGCGACTAAAATAGACATAATCAGACCTTTCCAAGTCCCTGCTTCTTGACAAATTACGAACAGCAAGCATGAACATGTGTATACCTCGTCAATCTGATGCATAATTGCCATCATTGAATAATTGTATGACTGATAGGCTTTAATAAAAGATGAGATGTGGGGGTAACACTTGCAGCCACACTTCTACGGCATGAAAGAACACACACACACACGCACACACACATTCATGTATGTAATCGGCCACACCAGGTTGGTTTCACACATGCAGCCAATTAATTTGAAACTGGAGAGCTTTGGAGTTCGAGTCACTCAGTTGCTTCTCCAAGGAGATTTAGAATAAGCTCAAAGAAATGTGTTGAGTGTAGGGTTTAATTATAAAAGCCAGCACTCCCCTGTTTATTCAATTTGGAAAAAAGTAATGGGACGCCAACAGGAAATGAAATGTCAAGTTGTGTCTTTCCACTTGATATTCTGTTCAAACTCATGTACATTCCAAATTATTGTGCAAGTTAACATATCATCCCACACTGCAAAAGATGCCAAAAAGACTGTTCATAACTTACCTCTTATGAACACTCATGGGGTGAGCCAGCAATGTGTGAGTCCGCGAGCATGTTACTAATAACTGCCACTTCGTCACACCCTTTTGTCTCCGATTGGTTGTTTTGTTTTGTTTTTTTGTAATTGGGCGTCGTGGTTTCCTGTAAGTCAAACCAGAGGCACAAGATGGGGCCAGAGATGGCTGATTTTCCTCATAACAATAATATTATCAAGTCACAATAGGGTTTTACTGTTTATATTATTTTTAAACTACCCTTTAAGTATTATTTCTTGCAACTATTTTGCACTTCTTATTTCAGGGACAATTGTTTTTATATGAGGAAGTGCTTTTAGAAGTATTTGAATTTCATCGTTATACCGGCCCTCTGAGAGAGGCAATAACTATTATGTGGCCCGCTACACAAATTAGTTTAATAGCCCTGCCTACAGTTTATGTGTAGATTTCTAGTGAACGACAGATAATAGCTTCAAAGATACTGTCTCAAATGTGTGTAAGCAGGGCAGCTTATCTGATCCCTTACCGTAGCTTATTGTCCAATAGAATATGGAATCCTGATGATCATTTCTATGAAATATATTAAACCAACATTGAGCAGCAGGGATAGGCGTGTGCATAATGTATGAAAACAAAAGACTTTTGTTGGTCTTGTAGTAACTTGAACTTTATCCGTAACCCGCAAAGCATATAAAAACAAGTTTGAATTGGAGCTCTAAAGCTCCAGTACCTGTGGTCCATTAACAGGTGCACGCTGTGTTTTAGCATTGCTCGGTCACCATGTTGGAGAAGTCAATATTTGCGGCAATTAAACAAAAGCAGGAAGAGATTAGCAAGTGGAGAGTCATGGTACAGCTAATGACACCATAAAAGGCTCATCTGCCATTCCCAAAACAAATATATGCAAGGGTGTACAGTACACTGTCTTCATTGAATATCATCATGCAAAGATGCTGCAGGCACACGCGTCAAATGAACTTTTGGGTAAGAGGCCACGCTGCGATTGTTTCGATCGTCTTCAGATGGCGGTTGCGACCACAGCGCTCGTCCCTTGGCTCTGGCTGCCACTTCCTGCTTGGGTCACTTGGCTCTGATTTAGTTCAATTGGCAGTCTGGTTGAGGGAAGTGACGCTCTTCGCAGTCACATGACCGAGGAGGACAGAGGGTCGGGTCGGGGTGATAAAATTTTCAATTCTGCGTTATTAATATTTAAGACAGGACAGAATAGTTTTTTATGAGCTGACAACTCAAGGTGAGGCATACCAGGGTGAATTAGGGACACACTGAAAAGAAAAAAATACTACAAGAATAAAAATTTCATCAAAGTTCCTAATGATCAACTTTATTCTTAATAGAGTTTAGAAATAAAATATTCATGTCACAAATTTTGGAATTTATTGTCAAATTAGAACTTAAATCTCTTAAAATGATTACCTTTTCCCTTAAGTAACTTTATTCTGGAATCAATAAAATTATTTTTCCTGTGATTTTACAAATTTTCTTTACCTGTTGACAGTAACTTGAATAATAATGCAACCATTTTTTGTTAAGTAATCCATTGTTTTGTTTTGTATACGTAATAATATGATGAGATTTCAAATTTATTCGGTTTCACCCTCAACGGCTCTCTGAGGGAAGTCATGAACTACAAAGTGGCCCGCCACAAAAGTTTGCCACCCAGGTTTTAAACCAATCAGTAGCTCATCCTTTAACTGTGTCCATCTGTACTGGGCTCCGGTACTTCAAAATTTGAAATTTGTTCTATCACAGCATTTCTGATGGGTGTAACGTTTAAGAAAGACATAAGGGACTTGTTGTTTTAAAATGTGAAAATGCACAGTATATTGCATTTAAGGTGGAGGTTGGACTGTGAACACACAAAATAGAAAAAAAATAGAATTGAGTGGTCCAAGTAAAAGAAAAAAAAGACCAGTCTGCTGTAATAGTGGTAAATGAAGGTGATGAAAGCAAAGGAATAGTGGATACGCTAGCTAATCATGCTTATACACTCTGATAGATGCTACATTTGTTTTCCTTCTATTTTTCATATTTGTTCAATCATGTTGTGCTGGTCAGCAGAATTACTGAAACATAAACAGACTTTTTTGAAAGGATGTTTTGAAGGTAAAAGCTTAAACATTTTAATTGACACAAATATGGGTTTTTCTAAAAGCCCATACTTTGTAATTGCCATTTTGAGTGTTGTGCAGAGCAAAGTGGATGCCTGGGGTAAGCCTATGAGAATTATACGATGGCCCTTAAAACGTTTTTGCCGATGGTTCTGTGTGTGTGTGTGTGTGTGTGTGTGTGTGTGTGTGTGTTGTTGCATCCCCTGGGGCCAATATTTTCAGGATCATAATGATTGCAATTTACTCAATTAATTGATGATTTAGAGCAGGGTTGTCAAACTCATTTTTGTCACAGGCCGCATTGTAGTCATAGTTTCCCTCGGAGGGCCATTATGACTGTCAACGTCTTCTATATACGTACATACAGTATAGGCTACACAACAAACTGATGAAAAACTAGTTTTGAAATCAGAAACTAGTAAAAAACTGTTGAAATAGTTCAAAAAGATGAATGGTAATAAAAAATTGCTAGCAATATCTCTTTTTAAAAAGTGAAGACAATTTGTAATCGTAGTAATGACAAAGTCGATACAAAATGTGTCTTTGCGGGCCACATAAAATGATTTGGCGGGCCCCCGGGCCTTGAGTTTGACACCTATGTTTTAGCGGGATCGTCCCATGCTGTTGTCATATTTATGTATGATACGGTGAATGAAATACACCAAAATGGCCTCTTTGCCGCCAGTCGATGATCATTGCTGTGTATGTGTATTCAAATGTATTCATTATCCACTATGAAGTAACAAAGTCTGTGCAAACAGGATGGATGTAATTTGTTATAAAGCAGTGTGAAGTGGCCAGATGGAGCATTTGATGCCCCCTTAAGGGTGTCTTTAAAGCTTTACTTAAATAAGAAACAGCCAAACATGGCCATTCTGTTTCGTACACATATGGATGTAAAGCTTTCTCATAGTATAGCCATAGGCTTTAAAGATGGTGCATGAACATAACATGTGACAGCCATATGCTAAAAAAAGAAATGTCAAAGAAAAGGCTAAAAATTCCATAAAAACTTGCCAACACACAACCTGTAGAGGCGATTCAAAGATTTAAAAGTTGTTTTAATGCACTCTAGAAACCCAATCGCTATTATTTTTATATTATCTTAGATTTCCCCATATTATGTGTCTCATTTATTACCACAGGGATGGAAAGCCAAGTCTGGTGATTGTTCTTTTGTGTAATGAACTGTTCAAGAGACTGGATGACTATAAATTCACACTAACTCCTTCGCATCTTACATCAGCATCCTACTTATACCTCTCCTTTAAAAATAAAATGTATTACTGTCATTACTGGCCTGCAATGAACACTTGACCTGAGATGCTGAGTGCATTTTCACCTAGAATGACATCATCCAAGTGCATCACATTTGGCAGGTTTGAGAAAAAGTCTCCGAATGCTCACACAAATCACTTGCAGAAATACTTGACTCAAGTAGCATAAAGCTTAAATGTGAGAAGTTAATAACTCTCAGTTGAAAGGCTCATTCAGTCATTGACCACAATTTTTACCAGATTTTTTTTTGCAGAGCAGAGGATTGATCAAATGATCATTGCTTACTTTCTTTTATCAGTTTTTATTTTATCCTCTCTCCCCATGACTGTTTCGAAACCCCCCACAAATTGGATCAGATCAACTCGAAAATGTAAGTACTCGATTTTTTTGTCCATGATCTCTATATGAGACATCCTTGGTGCATTTCTGTGCCAGGTGAACGCATCTGATGACCTGCTGCAGGCAGCCACTGTCAATAATGTATGACTGACATCTAGCAGATTGAGTGTTATGTGCGTACGTGTGAGCAGCATCTACACTGATTTGTGGTAATTGGCTCCCTCTTAATTCATTTGCCAAGCAAGGTTTAGTAATTATTGATCATAGCAACCGTTTTCATAATCTGTCTCCAAAAGCGAAATTGTTGAATTTCAAATTATGATAATGACACTCTCAAGATTGTTCTATTCTTGGTCATGAAAGCACTTAAGAGCCTGACTCATGAATATGTTGTCCTTTTCAATCACACGGCACAAATAGCACTAGAGAAACATTACACAGTTGGTGCGGTGTGAAACTGGCAAGTGCATTCAGAACATGGAAACGAGTGTGACGGTGCGGAAGGTCACAGGTAGGTGGATTATGCACAAAAATGTCAAAATTATTTTTGAGAAAGGCAGTGGCGCGGCATGGTGGCCATTGCGTGATTTGGATATCTGCCTCACAGTCTGTAGACGTTCTCGGCTCAAATCTCTGCTCAGATGTTCCAGTGAACATTGTTCTCCATGTACTTTCTGTTCCTGTTGATTTATTTTCAATTGTCTGGTTTATTGAGGTTAGACTGTTAGATGAGTGATCCGTTAAAGTTTTCTACATCATCAGACTTTCAGGGGTTTTCCTCTGTACAAAGTCTTTTGATTTTAATTGTATACATGACCCAAGATGCAATAGCTGTGCACGCTACTGAATAGGTGGATTCTGTACATAAGGCGCCACCAGCCTTTCTGAACCTGAGTCACTTCTTGGGCGCTGATTAATGTGTAGGCCACACTTTTGAAATAACAAATTTTGAACAATTTATTGCAATAAATCTCTCTCAGTGTTTGCACAACAGTATGAGAAAACCTAGAAAATCGCTGTCCCATCACTGGTGAGTTAGAACATAATAAATAAATAGATACATAAATAAATAAAATAAAATAAACAAATAATTGTGTGTGTTTGACTATAACATTTGTGCTGTCATTGGTTGCAAATTATGAAGTGGAGGTCACTGTTACGGTTCTACTTGGGAAATGAATTATTCACCCGTGACAGACACCAGCAGGTTTAGGATTAATCTTCATATCCCAAATGACACCATTTTAAGTGGGCTTGTCATGATTTGTAATCAGCTTAATGTCATATTCTGTACCGATTAGCAGCGACAGAGGTCATTGTATGTTTATCAAAATATCCATATTGTGAGCCATTTTCACTCTTTTATGATGTACATAACAGGTGTCGTTTTGCAAACAACTTAGCCATTAGCATTAGCAGGCTTATCATTGTATCTGCTTGAGCCATAAGCCTTCAGCACACAAAGCCACGGGGGAAACATTCACCTGAGACTTGATGTTGCTTCAAAACTAATCTGTGCTGTCAAACATATCGCACACAAGCAAATTTGCACACACAAACAAGTCTCGCTGTGTCCCCAAACCAAATTGAAAAAGACCATGCCATGGACAAGAGTCTGCGATTCACTCGACATCCATCCATTTTGTTACTTTATGTGCAGAATCCTCCAAGTACATTTTTATGAGAAAAAAATCATTCATTCACTGTTTTGGTGAATTGATTATTTGGTGAAATCTTCTGCATGCTTTTTAGTCAGATTTTGCATGAGGTAGATCGAAGAAACTGCAGCTTGTGGCTCGGAACATGACAGCATAATGTGGAGGGCACTCAGTTTCTAACTTGATTAAGCACCAAGTCGAGGCCTACTCAATTAATCGGACCAATTGACTGCTGCAGTCCCGCACAGCTGCTGCTGCCCATGGAAGAAGCACAGCCAGCCTCAGTGACGGCAAATGAACATTGATTAAGGCAAGTGTAGGGCGTTTCTGGGAAATACTTTTCCATGCTCCCGCTTCCCCAAAAAAATAAGTCTCGCATGTTCACACTTCCAAAATAACGATGTTAATGAGAGTATGTGTGAATCTACTATTAGCGTCATTATGCTAACTAAATGCAGTGAGCCATTAAGCATTTCACATGTTTTCTATTTGCAAGACTGCATTTTGTGAGAAAAAATACACGTACAAAATGACATTGTACAAAGCAGTGACTTATAAGGAAAACTGCGTCAGTGTCATTCGTATTTCCAGCTCCTACTCAGATGCCTAATTAGCATAATGTGTTTATTTAACAAGATATAAACATCCTACGTTTATGCACATTGTGAGTTGCGGTTGATAACGTTCCACTCTGGTCCTGGAATACATGGTAACGCAAGTGGAAAAAGCGATGAATTAGAAATGACTTCTGTACACAAAATTAAAGATTCTGCATTGGCTTTGTAAATTTGTAGATGCACAAAAATCCTCCCCAAGACCCAACAACAAAGTTGCAAACATGCTGACTAACTTGAATAACACTCTTCTGCATTGAGAAGAGCCAGATGAGGTGGCTCGGGCATTTTATCTCTGGTAGGGTGCTCCAGGCATGTCCCACTGGGAGGACCACTGAGGACGACCCAGGACATGCTCGTGAGACTATGACTCCCGGCTGGCTTGGGAACGTCTCAGGATCCCCTAGAACTTGCTAGATGAAGTGGCTAGGGAGAGGGAACTTTGGGCTTCCTTACTTAAATTGCTGCCCCCACGACATGACCTTGGATGAGCAGAAATGACAGAATGAATGAACGAACGAACGAACGAATAAATGAATGAATGAACCAACGAACGAACGAATGAATGAATGACGTACCAAAAATTAGTAGATTGTTGGATTTTGTTGGGCACTACTTCGGTCCCTGGCCTTCATACAATTTTGCTACTACCATTACACACATGCACACACACACACACACGCACACACACACACACACACACACACACACACACACACACACACACACACACACACACACACACACACACACACACATTACAGCAGTTTTTCATTTGGATGCAGCGCTTCAATCAAACACACACATGGCCTTCACCTTGCCACCAAAAGCTTTTTGTCCGGAAGTAATGTCGCATAATTTACAACCACATGGTGATGTGAGTATGTGACACATAATAGAACAACCCCTCCTCCCTTCACCATGGCGAGTGCAGCAAGCCCCCGCCCCCCACAGTCAGCACTCCCACCGTCCTCATCCTGCACCCCCACCCCATCTGACAGCCAAGAATGGGCCACAATGGATTCTTGACATCTGTGCAGTTAATTACAATGGCTGTACATGGTGCTGTTAGAGATGTGTAATTATTAGTACGCTGGCCGGGGGAGGGACAGTATAAGGGAGCTGAGCCACATCTTGACATGACGGGGGCTGATCCACACAGCCAGCGCTTGAGACACAAAGACATGGTCCCTCGTCACCCTCCTCCCCTGCTACTGTTTGGTTTGTCTTGACTGTGTGTGTGTGTGTGTGTGTGTGTGTGTGTGTGTGTGTGTGTGTGTGTGTGTGTGTGTGTGTGTGTGTGTGTGTGTGTGTGTGTGTGTGTGTGTGTGTGTGTGTGTGTGTGTGTGTGTGTGTGTGTGTGTGTGTGTGTGTGTTGCAGGCAGTAGGCGGCTGCATTTGTGCACTGTTGTCTTTTTTATTCCAATGCAGACGACACTATTATATTGGAGACAACAAGATGAAGAACTGTCTTTATCAATCAACAATTAACTGTGAAGTGATGAGCATCTCCGCAGAGATATGAGGTTGAGATTCATCTTGCTGTCAGAGTAAGCAAAAGACAAAAGTACTGACACAAAGACGACTTGAAGAAATGACAATGGAGGAAAAAGTCAAGTTTGCTTTGCGTGAGGATTCAACCTTTTTCAAAAATGGACAGCAAATATTCTCCCGGAGGAATGTTGGGATGCTCTTGTGCACAATCATGAACATGGGTGGCATGCACATGCAAGGAAAAATGTATCAGGACATTCTGCCCATCGACTCACATTACACCTGCATGAAGTAAAACGTGTAAATATTGAGTTGCTGATTGATTTGAGGTTTTGCTCGGCTCTGATCTCTATCCCAAATATATTTGATCTGCTTTTTCTGAATAAAACTCATCTAAGCATGCCTCTGTGGGCCTTGCTTTGTGTGCTGGGTGAACAGAAAAGAGTCATCAAAAACTGCCCCTCAAAAGTTGTGACTGGGGCATACAAAGTCTAGTTCAATTCCTGATTTACCAGTAACTGATTTGTAAACTGATCAATTCCATTGGACATGAAGAAAAGAGTAGCTGACCGTTCTCGTTGCTCCACAAATATTCAGTGTGAAGGGACAGAAGAAAAGAGCCCAAATGCAATATAAGCATCTCGCACCCGCCCACCTGCCCAGCATGGGCCTGAACACACAGAGAATGCTCATTGCATCTGTTCACAAACCACTCTTGCCAAAGGCAAAATAACATCAACACCAAAACTCCAAGTAAAACGCCCCTGCAAATACGTACCAAGCATTATTTACATCGCAACCTTAGAAAACATTAAATTCCTTGCTTGATTCTCAAAGTAGGCTACCACTGCAGTATTTTAATATTTCTGCCAACCACTCATGAATGAACGGACCAGAGTGCATTCATAATCTTTAAGGTACTACGTAGCATTTTTATGTATGGAGAAATCATTGACTTACTAACTTATATTCATAGAACATCATCAGTACTTACGGGTGCCATCGAATCGTGTGGCGATGGTGTCCAGGAAGGTGTTCTGTGGGGCCAGCAGCCCTCTCATCACCGGCATCCTGCTCCGGGTCGACTGGGTCCTTCTGACTCGGCGCCCCGGGGCACCGCTGGACTCCTCCTCCCGCTGCTCAGACCCAAAGCTCGGCAGGAAGCGGGAGGTACCCGGTGCGCATCCCAGCCCCTGGAGGAGCGCACCGATCCGAGAAACGCGTGGCGGCTCCACCTTGACACCGCGGGGGCTGTGACCATAATCGAGCCCAAGACAGAGAGCGAGCTGGAGTATAAGCGTGAGGGGTTAGTTCATGCGCACCGTCAAACGGAACGGTGCGCAAAGGTGAGCGTGTTTTTACGCGCAAAAACAAAGCAAGAGAGACGCAGCAAACAATAGATGCTTGGATGGATGGACTGTGACTTTGTGGTGCTGATGGTGTGTGAGTGAATCTTATAGCGACAAGCTCCTCCTCATACCCCCCCCCCCCTCTCTCTTTCTCTGCCTCCTTCTCCCTCTGTGGTTATCAAGAGAGAGCAGATGCCGAGTCACATGACGCCTGCAGGTCCTGATGATGTGGTCCTCTTTCAAAGTGGAGGTGGGAGTCAACAAAGCCAGTTCATTCTCTCATCTAATTGGTTGCTATGTGTTTAAAAAAAAAAAAGGGCAGGTACCTGCAATTTACTTTCTGGAACAAACAAATGCACATTCAGGATAGTTTGATATATGCATGGTAAAACAATGTCCATATCCTTTGCTCCACATAAACTATTGTATGGACGTTTGAGTTTCCACGTGCAATATAAACCGTCTTTGTTGAATCAAGTGTTTAAACATAGCACAAAACAGTGACGAATGGTGTGACATTTAGACGTGGATATTAAACCGAGACACCTGCCGCGTTCCTGCCTCACTCCTGGGTCCACATGGTTGCTGGAAAGCAAGAGAAAAGGGGAAATCAATTATACAGTGAGCTACCAACATCTAGTGGTTGAAAAGATAAATACAAGCGCTTTCTTTTAAATTCAAGAAATTAATCGTCCAAAAAATCTACTTTTTTTTTTTTGCTACTTAAAATAGTATTTAAAAATGAAGACATGCATTCAGATTAGTAAAAGAACTAAGAGTTATTTTAAACATATAATTTTCCATCCATATATCAAAGATTTTTTTGTTTCCGTGCATGCGCGTCTGTGTGCGCGTGTTATTCATTCACCGTTATAAACTATCTTAGCAACGCGGCCAAAACGACGACACGCCCATTCAGTCATATGGTCACGTCCGATTGGCTGTAATTGGTTGATGTTTTATCAAGCCTGCTGGGATGAGGAAGCCGGTGACTATGCTCCTCCCTTTCTCTCCTTCTTCCAAACTGTCGCAACCGCTACCGACTCGGGAAAATTGTACGAATTATAGTCATCTTCATCCCTTTTACCTGCAAAATAAGGTAAGAATATGCAGACAGTATTTGCCGTTCTGTCTTCATGGCAGATTGTCAAGCTGCATGAAAGACGGTGTCGTCACTTGCATTATTCGCTTCTGTTATTCAAGCAAACCAAGTAAAGCTAATGTGGCTCTTTGATTATTGTACAAGGATGAAAATGAATACATTGTCTTTCTGAATTGACATTTAGTGTGGTGCAAGGTTCTTGTTACGTTTTGACGATTTTTTGTTTTTAACGCAGTTATTATCCATTATTATATGCTTATCTGATTTTACTTCCTGTTTGAGTGTCCCACTTGTCAGATCATGTTAGGGAATTGCGTAACTTTCACAAATGAGCCATTAAAAAGCTGCAACTATTGTGGAAAAGTTCAAAGGAACAGATGTTGACAATTCCCATTTAAGCAATACATTGGATTATCTTTTACTTTGAAAATCCAGAAGTCTGGAAAAAATTAATTTCATATGCTGCACTGGCTCATTTTATTTTGCAGTGTTGATTATTCAAACTGGGGCTTAATGCTGAGTCACTAGTGTGGCGACACTTTCTATAAACCCATTCATGAGACCATCGCCCCTCCCACTCACTGTTCCAACCAGGGGCGGAGCAACATGGTGGCCAGGGGCGTTCCTGTACCTTGATGTGAGAGAGTTGAGGTTTCTGGGGTCATATGATTATAAATTTGAAAGCATGAAAAGAGAGTCACTTGCTGCTTGCAATGTTTTGCTATGAGGGCTTACAGAACTTTTTTGAAGCATAAGCCTGTCGCAATCACAAACTGTCTCTTTAGCATTTGCATTCATCCTCTTTTGACAGTTGAGGCATCAGAAGTGTCCTTAAATATTCTCTGCGACGTGGCAGGGGGTGGAGGGGGTTGGGATTGCTGACGAACCTCTTAAATTTTATGCCCCTGCTAGGCAAAGAGAATGCCCCTTTAACATTTGCATTTATTGCTTGTTGACTTGCATACTCAAGCCTCAACTAAGTTTTCATGTGTGTGCATTTTGTGACGCTCCTAATTTTTCATTTTATCATCTAAGGCTTGATAGTAGGGGTGTAAATCGCGGGTTTTGTAACGATACGATATATCGATACAAAGAAGCACGATACGATATTTGCCGATATCTTAAAGCCTGCTGTGATTCATTCACGATACATCACGATATAGTGCTCTACGATCGATATAGAACAATATCCTGATTTATAACAATTCATACGCAAAATCAACAAGGTACTGCAAACTCTTTATTTAGGAAATTACAAGAGTATTGTAGTATACAAAGTGCTTATTTTAACACTGAACTTTATCAAATTCCTATGATTTCCTCGTCTTCTTGGACACTAGCCATAGCACCAGCCCAGGAGCCGCGTAGTTGTCGGCTCCCCTTTCACGTGCCTGCTCTGCTCACAACACAACACGCCGCGCACTGCTCCCGGAAAGAGGAAGCAAGCAACAATGAACTGGATTTCAAAATAAAGTCGCGTCTAATGTCCGAGGTCAAAAACGGGCGATATAGATCGATGTTTACGTTTAGCATCGATGCCAACAAATCGTAGAGCATTATATCGATTAATCGATGTGTATCGATGAATCGATGTGTAATTTACACCCCTAGTTTCAAACTACTTTTAGGGTTTCTAAGAATAGGGTTTCTAACTAGGCTTTCAAAACTAGGGTTAGGGTTTCCGACCAGGGTTTCCAAGGAGTTTTGCCATTGCTAATTAGGGTTTCAAACTAGGGTTAGGGTTTCCGACTAGGGTTTTAAACCAAGGTTAGGGTTACAAACTAGGTTTTAAAGCTAGGCTTAAGGTTTCCAATGAGGCTTTCAAACTACTTTTAGGGTTTCTAAGATTAGGGTTTCTAACTAGGCTTTCAAAACTAGGGTTAGGGTTTTCGACTAGGGTTTCCAAAGTTAGGGTTAGGGTTAGGATTAGGGTTGGGGTTAGGGTTTCTAACTAGGCTTTCAAAGTTAGGGTTAGGGTTAGGGTTAGATTTAGGGTTAGGGTTAGGGTTAGAGTTAGGGTTAGGGTTACTAACTAGGCTTTCAAAACTAGAGTTAGGGTTAGGGTTAGGGTTTCTAACTAGGCTTTCAAAACTAGGGTTAGGGTTTCCGACTAGGGTTTCCAAGGAGTTTTGCCATCGCTAATTAGGGTTCCAAACTAGGCTCAGGGTTTCCGACTAGGGTTTTAAACCAAGGTTAGGGTTTCAAACTAGGTTTTAAAGCTAGGGTTAGGGTTTCCAACGAGGGTTTCAAACTACTTTTAGGGTTTCTAAGATTGGGGTTTCTAACTAGGCTTTCAAAACTAGGGTTAGGGTTTTCGACTAGGGTTTCCAAAGTTAGGGTTAGGATTAGGGTTGGGGTTAGGGTTTCTAACTAGGCTTTCAAAACTAGGGTTAGGGTTAGGGTTAGAGTTAGGGTTAGAATTAGAGTTAGGGTTAGAGTTAGGGTTAGGGTTAGGGTTACTAACTAGGCTTTCAAAACTAGAGTTAGGGTTAGGGTTTCTAACTAGGCTTTCAAAACTAGGGTTAGGGTTTCCGACTAAGGTTTCCAAGGAGTTTTGCCATCGCTAATTAGGGTTTCAAACTAGGCTGAGGGTTTCCGACTAGGGTTTTAAACAAAGGTTAGGGTTACAAACTTGGTTTTAATGCTAGGGTTAGGGTTTCCAACGAGGGTTTCAAACTACTTTTATGGTTTCTAAGATCCATAAGAACCCTCGTTGGAAACCCTAACCCTAGCTTTAAAACCTAGTTTGAAACCCTAACCTTGGTTTAAAACCCTAGTCGGAAACCCTGAGCCTAGTTTGAAACCCTAATTAGCGATGGCAAAACTCCTTGGAAACCCTAGTCGGAAACCCTAACCCTAGTTTTGAAAGCCTAGTTAGAAACCCTAACCCTAACTCTAGTTTTGAAAGCCTAGTTAGTAACCCTAACCCTAACTCTAACCCTAACCCTAACCCTAACCCTAACCCTAACCCTAACTCTAACCCTAACCCTAACCCTAACCCTAGTTTTGCAAGCCTAGTTAGAAACCCTAACCCCAACCCTAATCCTAACCCTAACCCTAACTTTGGAAACCCTAGTCGAAAACCCTAACCCTAGTTTTGAAAGCCTAGTTAGAAACCCCAATCTTAGAAACCCTAAAAGTAGTTTGAAACCCTCGTTGGAAACCCTAACCCTAGCTTTAAAACCTAGTTTGAAACCCTAACCTTGGTTTAAAACCCTAGTCGGAAACCCTCAGCCTAGTTTGGAACCCTAATTAGCGATGGCAAAACTCCTTGGAAACCCTAGTCGGAAACCCTAACCCTAGTTTTGAAAGCCTAGTTAGAAACCCTAACCCTAACTCTAGTTTTGAAAGCCTAGTTAGTAACCCTAACCCTAACTCTAACTCTAACCCTAACCCTAACCCTAACCCTAACCTTCTAAGATTAGGGTTTCTAACTAGGCTTTCAAAACGAGGGTTAGGGTTTCCGACCAGGGTTTCCAAGGAGTTTGCCATTGCTATTTAGGGTTTCAAACTAGGGTTAGGGTTTCCGACTAGGGTTTTAAACAAAGGTTAGGGTTACAAACTTGGTTTTAATGCTAGGGTTAGGGTTTCCAACGAGGGTTTCAAACTACTTTTATAGTTTCTAAGATCAAGGTTTCTAACTGGGCTTTCAAAACTAGGGTTAGGGTTTCCGAGCAGGGTTTCCAAAGAGTTTTGCCATCGCTAATTAAAGTTTCAAACAAGGGGTAGGGTTTCCGACTAGGGTTTTAAACCAAGCTTAGGGTTACAAACTAGGTTTTAAAGCTAAGGTTAGGGTTTCCAACGAGGGTTTCAAACTACTTTTAGGGTTTCTAAGATTAGGGTTTCTAACTAGGCTTTCAAAACTAGGGTTAGGGTTTCCGACCAGGGTTTCCAAGGAGTTTTGCCATTGCTAATTAGGGTTTCAAGCTAGGGTTAGGGTTTCCGACTAGGGTTTTAAATCAAGGTTAGGGCTACAAACTAGGTTTTAAAGCTAGGCTTAAGGTTTCCAATGAGGCTTTCAAACTACTTTTAGGGTTTCTAAGATTAGGGTTTCTAACTAGGCTTTCAAAACTAGGGTTAGGGTTTTCGACTAGGGTTTCCAAAGTTAGGGTTAGGGTTAGGATTAGGGTTGGGGTTAGGGTTTCTAACTAGGCTTTCAAAGTTAGGGTTAGGGTTAGGGTTAGATTTAGGGTTAGGGTTAGAGTTAGAGTTAGGGTTAGGGTTACTAACTAGGCTTTCAAAACTAGAGTTAGGGTTAGGGTTAGGGTTTCTAACTAGGCTTTCAAAACTAGGGTTAGGGTTTCCGACTAGGGTTTCCAAGGAGTTTTGCCATCGCTAATTAGGGTTCCAAACTAGGCTCAGGGTTTCCGACTAGGGTTTTAAACCAAGGTTAGGGTTTCAAACTAGGTTTTAAAGCTAGGGTTAGGGTTTCCAACGAGGGTTTCAAACTACTTTTAGGGTTTCTAAGATTGGGGTTTCTAACTAGGCTTTCAAAACTAGGGTTAGGGTTTTCGACTAGGGTTTCCAAAGTTAGGGTTAGGGTTAGGATTAGGGTTGGGGTTAGGGTTTCTAACTAGGCTTTCAAAGTTAGGGTTAGGGTTAGGGTTAGATTTAGGGTTAGGGTTAGGGTTAGAGTTAGGGTTAGGGTTACTAACTAGGCTTTCAAAACTAGAGTTAGGGTTAGGGTTAGGGTTTCTAACTAGGCTTTCAAAACTAGGGTTAGGGTTTCCGACTAGGGTTTCCAAGGAGTTTTGCCATCGCTAATTAGGGTTCCAAACTAGGCTCAGGGTTTCCGACTAGGGTTTTAAACCAAGGTTAGGGTTTCAAACTAGGTTTTAAAGCTAGGGTTAGGGTTTCCAACGAGGGTTTCAAACTACTTTTATAGTTTCTAAGATCAAGGTTTCTAACTGGGCTTTCAAAACTAGGGTTAGGGTTTCCGAGCAGGGTTTCCAAAGAGTTTTGCCATCGCTAATTAAAGTTTCAAACAAGGGGTAGGGTTTCCGACTAGGGTTTTAAACCAAGCTTAGGGTTACAAACTAGGTTTTAAAGCTAAGGTTAGGGTTTCCAACGAGGGTTTCAAACTACTTTTAGGGTTTCTAAGATTAGGGTTTCTAACTAGGCTTTCAAAACTAGGGTTAGGGTTTCCGACCAGGGTTTCCAAGGAGTTTTGCCATTGCTAATTAGGGTTTCAAGCTAGGGTTAGGGTTTCCGACTAGGGTTTTAAATCAAGGTTAGGGCTACAAACTAGGTTTTAAAGCTAGGCTTAAGGTTTCCAATGAGGCTTTCAAACTACTTTTAGGGTTTCTAAGATTAGGGTTTCTAACTAGGCTTTCAAAACTAGGGTTAGGGTTTTCGACTAGGGTTTCCAAAGTTAGGGTTAGGGTTAGGATTAGGGTTGGGGTTAGGGTTTCTAACTAGGCTTTCAAAGTTAGGGTTAGGGTTAGGGTTAGATTTAGGGTTAGGGTTAGAGTTAGAGTTAGGGTTAGGGTTACTAACTAGGCTTTCAAAACTAGAGTTAGGGTTAGGGTTAGGGTTTCTAACTAGGCTTTCAAAACTAGGGTTAGGGTTTCCGACTAGGGTTTCCAAGGAGTTTTGCCATCGCTAATTAGGGTTCCAAACTAGGCTCAGGGTTTCCGACTAGGGTTTTAAACCAAGGTTAGGGTTTCAAACTAGGTTTTAAAGCTAGGGTTAGGGTTTCCAACGAGGGTTTCAAACTACTTTTAGGGTTTCTAAGATTGGGGTTTCTAACTAGGCTTTCAAAACTAGGGTTAGGGTTTTCGACTAGGGTTTCCAAAGTTAGGGTTAGGGTTAGGATTAGGGTTGGGGTTAGGGTTTCTAACTAGGCTTTCAAAGTTAGGGTTAGGGTTAGGGTTAGATTTAGGGTTAGGGTTAGAGTTAGGGTTAGGGTTACTAACTAGGCTTTCAAAACTAGAGTTAGGGTTAGGGTTAGGGTTTCTAACTAGGCTTTCAAAACTAGGGTTAGGGTTTCCGACTAGGGTTTCCAAGGAGTTTTGCCATCGCTAATTAGGGTTCCAAACTAGGCTCAGGGTTTCCGACTAGGGTTTTAAACCAAGGTTAGGGTTTCAAACTAGGTTTTAAAGCTAGGGTTAGGGTTTCCAACGAGGGTTTCAAACTACTTTTAGGGTTTCTAAGATTGGGGTTTCTAACTAGGCTTTCAAAACTAGGGTTAGGGTTTTCGACTAGGGTTTCCAAAGTTAGGGTTAGGGTTAGGATTAGGGTTGGGGTTAGGGTTTCTAACTAGGCTTTCAAAACTAGGGTTAGGGTTAGGGTTAGGGTTAGGGTTAGAGTTAGAGTTAGGGTTAGAATTAGAATTAGAGTTAGGGTTAGAGTTAGGGTTAGGGTTAGGGTTACTAACTAGGCTTTCAAAACTAGAGTTAGGGTTAGGGTTTCTAACTAGGCTTTCAAAACTAGGGTTAGGGTTTCCGACTAAGGTTTCCAAGGAAAGCCTAGTTAGAAACCCTAACCCTAACCCTAACTCTAGTTTTGAAAGCCTAGTTAGTAACCCTAACCCTAACTCTAACCCTAACCCTAACCCTAAATCTAACCCTAACCCTAACTTTGAAAGCCTAGTTAGAAACCCTAACCCCAACCCTAATCCTAACCCTAACCCTAACTTTGGAAACCCTAGTCGAAAACCCTAACCCTAGTTTTGAAAGCCTAGTTAGAAACCCCAATCTTAGAAACCCTAAAAGTAGTTTGAAACCCTCGTTGGAAACCCTAACCCTAGCTTTAAAACCTAGTTTGAAACCCTAACCTTGGTTTAAAACCCTAGTCGGAAACCCTGAGCCTAGTTTGGAACCCTAATTAGCGATGGCAAAACTCCTTGGAAACCCTAGTCGGAAACCCTAACCCTAGTTTTGAAAGCCTAGTTAGAAACCCTAACCCTAACCCTAACTCTAGTTTTGAAAGCCTAGTTAGTAACCCTAACCCTAACTCTAACTCTAACTCTAACCCTAACCCTAAATCTAACCCTAACCCTAACCCTAACCCTAACTTTGAAAGCCTAGTTAGAAACCCTAACCCCAACCCTAATCCTAACCCTAACCCTAACTTTGGAAACCCTAGTCGAAAACCCTAACCCTAGTTTTGAAAGCCTAGTTAGAAACCCTAATCTTAGAAACCCTAAAAGTAGTTTGAAAGCCTCATTGGAAACCTTAAGCCTAGCTTTAAAACCTAGTTTGTAGCCCTAACCTTGATTTAAAACCCTAGTCGGAAACCCTAACCCTAGCTTGAAACCCTAATTAGCAATGGCAAAACTCCTTGGAAACCCTGGTCGGAAACCCTAACCCTAGTTTTGAAAGCCTAGTTAGAAACCCTAATCTTAGAAACCCTAAAAGTAGTTTGAAACCCTCGTTGGAAACCCTAACCTTAGCTTTAAAACCTAGTTTGTAACCCTAAGCTTGGTTTAAAACCCTAGTCGGAAACCCTACCCCTTGTTTGAAACTTTAATTAGCGATGGCAAAACTCTTTGGAAACCCTGCTCGGAAACCCTAACCCTAGTTTTGAAAGCCCAGTTAGAAACCTTGATCTTAGAAACTATAAAAGTAGTTTGAAACCCTCGTTGGAAACCCTAACCCTAGCTTTAAAACCTAGTTTGAAACCCTAACCTTGGTTTAAAACCCTAGTCGGAAACCCTGAGCCTAGTTTGGAACCCTAATTAGCGATGGCAAAACTCCTTGGAAACCCTAGTCGGAAACCCTAACCCTAGTTTTGAAAGCCTAGTTAGAAACCCTAACCCTAACCCTAACTCTAGTTTTGAAAGCCTAGTTAGTAACCCTAACCCTAACTCTAACCCTAACCCTAACCCTAAATCTAACCCTAACCCTAACCCTAACTTTGAAAGCCTAGTTAGAAACCCTAACCCCAACCCTAATCCTAACCCTAACCCGAACTTTGGAAACCCTAGTCGAAAACCCTAACCCTAGTTTTGAAAGCCTAGTTAGAAACCCCAATCTTAGAAACCCTAAAAGTAGTGTGAAACCCTCGTTGGAAACCCTAACCCTAGCTTTAAAACCTAGTTTGAAACCCTAACCTTGGTTTAAAACCCTAGTCGGAAACCCTGAGCCTAGTTTGGAACCCTAATTAGCGATGGCAAAACTCCTTGGAAACCCTAGTCGGAAACCCTAACCCTAGTTTTGAAAGCCTAGTTAGAAACCCTAACCCTAACCCTAACTCTAGTTTTGAAAGCCTAGTTAGTAACCCTAACCCTAACTCTAACTCTAACCCTAACCCTAAATCTAACCCTAACCCTAACCCTAACCCTAACTTTGAAAGCCTAGTTAGAAACCCTAACCCCAACCCTAATCCTAACCCTAACCCTAACTTTGGAAACCCTAGTCGAAAACCCTAACCCTAGTTTTGAAAGCCTAGTTAGAAACCCTAATCTTAGAAACCCTAAAAGTAGTTTGAAAGCCTCATTGGAAACCTTAAGCCTAGCTTTAAAACCTAGTTTGTAGCCCTAACCTTGATTTAAAACCCTAGTCGGAAACCCTAACCCTAGCTTGAAACCCTAATTAGCAATGGCAAAACTCCTTGGAAACCCTAGTCGGAAACCCTAACCCTAGTTTTGAAAGCCTAGTTAGAAACCCTAATCTTAGAAACCCTAAAAGTAGTTTGAAACCCTCGTTGGAAACCCTAACCTTAGCTTTAAAACCTAGTTTGTAACCCTAAGCTTGGTTTAAAACCCTAGTCGGAAACCCTACCCCTTGTTTGAAACTTTAATTAGCGATGGCAAAACTCTTTGGAAACCCTGCTCGGAAACCCTAACCCTAGTTTTGAAAGCCCAGTTAGAAACCTTGATCTTAGAAACTATAAAAGTAGTTTGAAACCCTCGTTGGAAACCCTAACCCTAGCTTTAAAACCTAGTTTGAAACCCTAACCTTGGTTTAAAACCCTAGTCGGAAACCCTGAGCCTAGTTTGGAACCCTAATTAGCGATGGCAAAACTCCTTGGAAACCCTAGTCGGAAACCCTAACCCTAGTTTTGAAAGCCTAGTTAGAAACCCTAACCCTAACCCTAACTCTAGTTTTGAAAGCCTAGTTAGTAACCCTAACCCTAACTCTAACCCTAACCCTAACCCTAAATCTAACCCTAACCCTAACCCTAACCCTAACTTTGAAAGCCTAGTTAGAAACCCTAACCCCAACCCTAATCCTAACCCTAACCCGAACTTTGGAAACCCTAGTCGAAAACCCTAACCCTAGTTTTGAAAGCCTAGTTAGAAACCCCAATCTTAGAAACCCTAAAAGTAGTGTGAAACCCTCGTTGGAAACCCTAACCCTAGCTTTAAAACCTAGTTTGAAACCCTAACCTTGGTTTAAAACCCTAGTCGGAAACCCTGAGCCTAGTTTGGAACCCTAATTAGCGATGGCAAAACTCCTTGGAAACCCTAGTCGGAAACCCTAACCCTAGTTTTGAAAGCCTAGTTAGAAACCCTAACCCTAACCCTAACTCTAGTTTTGAAAGCCTAGTTAGTAACCCTAACCCTAACTCTAACTCTAACCCTAACCCTAAATCTAACCCTAACCCTAACCCTAACCCTAACTTTGAAAGCCTAGTTAGAAACCCTAACCCCAACCCTAATCCTAACCCTAACCCTAACTTTGGAAACCCTAGTCGAAAACCCTAACCCTAGTTTTGAAAGCCTAGTTAGAAACCCTAATCTTAGAAACCCTAAAAGTAGTTTGAAAGCCTCATTGGAAACCTTAAGCCTAGCTTTAAAACCTAGTTTGTAGCCCTAACCTTGATTTAAAACCCTAGTCGGAAACCCTAACCCTAGCTTGAAACCCTAATTAGCAATGGCAAAACTCCTTGGAAACCCTGGTCGGAAACCCTAACCCTAGTTTTGAAAGCCTAGTTAGAAACCCTAATCTTAGAAACCCTAAAAGTAGTTTGAAACCCTCGTTGGAAACCCTAACCTTAGCTTTAAAACCTAGTTTGTAACCCTAAGCTTGGTTTAAAACCCTAGTCGGAAACCCTACCCCTTGTTTGAAACTTTAATTAGCGATGGCAAAACTCTTTGGAAACCCTGCTCGGAAACCCTAACCCTAGTTTTGAAAGCCCAGTTAGAAACCTTGATCTTAGAAACTATAAAAGTAGTTTGAAACCCTCGTTGGAAACCCTAACCCTAGCTTTAAAACCTAGTTTGAAACCCTAACCTTGGTTTAAAACCCTAGTCGGAAACCCTGAGCCTAGTTTGGAACCCTAATTAGCGATGGCAAAACTCCTTGGAAACCCTAGTCGGAAACCCTAACCCTAGTTTTGAAAGCCTAGTTAGAAACCCTAACCCTAACCCTAACTCTAGTTTTGAAAGCCTAGTTAGTAACCCTAACCCTAACTCTAACCCTAACCCTAACCCTAAATCTAACCCTAACCCTAACCCTAACCCTAACTTTGAAAGCCTAGTTAGAAACCCTAACCCCAACCCTAATCCTAACCCTAACCCTAACTTTGGAAACCCTAGTCGAAAACCCTAACCCTAGTTTTGAAAGCCTAGTTAGAAACCCCAATCTTAGAAACCCTAAAAGTAGTTTGAAACCCTCGTTGGAAACCCTAACCCTAGCTTTAAAACCTAGTTTGAAACCCTAACCTTGGTTTAAAACCCTAGTCGGAAACCCTGAGCCTAGTTTGGAACCCTAATTAGCGATGGCAAAACTCCTTGGAAACCCTAGTCGGAAACCCTAACCCTAGTTTTGAAAGCCTAGTTAGAAACCCTAACCCTAACCCTAACTCTAGTTTTGAAAGCCTAGTTAGTAACCCTAACCCTAACTCTAACTCTAACCCTAACCCTAAATCTAACCCTAACCCTAACCCTAACCCTAACTTTGAAAGCCTAGTTAGAAACCCTAACCCCAACCCTAATCCTAACCCTAACCCTAACTTTGGAAACCCTAGTCGAAAACCCTAACCCTAGTTTTGAAAGCCTAGTTAGAAACCCTAATCTTAGAAACCCTAAAAGTAGTTTGAAAGCCTCATTGGAAACCTTAAGCCTAGCTTTAAAACCTAGTTTGTAGCCCTAACCTTGATTTAAAACCCTAGTCGGAAACCCTAACCCTAGCTTGAAACCCTAATTAGCAATGGCAAAACTCCTTGGAAACCCTGGTCGGAAACCCTAACCCTAGTTTTGAAAGCCTAGTTAGAAACCCTAACCCTAACTCTAGTTTTGAAAGCCTAGTTAGTAACCCTAACCCTAACTCTAACCCTAACTCTAACCCTAACCCTAACCCTAACCCTAACTCTAACTCTAACTCTAACTCTAACCCTAACCCTAGTTTTGCAAGCCTAGTTAGAAACCCTAACCCCAACCCTAATCCTAACCCTAACCCTAACCCTAACTTTGGAAACCCTAGTCGAAAACCCTAACCCTAGTTTTGAAAGCCTAGTTAGAAACCCCAATCTTAGAAACCCTAAAAGTAGTTTGAAACCCTCGTTGGAAACCCTAACCCTAGCTTTAAAACCTAGTTTGAAACCCTAACCTTGGTTTAAAACCCTAGTCGGAAACCCTCAGCCTAGTTTGGAACCCTAATTAGCGATGGCAAAACTCCTTGGAAACCCTAGTCGGAAACCCTAACCCTAGTTTTGAAAGCCTAGTTAGAAACCCTAACCCTAACTCTAGTTTTGAAAGCCTAGTTAGTAACCCTAACTCTAACCCTAACCCTAACCCTAACCTTCTAAGATTAGGGTTTCTAACTAGGCTTTCAAAACGAGGGTTAGGGTTTCCGACCAGGGTTTCCAAGGAGTTTGCCATTGCTATTTAGGGTTTCAAACTAGGGTTAGGGTTTCCGACTAGGGTTTTAAACAAAGGTTAGGGTTACAAACTTGGTTTTAATGCTAGGGTTAGGGTTTCCAACGAGGGTTTCAAACTACTTTTATGGTTTCTAAGATCAAGGTTTCTAACTAGGCTTTCAAAACTAGGGTTAGGGTTTCCGAGCAGGGTTTCCAAAGAGTTTTGCCATCGCTAATTAAAGTTTCAAACAAGGGGTAGGGTTTCCGACTAGGGTTTTAAACCAAGCTTAGGGTTACAAACTAGGTTTTAAAGCTAAGGTTAGGGTTTCCAACGAGGGTTTCAAACTACTTTTAGGGTTTCTAAGATTAGGGTTTCTAACTAGGCTTTCAAAACTAGGGTTAGGGTTTCCGACCAGGGTTTCCAAGGAGTTTTGCCATTGCTAATTAGGGTTTCAAGCTAGGGTTAGGGTTTCCGACTAGGGTTTTAAATCAAGGTTAGGGTTACAAACTAGGGGTGTAAATCGCGGGTTTTGTAACGATACGATATCATATCGATACAAAGAACCACGATACGATATTTGCCGATATCGTAAAGCCTGCTGTGATTCATTCACGATACATCACGATATAGTGCTCTACGATCGATATAGAACAATATCCTGATTTATAACAATTCATACGCAAAATCAACAAGGTACTGCAAACTCTTTATTTAGGAAATTACAAGAGTATTGTAGTATACAAAGTGCTTATTTTAACACTGAACTTTATCAAATTCCTATGATTTCCTCGTCTTCTTGGACACTAGCCATAGCACCAGCCCAGGAGCCGCGTAGTTGTCGGCTCCCCTTTCACGTGCCTGCTCTGCTCACAACACAACACGCCGCGCACTGCTCCCGGAAAGAGGAAGCAAGCAACAATGAACTGGATTTCAAAATAAAGTCGTGTCTAATGTCCGAGGTCAAAAACGGGCGATATAGATTGATGTTTATGTTTAGCATCGATGCCAACAAATCGTAGAGCATTATATTGATTAATCGATGTGTATCGATGAATCGTTACACCCCTACTTGATAGTCTTTTTATCTGATCATGCAGAGTGAAGAATTCCCACTGGTAGACCCGGTTTATACTAATTTGAATATTTATATGGGGGCGTGGCGAGGCAGGAGTCTGATACTTAAATTAATTTAGATGTACAAAAGGAATATGCTTCTTGCATACTCACAGATCCATGAATCTTGTTTTATTTTATTTTTTGTGCATGCAACGATTTTTTTTTAACTTGACCCAGTTTCGTTACGAAAGTCACGCAAGGCTTTGCACATGAGGCGTCAGGTTCAAACACTTGTAATTTCATGTACGTTTGCAGGAAAAACAATGGCTTCCAAAATCAAGGCCGGTTCTGTGGTGGAGATGCAGGGTGACGAAATGACCCGGGTCATCTGGGAGCTCATCAAGGAGAAGCTTATCTTCCCATACCTGGACCTTGACTTGCACAGGTAATAGCATCATAGTTATAGAAAATTGAGATAAAAGCCACTTGTACTGTTTCCATTTAAGATTGCAGTATTATTTTTTTGCACTCGAGAGTGGTAACGCTGACGTTTTTTTTTTTTTTATTGCTATCTGACCAAACTTGAAAGGCCAGGACAAACTCGAATGGCCAGTACAGGCCTGGACAGCAACCCCCGCCCATTGTTAAACTCTTTATATGGTCTTGGAAGAACCTTACTTTAAGGTTGTAGAATGTTGATGGACTGGACTTTGTCTGCATATTTGTCCTGCAACTTTTATCAATGTTTTGCTGAGTTTGCATAATCATTTAATCTCTTGGGTGTCATAAAACCTTTTTTTTAAGTCTTACACTTATTAGCCAAATAAATGAGAAAGCTGTTTATTGTCATACGAGCCACAATGGTTAATGGTTAGAGAAATTGTAAATACTGTCAGGAAAAAAAGGTCATTGTGTCATGTATGCGCATTCCATGGTGACTTTGCAACTCGTCAACCCAACATTGCAAGGTTAAAGATGTGCAAAAGATACCTTTGCAATCCAGTGCACAAATACAACATACATGTCAAACCTGATCTTGTTGGCTGAAGGTTTCCTTCTGTCTGCTATGTGAGATGTTGAATCACAACAATCTTGGGGCTTGGGGTGGAGTAAGTCGGTGAAAGGTCACGGCTGTTCTCAAACAAAGCCTGTACACATATGTGCAACCAGAGTTAAGTGGTAGGTTAATGCTTTTTTTTCATGCGGCATTTTGGTTCGTGCATGAGAAACAATTAGCAGAGAAATGAGGCCACGAGCACAAATGTAGGTTATTGCCCTCAACACCTTTTGGTTGAATGTTCTTGACTGTCCTCCTTTTTTTTAAACTGTCACAGCCATTGTGCTTCAACACAGATGACTAATCACCCAGCTTCTGTGGCTAATATAATTGTAAGACAATAAAAACAATCGTTTTGTTTTTTTTGGCCAGTGCAGACAGTTGATTGTAACGACTACCGGTATATCCTATGCTTTCATGAATTGCAAAAGACAGGGCTGCTTTTGTGAATTTGTTGCCCAAATTACAGAAAGCGGACATTCATCGTGACCTGTGCGAACATATTTTCAGTTCTCAACCCAAACATACAGTTTCTTAGGTATTACTGCAGCTCTGTGTGATTGGGGATTGTTTATCTGCATGCAGAACATTCCAAAAACTCAAAGAAACATTAGGGGCCATGTGTCCTTGAAATTTCTTAAACTTGATTTCCAAAATTCTTGTGTCATGTGATCAAAAACATTTCTCTCATCACCTGCCTAGTTACGACCTCGGAATGGAGAACCGCGACGCTACCGACGACCGAGTGACAGTGGAAGCAGCCGAGGCGGTGCGGCGCTACAGCGTGGGCATTAAGTGCGCCACCATCACGCCGGATGAGAATCGTGTCGAGGAGTTCAAGCTGAAGAATATGTGGCGCTCCCCCAACGGGACCATTCGGAACATACTGGGCGGCACCGTCTTCAGGGAAGCTATCATCTGTCGGAACATCCCCCGCTTGGTTCCCGGCTGGGTCAAGCCCATCATCATCGGCAGGCACGCCCATGGCGATCAGGTAGCTCTTGAGTGAGTGAGTGAGTGAGTGAATTAATAGATGAATTAATTAATAAAAAAATGCATGTATAAGAAAGTCCATATAAATAAATAAATAGATTTTTTTTTTTAATGACACTTTGTATTACAGTGTCTAACAGCACACTGCATTGTCAACAGTGTCTAACAGCACACTGCATTGTCAACAAAAGGTATTTTCTGACCTATAGATAGAATTAGAGAAGATGATTCTAAGTTGTTCCAGCATTGACCGTGAAGAATTGTGGGGGGGGGGGTAACCCTTCTCCGTTTCTGTTAATGCATAACAAGCTGTTTACTGTCTCTCCAACCAATTTGTGGTCACCTCAGACATTACTCTGTCGTCAGGAGATGTACTGTAAAAAGCTAACTATTCATAAGCTGCCCTTTAGACTATCATGTTTTGGCCTGTAGGCCAAAGTCAACAGCGTTCTGGCCCCAGAGCAAGAACTATTATATCTAGGTGAAGTGTCATGCAGCGGAAAGTTGCATAATGTCTATGAGAAGCTCTGCTCCATCAGACTTTGACAGCCCCACTTCATTACTATAAATGTTACTCTCTTTGGGTCACGTATTTCTAAAGTATTCAAAATTCCATCAATGTGTTCCTCTACAGTACAAAGCCACCGACTTTGTGGTCCCCGGGCCGGGCAAAGTGGAGATGATCTACACGCCCGAATGCGGAGAGCAGGTCAAGTTCGTTGTCCACAATTTTGAAGGTATGCAAAGAGCATCTTTCCGATGCCTTTTTTCAGGGCAAAAATTAATATAAGTTATGCTAATTATGGAACCATTATGCCGGGAGATTTCAAGTGTGTTTTGTAGCCTGGCTTAGTTTTAGTGTAAAATAACTGCACATCTGCAATGTGTGTATTTGTGTGTAGGCACGGGCGGCGTGGCGCTGGGCATGTACAATACAGACAAATCCATCAGGGATTTTGCTCACAGCTCCTTCCAAATGGCTCTGGTGAAATGCTGGCCTCTCTACCTCAGCACCAAGAATACCATCTTGAAGAAGTATGACGGGCGATTCAAAGATATTTTCCAGGAGATCTATGAGAAGTATGCACGCATGCACACGCATATTTTTAATTCTTTATTTATCATTTGGTCACTGAAAATATTTGAATCGGCAATTATTTTGCAAATATATATACTCTATTGTGATGTTGGTTTGAGCCTGGAAGAGATCAAGTTACATAATTTCTTCTAGGAAAAAATAGTCAGACTACACACTCACGCCTACTTAAATTTGCTCGACAGGGAATACCGAGCTAAGTTTGAGGCCAAAGGTATCTGGTACGAGCACCGTCTGATTGACGACATGGTGGCCCAGGCCATGAAGTCAGATGGAGGCTTCATTTGGGCCTGCAAGAACTACGACGGAGATGTACAATCTGACTCAGTGGCTCAAGGTTGCTACAGTTACACTCTATTTTTGATTGATTGTCCTTCATTCAAATGTCTCAACCAATCAAACCATTCAGACTTGCAAATATTCACTAAATGTATCTGATGCAAATCTGCACATTTGAGATAAGAGTTTGTTCAAATAAGGTCTTGTTGGTTTGAAAAGAAAAAAACGAACACATGCAGTACCGGGTCTTTCTCGCTTCTAGGCTACGGCTCGCTGGGTATGATGACCAGTGTCCTGATCTGTCCTGACGGTCGGACCGTGGAGTCAGAGGCAGCGCACGGCACCGTGACGCGCCACTACAGGCAACACCAGCAGGGAAAAGAAACCTCCACCAACCCCATTGGTAGTTAACAACAGCGATCAAACAAGCGTGCATGTTTTCTGTCTGAGAAAATAATTTTAGCATATTGTTCCTTGCAGCCTCCATCTTTGCGTGGACTCGAGGTCTCCTCCATCGGGCCAAGCTAGATAGCAACGTGGAGCTGCGCGTCTTCTCGGAAGCCTTAGAGGCTGTTTGCGTTGAGACCATTGAGGCGGGCTTCATGACCAAGGATTTGGCCATCTGCATCAAGGGACTGACAAAGTTAGTCTTGTTCAAAGTATTTCATCTTTAGCAGCGTGTTCGCTAAATGGACAGATGGACGGATAGATGGAAATTTCAAATACCGTATTTTCCGCACTATAAGGCGCACTGGATTATAAGGCGAACCTTCAATGAATGGCCCATTTTAAAACTTTGTCCCTATATAAAATATATAAATTTGGCCCGCGGGCCGGACTTTGGACACACCTGCTGTAGTGGCTCAATATTGGTCCATATATAAGGCGCACCTGATTATAAGGCGCACTGTCAGCTTTTGAGAAAATTGGAGATTTTTAGGTGCGGAAAATACGGTACTATCCTAATTTTGACAAAAGGGATGGAAAATTTACCTCTTTTTTTTTTCACTTTTCCCTCAAATCTTTCTCTGCTTGCAGCGTGACACGCGCTGACTACCTGAACACCTTTGAGTTTCTGGACAAACTGGCAGAGAACCTGAAGGCCAAGCTGGCAAATCAGCCCAAGCTGTGATGCACATACACACTAACACTGCTGCTGCCGGAGGCCCAGCACACATCTCCAGCAGGCCTTTGGACTAAAATTCATCACTTCAAACAGGAACTACAAGTGGACTGCTCTGTATTTGACTGAAGTACTAACACGCAAAAAACATTGTTTCACTATCAAATGTAAAACATGTACACGGTAACTCCAAATTATGTGAGTTGTGGGGTTTTTTTTAATCAGAAAAATAACAAAATAAGCTATTTTGTGTTTTGGACAAAAACAAAAAATGTCAAGCGCCATGCTTTTTATTGCGCAGTGTTGACTGACAAGCTCAAAACAAATTGACTATTAATAATTCAAATGAATAATATGAATGTGTTTTTATGTTTGACCTCTATAGTTTAACTCATTTTTATATTTAGGAAAGTATTTGTTTTACTTTCAGTGTTGTCTGTTTGCAACATCCTGCCATAGAACCTCATTAAAATATACATCAAAATTTTCATTTTGTCATTTTCTTTCATTGAATTGTTTCCATGTAATTGTGAATCAGGTGAAAAACTCATTATTTCACTTTGCTTACTGTGGCATTAAAAAACCTGCTCGAATTGGTCGGAAGGAAGAAGAGGAGCATCAGAAATGCATGGAAGCTCACACCACACTAGCGAGATGAGGTAAAAAGCAGCACTCTTCAAACATCCAAACTATTTGTAATCATCACCTTCCACAATGTGTTCAATGTTTCAAGGCGGTGATACGACTTTGGCTGAAGCCAGGGGGACCTGTGTTGCTTCAAGAGGAAAAAGGTTTTTTTTTAATTGCCAGTGATAAGGCCCTAATTGATTTTTTTTTTTTTTTTTTTTAAAAGCATCTATAAAAAAATACATCAAAGCATTTTAATATCATAAGCTCTTCACCACACAATTTCATAATTGGCACCAAGCTGCCACAAGATGGCGACAAAAGACTCCCGTCGTGTAAAGAAATTCCTCATTTTATTGAGCTTGTTTGCAAAAAGGTTTTCCTACACTTAGTGTAAATGCAATAATGTTGAAATAATCCCCATCAATGATGAAGGGGAAAGAATCCCACCTAGGAAGCTTCCACAATTTGTGTTCTTTGTTCTGAAAAATTATTGAGTGTTATAAGGAAAGATGATGTAACACAGTGGCAAACAGGCATAAAAAGTTCAACCTCATCACATCTCAACAATCTGATGTTGAAGAAGCAATAACGTTTGCAGACCCTAGATGACAGTAGAGGCAAGCATCAAGAAAAAACACATTTCTGAGTACTCTGCAGACTGCACAATACTAGTTAGAGTAACTCTGCATGTAAAACAATTTCCAAACTTCTTTATACTGTATGTCTCCTTCTGTTCGTCCATCCATCCAGACTTTGTAATCGTACTGCATAAAAAAGCGTAAATATTTTCCTTTTTAAGACACTTTAACGTGATAGATACAACAACATTATTCGTTTTTTAACTTTGCAGACAAGTGCAAACAGTACCATTTTGAACAGTGTGAACGATTATGCTATAAAAAAAATGGAATTTGTTATTGCTTCATCTCCATCTGAAGAGCCAAGGAGATGTTGATTATATCCTGCTAGAAGTTGCATTTCTAGTTTTCTCCACCTCCGTCCTTTCAAAGCGGATCCTTCAAAATTGTCTTTGTCTTTTAAAATACCGTATTTTCCGGACTATAAGGTGCACCTAAAAACCTAAAATTTTCTCAAAAGCCGACAGTGCGCCTTATAGTCCGGTGCGCCTTATATATGGACCAAATTCCTAAATTTAAACTGGCCCAAAGCATTGTGTCATGAAATCAATCATAAGTGGCCCGCTGAAGACTAAGATTTGGATTAAAAATCTGACATGATGCATTAATGGTGCGCCTTATAGTCCGGTGCGCCTTATATAAGGACAACGTTTTAAAATGGTCCATTCATTGAAGGTGCGCCTTATAGTTCGGAAAATGCGGTAGGTTTGACAGCCCTGCTTTAGATACAGAGGAGTGACGAGGTGTCCCAATGAAGACACAATTTTTGATGGCGTTGCTCAGGGTAATATTATTGGTCCATTTATTTAAAAAAAAAAAAAATCAGTTTCCAGACTTATTACAAAAAAGAAACGTACATTTTTAGATGTTCCACTTAATACCCCAAACTACTACCGAATAAGCCATTTTTGTGATAAGTGCTTAGCTTCCCTGCAGTTAGTCACAAAAAACATCGCAGACATGTTTTACAGACATTTATTAGACTATGATGATGGCTGATGTAGTTGGCAGGATGCCACAAGCAGGAAACACATGTGACTGCGCCATAGACACGGTGACTGATGGCATGCCAAAAGTTACAAACTCAGCAATGCACTTTGTAAATCTGTCCAAGACTGAGGGGAGGTCACATGACTCAGTAGGAAATAGACGGCGACGGGAATGAGAAAGGTAATGATTTAGTGGGGCTACAGGAAGACAGCAGGCTCACGTCCTGCTCCCATGCTCCATTTGGCTTTGTCCACCATCTTGTCTCATACACATGTACACACGTGCACACACACGCAAACACACACACACAGTCGTCTCAGAAAGAACAGATTCAAAGGTTAGAAGGCCAAATGTTTGTGTGTGTGTGTGTTTGCGTGAGTGTGTGTGTGTATGGGTGTGTGTACATAGCTCACAGAGGGATGTTGTTATGACAGCTAAAGACTAACAACTTGATAATGACCTTGTAAAAACACACGCACGCACATCTACACGTTTGTCTGAAATTGTTCCAACTAATGATGTTTTGCAAGACTGAGTGAGAATCTTCACATGACCAATCCCAGAATTTTTGGAAGAACACCCTGACTTGTTTTAGGTGGCTGAAACCGCAATTTCAAAAATCCACATCCATCCATTTTCGGTACCGCTTGTCCCCACGGGGGTCACCGGCGTGCTGGAGCCTATCCCATCCGTCAGTAGGCGGGGGACACCCTGAACCGGTTGCCAGCCAATCGCAGGGCACACAGAGACGAACAACCATCTGCACTCGCACTTACACCTAGGGGCAATTTGGAGTGCTCAATCAGCCTACCATCCAAGTTTTTGCTATGTGAGAGGAAACCGGAGTGCCCGAAGGTAACCCACGCAGGCACGGGGAGAACATGCAAACTCCACACACGTAGAGCCGGAGGTGGAATCAAACTCGCACCCTCTCAACTGTGAAGCGGACGTGCTAACCAGTGCCGCCTATCCACATCCATTTGCTCTTCAAGTTTATCGTATCTGCTTTTCGAACAACAGGCCGTATCAAATGCTCACACAGGTCCGGTATGATCCATGGGCCGACTATTAGACATCAATGATCTTGTATTTGGTGTCTTGTCTGCAAGCATGAATGAGTCACAATATTTTACACGGATTTGAATTTTCATAGAGGGTCAGCAGCATGACTCAACATCTTCGTCTCATATTTGCGGCTCTTAATTGAATCAGCGTGTGCAGCTGGAAGTAGGACAGTTCCACCCAAATACGTAGCTGATACCCCCCTTTTTTGTTTTCAAGCGAGTAATATTATAAAGAAACCACTGGGAGTTGGATTTAAGATTACACTTTAATGACTTCTGTTGCACATCATCCAAATATCCCATTGAGTGCACAAACAAAATATTTTCTAGACTTTGACAACTTCCTCATGTTGGGTGCTTTTTGATGGAAAGGGCATGTCATTGTTTTGTATTCCTTTGTTGATCCCAAATCTCAAGCTTTTGAATATATTGGGAAGATGCTTCAAATTCAATATGAAGCTTTGTGTTAAGTTTACACAAATAAAGAGCAAGAAATTAAAAGACCTCAATGAGTATCACGTTTATTGAAAGCGTAAATTTAACATTTAAGAGGTCTCCCAGGAATGCGCAATTGAAACTGCGGAATCAAGTTTTGATCGCTGCGGAATCAAGATTGAAATCCACACTATTCCTCTGCGGATTCCCAATTTACCGTATTTTCCGGACTATAAGGCGCACCTAAAAACCTAACATTTTCTCAAAAGCCGACAGTGTGCCTTATAGTCTGGTGCGCCTTATATCTGGACCAAATTCCTAAATTTAAACTGTCCCGAAGCATTGTGTCATGAAATCAATCATAAGTGGCCCGCTCATGAATAAAAAAGACTATGGATCATTATTTTGTGATTATAAAGTAATTTGTTAGTGGTGCGCCTTATAGTCCGGTGCGCCTTATATAAGGACAACGTTTTAAAATGGGCCATTCATTGAAGGTGCGCCTTATAGTCCGGAAAATACGGTCTGCGCATGTGTTATGGAAAATTGACTTGATAGTGTCAAATCAAACACTTGAAGGAATCTTTTGTTATTGGCCCTTTTTTTTTTAAATGTGTCCGCGAGAAGGCAGTTCTGCACTATCATCTCTGATGTTGTGTAATATTGGGATTGATTTGCATATTAACCATGTCACATCAAGTTGCTTCGTCATTGACATCTAGGCTGACGAGATGACTAGATGTCTTGAGCCAAGTGATTCGACTCTGCCCTTCATAGTCATGGTAACAATATAACAAAGGTATGTCCTAATTAACCTTTCATTACCGTATTTTCCGCACTTATAAGTCACACCTAAAAACCTCCAGTTTTCTCAAAAGCCGACAGTGCGCCTTATAATCAGGTGCGCCTTATATATGGACCAATATTGAGCCACTACAGCAGGCGTGTCCAAAGTCCAGCCCACGGGCCAAATGTATATATCTTATATATGGACAAAGTTTTAAAATGGGCCATTCATTGAAGGTGCGCCTTATAATCCGGTGCGCCTTATAGTGCAGAAAATACGGTAATTAACGTGGAAGAACTAGTGTCACTAAATGTTCCGAACTCTAATTTGCATGCAAAAGTCATACCGAGCAGGAAATGTTGCCCTAGGTGTGGTTCATGGCGTGCCGTTTGTAACCCTGTATTTTGAGATTATAAACTGAGAACTGCTTAAATTTATTTGACAATAAAAATATAATGCTGCACATTTAATTTCATAAAAAGTACAAAACCAAAAACACAAAGCAAAGCCCATGTTTTGTTATTCACTGACATTGACAGATGTTAATGATTCCAACAATACCAAAAAGCACCACTGCCGAGAGCAGTTAATTTTTTTTATCATTTGCATGAGCATTAGGAATGTTAAAAAATATTCTCCCAAAATGATGTGTGTAATTAATGAGCGTGTTGTGATGACAAACTGTTTAATCATGAAGTAGGCTAATTTTATGACTGTTGTTCCTATGGGAAAAATTGAGTTGTCAATCAGTCACTGAGTGTACTCACAATACCACAAAAGAAAGAACATGTTGATGCTTATACAGCGCCAAATCTTCTTTATAATCTTTCTAGATGAAATACTGTTATGCTCCCAAATTTCTGAGCAGATTTCAAACAAATATGTCAAAGGGGTAAAAAAAAAAAAAAAAAATCAAATAATAATGGTGTTTTTGTTGGCGTTTGTGTTTTCATGCCGCGTGACAACATGACATTATTGCGACGGTGGCGACGCACCCTCTGGGATTCCCCTGACTTTAACAGTCCACACGGGCCAACACACATTGCATTGATGCTTGTTTTCGTGTTGATGTCGGGCCCTCGACGACCACTGACGTGTGGTGCTGCTGCACTGCTTTTGCTTGCCGTCTTGTTCCTGTACTGTACCTGCCTCTTGTTCTCCGCCTATTCCCGTCGGACTGAACCAACCCTTCCCTCCCCTCATCTCTCAGGATGGGAAACATTCCAATACTTTGTGTGTATTTCTGGGATTAGAAACATGTGCTGGAAAGGCCAAAGAAGGTCGTCTCGTCTGATAGTTTGTGCCTTTACCAAAGGCCATCTGCTAATGCGTGTTTTGGCAAATGGTGTTACTGTACAGGATGATGAAACAATGACATGATTGGATAAGCTTTGATATGAAAGCCAAGTGGATGCACTAACTTTGGGGGAAATCCTAGGTAGCCTGACCCTATTTGGGGTTTTGAACAAAAGAGAACTTCAGACTGACCTTAAGCAAAAGACAAAACATTTTTCATCAAATACCATCATGTGAGGATTTGTTCTTTCTTCCAAGGTAGGGGGAATCTGATGCTGAAAAAAAATTCTCTCGACACTAACCAATGTCATTACCTAAGAGTGTGGTTACAATTTCAAACAGACACTAGTCAGGGTCAAATCCAGGTGAGTCCCTAATTTAATGTCTTGGTCTGACATCTTAAACTACACATATTTGAGCACAAGCGGTGGAGCAAGACATGTAGACAGACATAATATTCACGGGCAAATATATTTTTTCTCCTATGCAAAAAATGACTACTAGTACTGCCACTGCGCCCAGGTAACCTAGGATGCCCACACCAATGTCCACTGAATTGAAGTAATGAAAAGTTTACATTTTATTGCCCCTGCCTCACTTGACCCTTAATGCAAGCCTCCCAGGCCCTTGCACTTATTTGGAGGTATTACAAAGCTGCTTAGCCTTGGATAAATCATTTGTAAAATTTTGAAGTAAATCAGCAGCGAACGTGACGGAGAGAGGCTAAATCATTTCACGTCTAAGAACGGTACAAGTTATCGTTAGCATCAGTTTCACTGTGCAAGCCATACTAAATATATTTTAAAGTATGTCTCCAGCACTGTTGTATTGACTTGATCCATTCTCCATGACGGTCCAGAAAATCCCATCAGCATTTCCTTGGAGTTCTTTGGCTCTTGGATGCACCCAATGTCACTCTGCCCACGTCTGTCGGTGCAGCGGCAACAAAAACCACAGAAATGTCCGCCAAGAAAAACAGCCCGTCCCAACCGTGTCAACTTGACTTTTTTGACGTTTTGTGTTTATAGTGGCCTAATCTGCTGCATTAGAGCCTGTTAATGATACTGTGGCGGGGAAGTCAGAGGCAGAGAAACAGAAAACTGACATTTATGCTGATTATTTGGGAAACGTAGCGGAACGCCCCGCAAAGTCAAAAAATTTGGACTTCAACCCAAATTTTCTTTGCAAACGGAAGTTTGTCAAAGTTTATGCCCCCTTAATCCAATCCGGATTCAACATCCTTCCTTAATTTAATATCGCTGACAAATATAAACTGAAAGATTTCCGTCCTTGGTGAGGAGGTGCATCGTAGGGGGAGCTGTGGTTGACGGTCACCCTCTGCACACCACCGCTTCTTAAATCACTTGAGCAAAGTTCATTGGAAGCAAGATGCCAGTAGATGGCACCAAAACAATACTTTGATATTAGACATGGCTTTTGGCTCCACCCCTTATTAAAAATCAATGAACAGTGGAATGAGTGACTCATCAATATGCGGGTGAACATTTCACATTGTCATAATAAAAGTGGGATGGTTAAAACGATCGAAAAAGGATTTTTATATGGGTTCTATATATCATGGATTTGTCTCCCATTGTTTTCACTTTATGCATTTTCCATGATTCACATTTGCTTTGAAATTCCCAATGTTTCCATACAATCAAGAACTGATGAACACGACATAAGCCATTTAGCATTTTGCAGCAAAACTAGTTGATTTCCCCCCCTCTAAAAGAAGACCAAAATAGTTTGTTCCTTCACAGCAAAAGCGTCGTAGCGGCGGTTTGCTCTGTTTGCTTGTTGGGCAGGGTGTTAATCTGCAATGTGGTTACTTCTATATGTTATTCTAAGTTGAGGTTTTGGAGAGCTGGGAGACGGCCAAGGGGAACGGGATTGCTTGTGTTCCAGTGGGAGTCGACTGGTTTCTCACAGAGCCTTCATGCGGGAGTTTGGATTGCAAGGGTTCTCAACATTCTCTTCTTTGGATTGTAATATTTATCTTAGGTGTTTTAGATTTAGTGACATGAGTATTTATGACCAATATTTGGTGGGGCGCCAAACGCTCATACAGCTTTCCAGGAAAACTATTTTGTTTTTATTACGGTCTTCTTAACATCTTAACATTCACTTTACCTCAAACCCTCCCACTAGATATAATTGTTTAAAACCCAAATATTCCCCCAAAGACATATCTCTCCAATAGAAGGCAATTCAATACATTTTTCTATACACACGTACGTACCTCTCTATACATTACACTATACACAAGTGAAACGATTCCACGCTCTCACATCGATTAAATCACAACTGATATTCTTTCTGAAATTGTTTTTCTTTGTATGCGCATATGGTACATTGCAGACGACTCGTCATTTTCAAATGAAAAGCATATCATTCCTAAATGTATTTTATTTATTTTTTATTTGTCATTTTAATATGGCAAAAGATACTTTTTGTGGGACTTTATTTCTTTATTTATTTGTAATTTTAATGTGGCGAAACATACTTTTTGTTGGACAGGTCACCACTGGAAAATGCTCATACTTACGTCACTTTAACACCACTACTACTATATGGTCCGGTTAAGACAACAAAAAAGCCTCCTTGCCCTGAAAGAAGAGAAACCTAAATCAGGATGCTTTTGACAGAGTAATCCTTTGTGGGAAAACATTTTGCCCACTTTTGGACATTGAGAAAAAAAAGGAAGATTTATTGCCGCTGGATAACATTAGCATGATTTGCGACATCGGTTCAATTGAGGAAAAAGAAAGAATTACGCAAACAAGTGAACCCATAAACATGGGTCAGCTCCTTCCTCATAAACATTCCGGCAAACAAACTCATTGACTCAATGCAGAGATTTTCCTTTTCGGACCTTGGCTGAAATGACCTGAGTTCGACCTGAAACCTGTGGTTGGCTTTGCTTGCCTTGTGTTGGCGTGCCTTGGGCACTTCATCAACTTCCTAATGCTTTCTCAGCACACTGCAGCAGGCTTCGTTTGAGCAGGGGCCAACTCACCATAATTACGTTCTTTCGAACTAAAAATCGCAGGTTTCTCAAACCTCTCTTGTCTTTCGAAGCACATTCATCTCATGCAATAAATCACAACTTAAAAAATGTAATCCCCGTAGGTTTGTATCATTTGAAATTTGGTTAAAACTTGCAGAAAACAAAATACAAATATAAAGCTGCACAAAATGTAAGAGCACTAATCCTCAGTTCAGAACAAACTGTATATTTTGATTTTCCTTTTTTGGCGTACAATAGGTAACCTTGCTCCTTGTTGAGGCTGATCTTTCTTTTGGAGTAAAAAGGGCCAAAGAAAAAGCAAGACTTGTGTAAAGTTGCTGATACGTGATATGCTTATTTCTCAGTGGATCATTAAAAGTGGAGTTTGCGGTGTGAAAACTGCTAGCGGGATTTGAATGGAGCCTCGATTTGCTAACCCATCCCCCAAAATAATGTCTGACCAAAGCCAAGCTTCTCACTAACGTGTAAGAGCATGGTTTTGAAACGGCGTGTATCCAGCAGCAACAAAATACCACTCACAGTGCTAAGCTAGTATTAGCACTGGAAAAAAACAAAACAAAGATAGCCACGGTCATTTCTCTGATAGCATGACTTATTCGTAATTTAGCGCATTCCGAAGTGCAGGAGTTTGATTCTGGCTCTGGCCTACCTGTGTGGAGTTTGCACGTTCTCCTCATGCTTTCATGGGTTTCCTCCCACATTCCAAAAGCATGAATAATAGGTTAGTTGAGGACTCTAAAACTATCCTCAGGTGTGATCGTCAATGTGAATGTTTGTATGTACACGTGTGGCTTGCGGTTGGCTGGAAACTAGTACACCTAGTAACTAGTATACCCCGCCCATTGCCCGAAGTCAGCTGGGATGGGTTTCAGCACGCCCTTGACTCTCGTGAGGATAAACGACAAGGGGAATGGATGGATGGATTGATGGATGGATGGATGGATGGATGGATGGATGGAGGGATGGAGGGATGGAGGGATGGAGGGATGGAGGGATGGATGGATGGAGGGATGGATGGATGGATGGATGGATGGATGGATGGATGGATGGATGGATGGATGGATGGACGGATGGACGGATGGATCGTAGCAATGAAAAAAGACTCCGCCATGCTATGTTTAAAGACCTCCCAGACCAACTTTATAGTATTAATAAAATGCCATTGCCATTTATGTTGTCAAAACCTTTTCTTCATATTTGCCAGATTCGGAACAATGCCCTCTGCTGGATTCATTTCTAGAAGTTCATTCAATTGCAGCATGTGATTATCTAGTTGTTCTATTTTTAGTCCAACGTGACAGTGGCATCTGGAAGAAATATCAATTAGAAGATTAAGACAGTACAGCGGCGACATAAATGCTGGGGGAAAAAGTACACACAAAACCAGACGACGTGAGCAATCTGAATACAGACACTATCGCAGCACTCTGAAGGGGAACAACACCCACGGGGACTGAGACGAGGATTATCAGCGCCCCGTTACTATTTGTTATGATTTGATCAAACGTCTGTGGGCTTTGTGAATCACACATGATGACGCCGACCACACCTTGGAAAAGGAGAGATGTTGACCTTAGATGCTTTTACACTCCCTGGGTGAGGTTACGTACATGACATGTGTGTGCGCGCGTCTCAGAGCAGGCCTTTCCTGGCTCCTCGGAGCGCGCACGTCGCTCCAAGTTCCACCAAAAGTGTTTGAGGTCGGAGACGCAACAGCGAGCATGACTCTGGCGTCACTTTTGAGCGTCGTCTTGTCCTCCTCCGCCTCTTGTCGGCACCTCGGTGAAAAATAAGCCGTGACCAGAGAAGAGGAGGAGGCTGGACTGGCTGAACCCATTTGATGACTTGATAGATTTCATTTGCAGAAAAAAATGACATTTGATACACAGTAGGAACTGAAGTCAGCTTGAGGCCTCTGTTTGGGGAGGACTACCTCCGTTCAAACATAGTAGTACCTTGTATTTTTTTTCTTATTAAGGCAAAAGATATGAGGAACGGATCAATTCCTTTGCGTTCTTAGCCAAACACAACACATAAAATTGACTTTTTTTTTTTTTTTGCCTATATTCTGCTTCAAATCTCAAAGATCAAAAAATCAAGTGCCAATGCCAATTTGTATTTGCCTTCAGTTTGCTTAACGCGGTCTAACAAATGATTAATTATAGTAGACTTCCCTCGGTATGAAAACAACAACAAGCACACGTGCGCCTGTCTACAAAACGGGGCGTGATATGTCTACTTTTACATGTGCGATTGTGTGTCATTAATTCCCCTCATCCACACAAATGCACACACCATTGTGGTACCACTTTGAGTCCAAATCTCTGCTTATGTTAAATACACCCTCTCCACATAATGTCTGGATGGTTGGACAGAATTCCAAGTGTATTTAATTCCAAAATAATATTTCCCCAAAAGTGAATGCAATGGAGGCTCAAACTGTTGCCATCATGAAACCACTATTTACTCAACAGGCAATGTTTTAGGTCATATATTAACATTCCCAACATGTCATACACAACCACAGAGTAATTCAATAAAAGTGAGAGGAAGCATTGCGATTAATATTTTCCATTTTCAGGGTGTAACAATGAGGGATAATTGTGATTTTGTCAGTTGGGGAGAATACAAATGAGTCAGGATGAATATTCACTAAGAAATCTTTGGCTGTGAAAGGTAATGTTTTTAGGGTTGCTTTAATAAAACATCACTGTTGGAATAAACAAGTCAAAATTGTTTACGTTGAGGACTGTGTCCTCTTATCACGGTCAAAAGATCAGCATTTGGAGGCTTTTTTTTTTTTTTTTCCTGTGACATGAGTAAATTACTTTCCAGGGAACAAATGTTCTCTCTTGCCCATCATCTTCATCCTTCCACAGTTAACCCCGTTTGTGACTCTAAGCAGATGGAAATGTTCACATAGTGTCACAGCGGTGACAAATGAGAATTCCACTTTTGTGATTTAAAGTGTTTAGGTGGTCAAGTCATGCCGCATTGAGGCAAAAAGTCTCCATTTGACTTGATGGCATTTGTGTAGTGGTGCATGCCAATGATCCATCTGCATTTATTCCCTGTGAATAAACATCCCCCTCACTCAATTTCACCGCATTGTATACACTAATCCTGTAATCCAGCGAGGAAACAAGCTCTGCACGCCTTCTCCTGATTGAATAACAGAAAAGATCAACATCATGTTAAGTGGAACCTCCAACACGTCCTGAAATTGTACAATTTGTACTTTGGTCTGCATTTTCTGGGAAGAAATACCTTTAAGATATATTATGGAAAATGTACTTTTCCGTGGCTTGTATGCAAATAGTTGAATGCCTGCTCATCAAGTGTAAAATCAAACAACCATTTTATATTACAGTGGAACTATTTTACACAAGAACCTCAGAGTTTCTCCACCCGCCACTTTCAAGCAACTGCCAGAAGTTGGGACACTTAAAGTCGAAATATTTCTTATAGAACAAAAATGCATAGCCGGTGAGCATCGAAGCTCTGACCAGAATGTTCTGTGTAGCATCACGAGGTCAATGACGACGTTGTTGCTTTGATTGATGGAAACTAGCACGAGAATGATAAATCAAAAACATATTGACATGTTGTGGCTTTTTAGGGGGCTTTTGCATTCAGTGAAGTCACCCCTGAGAGCATTGACGTCTGCCGCCACATTCCAGCTCAAGTGCCTCTTGAGATCTCGCATGTATTTGTTTGATTGAACGCAGCCTTTCGCTCGGAGAACAATAAAAAACGAGACGTCCTCGCGCTCTCACTGCCAACAAGCTTTACAATAAACACTCGGCCACTTCTGGTTACTCTCACAAGGCTTAAAGGTGACTTTCCGATTTGCTATTGAGGGGATTTTTCTTCCACCCCTCTGCCTGTTCAAGTCCATGTAGTTATTGTTATGGAGATAAATCCGAATTCTTTATTGATCCCTTGGGGAAAGTTACAGTGACTCAGTGCGGGAAATTATAAACACACAATAGAGGGGTGGAAAAATAGATTGAGTTTAAAAATGTGTTTCTTATAAGAAAAATATCAAATTGTTTGGATTTGACTTGAAAACTGTTTTCCCATAGGAATTATTTGAAATAGAAATCAACCATTTCAGTCTCCTACTCAAGCTACTTAGATGAATTCTCTGACTTTGTTTCAAGAGCAAGGATGAGAATGATAATTGAGGAAAAAAAAGCTTAGAAAAACAAAAACTTGGATGCTAAAGTGATTATCAAATACACCAAAGAGATACTGACCTCGACCCTGAGAGTCTTAGTAACCATAGGTCAGTGCCACGATGCTTGGAAAAATGTACCACAACAGATTAATGATCATATGACCTCAGGCAATCTATTTTGAATTATTTCATTCCAGATTCAGGGTGAATCACGCTACTGAGGCGACCCGGACAAAATTGGTTAATGACTTTTTAATAGCGATGGAAACCAAAACCTCATAAATAGTATTGCAACTTGACTTTAGCACCGTTTGATACCCTTGATCAAATTGCATTGCCAGATATCCCTGAAACATTGGTATTAAAAGCTTTGTACTTTCCTGTCCAAGATTAAAACATTATTTACCTGCGGAGTTCCGCAGGATTCAGTACTTGGCCCTTTACTGTTCAATGTTGGCCAGTCTCTGCGTTACTTGGAGATACTATCAACCATATGAAAATCAAATGTTAGCTTTAACTGAGCGTATCCTTCAGCCGTGGTTGAGTAGTTTTAAAATGTCTCATGTAGTGACAATACCATTTTCTGAAGGTTTTAAGGTGATGACACAATTAACTTTTGCAGCACATTAAATTCTCAAGATTGACATTTTCCGTTCAATCTGTACCACCTTGAAAGCATTTATATTTGGAGATTCCAATGCATTCTGGGTAATTAGAAAAAGAGTGTCCTCTCCCCACTCCCACAATGGAAAGAATGATGTGTTGTGTAAATTGTAGTATTGACCAAGCCTGCACTATTTTTTGGCTGAGTGTGCATGCAGTCGTTGACCTCCTCCAGTTTGTTGGCTCTATTTCTATCTTGAAATGTGTTTCTTCACTCTGTAAGTGCGTCTAATTTCACCCGACGTGCATTCCCGAGGAAGTTGCATATTTACATGGGGGTGTGTATCTTCATTAACGGGCGGCCCGCCGTTTGCAGGTGTGGACTGGTTTGCGTTTACGAGAGTGAGTAAGCGAGTGTTTTTGCGTGAGAGTTGATCTGCCTTTCGTGTGGTCACTCAATTTTTGCATAATTGCTTTTACTGTAAAGCTACTGCCTACTTGTGAGTGGCCACAAAACAAACACTTACTGAATCACAATTCAAACCTGTATTGTGCAATTTGAATGCATTTTGCCTGCAGCTATTCTGAGCACACAGACGATGGATATCAAAATACGTTTTCATGTCTTGTCAGTCTTATGACTGTCTGCACTATTCGTAAACATGCCTCCAAGGTCAAAGCGAACTTAGCAAGACCGACCTGAGAATACTTCTCGAAATTTTGTATGATTCCTAAGGCTGGTTTTTATTTTCACGAAACAGGCGCTATGCATGGCGTCGTGAGAGAAATAAAAAGCTGCTTCAGTGACGATGAGGATACGGGGAGTACTCAAAGTACGGATAAGGATAAATTTGATTAACAGGACAGTTGCAATAAAATGTGTTGAAATAATCACACCGTTACATGGTCACAATTGTATGGTAGTCCCAGTTGAAATTGTGAAATCAAGATTAATTTGCCGAACAACCATTTGCAGTCAAATGTGATGGTCTAATCACGAAAGTACAAGAACTGCGGCTAGGAATTGGAAAATAAAATGATTTACAGCAAATTGTAGAAAACCATGAAAGTGAATGGGATGCTGTTGGAAGACTAGATTGTTTTTTAGTGTCATTTACTTTAAAATTACGTCATTTGCAATTTGGAATGAGATCAAATCAAAATAGACTGTATTGATGGTCAACTGCAGTCAAACATGTAGAAATAGTCCAAAAATGCCTGATATGTTATCGGAAGATTAGAATCGGGACAACTAGGACGGTTTTGCTTTAGGAAGTGGACAAATCTAGATGTAGTTGGCAAAAAAAGCCCAAAATAAATACCAGTGCATACAGTTGAAAGTGTTTGAATGATCATTTGTGCCATTCTCCAGAAGCACACTTGCTTGTGTTGGTCAATCTGGATTCGGATATCCTTTCATTTGGAACTCATATTTTCCACATCAACTGTTCACGTTCCATATGTGCGCAATAAAAGTACATAAAATGTTTGATTCTTGTGTGCAAACTGTGTTTTCCCACGTCCTTGTCTGCCTTTGAATGTCACCGAGTTCATCACCGAGACTCCATAATTCACAACAGCTGTTTGTCTGTGGACGTGTGTAGGTGTGCGTGCTTGTGCCTACGTGAGTGTGTATTTGTGTGCGACGGTCTCTCTCAGACTTACAGATTTCCAGAAGTTCAGTGATGGCTGAGAGGAAATGGCTCAACATGGCGTGTTTTCTTTCCAGTCATTGACAGCAGGATTAACTAGGAGTAAATAACGCTCTTCCTTCTCAGGTGATGCGTCCAGCTCATAAATGCGGTTTCACCGCTTGCTCGCATCCAGGAAGGAGCGTGTGAGTTTGATCGTAGCCCAAGGTCGGGCGGGTTCTGGTAAAAGGATGTTTGGCAGAGGTGAAGAAACACTTTTCAATTAAGACGTTTTTACGAGATTCAAGCATGTGCTCACCTAATGTGTTTGGTTCTTGTGATGTCTCACTCTTTTGTTTTTTCAACACAAGAAATCCAAGTATTTGCCAAAATCAGATTCACATATTTGCTGTTCCTCAAGGCTCACTATTAGGACAACACATTTTCATGAAACTTCTGAGAAGACCCCACATTGTTCCGGTGAAAATGTCTTAATAGATTTGTTTATCGGGAGTGATTAACTGATTAAAAAGGCTTTTCGAAAGATTACAAAACAACCGGGCGGTCTACTCATTGTCCAGCAGACCCTTCAGAGTGTCAAACAACTCAAATTCTGACCTCAGATTCAAGTGTTGGTTTTTAAATGACGAATCCCACCACCATCACCACACGCACACAGTTTGTGTCAATGTTTTTGTCCAAATCCCCGCAAAGATAAATTCGAGACCCCTGACAACAGCGGCTTTCACTTGCGGGACCACAAAGTGAGGAATAGTTTGGCACCGAATGTTTGGCGTCGGTGAGAGTAGCCTTTTAAAAAATGAGATCAAGTGGATTTAATAATGCTTTAATTCCGCACGTAAACTTCATTAGCTACGAATCACTCCCGGAACGCATGACAGTGGATGTAATCAGATAGCCGGAGCAAAAATAAACAGTCATAAGTCAGCTCCCATCGTGTCAACAAGTGCGGGTTGCAGAGCAGTCTTGTGCAAATGGATGACAGACGCCGTGTGACAGGATGTTTCCCACATCCAGGAAGTCAATTGGGTTTCCTTTCAAGAGGCCTTCACATGAAATGTCAAAACCATCACTGGCTCACATTTTCTCCACATCCAATGCTTTAATTTACAATGTGTGTACATACACGTGTGACAGGTTAGTCACGGGTTTCATTTCAGTTCCAAATAAATGCTACACAGCGCAATTATGCAATGTCCCTACATAATTATTAAATTGGCAGGACAATGCATGAATACGAAATATTTCATATTGCCAGTGACATTTTACGTAAGGTCATATTCAGTCACAATTCAAAACAGATTAACTTTGTGTCGTGAGCTGTTTTTGAAACATAAAAAACGGCACAACCTCAGAAAATTTGTCGATTGATTTTACAGTCATTGCTAACGAAAGTGTATTTGCAGTTACGTGGTAAAAAATACTAAAATGATAATAAAAATGGATTGTATTTCTGTCAATGTGAGCCAGTTGTTTGTTGGGGGTGCTTAATTTGTTTGAATTTTTCTAAATGAAATTTACCAATCCCATCTTTGTAGAAGGGTGTACAAGGAAAATGTAATTACAATTTGGTATCCAGAAATTATTTTTCATTGCACAACTCTTAATGACAAAATTTACAAGTGTCCACAAAAAGTGCCACGAGAAATTTGTTTAAACTATGAGTGGGAGGTGTCAGTTTGCATTTTATATGGTCTGCCAAAATCTCAGCAGGCGCCAAAACAAACAATTGCACGAAATGTATTTAAAATATTTGGCTTGATTGTTACTTAATGTGTTCATAAATGTAGGCCATCCACTGAGCTATTTGAACGGTAACAGACTTCATTGCTCTCGTTGCATGTTTGGATTATTCATAGTTCCTGTGTTTATTCTATTGTGCGAAATGACGGTTGTGATTCGTAATGTTTGAATCACAAGATTATGTGTGCTCCGTAGAATCCAACCAGTTTTTTGTTTGTTTGTTTGTTTATCACAAAATCGATTTTTTGCATTTGCAGTCACAAACCAAGCTAAGGACTATTGTAATGTTTTTTTTTTTATTATTATTTTAAACAACAAACACATCCATACATTCATTTATATGCCAAGGATGAGCCTTGTTAAAAGGATTCCAACAACATCACAGCGTTGTCCAAAATGTCCCCCTAAAATGATGAATTGAGATCAATGATTAATTAAATAACTGACCATTAAGAGGTTTGGAAAACAAAAAAATCTGAATGAGCCTCACTAACAGATGCTGGGTGGAACAATGTCAGCAGAGAAATCAGGTCCAGATGAATGACATTCCATCTTGTCCATGTGTGTGTGTGCGTGTGTGTGTGTCTGCGTGTGGGTTTTGTGTGTGTGTGTGTGCGTGCGTATGTGTATGTGTGGATGCGTGCATGTGTGTGTGTGCACGAGCATGTGTGTGTGCGCATGTGTGTGGTGATATGCGAAGTCTCTGACATGATTTTGGTCTCAAATCTTGACACTGACCTGGCATAACCCCGACATCTGACTCATCCTCCCCAACTGTCCCCACTACAAAAATAATTTATTTGCTAATAACGCTCTGTTTTCACTACAATTGTGTCATTGTTGCATGTGTTGGATCATTTTAATGGGAGTCTGAGACAATATCCTTTTGCACTATGTGCTATTAGTAGAGGGGATTCCCTCCACATGTGCCTCTGTGGTCCAGAGTATGCTTTTTTTATATATTTTTTGGTCATTTTTCAATAAGAGTGATAACAGCCATTCTTAGTGTTAAAGTTTAGAGTCTGCTCATATGAGTGCATGTGGTTAGGTGGATGCATGCATCTCACTCTACTCAGTGTATGCCTGTGTGTGTGTGTGTGTGTGTGAGCGCGCACATGTACACGTACGTGTGTGAGCACACTTCAACCGCAATTTCTTTCCTGTTTTTACAATCCTCCTCTCTTCTGTGTTTCATTTCACATCGTCCCTGATTTACTGTGTGGACTGCCCAAGTGATCAGAGCCCAAAACACTGCAGGGTTTTTGGGCGTTGTGGACAATAAAACATGAAATATCATATGACATAAAACTGGTTGAATCCCCATAAGATAAATGAGGAATAACATTATTGTGGGAATGAAACAACTAATGCACATCTTACTGTCTGTTTTTGTTGTACGTGTAGAACTGAAGAAAGTGGCATTGCCTTTCCTAACTCAGTTTACACAGGGGTACCTAGTGAAAAGTGTGTGTGATGAATCTTTAAAAAGTCATGAATTATATTTTCCCAAACCTTAACATTGAGTAATCAATGAGTCTTGAGATGAAAGTGAATCCTCAAATCTGCTGTTCAAATATTTGGCCACCAAAAACTATCATTCAGTTGAGCGGGAGGGGGAAGCATATAAATGACTAACAATAGCAGACTAAAAACTGAATATTTACATTAATTTAAAGAAGCTAAGTAAAATAACCATTTTATATTGACATAATATCCCACATCTCCCAATTCATATGGTCTCACAACAAGGGGTCTTTCATGAAAGCCACCTTATAGAGTCTTAGGTTTGGCTTCCTTCAACATGCGCCATAGAAAATAATGAGAACGGAAACAGTCTACTCCAAGATTTAACTGTGGCCATCAGAGAACCTTTGTAATTTTTGTTATCATTATATATACATACATACACATATATATTATAAAATATATATTATGTGGAATATATATATAAACTATATATATATATATATATTGTGTGCAATTTCTGCACTGTCAAATAATGAAATAATGTCTTGTTTTCAAATATTTTATTCATATTCATTAATTGATTAATCAACAAAATCATGTATAGATCCTGATGATAAAACTATTATTTGTTGCAGCCCTACTTAGCAATTATTTTGACAGCAAATGATATACTTGTGCTTTAAAGCCACCTGAATATTTAGTTCTTTGCAATATCTTGAGGGAGAGTTTGGGCATTTTTTTCCACAATAATAATTAGTTAAATGGGGGCAGTTTTATTTGACAGGTCTATGCAACCAATTACGTACTTCTATGTTTCGTTTAACGTTATCTCCTTCATCTTTATTAAGTGAGCTATGTTTTAAACTAAAAACGTCAATCCGCCTCGAGGAGATATTGGAGTCTGCAGACAAGTTTGAAATAGTTTTCAAGGACTCCTGTAGTAAATTGCTGGCATCTGATAGTCCAATAATAAATAAATCATTCACATGGAACCTTACTCTACTCTGATTTATCAGCTGGATTCTATAAAAATGCCTAAACCATGTTGGTCAGATTGAAGTTAAAAGACAAACTACTCTACTGAGGCAACGCTTGCTAAAAATGACTATATAATGATCTCCTAGCGATGAGTGCTGACACCTCATCAATATGACCATCCCCTGACCTTAGTGCTGCTATAGACACCATTGATCATAACATATTAACCTACCCTTGGAACCGTGACCACTTCATTAAAGTTATCTTTCTGCAGCGCTTTATCGAATTGAATGGACTTTTACACTTGTTTATTTCATGTTGTGTCGTATTACGTTATGTGTTAAATGTTGCCTATTTTGGCATTTTTGAGACTTTCCTTCCCCTCCTGGGTGTTAAGATCAGGAGATGTCATTAATATTTGTCAACTGTGGGCGTATGAGGACCTTTGAGGCATTTCTGCGATTAAGGGCTATATAAATAAATTTTACTTGACGTGACTTAAGAGATTTGTATGTATGTGGCTCATAAAAGATGATGAGAGATTAACAATGACTAGCTCAAAAAATATATGTGCTTTGAACACATTTTTTTATGTCTGGCTGGTGAAATCTTCTCTTCCATGCAGAGCGTGTTCAGATCCGAGTCGCCACTTCGCAATGGAATGCGTTGCAATCGCTTCATGGGGATTACGTTTCAGCAGTGAAGCATCAATTCTAAATTAATTGTAAATATTTGAATAAAAGCCAGAGGAGACAACATCCATCCATCTTCTGTAACGCTTGTCCCCACAGGGGTTGCAGGTGTGCTGGTTGCCAGCCAATCGCAGGGCACACAGAGACGAACAACCATCCGCACTCGGACTCACACCTATGAGCAATTTGGAGTGCTCAATCGGCCTACCATGCATGTTTTTGGGATGTGGGAGGAAACCGGAGTTCCTGGAGGAAACTCACGCAGGCACGGGGAGAACATGCAAACTCCACACAGGGAGGGCCGGAGATGGAATCGAACCCTAACCCTCCGGACTGTGAGGCCAACGTACTAACCAGTGCTTCACCGAGCCGCCCGAGACGATAACATCATGGACAAAAAGATGATTCCTTTTCTACTTGTGGGGCATCAATTTTGAACAATGCACATGACCCATTATATTTTGTTCTGTTTTTACTTAAGTCCTTCAAGAATTTATGGGACTTGGACATGTGTTTCAAAACTTGAAAACAAACATATTGGGCAGGTAGCCATAATTTACACACAGTGTTTGAATGGATCCTTCATGATAGCATACAGAGAGCATCATGAGAGCATCCAATAGCATATTTGTACTAAGGTGATAACGACCTCCAACACATTTAATAAATCTCTCTCGAGACTCCACTCGAGAGGAAGGCGCCATCCCCAAAAAGTATTGTACTGAATTGTCCAAAATTTCTTGGCGTGCTGAAGCATCCAGAGATCTTTCCACCAAAGCTAAGAGGCTAATATTTTGATCAATTCCATACTTTCAGCTTTATGGGAACAGTTCATAGTGTTCTAACATGAACTTTCAAATCAAGGTCCATAGAGACATGGATGAGAGAGGTTTGTGTTGCTGAACTTGACTGACAGAGTCCTGGCTTCAATTGAACACTTTTGGGACAAATTACAGCGGACACAATGTCACGTGAAATATCATTGTGTGACGTCACGAATGTGCTCCTGGAAGAATGGTCAAAATTCCCATCAACCTTTGTTTTCAAATATTTATTTAGGTATTCCCTATATTAGAATGTGATTTTTTCCCACAGCAAGCTGTTTCACAAATTGCCATAATAATCATAAGAAAATGTATCCTTGATCGCATGCATGCTGCTCCACTCCCAAAATGTAGCAACATTAGCATCCTTTAGCCTATCTGTGCAAAAATTTCACCTTATATCAATATAACACATTTGAACCAAATAATAATAAATGGTTGTACGCTATGCAAAGATGAGTTACCTAATAAATAGCAAACAGGAAGTAGCCGGTTTTCCCGTTGCTTATCTTATACATATCGGTCGCCTTGTAGATCAGTGGTCCCCAACCTTTTTTTGCGCCACGGACGGGTTACGTGTCAGAAATATTTCCGCGGACCGGCCTTTATATAAATAAATAAATAATAAATGTATATACAGTAATCCCTTGTTTATCGCAGATAATTGGTTCCAAAAACCACCTGCGTTAAGTGAAATCCGCGAAGTACGGTCACCAACAAGAAGTACTGGGCAGGCAAACGAGTTAACACGCAATAACGGACTTCTAAAGGAATGTAAACGAACATTTGGAGCAATACTACTCTGTCCGAAAGGTTATACACATATTTCTTCAATTTAGAAGTTTTATTTTGCCTTTTAAATGTTTTTTTTTTATTTGGAAATAAAATTCGCGATGTAGTGAAGCCGCGATAAACGAAACGCGAAGTAGCGAGGGATCACTGCAAATAAATAATACATTTATAATAAATATATAAATACAATAACATAAAATGATACGACTGGCATCAAAAACAAATATAAACCACATAAATAATAAAACTCACCATTCTGTTGAATTAGTGGGAGCACGGAGCTTGTTTCTTAGAAACAAGCCGGTCCCATCTAGGCGTAATCGAAGATAATGACACCCGAAGTGTGCTGTTGATGTCCAATCTGCTGCGCAGCTTTGTTTCGGTCGCTTTAACTGCAGAAAATCCTGCTTCACAAAGATAGGTTGTTGGAAAAGGAAGCAGGGTTTTCTTCATTGCCTCGTTAGCGAGTCTGTCGCCACATATTATGCAGAGTGGGCTTGGTGCGTCAAAGTCACTTGTTGCGATAAATCCATATTTTAAGTAGGACTCCAGACATTTTCTTTTAAATGCATCTTTCCTTTTCTTAGAAGTCGTAGCCTCCTCTTCTTGCGTCTCCTCATTGGGCTTTTTTGCTTTTCCAAAAAAGCTTTCCAAACATCTCTGGTTCTTGCTCATTTTTGCTTGCTTCGCAGGCTTGACTCAGGTGACATGTCACGTGACCGAGACGAGCGTCTTGACCTTGAACCGACGGATGTCATTGGGAGAGAATCAGCATTTTTTTTTTTTTTAATGTTTGAAAATAAATTCTTACTCATTTAGCTTTGCGGGCTCGACTGGGGAAACATGTCACGTGACCGGGACGAGCGTCTTGACCTGAATTAATTGATCGTCGATAAAATAATTTAGATTTTTGTTTTCTGTGCGGCTTGGCGGCCCGTTACCAAGTGACCCACGGACCGGTACCGGTCCGCGGCCCGGTGGTTGGGAACCACTCTTGCAGATGATGACGATGACACGGCCTAGTTACTTTAATACCCTTATCCTTCTTTCTTACGTCCACGAAAAAGCCTGTAAATCTCATCCTGTTATTTTTTTTAATAACATGAGAGTTTGCAATAGCCAAGCAGCTCAAGTGCCAGACATCAAAAACACTATAGAGTACATGTGCGCCAGTAATGGGGTGAAGGCCAATGGCTTGTGAAAATAGCCAATTGGGCTGACTCAGCAGAGGGCTAGAATGGAATCTGAGTGGATATATATGTTTTAGCCACAGACGTATGCATTGATAGCACGCGAGCCAAAGCCAAACATTTTGTAGCACTCGATTTCCTCAAAACCGCAAAGCCTCGTAAAGCCTCGGCAGCCAGCGTTCCCTAATTGTGTAACCTTTGATGCTTTTAGTGCTGCTCTTTGTGGAGAAAAAAAAATACCCGGATCAGCTTTCCAGCACAATGTTTTTCTTGATAAACACTTCCACCTCATCATTGAGCCTGAGTCTGGAATCAAATATGTGAAGTTCTTTTGCCGGTGGTCATCAGGTAACATCTGAGTACTGTCAATTGAACATCATTTCAATGTCCCAAAGTCCATTCCCACTGCTTTTCACTGCCACAGGCTCTGGTGTTTTTACATATGTGAGCAATAAAAAAAAAGGCCAGTGAGACTTTCATTTCTGCCAAATGGATCGGTTTTATGCAACAAGTGAAATTCCTATGTGCATATGCTCAGCTTGGCAGGGATTGGAAGTGGGTGCACATGTTTAAATGTTTTGGCTCCGCAAAATCTGAGAAAACAATTTGCAGGTTTGCTTTATGCATGCAGATTTACCTCAGCTCTCACCATAATTCAGATGGGATAAATTGCCACACACCAATAAACCTAATCAGGGCGAGTTTTATAGAAAATGATGGATTGAGGGTACCCTCAGAGATGTCTCAAAATGTTCCTAACAGAGGTCTTCTGTTTGACAGAAAATTGGAAAGATCTGAAAAGAAATGAGTGAGTAAGAGATCGGGAACAGGTGCTAACAAATAAAAACTAAAAAGTCCATCTATGCTTTGTAATCCTCATGAAGGTCGCGGGTATGCTGAAGCCTATCCCATCTGAGGTACACCCAGACTGGTCGCAAGTATGTTTGAAGTTTAAATTTGTTCAAAGTGTGTGGGAGGGGTACCAAAAAAAAAAGTCTTTTATTTAATGGTCGAAATGGTGGATTTCACTTATTGCAGTTGGATCTGGAACGTTTCCCTTGCGATAAATGGGCGTCGCTCACTATACAAATAATTTAGCGGTAATTCTCTGTTCACATCAGTGCTGAAAACATTCCATTCATCACCCAATTTTTTTTTTCCCCCAAACACCAGACTTTACACCAAAGACATGGAATTGTTTAAACACGGTGTGAGGTCCAGTCTTTCAGTGCAAGCGTGGGAACCGTGAACCATTGTGTGTGGTGACCGCCCTGCCGTGCCTTCAATATGTCCTGCAGGTACAAGCATGACATAAGGGAATTCTCATCACGACTCCGGTCCAATGAGCTCTGCTTCAGGTTTATTCTGCGGTTCAAACGTCTGATGTGGGTTAGCAGCAGTGTGGCAGTACTGGGCAGCTTTTGGAACCGCAATTGTGGGCAGGTTGAATTAAGAACAGGGCAAGTCTTTGGATGAATGTGATGGAGGAGAATCCAATCGTATGTGTGAACTTGACAATTCAAATCATGCCCACGTCTCGCTTCAATACACTGTGAAACGTGATTACAAAAGTAGTATTTTTTTATTTAAACATACACAACCATAAATAAAAAGAAAATCATACTGACAAAAATGTATCAGTTGAAATCCGGTACGCTACTATCTTGTGGAATAAACAATAAATCTACATCGCTTTCCGCTAGGCGAGTGCACACACAATTGTCAAAACGGAGATACATAAATATGGAATTAGAGCTGAAGCTCCTGTGTTTTTAATTGAAAAAAAAAAAAGCGTGCCTACTATTTTCTAAGTGCTGCATAATGAATGCTGTAGGCATAAAATATACATGAATTTTTTTCCTTTTTTTTTTACAGCTGAAAAGTCACTTTAACAGTGACCCGCCTCTGTACTTCTATAGCTAATAAATAAATAGTTAGTGCATATTCCCATTTACCTCACTGTCGAGCCAAATGAAAACCGAGAGAAAAATAAGTTAAAGACAAACCAAAGTCGATTTGGCTGGTCCTTTTTTAAAGAGTCTTTTCATGTCATTCAAGAACAGACAGTCCAGCTATCTGCATCGCTTGTTGATCGTCACACACAGGAAACCAACCATGTTGCTTGTGGAAATGCAGTCAAAAATGTCACAATGTGAATGTCATCATTTGAGACACTATATTCAAATAAAAAAAACAAGCCAAAGTCGCAGTTGAATCAACCAATTGTGGTTTAGAGTAAGGGACTGATGTTGACATGGACCTCAATGTTCCAATTCCAACCAAAGTGGCTATTTGTCAAAATGACACCCCGCCTCTCAGCCAAGGTGACCTGGGATAGGCTCCAGCTCACACACACGTCTTAATGATGTGAGTGGGAACATTTAGAAGGGCAATAAATGTTAAATTGACATCATTGGGTTGGCATATTTCCGAGGTACAGTATCTTCATATACCCCATTGCTTGATTTGGGACAAAAAAGATATCTGACATATGACGCAGGGACTTTAGGCATTGTAGCAACAAAATGGAATACTCCAGGCACAACTGTTATGGAGTCAGTGATTTGTATGTAAACGTGGACGTCAAGAAGGCACCTCATCTGGCCCACCTCGATCATACCCTCAAAAATCTTCTTTTTTTTTTTCAGAAAAACACTGACAGCTGCGGCCGAGGAATATTTTGGTCCGGCTGATGTTAAAATGCAAACAGATGCTGGATCAGCTTCAGTATTTCCATGATGACGCTGATGAGTTTCTTGGCCAACATCTCCTCACTTTGCGCCCTTTGTTGTCTCATCAGTGCATAAAAACAAACAACAAATTAAAGTGTGAATAACATGAGTTTTTAAAAAAAAAAAACTTGAAAGTATCCAGCACTACATTGGACCGAGTCGAGTGTGGTTTTGTTTGTGGCTATGTGGTGAAACTATAAAATGCACAATATCAGTGGTTCTTTGGGGTCACTTCAGTAGCATGGCGCCGTCCCAAGCGTCAACATTTTCAGTTACCCAACTTAATGGCCCCAAAGTACGTCCCCACTCCATCGGGGTCCAGCATCCATGCGTTGGACACAGTGACGTATAAGGCGTCTCCTTGATCCAGCCAGAGGCCTCGGCCTTGCTGGGCGCAGTACATATTGTAGCTGGAGTTGTCCCAGCGCATGGTGCTGCCCGTCTTCATCAACAGGTCCGCTTTGCTGTGCTTATTAATGCGCTCGTGGTAGATGTACTGGATGAGCTGCGTGTTGCTCACGTCCATGTAGGGCCCGCCGCTTTGGCCTCCATCCCCAGGTAAATCGTAGTAGCGGAAGCAGGTTTTGGCGTAGACGTAGTAGAAGCCCGACTTGACCACCAGCAGTTTGCCCTTCTGGTAGTCCATCCTGTGACGGTACCCGTGCACCTCGTCCCAGTCGATAGGGATTGCGCTCGGTTCACCCGCTGCAATGAAGGAGAGTGGTTTAGCGATATCGTAGTTCAAAATTTGTGCCCGCTGGAAAACTACTTGTATATGAATTTAAAGAAGCTTAAATAAAAATGAAAAGAAACATTTTCCCTTATCTGCTCAGACAACTGTCAGGGCCAGCAACAGAAAATGCTAAACCTCTTCAATATCTATCATTCCAAATAATCCTAAAGCGGTGATTGTCAACCTGTGGTCCGCGGTCCTCTAGTGGTCCATGGTGGTATTTCAAGTGGTCCGCGAAATTGGAAATGGAAAGTAATTATAACATTTTTAAAAATAAAATTGATTCATTATTTAGATGATTTATTTTACAGCTAATTTTGTGAATCATTTACCCATCCGACTTATGTCAAATTTTGCTGAGATTCCCAAATTAGACATACAGATGCAAATAAATAGCCTTGATAGGTCTATCCTCCTTCGGTACAAAATAATATTCCGTCAAAGCAGTGGTCCCCGAGTTGCTTCTTGGTTATGATGGTGGTCTCTTGGACAAAACCAGTTAAAAATATTTCTACTTGGCAGCCACCAGCATAGGTTCAAAAGCTTAGTTGCCTAAATGAGCTGTAGAAAAGAGCAAAAGTGTAGGCAAGAGCTGCTTTGGGACTAAAATTGTTTCATTTTGTTACAGTTGGCTTCAGTTCTTGTATATAAACTCTTAGGCTATTGTATTTTCGCAATCTGTTTCCTTTTAGAAAAAGCCAGAAGAATCATTTTGCTGTTAGGCAATTATTGGAGCGCAAACTGTAAAATGTATTTCATAGTAGCGAAACTAGTCATTAATAACTGACACCATCTAAAAGTAATTTTTAGGGAAAAAAAAATGAGTCACACAATTGAGTTCCATGCACTTCTAATGAATGAAGAGGACTCACGCTTAGCCAACTGTTGATGCACCTCGATGGGAAGGTGGGCGGAGGGTGGGCTCTCCTTCTGGTTCTTCAAGCGTCGGTTTTTCTTGGGAGCTCTCAGCGCGTTCAGCACCGGCTCCGTCTGTACTTCCTACCGCAAAAAGTCAACGAGACGACAAATTGTGACAAAGGGGCAGGGAAAATGTAAAACGACAAACCGACCCCAAAACACCAGCAAGACACCCATTCTATGTTTCACCACAGCTGTCATTTGGAATGATCATCAAGTCTTTCAATGCGTGCACTTGACGGCAGTCGAGACAGAGCTGTCTAGTTCACTCCAAACATGGTTTCCAAGCAAGTAAACAGTTACCGCCAACTCACAGCTGGCTTGAAAGCAACAATATTTATCCCCTTTACATCAACATAACTTCAAAATCATCTTGTTTCTGGCTGGTGATAAAAAGAAAAATGCGGTGTTGCCATGACGCTGAATTACCAATGAGATTTCGATATTAGTGGACGAGCCAGGAGAAAGGTGTGTCCCCATATTGAATAATGTAAAATACACAACTGTTTTTTTTTTTTTTGTATGGATTGCCATTGGGCCTGATTTGATTCTGGTCTACCTGAGAAACGTATTCTGGCACAGATCTCTCAGCAATGCCGACAATATTATACCGACCGAGCCAACAACTGGCGCAAGAAAAAAGGAAATTAATGAGGAGGTGTGTGATGGTTTTTGAGAACCGTTGGCAGATCAAGTATCTCTCAAAATACCTCTTGAAGAAAAAAAAGGTTTGTTGATAAGTCAGTGGAATTCATCCAGTAAAAGTAACGTCGCCATAGACTTTGGAGTTCAAACCGACATGTCGGTATAATTCTAGATACCCTTGCTCAGCGACCATCAAAGGATTAACTCTGTGGCCGGTTTGCTTTCTCTTTGTCTTTTCACGACCCGAACAGAACACCTGGCTCAAAGGGAATGAGGGAGCTGGCAGTGAAGGAGTGGAAAATGATTTTCCACAACATAGAGCAAGTGCCAACGACAAGCTTGTGCTCGAAGTTCCTTGCCATGCCATCTATCACCTGGAGGTGCTGGTCGCTTTGAGGAAAAAGACATAAGTCAAAAAATGAAGCAGTATTTAGCGGGAATCTACGCAGGTTGAGGAAGGCCATTCGTGGAGCATCAAACGACGAGAAAGCCGAGAGAGCGCCATGAAGATTTTTGAAGAGCTGGATGTCACTGCATGGACATGAAATGACAGCTGGAGGAAAAGCTAGACCGTGTCATTCTCCTGAATAGTGACTATTTTGTTTTTACATCTCAATACTGCAAGTGCTTAGTTGATCATTATAAGACGGATGCACAGAATGAGCTCATCAGAGAGACATGAGCTCATTCCGTATCCCGTGGAGGACAAAACATCCAGGCCAGACTTGGACATACGCAAGGATGGTGTATCGAGGTAAATATGCTGGAAATGGAGCAGCCAGATAGGATGAAGACCCAAGAGGTGACTTATGGATAAGCTGTTGAAGACTTGTAGAGTTAGAAGCAGAAGATTCAAAGGACAAGAAGAGATGAAATGGAGTGATTAACTGTGGCATCCCTTGAATAGGTTTCAAGAAAAGAACAAGATCACCGTTCCAAAACCCTGAAGCAACCCTGCAGTGTTGCTACAGAGAGAAGACATGCCAAATGAGGCAGACATGTTGGCACATGCTCAGTTCTGATGTTAGCATTCACTATTAAACAGTCACCGTCCATAAGATGTAACTTTGAGTTTATTTAACAGATTTGCATCTACAGTAATCACATGAAGAGAGCTCGTCTTAGGCCCAACCTGTCCGTTCCGTCTCTCCACTAAGGTTTCAAAACCGGACTAATGACCAGTCCACCCAGCCTAGCAATCTCATGTTGGACCTTAAGTGCAACATGGGTTGAGTGTTGGGCATAGACATTGGCTCATCCTTTCAAAAGAAATCCAAAATAAATGACCTCGTTATAAAATGAGGGACTAAGCTGGAAATATCTTGTTCTAGTTTTAATCTAAATAAAGAACCTGCAAATATAATTAGGAATTTACTGTCTTGCATGTACGCAAATTCACAATCGGATCATATTCTTGTAGCAACAGAAATTGCCTGAGGGCCTAAAGGTTCCAGGAGAAAGGTATGAAATTCATTCCACACAAATATCCATCATTTGACCAATCACCAGCGGCTATTGAGCATCTGGGTCCTCAAACATTCAGCGCATGTGTATATGATCTCCATTTTACAGTCTGTGTCACAATTAGTTCAACTCTATGGACATAATAATACAAACTGACACTTTTGTGAGCATATCATGTCATAAAGTTGATTTTTTTTTTTTTCCTCAGCCACAGGCTACTTTCATAATAAAATGACAGAACGTTTTTGGCGGGTAAAGCAAATACAGCAGCCATAAAATGGCTCATTATTTCAGGTGTCAACGACATAACCACAACACTCCAGTTGCTGATTATGCCCCTAAGTGAATGTAGTTACCTTGGAATGCTTTCAAATGCTTACCGCTATCTCGCTTTGACTTAAGGCTGTGTTCCTTAATGCTTTTATGAAATTTAATTTAATTTGACTTTTATCTTAACATTTTAAGTCTCTCCAAAAACGTAACATTTTAAGTCTCTCGAAAAACTCCCCAAAATGTTTTTGCTTGATTTATTTAGGGTCCATTTTGTCTTATAATGACAGTGTGCATCATTTCTTTGCATGGATTACTGCTTAAGATCGTCTTCTTTATCAGGAACTTCATTTATTTATTTTTTTTTCTTTGCCAGAAATTGCTTTTTTCAAGCTTTTGGTGGGCTTTTAGTGTTGCAGTATAGCATAAAGCCATTTGTTGTTTTGGAATGTACTCTCAAACAGTTTTGTTTTTATTTTGTTGACCTCCTTACTTGCCGTTTGTGTGTTTTCCCATTTTCGTTTTCATTACAGTGCCTTCTCCAGAAATGACTAACAGATTGGCTTCTGCTACCTAGTGCAGTATGGACTTGTTTTTTGTCCTTTTGGATTATATTTTCGATGACATTTTTCATTAGACAGGGCTTTTTTTTTTTTCATTTGTACTTTTTTGGCCTACAAACATTTTCAGAGCAGTCTTTCTTCAAGCTTATAATTTGCCTCATAGTTCAGTGTTGCGTTGCCCCCGGTTTCTTTGGCAAGTAATTACCAAACATTGGCTACCATACAGTGTGTTCTTTAAAATGAGCATACATAAGGCGTTGGACTCACTTCAATGGGCCGACGTGGAGCAGTGGTCAGATCTACCTGGAGACAGACAGGAAGAGGAGACAGAAGTCAGTGCATCATCACGCCTCCTCTGAGAATGTGCTTTGTAAGCACTTTCTTGACATTTATGTAGTTGAATAACTCTTTAAAACATTGAAGTCCAGGCTGCTCGTATCAGTGTGTGCGTGCGCAGTTATTTTCCAAAGTTCACCCAGCATTCCCAAGTAGCAGGCTTAAAAGTCAAAGTGATTTGGAGCGTGGTTCTTTTTACACGACTGTGTCAACAAGGCTTTGGGGCTTGCACACAATGAGGGGAAGGAAAAAAAAACACTCCCCGTAAAAAACGATGTGAATAATCAGAGCAGCATTCCTGCGCTCGTCTCCAAGATCTCTGGGAAAGTCGTGCAGGTGTTGAAGGCGGATGATGGTCTAGTGCCAGACTGCGTCTTTCCTGACTCATGCAAGCATGCTCCCCCTGTCATCAGCTAGACAAAGCCTCTGCGCGTTCTTCTGCCAGAGCTCCACCTCGAGGAAGAGTCTGACTCTGACTGGTATCCCAACACCATTCCAAACCAGTCAAATTAAACACAGTCACTCTTCTCCCTCTGCTGGCCTACACCCAGCAACAAATACTATGCTTATACAAACAAAGTATCTTCAGTTTGGGTATAAATGCCAAGTGTATGTCAGAAGTACTCATATTTCTTGAATATGGCTGTCAGATGTGTTCTCTCCACCAAGCAGTCCCAACTTCCATATTGTGGTTAAGAGCAGGTCATGAACCTGTGAGCCTCACGACCCTCAGGCCCAAGCCAAGTCTTTGCAGACTGAGCTATAGGGCCAATCCCAGCTTTTTGATTTCTCAAGTTACATGCAGGATCGCTGATTGAACCGATTAGTCGACCAGAATCAAGAACAACAGTTATGATGTAGAGCAACACGGGACTTTGGAGTAGTAATGGCGGTAATGTTTTTTTTTTCGGAACATTTCTTTGACGGTGAAGTTGAACTCTTAGCTACTTCAGAAAATGCATGTTACATAATCTAAATGGCACAAAGCTCTATTTTCAACATTAGTAGTTTAGTACTTTTAAGTCACTCATTCATAAAATATATTACAGTAGATGACGATCAATATACGCATCAGAGATGTAAAAAAATGTTGTTTGCCACATTCTCAGCTGATTCACACCATGCTAACCACTATCTAGCCTTGAGGCTCATGTCAATGCTGTTTTAGTCAAAGTAAGAAGCCAAGATGTCAACTATTCCAGGTCGTTAAATGAAATGTTTTATTTCTACTCTCACATTTGATGTTTGAATTTCGCAATTTTGCCATTTATGATGGCTGCTTCGTCATCGTATTGAGCCTTTACTCTTGTATCCAAAGATTTCTAGCAATACATCTTTGACAAAAAAATGAAGTGGGGTAAGTTACATTCCAGACGGCAACTGCTGAAAATCCGACCATAAAAAAAGTAAAGTACCCACCACAAGCTCAAAACAATATATTAAAACTTAGCACCTATCCTCAGCCTCTCACTGTCAGGAAACAGGAGACAATTGTATAACATCACTGAGCAAAGAAAAAATAAATAAAAAGACTCTCATTTGCAGTCCATATAAGGGTCAAAGTGTGCATGCTACAAGATGTTTATTCATTACTCTCGTTTAAAGTTGACTGTATATTCGACATAGTCGTACATGAAATATTGTTTTTAAATACCATTTTTCCAGCCAAGCAAGCCATATATACAATTAAGTATGTTTGAGTAGCGCATACCATGAAGTAGGTTGTCCTATTATCAACAAGAAAAATAAAACACAACTTATTTATACAGTAAGAACGATTTACGGTCAAATCCAATGTACATGGTAACCATCCTGACCTATTTTAAGTGTCTGATATGCACACTTGCACTGCTAGAGTGAGTTTGTTTAAAGGCACTCTGCAAAGTGTTTATGCAGAAGATGAAGTGAAAGCATATCATTTCATAAACACACTGAGCGTGAGAGACCAGCAGAAAGTCAGCCGGATGCTTTCCAGGTGAACCCGAAGCACCCTGACACAGCTCAAATGTGGTCTGCTCCTTTTTGGCTTGTCTCAACACGACCATCATCCAATTGCCCAAAAACCACCACAAAGTCTCCAAAAAAAGCCGATCGTGGCACAATGTAAATATTATTGTAAATGAAGCGATGGGCTTTCATAATGACCTGACAAAAAACAAATGAGGCGTGAATTTATTTTGTTTATTTTTTCTGCTTTTAATGCTTTTTTTTTGTACTTTGCATGTTGGAACATCTCAAGTTCTTCTGAACTTTAAGGAATCTTGTTTATACTGCACTGCTTATCTTGCACATATAAAATACAAATAACATCTGGCGTGCACAGTCCAGTGGAAACATCTGCGCGGTGCAAGATGATACGTTGGATATTTTTATTTATTGATTTAAGTTCCGTGTAAACGGCGGAGCATATGAAACAACAAGTTTAAAAGCATGCCGCTTCCTTTCCAACTTGTCAGCTTTTATGACATTGTAAAATTGCGCAAGCGATTTTAACTCCACTGCACAAAACAACCGACTTAGAAACAAAACAAAAAAAGGGCAGCAGCTCCTTACCTCTTGCAAATAGCCCGTCAGGTGCAGCAGGATGGCCACGCTGGACGCCACCTGGAGCAATCCCATGATCAACAAGGTGCCGAACAGGAGCGACCGGTGCGAGTGCTCCGAGCCGGCCGCCGGGTGGAGGCGGTGGTGGCCGCCCTCCACGTCCACGGTCGTGCGCAGGTAGCCTCTATACTCGCCATGAGCGGCTGCCATGCTCCCGTGCATACGTGCAGATGGGACTCAGTGGACGCGCTGAAGTGAAGCAATGAGAGAGAGTGCGCGCGTGTGTCAGTGGTGAAGTGGGTGGGCTGAAGTATACGCACAGTAAGTGCGAAGTGAAACTCCCCCTTTGCTCCTGTCTCACTGCTAAATCCAGGTGGAGCTAAGCGAGTGAGTGAGCGCGCTGCAGGTGGTGCGCCTGTCCTTATCGCAAGCACAGGAACACGTGACGCACCCACTCCCTTCGCGTGTCCACACCCCTGCCAATATTGCGCCCTAAATGTTTGCAAATAGTTATTACAAAATCGGATTTCAATTTGGAGTTGGCCACATTTGGCTGCACATATAATTTACACCTAAGAGGGCAACCCAGCATCAAATGTGTGTTATCAGAACAATTTTATTTAGGTCAAATTCTTCTCAGAAAATGTTTTAACGATATGAAAAAGTCATATTTTCCAGAAAGGTGTACTACTCTACTACTCTCGCAAGAATAAAATTGTTTTCTGGTGGTGTGGGTTAAGAAAAAAGCAAGATATTGGGTTTTATTTGATGAAAATACTTTATTTTTTAACGAGAATCTTTCTTAATTTGTGGAGTAAATAGGAGTAATCTTACAGGAATATAGTTTTTTTCTTAGGAAAATGAAAAGTAGATTTTTCAATACCTCCAGGAATCATATTTGCTGCATGTATCAGGAATTAGTGTAGTTCAATGACATCAATCTCAAATTAATCGGCTATACCTGTTTGTTTCGGCTATACACGTACTCGCATTGGAAGTGTGTTTGTGTTTCGATTTGCATTGGGTTGCTGCATATCAACAATAAAAAATGATATTGTATCATTAAACCATGCAATGTAAAAGCAGCCTATGACAACAAGCCCGATTGCAGTAGCCTATATGTTGTTGCTATCCAACAAAAAATCATGTCTGAAAACAATTTGTCCCCAAAAACAAAAGTAAGTTTTGTTGTGTGTTTGAATGAATAGCTCACAGTTGGAGATATGTGCATCATTTTAGTGGGGCAAAGACATTACCATGCTTTTTGAAATTACTCACGTCAGCATGGACTTAAATCAGGTTTTCCAGGAACAAGTTATTTTAGGCAGAGCAGTTGACGAAACGAAGCGAGGTTCCAGACTCCCCCCACCTACAGCACAAACCCCCTCGCCACACACACACACGTCTGCCACTGACCAATAAACCTCAGGGCGCGATGCTCGTTTAATACTTTCTAGCTTCATCAAACCACGCACACGATTTTGGTTATATTTACATGCCCTTTTACATCACATAGAGGTCGTGATTTTTTTTTTTTTCAACAGACCACCGTTTTGGAGCTGCAAGTCCTCCTGCGCTTTGGCGAGGCCTCGGTCCTGGCACCGGCGCTGGATGTGGTGCTGTGGTGCCGTCTCCCACTCAGGGGGTCGTTAATAACGCCGTGAGAACCCGTCTTATTTTGCATCGGGTTGCAGCTATTTGCTGCCAGATCGTGTGCTGCGTCAGTGAAGAGCGGGTAGAGGGCGGGGTTGTTACTCGTTGGGTCGGCGCCGATCTTTTGACACCTCGGGCTAGAAAATGGAGTAGGAAGTTTGGGACAGCGATTTGGGAGTTATCACATTATCGGGCTGTCATCATTTGCTTTGATGATCTTTTTAAGTCCGTCTACCATGTTAAAACTGCCAACTTAACAGTCAACTCTGTACATTGGTCTTGGTGGGTGGGGTTAGTGTGCTGTGATCTGACGAGTCCATATTTCAATTTGTATCGTGAAATCATGGATGTCGCATGGGTGTGCTATAAGAATGGAGAGACGCAATCGTGAGGCCACCAAATCGAATCGTTTTGACTCCTCGCCTATGCCTAGAATTTCCGCCACCCTCACTGGAAATGAATCTAACACACTGCCAGCAATGCAGGCCAAACTCTGGCTCTGGTCTTTCAGGGACCAAAAGGTCCATACGTCTGGAGAGACCACCACAGGACTCCCCGGGGAACATGGCCGAACGCTATTTCCAAGTCAACAAAACACATGTAGACTGGTTGCACAGATCTGATGACAGGATGATGTACGAGTCTTTGATGAGCTGAAAAGTTACAAATGATAACTTCTCCACAATAAGGACACGCTCATCTTGAAAGAAGCCCCCATTTTTTTTATCCTGCTTTTTCATCAGATGAAGAGGCTTCATACAAGAAGTCACGGAGGGCCATAAATGTGTCTCATCCCTCACTCCCACATCCTCTGTGGTAACAGGCCCACTCCAAGTCTTCACGCTACACACACAAACACTCAAAGGATCATCTTTCCACGCGCTCGAAGCTATTGCCTCCATAGCAACGCCCTTGTGCTGCCCCCTTTGTTTGGTCCTCCACCATCCCATCTCAGCAAAATATCACATGGATCTGCGGTTTAATCAAAAGTTTATATTTGAATCCAGGGGATGTTCCGCTCGTTGGAGGGATTGGCTTTCGGTTCATTCGCATGGGCTGGTGAGAAAGAAAGAGCTGACATTGTCACTATAGAGGAAAACATGCCTGAATATTATATCACGTGTCACCAACAAAGCGACCCCAAGGACCTCATGAGGCTTATGGACCCGTTTGAAAAAACAAATCCCCAACGATGAGACAATGATTTTCTAGTACTGTAGAAATAATCAGTCGAAAATCTGATCATTTGAATCAAATGTTGGAAGAGGTCAACTTCCAAAGCATTTTGACCATCAAACACCTCTTGCAAACTGGTCTTCAGTATTAGAAGTAACAAAAATCACCAAAAAATCATCAAGTCTCTAATGCACTTTAATTTAGTTCTAATATATACTCATGTGACCAGACAGTCACAGGGAAAGTGAACTTCATGACGTCAAGTGGAACACTGCCAATATGCCCCACCCCCTTCTGTCTCCCACATCCGCTCACCCCTCGCTACTTCCTGTTTGCTCCCCGGCTTCCTCTCACATTACGCACTTCTTTGTAACATTATTCCTCGAATTCGCTTCAAGCGCTTAGCTGCAGAGTGACTTCATTTAGTGTTTGGTCATGACTTGTCGGTACTAAAGGTGATCTGTTGTCATGGAAACAAATAGAAGGAAGAATAGGAAGAGAGAGGGAAACACACACACACACACACATAGTCCAAGTGATGACATCAGCTGGATCTCCCGGACTTGACCTCCCGCTTCCCCGCTGTCATGAAGGAGGTACGATGAGGTCATCAAAATAAAGGCTCTGTCCAGATTATTCACATTTACTGAACAGACACAACAGAGCCTTTTATTTTGATTTCTTCATTTGTTGGGTGTCATGCAATACGTGACTGATGATATCAGAGTCATAAGCAGAGGTGTCAGCCTGCCCGCCTGCCGTCCACTCTCATCATCTTCAATGATTCATCCCTTCCCTCCTGCAGGGAAACTCTTATCTCTCGCTCGCTATAGCGTTCTCCACCCCGCCGCTCCCACGCTGCTCTCTTTCACAGCGCCAGGGGGTCATACACACACACAATGGAGCACAGTTGATGATAGAGTTGTAAGATAAAATTGAAGTTGAAGAAGTGAACAGGATGAGCTGTGTTAAAATTGAATAAATGAATGAATGAATGAATGAATCAATCAATCAATCAATCAATCAATCAATAAAGGTTTATTATCAACAGCTCTGCTGATGGTGGCAATTCTCATGATCACCACTGACTATTTCAAGCCAAGCCGTACTGTAAAAAATCTGCAACTGGCTGGTGACCAGTTCAGGGTCAGCTGGGACACGGTAGGTTTCAATTATTAATTAAATCACGAATTAAGACATTTGCCCTAGAGAATGGTTTTGCTATTTTAAAGCAAAAACAGATTTTAAGTGGTTCCAGGTTTTTGCATACTAATAGTTTGGAATTGCAATCATGCATGGCAAAAACAAAAAATCCCTAATGCAAAAAAACAAAATACTTCCACCAGATATCGTAAAACATCCAGTAATTAATGTTGACTAGTAAAACAAGAAAGATATGTCATACAACATTTTTGAGGTAACTGGAGTTGTAGTGCGTGCAATTTGGTACCATTTTCGTCTGGTACCCCAAAAATTCCACCATGCCAAAATTTTCCACCAGACATCCAGTGATTCATGTCTTAAATACTGGAAACAAGCCTAATGATCTTCAGTGATGTGCAGTCCCAGATGTTTGCTGTACGTGGATTAAGAAATAGAAGACACATTGTTGAGATAACCACAATGACCAAACCTGAATGTCCCAGACATGACAGTCGACATGCTTGTTATTGCGCACAACAAAGCTAGCTGCTAATGCTAATGTGGAGTGCGAGGCACTTTGTATCTTACCACTGATCATCAAACTTGCGCAATTTATCTTACACAAGCATTTCAACTGCCAAGAGAAATGAGTAAATGTATTTTGAGGGGTCATTTCAGGTTCTACAAAACAGTGTGTCTGTTCTCTCAGTTTCGCAAATCTCTCCATTCATATATCCGTCAAGTTCTGAGTTACATGATCAATGAGCTTCACAATAGACAACAGATTTTTGGCCTATATTGTAAAAGGAAGATGTCTATTGTTTTTGAAGGGCCATAATTTTACATACAGCACTCTGACATGTTCAATTTTCTACCAAACATCTTGAAATTGTTAAAGATTACTCGGGGCTCAAGGGAGAGGCTAACTGATCATTTTCAAAGCAAGGAGGCTATCGATTGCATGGGTGCTCACCACCAATTTTTTCCAACTTCTACTCAGGGCTAATGGTTCAACTTCAAATCAAGACGGCTATTGATTTTGAAGTATACTTGTCAGGGAATATCATTTGAATCCTAAAACAAAAGATACAGTTATCTGTTAACATTCCTCATCGCTAATGAGCGATAAAGACATTTTGCCGGGGATGAAGATGAATAATTCCCATCCTAATTTTACTCCGGGGATGAAATCTATCAGGGTGGCGGGAAGCTGAGGTCAATCCCAGCTGACTTTGGGCGGGAGCGGCAGATGTTTCAAAACACGCTTGAAGAAACATAGACCCTGGAATCCCCCCGCACAAAAAGTGTTGGGATTGAATGGAATGGGACGGAATGACGTGAGTGAGTGTTGCTTTGGTTCGTTCAGTGGACCTCCAGGAGGAGAGGAAGAGTCGCGGAGTCAAGTAATAAATGCTGAAAGTGAGTCAACTTTCAGGGATGATGTTTCCAGATGAAAGCAAGAACCATGTTCATTTCGACTGATACGCATTCCAAGATTTGTGAGGTAACTGGTTGCAATTTGGCGGTGTCTTTCTTTTATAAAGAAAAATAATCTGCAAAAGAATTTCCACATGACAGCGTCAAACTCTCAGGGAGTGGTAAAGCAAGATTAATGATTATCTTGCTTTTACACTTACAAAATGTAAATGTTCGAATCCCTTATTTGTTCTAAACATCAATGTAAGAAGTGTGGGGCGATTGCAACATCAGCTTGTTCCTCCAATCTTAAATGGTATAAAAGTGAGATAATCAAAGGATCATCACAATGACTCACTAATGCAAGGGAGTCTCGCTCATTTTTGTCACGGACCACATCAATGGTATGGTTTCAATCGTAGGGCGGTCATGATGATAAATAACTAGTTTTTGTTTTTTATTTGTTTATATGTTCTTACATTAATTTCAAAAGGAGATTGATAGGAAAATATGTGTGAAACATGAAGTTAATGCACATCATTTGCTTTTATGGGCCACATAAAATGATGTGACAGGCCAGATCTGGCCCACGGGCCTTGAGTTTGACACCTGTGCAATAAGTGAGATGACATGTGCGGGCAAACACACATGCCCAAGCACATATATTGTTAAGTGAAGAACACAATGATTAGCATAATTACAATGACATACTTTGGACATTCAAAACTCTGCTTTCTTGAAGATCCTCTTTCAAATGTCTTAAGTGTTTCCTTCTATTTTATAATATTAGTTTTTGATTTCATTATGCACTTCAAGATGTTTGGCATGGACAGAGGAAGCGTCTTGACCAAATATTTTGCTCCAAATATTTTCTGAGACTGATGTCCTTTATGGAAACAAGAAGGCTATTGATGTAGAACAAGAGAAAATGGTGAAAATGAGTCAGCAGAAGGTCATCCTCCCCCTGCCCCGCCATCGCTGCCTCCCTCACTAATTCATCTCGATTCTCACCTATTAAGTGTGTGCTGATGAAAGACGGAGCACATGGCACAAAACAAAGGAGAGTTTCTTCCAGGCGAGGTAAACAAAAGGCCCGGCCGGGATGATGTAGCCGGTTTTCCCCTCCGACACAAAGCCTCGCTCACAGGAATCATGGATTCCACGGACTTGACTCAACCGACACCCTCTCCTCCGCTCCTCCCCCCCCATCCAGTGGACTCTCCCAACAACCCAGCCGTTTGTTGCTGTTGGGTGGGAAGTGATGTCAGCAGGGGATGCACCACGCCAGAACCCTGCCTATCTGATGTCACTGCGTTCATAGACGACAAGACACAACACGGTGGGGCTTCTCTGGATTGCTGACTGATGATTTTTTGCTACACAAAGACTGACAAGCACCACAAATGCATGCGCGTGTATGAAATGAGTGGAACGGCAAGATAACCTTATAGTCTGAGCGACATTCCCGTGGTTTTCAACTTGGATGTCAATTTGGATGAGAGCTTTCTGCGGTTTCGCGATTCCGACTGACGCAACGTCAGAAGTAATAATGGTTACCGGCGAAACCACACCAACGTTATTTGTCTCGCAGAGTATCAAGGCTATGTATGCACTGATAACATAATGTGACCACATCTATTAGAGAAGGCCATGGAGGGGGATTAGACCTAAACTATTACATTCCCATACGACTAGACTGACAAATATTTTAGGAGCGTTCAAGTCCTTAAAAGCTGTCGGCATCCCTTAGAACTTGCGGAGCAACAACAGAAAACAGGAGGGGTGGGAATCTTTGGGCACCTTAGGATTCGATTACGATTCAGGGACGATGATTCAATTATTGCTGCATCTTTGATTTCATGTATAATGATGCACTTGTTTTTTACAACACACATTTGTATTTCCCTCAATATTTATAGTAGCAAAACTTTTCAAATGTGATGGATGAAAAAAAATATCCTATGGTCCCTGGGCTTCTTGAGATACTTCTTATGTCCACCACTATATTAGATGGAGGGGTGGTTTCCTCGCCTGACTGATAAAATTCCCAATCAGCTATCGCTCATTTCAACAATTAGTCTTCCAGCTGCATCATTTATTTCTTTTGCTGTGATTCTTAATGTTTTGATGCATTTCTCTATCAAACTGTAGCACTTTTAAATTTGGTTGAAATCAGTTGTACTTGTAACTATAATTTTAAAAATCCATTGGTACATTTTGGAATTCTTGGCCTAACATGGAACAATATATTGTAAGACATTAATTTTCTGTTCCACTTGACCTATTTAGGCTCTAGTCAGTTCATCTATTTGCTCATTGATAATTCTAAACCAGAACAAACAACGTCACCTCACAGCATTTCTGAAGGTTTTTGACAACACATTTCTGAGCTATCTTGTTTCTGGCATTAAAAATATATAGAGTTGAAAAATCGAACAAAATGGCAGAGCACTGATACTCCAGGACAAATGATACGCTCGACAATAATCAATAAAACTATCAAAACAATGATAAGGTTTCTCGAAAGACAAATTGAGTGAGGATGAGGGAAATATCACGCCCTCTCAGAATCCCGCCATCGGAAAAGTAACCTTCGCTGTCGCCGATGGGAAGCCGACAGTTTCCCGCTGCAAAGTGTTTGGAGAACAGCCTTGGAATCATAGCTCGGAACAGGGGATCAAACGGCGGTTTCCCACGGAAACGCAGGCCGCTGTTTTGTTGACCCAGCTGTGCACCCTGGCGCCCTCCCAAGCGCAAAAACCTTCTCGCCAGATTGCAGCGTCATCCGATTCCCCCGCCAGTGCTCAGACGAAACGGACTCTGGAAACTGGAGTCAGGTGTTGGGGAACCACCAAGACACTTCCAATGTATCTCAGTGAAGATTGTGTAACCATCTGGATAGTGGATCCTGGATTGTTACAACGGCAATTATACAGAACATTATTGGTGAAACAATCTTGAAAGACGCACGTACCTCTTTTGTAATACCAACGTTACCTAGTGAGATTACAAAACAATGTAATCGGTTATGGAAAATTGATTTTGCAGGACTATGTTTTTTATGCAGAAAGGAGACTGCAGTCGAGTCCTCAGCTGCTCTCAAACTAGTAGGCCAAAGAAGCTTTCCCAGACTTAAGTGGATAACTGGTCACAATATTGCTTAATGGAGCGCCGTTGCTCATCCCACATGAGGTTTTTGTTAGCCAACAAGTACATGACACATGTCACTGGATACGTGTTGGTCTTATAGTGGTCAGTTTAAAAGTGACTCCAAGGGAATTGATGATGACTGTTTTGTATGGTATTCAGTGGAGGACATGTTCAATTTAAATTATATTTATAAAAAAAGACTCAACTTGAAACTCCAGATGACCAGTTACAATGTACAACTTGTACACAAGTACAATTCACCCACAGCTCTATTTGATCACAAGATTGCTAATATCCATCCGTCCCTCCATTTTCAAGTGGTTAGCATGTCTGCCTCACAGTTTCTGTGCTTTGATTTTGGTTGCAAGAACTCAAGCTTCCTCTTTAAAATCATGAATCCTAAACAAGACAGAACAGCGCACATTTAAATATATATTGTCTTGCATTTTGGGGAGGACTTTTAGATTAGAACCCCCAAGCATTGTGTATACCTGTATAGCAGCCAGTCACTGCATGTTATTGTACTTTATGGAATGTTGGAAGGAGACTCAAAGTCTATGCAAAGAAAAAAAAGTACTTTAATTTGAGTTTTAGTGTATAATGCGGATGCACTGAAAGAAGTGTTGTTGCACAGATTTTTTGAGTGTATAAAAAATGTTAAGTGTCTATTCAAACACTTTTGACTGTGGAATTTCATTTTAAAATCATTATCTCATGTATGCAGTTACAGTAAGAAAAAAAAATCTGTGCCTTGCTCTTAATACAGTTCCGATTTTATTACTATGCGTGGGATGGAGCTTGACAGTGTGCGTTCTGTGTCACCATTTAAATTATTTGTCAGACACATTCCTCGCCTGTTGTATCATCCCGAGGTAGTCTGCAATTTACCGTTTCTACCTTGTAGTCATTCTTTTTCTTTTTCTTCCTATTGCTGTCTCCCTTCCCACTTTGTCAAACAGACACTTCCATTCATGAGCGTTAGCTTATTACACGTCGTACGGTAAATCTAGTTGTCAAATTACACAGCAACTGACATGTTGTTGCTCTCTGTTATTGAGACCATCTTTGAAATAAGATCATAAGCCTTCTATTTGTTCTGGCACCTGTTGGGCAGACAACTTTCTCATTGACATACTTTTACATGCAATTACAGCATAGTTGACAGCAGTGCACCAATGTTAAGTGGAGTGGCTTTGGAATGACAAGCAACAACAAGCTTTGCAATAAACCGCTTCAACACATTTCCAACAGGATTATTTTTACAATCAGTTGGGTTCATGTCGGCAGTTAAAAGTTGGCATGAATGTGGTCAATAAATTTTAACACCTTGATGGATTAATTGCCAAGCATTCAACTATTCTCTTTTATTAACCCTTAGAGTACACATATATATATATATACACACACACACACACATCCCTGTGAATATATATATATATACATATATATACACACACACACATATCCCTGTGATTTTATACGTTTGATAAATAAAAGCAAAACAATTGCCACACAAGAGCTTTATTGTCTGTTTTTTTATTTATTTTTTTATTTAAATAAAACACTGATGTCAAGCTTACAAATGTGAATTCACTATTCAGAATTGTCACAAAGAGAACACTTGACCGCACTCAATGTGTGTGTGTATGTGTATATATATATATACACATAAATATCTATATTTTATATATACATACATATATGTATTATACATATATACTATAAACACACGTGTGTATATATACACACATACATATGCACACACATACGTACGTATATATATATATGTATACATACACTATATATATACACACATACATACGTATATATATTATTCATATACACATAATTTATAACTTATTAAATATCTTTATTTGGCAGAACTTAACAAGTAAGCTGGAGTAAATACAGACTTTGTGTGTGGGGCGGGGGGGGGGGGGGGAGTACACAGTGGATTACAACCGCAGCAGCTATTTTACAAAATTTTGCAGGTGCACATCGAGCCTCCAGCAAGCACAAACACAAGCTGGAATATTAAGGGAATAACTTTGTACACAGATATTCTGTTTTCACAATTTCTTATAGATTCCTTTTGACTCAGCCTTACTGCAAGCTTAATTTATAATACTTCACGCCATCTTCATAGTAAATACAGTGTATTTTTTTCATAGTGCATTTTGTGTTATATTTTTGGCGTAAACAAAGACGAGACAGTTTTAGATTGATATACTTAAAAAAAAAAAAAAAAGACCATTTTGGTCAGCAGCCTATAGAGTTGAAGCAGGAACTTCAGGCGCTTTCAAAATAATAGCTCGAGCCATGCACGTGACGACGAAACGACAGATGCAAAGCAAGGCTTATATTACAGTGTCTCCAACAAATGTATAGATTGGAAATATGTCTTCGCTGTCTGGCAGAAATCTCTTGTGTACAAATTTGATCAAGTTCACATTTCTGCACAACATCATACTATTAGTCAGTACTCTCATAGGCCTGTCTTTTTTTTTTTTTAAATAAGCCAATATAAAGTATTGAAATTAATTTGCTCACTTTCACTATACAATGTTTGTTAAATTATTTCCTTAAAGTATCAGTTAAGAAGAGGATTCTGCCTGACAGCGACGTGTTGGTTAAATGATTTGGGACTTTGTGAGGTTTTACCTGTTTTTATAATTGCACGTGGACCATATCAAATGCTCTGGGGGGGGGGGGGGGGGGGGGGGGGGGGGTGGGGGGGGGCATATACGGCCCACAGGCCACAGGTTGCCCACCCTTGTCATAACTCATCAAAAGTGCTTCGGCTGTGGCTGTGCAAGCAGATGGAATCACTCGGGGAAGTTGTGGTCGTCCCTCCGTCAAATGACTTATCTATTCATCCTGTGTGTGTGGTTAAGATCTACGTTATCTGCGTCAATAGACCTTCCACAATTAGGACACAACATGGATGACCCACTGGTGACTGGAGTCAACGTGAGGTAAGTTTGGCAACATTAAAGTCACTAATGACTTATTTAATCTTATGGCCTTGGGGGGAAAAATACTCTTTACATACTGATTATCCTGGTAAACACAATTCACACTGGGGATGGGCATAATCAATTACATTTTTGATTGATCCTTAGAACTCAGTGTGTGGAATGAATTAATTGTGCACTACATGAATGTAAGCATTTGATTGCATCTTCACTTAAAGGAGTCTCAACTAGTCTTACGAGGAGCAGGTTTGTAATCTAAATGAAGCCTTGACCGTCATCATAAGCTATTTCTGTTTAAAGAACTTCCAGCATGAGTCTGTCATCTAAATACTGTTCACTCCTGAGGCCCATCTGAAGTTGAAGCAAGTGCTATCTTAAATCTAAAATTGTTTGCGGTCTAAAGAAATCGGAACGTGACTGTCAAGAAGTCGCTTTGGCCATTTCGTCTCAACTTCAAGAGATTCTCCCATATAAATAATAATCAAGGAATGGAGTGATGCCCAGCCCTAAAGGTGATTGTTGCAAGGCAAGCCACATATTGTAAGATTCAATTCGAATACTAATATAGGTGGAGAAACCTCCGCATTTATGTTCCCTGTTGCTGTACGGAGACAAAGTTAACAGGTCAAATTTCACCTTTGGAGGTAGTATCAAAGTAGTAACTGAGGCGTGATCATTTACGAGTCTTGAACATTGATGGCGTCCGCGTGTAAACCCACTTCTCTTGCCCTGTTGTAGTGAAAGCAGCTGCTTATGTTCGAAAGGCAGAGTGGCAGATCGATTCGGAGGCATTTTTTCTGGTAGTTCTATGTGAACGAGGGTAAATGTTTAAAATAAAGGGTGTGTTTGAATGGGAGTGGAGGAAGTAACAACAATAGAAATACTTCATGGAAAGAAATACAGGTTTTCAAGATGCCTCCTACACTGATAATGTAAGGGGTGTGGTGTTCCTGTAGTTTGCGTGTGTTCCTCTCACATGTGGAAACACCAATGCAGCCGAGGTGAGCCGTGGATGTGATGACCTCATGGGGCCTGGCAGCCATGGGGATCCCCAAACAAAAACACACATAGGCTTGTTCGCTCTCGGTTGCAAATGGCTGCGCCAGGAACAATCGGGATGGGTCCTTCGCCTTCCTTTTTAGGAAAGTGTGAGATCGTTTGCTAGATCAACACGTGCATACTGGAACAATCAAACAGTGGCGAAATAATACGTCATACGTGTCAGGCTCTCAATCAGCACTGACAGCGCCCTCTGGTGGAAAACAGCGTTGGTAGCGGTTTACTCAGAGGGACACTATCAAGATATTTTAGGTGTGCTCTAGCAGCCACTTGAAGAGGGGAACGCGGTGAGACTCTCTTCCCGACTGGGGTGTCTCATCTCTGGGCTGAGGCTGAGCTTGGCTCTCTTCACAGTAACGCAACAGGAAGTGAAGCAGGTCTCCCACCCTCCACTTCCTCTCACGCAGCCTTTGGACCACAGCCGGCAGCTGAAACCACACCAACAATTTCACTTCACTAAGAGTCAAACACTTTGTCTGTGTTTGTAAATGCACCAATAGAAAAATGAGGAACTGGGGAGGCTCTGGGGATTTGCGAGAATTGAAATTGCATTATTTTTGCCATGATGGTTTTTTGGCAGGATGCACAACACTGCTGCTCTTCTAAGAATATATCTTTAAAAACACATCAGGTAAGCAGTAGCTGCTTTACTTGGGGGGTAGAAATAATTGAAAGTCAGTTTTTGATAACCTATCTTTGTTACCTGCTGGAGCTCCTTGTCGGGACTCAGTTGGATCATGGGGACGCCGGCGATGGAGGCCGCCAGCCACTGCAGCAAGCTCCTCAGCTGGGTGTCGAGGGTCACGTGTTGAGGGCTCCGTCTGAGTTTGCGGATGTCCGAGTTCAGGATCATCAACAGAGTCCTGGAGGCTTGGACCTGTGTTGTGTCCACACACAGAGTTCCTGCAACATGATGAAACATCAGAAATGTATAAATGCAGTTCATTAATATTTACCCGTCACATTAAAGTGAGGTTTAAAATGAAACGTTGGCTATTAGGGGGATCTGAGAAAAGCAACAAAATGGCAGGAAAGAAGGCAGAATGGAAGAAATGATGCATGCATCAGTGTGGTGCAACCACGTCAAAGTTTTATAAAATGCTCATCATTAGACACCGTCACCTCATGACCTAAGACCAGATCATCTTTTATTACTGTTCAGAGAACCTGTTTACAACACGTGGAATGACATGACATTTTTTTTTTCCATTTATTTGAGAACTGACGATCATGTTCAACTGTATGCACTTGTGTTTTTCTATGGAAGAGTTGAAATAGACTTGAGCGGTTAACTATTTAAGGGAGAGTCACTGTTGAAGAAATACAATGGAACCTTAAGTTACAAACTGAAGTGCTAACTTGAAATGTTCACAAATCCGGGCATGGAAATGCAATTAATCTGCTCCTTATTCCGTAAAAAAAAAATAATAATAAATGGGACGTCGCATCGTCATTTACAAAATTTGCTACAAATTTAATTTGATCATTTAAAAAAAACAAACAAAAAAAAAAACGTTTTTCTTATTGCCTTGCTCACGTTATCACCAGCGAGTGCTTTCTCATTTGTCTTTAACAGTGCATTTCATACAGTAGGTAACTCACTCTACTTCAAATAGTCTCAAAACAACATTTAAAGGCAAAAGAATATGACACTTATAAAAAAATAACAGAAGCATTTGGATTGGACAAGCAGAAGGAAGCAACATCTCGCAAATGTTATTGGAAGAACATTTTCCGACCCCAAACGTTGGCTCTCCGGGGGTCTGTATTCAAAAGACGAGACAGACCCCATCAATTTGGAGGACGCGTAGACATTATAATCATGCGTAGACGATGAATGAACGAACGTCAGTGTGTCTGACTTGTACTACGGGGGTGGCAAAATCCCCTGCTATGACACACTCAGACAGCATGGCAGGCTGACGTACACAGCCCAGATCGGAGTCAATGCGGATGTCAATGAATGCTGAGAGTAGACTAGACTCAAATTAAAAGCACTTGGCCCATTCATTTATCAGTGCTGCTTTTATGGTACAATGACTAATGTTTGAATGAATGAAGTGGATGAAGAGGGGACTTACCACTGGATTCCTCTTTGACCTCAGTTTCTTTGTCCTCTGTATGGTCACTGTTGGAAAAGTTACAATGAGATTGCAAACTGGTTACCATTGAGAGTGCAACATTTTTCCAGTAAGCTTCCTGTTTACTTAAGTTATGGTCATGTTTAGGAGGAAGAAGACGGTTTCTCAATTCTGAAAATTCTCAAACCACTCATTGTGTCAGAGGGAGAGATTTCAAACCGGCTTGGACTTACCAAATAATGAGACTTATTACAATGTGACTACGCTGGCTCAAAATATGAGGAGAGAGAGTTTTTGTTGTATGCATATTTGTATTGGTACTTCTTTTGAGTTTTTGGAACAGATCAAGGGACACACAAAAGGAGCACTTACCGTAAATTTCGGACTATAAGCCGCAACTTTTTTTTTTTGCAAATTTTGAACCCGAAATCACGAGTTTTAGCTGGTGCAGCTTATAGTCCGGTGTGGCTTATAGTCCAAAAAATACGATACTTCTCTGTTGTTTCTGGCATTTTTTTTAGCATTAATATTAAACAGTTGACAATACACAAACGTTTAGCAGTCAAACAGCAATGATCTAAACAAAGCGTGATTAGGTCGAAACAGACAATTGTTTGCTATGACTGTCAGGCAACTGAATACAAAGCAATTTAAAAGACGCTTCTAAAATCACACAGTAGCTACTTCAACACAAGTGTTCACTCAGCTGATAGTCAGCTGCGACATTTTTGAAATTCCCAACAGGCACCGTTGAGCTTATATTTGGCCCAAAAGCACCAAAAAGAAAAGCTCAAAAGAAGGTTCCATTGTTGGGGTATGGCTGCAGACGACTACCCAACTGCTTTAGTTACCAGAAACAAATCAAGTAACATCTGGAGCTAGTTCCAAGGGAAAGACATCCGTCGATAATGTCGGAAATTGCAGAGGGGGGGGGAAGCACTGTGCAATGGCCACGATGTGCCATATGTAAAAGGAAAGTCTTCATTGCGTGAGAATGTCACTGCAGTATGCAATCAAACTGTCAGCGAGTCTGTCAATAGTTGAAGAGATGGGGAAGTGCTCATGCAAAAACACCGGATTACAATTGACTTGGGATGAGTTTGGAAGGGTGACACGTCGAAGGCCCCTTTCGAAATCGAAACGAGGAATCAAAGTGCATTCTTCATGGTTTCTGAGGTTGTATCAGATGCATAACTGGGCTGTAGGAAAAGAAATACGGCTTTCAGCCTGGAAAGGTTTAACATCCGACACTCACTAAAACTGCTCCCTTTTGCGGGAATTCCGTGTGTGCTTCAAGTGCTAAAGAAATGACAATGTGAAAAGGAAGATCAAATTATGGCAATCGCAAAGCTACGACCAAAACATCTATGATCCTGTGGTGACTTGACTCTCAGCCTAATACCTCAATCCAAAGGGTGTGAAGGGTTGATGAGTATAAAAATAGTCCACACTAAACCAAAAAGGGGAAACACCCAAGAGCTATTTTGGTGTTGTCTACAAACATCATCAAAACACCAAGCGAGGGATTCCCTTTTTAGACGAATAATGCTGAGCTGCAAACTGTCAAATCCAGGCCACTGAGGTTGTTCAAGTATCTGTGGGTGACTCGCGCTATTTTTTCCATTAGTTTGCCACCGGTCTATTTCTGGGTTGTGATGCACCAACAGAAAAATATTTTGCTAACATTCTCCTCTAATAGGCTACATTAATCATATCTTGTTGTTGTAGCCCTCAGGCAAAGACACAGCGGAAAAATATAGACTCTTTTTTTTTATGAGCAAATAGAGACAAGTGGCAACAATTACAAATTTTGTATATGTAATTGTAGCTTACAGTATTCCTGACTGTAAGAGCAGGCTGCTAATAAACAATCCATGCAAACATGACCTCACATGATACGAGACATGGCAGGAGTCATGCAACATTTCTGTAAAGAGGAACAGTCCAATATTTATCCTGATCAGAGTGCAGGTACACATTTAATTAATTGTGAGGTAGTAGATTGATAAGACCTTGTGCAGAAATTTTAATTCCAAAGGGGTTCACATTCTTTTTTCCTCCCTTTGTAAATATCAGAGTCATATTATCGAGCTAGTCACTGTGTTAATTCTTTTTTGCAGGAATTGCTAAATCTAAAGCAACATGACTATTTGATGGTTACTGACCTGTCTGAAGGCGAGGATGACATGTGTTCTTCAAAAGGCTCCCCCTCCAAGCCAAGACTGCTCCAGCTACTGCTGTTCCCATTGCTGCTAAAGAGAAGAGGCCAGTGATGTACCACTATCATAAGGCTATTGACAATCTCAAGACGGGTTGTATTATAATCCTCATTATTTCATGCATATTATGTTAGTTGCTTAAATAAAAAATAAATAAATATATATATTTTCTTTTTGTAAAATTTTTTTTAGCGGCTTCAAATATTTTTTTATCTGTGTAGTTAGAGTGGCTACTTTAATTAAAACTGCTTCAATTAAGCTACATACTGTATTTTATTCATGTAGTTAGACTGGATGACATGGTGGGAACATTTTGATTTAGTTTCTCATCATGCTCCAACACCCTTTGAGGATGAATTCTATTTTTCCTTTAGTCGTTTCATCTGCTAAGCGGAAATGGTCACAACAGGCTTTTAAAGGGAGTCTAATGAATCACACATGGTGGTGGACTTTGTTCCTGCAGAAACAGTGCCTGAAGAGACAAAAGCACTCCTTTAGACACACCTTTTGAAAATATTATGATACATTAACTCAGCCTCCTTGACAGTCAAGACACTGTGTTCCTTCGATATCTTGGGAAAGGATCTCATTGTCAGGTTTGCTTCCATAGAGATCCTTTTGACAAAAAAAAATTGGCAACTGGTGTGAGAACATGTCAAAGGACGAATAATCAAGATTGACCTGATCCCAAAATCTCTCTGGAATTTACAGACATTGCAGTCCCCCCCCAACCCCCCGCCATCTAAAACCACATTTGCTTTCAGATACATAAATACATTACAACTACATGAAATCTTTTAGATCTTGGACCACATATATATGTTAAAATGTTCCAATATAATTGAATAATTTTAGTTAAATAACAGGAAATGGTACAGCAAAGTCCAAGCAAAACTCCCAACTATATATAAGATTTTGAGCTCAAAGAGGGAAAACACCCTTTTCTGTTTTGGCGAAAAAAAAAAAAAAAAATCTGGACCAAGATGAAGCCTTTTGTTAAAAGTATATGCCATGTTTCCATTAGCCGCAAACATTACCACACTACACGTTGCTTTTCCATTCCATCAGGCGCTTATCAACCGAACTGTGCAAGCCTGCACTGCACTATTCATATTTGCAGCATGTTGAGTGCTTATCCCAATTTTCAATTCACCATTTAGTGCAATGATGAGTTGACAGACATGTACCGTGTGCTGCCAGACAAATATATGCTAATCATACATCATTCAGGATGTATACCTGTCACTGAGGTGTAGGAAGCTGCTGTTGTCATCTTCGAAGCTAAGGTTGGACCAGCTGCCCACACTGTCGTCCCCGACACTCAACTGCTGGGATACAGTGGACTCTGTGGCTTCCCTGCCCTGAGAGCTGCATGCAAAACATTGTAAATTAAGAAAGTATCAAAACATAAATGTCAAGGTAGATAGATAAATACTTTATTAATCTCTAGGGAAATTATTGATTAATATGAATTATTTTATCATGAGTTCTGGAAAAATGTAACATGGGAAAAGAAGTGCTGGATGGTTGACAACAAAACACAAAATGAGGGTGCTCAATTATAAAAAAAAAATTATCCTCCTCCTTAAAAAATCCAGGTAATTAATGAAAAACAACAATAACTTAAGTTTGTGACCTCCTCTACTGCCCACACTGCTCTTTTCATAATTGCGCAATTTTTAAAAATTTATTTTTTGGAGGAAAGTGACGCTGTTAGAAACATCATATTAATTTTGTGCTTCGACATTACATCCACATATAAACACATTTCTACCAACAAACTTTTTCTTCAAAATCCATCATCCCATTTACTAAATTCTTGGTGCCCTATACTGATGTTGAAGTGGCTGCTCTAACCATACTTTGCATATTGACCATTTGAACTTTTTTGAAAATCCTGTCATGTTGCCATTACTACCCTCAAAATGAACCTGAGGACTTAACGAATATACTGACAGGGAGGACATGCATACAAATTCAGTCTTGTTGTTCGTACCTGACACTGGCTGATTGGCAGACGTGAAGTGCAGAAGTCATGATCTCAGCAGTGAGGCTCTCTGCGTAGCTGGTTCCATCATGGCCGATACCACTGTCTGCGTTAAGGCTTGTGTTGCTCAACTCGCGCTTTGCCTTCTCCATTGCCATAGACACCATCTGCTCTGCAAACGCCGACCTGTGTTCCAGGTCAATATGGATTTTAGGAATCTCCAGCCCAGGGACACGCTCTGGCCTAGTCTGATACTCTGGGCACTTTCTCCTCTTCTGCAATATTGACTGGTGGTGATGCCGACTAAGTTTGGTGCAGTAGGGACACTCCAAGGCTTGACAATAATGGCCGGTCTTAAGTCCATCTGTGGGACCGGGGGCAATGCCTTCAGACAGCTTTTGGGTGTGCGAGTGTCTGTCTGGGTCAGGAATCCTCTGATGATCTTGGGATGAATGCCCTACTGAAGCCAGGCTCATCTTGAGAGTGTCATTAACTATTTTTCTTGCGTAGTGCTCAATGACCTGCATCATCCTATTGTTGAGGCCAGGATCAACCAAGCTTCCAGTGCTGTGGTAATGTCTAGCCTTATTGTCCTTGGAAAGTAGAGGACAGGAGAACGAGTTCCTAATCAGGCTCTCTGTCATGTTTTCAAGTTTGGATTTCTTATAAAGACAAGAGTCAGTGAGAGACTTTGGGAGGCGTCCAGACGATAGACGAAGTGTTTGTGTGACATCACAAGTGATATTGTATGCCAAAGATTCTGCAAAGTTCACCAAATCAAAGCAGTCTTTGTGTCCCTGTTTTTCTCCGCAACAACACTGTACGTCCTCACAGGAGGGACAAACGACTGAGTCCACCACGTCCTCGGCAGGTGAGACCTCACTACCCGATGACATCCATTCATCTGGTAACGACTTTGAGGGACGAAGGCGGGAGCTAGAAGATCTCTGCTTAACCTTGTTTCTAGCATGAGCCAAACCTTGTTTGATTGACCGGTAGGCCAGACGACTAGCATACTGATCGAGGACTAACTCCCGACTGCCTCCCTCCTTCTTTAGCACCCTAATGAGATAGCCGGCGTATTCATCGGTCACACTTTCACAGCTGGGGTATGTCGAGGACAATCCTGAGCTGGAACTACTTGACACTGAGACAGGTGAGCGAAAAACAGAAGATAGCAGATTGGTGGACCATTGCTCAGCCACCCTTTCGACCCTCCAGTCCCTGTTCTGATCTGTGCCAGGAAGAGAGTTATGTTGGTGGTGATGCAAACATGCTGATCGAGGACGATCAACACTTCTTCCGGGAGAGCCATGATATGAGCACTGTTGGACAGAGCTCACCATCTTCTTCACATCATTGATGACTTCCCCAGCCACCTCCCCTGCATACACCCACAAGGTGTTCAAAGTTTTCTCTGAGAAATGAGCCACACTGTCACGTCTTCTCTCATCCATAACGCTGGGTTCCCCAACTTCATCACCGGCTCCCAGAGTGTCTATTTCTGTTGCCATTGAAACTATGTGACAAGCCAACTGCTCTGCATAATGGAGAGCTTCCTTGCTTGAAAGCCTGCGAGAGGACAACTGTCTCACTTCCTGTGGTAGACCTTCTGACTCAACTGATTTGTTGGTGCCACTTAGACTCGGGTCTTCAGGCAATTCTTCCTCCTCCTCCTCGTCCCCCTTACCATCTACCTCTTCGGAAAGAGATCTCATCAATTTTAACATAAACTCTGTCTTGTCTGCCTCTGGGCTGTTTTCCATTGGACCAGGGCCAGTCTCAGGGTGATAGTGTGGAGTTGGAGGAGGTGTAGCTGGGGAAAATTCTTTGGCCAACTTGCTTTTTAATTTCTTGGAGAACTGCTTTATTTGTTTCTCCTTGGATACTTCACTTGGCTGCTGGGGGGTAGATGGAGGAGTGCCAGGTGTTCGACCAGGTTTTTTAACCGAGTTTGGAGATGCGTCATCCCCGGGGTGAGACATCTTCTTTTGTCCAACCTTCTCTGTATTTGGCACAGGCAAAGTGTCCCTTTGACTAAGGACTGCCTTTGAAAGGAAACCAGCGCAGTCATCAAAACTTTTCTTCACTTTAGAAGAGCTGACAAGCTCACAAGCTTCAGTCACTAGCGTGTCCACCATGTTAACAGAGAAGTTTTGAAATGGTGACTTTTGATGGGAGCAGACTTTTGCAGAGGTGGTCGTTTGAGTTTCTTGGCTGCAGATGTGACTTTGCATACATGTAGTGTTATTTGAGGAAAACACTGTGACTCTTTTAGGGCTACACTGTGAGGTATCTGTTAGGCTGGAACCATGATGGTCTTCAGAATCTTTTAAACAGGAGATAGCTTTTCCAGCTTGGGGAACGGGGATGCAGCTGGCCATGCCTGACACGGTGAAAAGAGCATCCTTTACTTTGCAGGGGCCACTCTCTCCCAAGGTCATTGGAGCATCTACTGAGGTTGCATTGGAAAGCTGCTGGTTAGCAAAAGTGCTGCTGGTGTGGGCACTCATATTCTCAGAACTAGCGTAACAGATGTTGTCTGGAGAAACACTGATGGCTGCTTGGCTAGTAAAGGCAATTTCAGCCTGAGAGAGCTCGATGAACGCCTCTTGGATAACCGACTCGGACAAGTCTGAAGCATAGGAAGTAACAATCTCCTCCTCCTCCTCTTCTTCTTCCATGTTCTCCTGGCCAAAAAACCAATCACTGGAGGTTAGAGGGGTCGACGGGTGAGAGAACTGACACACCTCCATAATACCTTCGAATATCAGCTCTTCAGCTAAATCTGCTGCAAACTGCGTAACTGTGCTATGGAAGATCTGCTTTTTTACAGTCAAGAAGTCTTTCAAGGCGCCAGATACCGCCTCCCCAACCAGGAAATTTGCTAAGCCATTCACCGCTCGCTCTTTCAACACATAGGCCTGCCGCATGCCAATCTCATGAAAGGCCATCTGAAATACTGAGGAGGTGAGTCTCGCAGCGAGGTGACACAACGTGGTGGTGCAAGTAGACACGCCTTTTTGAAGGTCCCGCAAAGCACTGCCCAGGCTCATATCGACAAGGTCAGCAGCAAACCGCTGAATACCATCCTTCAGAGACTGGGATGTCTTCTGCAGCTTGGCCACCGTTACAGTCTCCTGGATTTCTGACAGCCTCATTGTGTAGCCTGAGGGGTTGGTGAATTCCTTGTGGCAAACACAACTCAGATTCTTGTTGTCATTAATGTCTATTGCGGATTGGTACCCGTAGACAGATCCAAGAATTTCTTTCGAGAGACTGCTGGCAAAGTCCGAGTAGGTCTTATACAACGAGCAGAGATCTTGAGGTTTCCTTAACTCAGTGCTGTCGCTCCCATCCTCACTCCTTTTCCAGAAATATTCCAGCACCCCACTTGAATCTACCAGAGGAATAAAGGCAGAGGAGCTGATGGGACTGAAGAGTGGACCACCGTTGTCCTCAGAGGGACTCTGTACTGGCCGTGGAGAGTCAGCCATGTCAGACTGAGGTCCGTAGGGGGAGCCTGGTTTAAGAGGAGTGGGTTTTTTCACATTAGCCGGGAGAATTGGTTGATCAAAGCAGTGAGGATACATTCCCTTTGTTGAGTAGCCTTGGGATACATATTTGGATGCGGAACCACCAGTGCTAGATTCCGTGGTTTTAACGTGTGTGTTTGTTGCACTTTCATTATCCATTGGAAGCGTCAGAGTGCCACTCTCTGAACTGAAGTCGTCCAGGTCATCAAATTGGTCAAAGCTGTCAAAGAACTCACTCACTTCAGAGTCAGAGTCTTCCACCCTCTCTCTGGGACCTCCTGGCACCTGAGGGATATCCAGCTTGGCCAGCAAGCTCTTTTGGTAGCCCACCTCATCCAGGAAAATGATAGGGCTTGGGCTGGAACAGTCAGATTCGTCGGATTCACTGTTTTCAACCGTTGATGAGGACAGACGAGCTCCAGGACTGCAGTAAGTCCATTGGGTATCCATACCTGAACACCTCTGCACTGTGACAGAAACCTCTGGGCCCGGCTTGTGCTTGGCTGCAATTTTCTTTGAAGATGAACTTGTTATTATGTGGGAACCTGATAGTTCTTTTCGTCTCCTGTGGGCGGGCATCGTCTGTGATGCCACATCATGTCTTTTGGAAGGGCGATAAGCTTCAGGTGGCCACAGCAGTCAGACGAGAGAAAAGACAAAAAAGAAAAACAAAACGTAAGATGAATCCGCTATTACACCAAGGTTTTCAAACAACTTCCATTTTCTGTCAGCTGCTAAGATCACACGCATCTTTATATAAAAGGGGTTCTTATTTCCCTTAAGCATTAAACCTTACAGGGGTTCTCTCCCATTTCATCCTCCTCGAGATTCTCCAGCGCAGTGACAAAGTCATCTTCGATGGATGCGATGGACTGGTTGGTGTCGTCGTCCTCCGACTGCCCCGCCTCGCCCCTGTGGAGGCTTTGCAACTCCAGAGCGTAGCGGACGCCGGCAACGTAGCACCCAAGAAGGCCTGTCAACGATGTGACGCTGGCTGGAGGTTGCCCACTGACACCAGGGTTGTGACGTAGCACACACACGGCCTTTACCCAACACTGCATGTTGACGGTTTCAGGGGGGGAAAAAAGTGTTTCCTGAGTTTAAAAGGGGACTGGTCCTGGACTTGGCTATTTTGCATGCAGTGACCATTTCTTTTCCACCTACTTGAGGCCTAGTGTCCCTGTGCTCTGCCAGTCTAGGAGATTCTCTGAGCAACTGAACTTCATTATTTCTCAGGCCGTGAATATGGAAGGTTCTGAGCATCTCGCACAGGCCAGCGGGAAGGGATGCCAAGGCCTAAAAGAAGGACAAAACACATAGTTGCACAATAGATCTATTGACTGTCATGTGCAAACAGTTATCCCGATGCATTACGCAATGTCTCAACCAGTAGCCCCCTTTCATGTGAAATTGCTTCATCAGAGCCACAACAGAATCACACAGCATTTTGTTCTGCTTTGATATCAGTTGCAAGTGACAGTTTAAGATAGACGGGTAATATAATATCTACCACAATGATCTTAATATTGCCAACAACCGAACAACATTTTGCAAATATTTGGTGGATGACATCATACGTGCCAGTGTGTGGTGTGACTTGTGAACGAGGCCGACTTCTGAAAAAAGATGGCTTGTACAGGCAATGTGAAAGAGGTGATTCCCAATTGTAAGAAAGTATAAAAGTACCTGATCCACAGCATCGTCGCCTTCACTCTGACCAGGTAGACAGACAAAATGAATCTGAAAGAACACAAATAAAATGGTTCATATTAGCTCAGAGCATTTACATTTTCTGCATGTGTATGGCATGTACTATAACTGCATGCTTGCATGAGACAAACCTCTGTAAATCTTATGCTGTCGCTGGATGGGAGGTCCAGGTTGATACTGCAAAGATCTTTTTTGCTTCGCAAGAGGCTCTTGACAAACTGCGCTCCATTGTCACGCACAGTCTGCACACATAAGTGGATGGTCGTGGTTAAGAAGTCAAATGGTGAAAGAACGAACAAAACACAAGTAGTAGTTACCAAGTCCTGATATAGTGTGTTGGCAGGATTTATTCTACTATAGGAGTGACAGATATCATTTGAAGTAATCCACAGAAAATAGCCTGGGTCAACTGTACAGTAAATAAACAGGTTGTTTAAATTAACTGGATAGATTGGTCAGTCTTTTTTTTTTAACTCACTGATCAACGATAAGCCCTAAAATCCTGATTGTGTAAGGCCTACATTTAAGGGCATCTTAAAAGGTCGAAAGCCTGCCAGTTTTCATAAACTCATTTCCCCCCCCTGAAAAATGGCATAAATTCTGGTCCCTCACCTCTTTTCTGACAAAGGCCTTGTACTTCAGTGGGGCTCCCCGAATACGCGCACAAGCATCCATGGCGACCAGGGGAGGGCTGCTCACCTGCAAATAAAGTGTCTTTCGGAAGAGGAAAATATCCCGAAGATGTGATGTGAATCAATTCTAACATCATTACATATTTTAATAAGAAATATGTAATGACGTGTTAGAAGTTAGAATTGATTTTTGGTTTCATTTTTAAATGCAATAAAGATTTACAGCTCATTTTTGGGGGGCTACAGTATTACCTTCAAATTAATTTGTTCCATTATTTATAAATATTTCAGGAATAATGGTACAAGCTGCAAAGTTGAATGTACTTCAACTTAATTGTCTTTATTATTAATTTGGACATTGACAAAGCTGCAAGCTAATTCTGGTTATTTTAAAAGCAGCTTACTGGTGCGACATGCCGCAATTTATATAATATATATGAATATTTATCGAGTATATCATATATATCGCAAACTACATTTGGTGCTTAGTCGACTAGCAAAATAATTGTTTGTGACAGCCCTGAATTAAAGTAGTTGTAATTATTAATTTTATGCATTGTGTGTTTTGAAAGCAAATACGGAGCGGCTAAAATGTTTCGGCTTAGTTGACAAATAAATATTGTATATAAAGATCAGAGCTTGTTAAATATAGGCAAAAATGGTTGAGAATATTTTTGTTGATACTCCATAAACAGCACGTAAGTATACAGATAATAAACAAGTTATTTAAAAATAAATATTGCTGCATCTTGTGATCGGATGGGAAACTATTTTTTTTCACCTTGCTTACTGGTGAATTGGAACGAAAAAAACCTGGTTATGCAAAGTCTGAGTCTGCGTAAACTGGACGGATGTGAATTTCCAGTTAATTTAATAAGCTTCTAATAAATATGTAAAGGGAGCTCTGTTACACCCTGGCCTCATACTGACTGTGGATGCTGATGTTGTTTCACTATCGCTTGAAAACCAAACACGAGCACTTGCATTGCTAAATAGCTGTCGTCAGTCATATATACACATTACAAACAAATTACATTTAAAAAAAAATAATAATCGGGTCCATCTTGGTGGTTGACAGGCTGTCAATCAAGTGAGCTAGCAGGGATGATAATAATAGGCCGCAGCTAGCGAGCGTAGTGATGACGCCACAACTAGCAACTTGTGAGAAGACTAGCGTCATCGCAGACGTGTCAGCAAAGACATAAACGATAGCGACCATGTGAAAAATATCGCCATGGTCATGCAAACATGTAGTTTACCTCTGGAGCTCGGTGATGTTGTTAGACTACCAGCACTGCAGCACCGACGCTAACCACTGTGCAACATTTGCAAACAGAAAATGAGTTCGGTATTTCTGAATACTTCCCCTTGAAGGCCAACACGAATGAAACGTCGTCGGCAGAGTTCACCCTTATGAGACTAGTGAAATTATTTGAACATCATAAAGTGACACAAGGTCGAATTGCAATAAATATATGAAACGTGACATCGACGTTTTTTTCATGTAATGAACGGAAAAGTCATGTGAGGTTCACTTTTACGGAGTTCTTTAAACGCAACTCAACTCCCCATTCCTTGTGCAGTACTGTGTCTGAGACATCCTCAATGGAAGGCCGATAAATGGAGCAATGAAACCACACAGTCAGTTTTATCCCTAAAATAATTTTAGTTTTGTCAAAATTAACTATTTGGTACTCAGGAATTAGCTTGCGACGGTCACATGAGCAGTGATTGGTTGTTACTTGAGCACTATAACATTTGGAGTGGACTGCAAGTGGCAAAAGGTGTAACTGCAATTGTAATGGAAAAATATTGAAAATATCAAATTAAGGAAAAAATAACTTTACTCGTAAAAATGGCCAATATGAGTAAAGTATACCTTGAACAACTTTTTAATTATTTATTCATTATAATGACATTTTTGAAAAATACTTATCACTTTGCTATATAACAAATTTATTTATTTTTAATTCATCTGTATTTTAAAAAATAAATAAGTGTGACCCTCGAACACAAAAATCTGCCGATCCTTGCTCTAAGCCAAGGGTCACACCAATGTGGTGCCCATGGGCATCAGATAGCCCCCAAGGACCTCATGAGTAGCCGGTGGGCCTGTTAAGAAAATATCTCACCGGTGATGGAACATTGGGATTTCCTCGGAATGTTGTTGAAGTGATTAGTTGAAAATGTGAACACTGGCATTTACAGAAATATGTTGCGTATTCATAGGTATCAATTCCCTAATTGTTAGAAAAAAATTAACACGATCAGTGCATTAACATAAATAGAATTATTAGTAATAGCATAAAGGTTATTTGAGCAAGTGTGTTTCAAACCGGTAGCCCTTCACATTAATCATTATCTAAGAAGTAGCAGAAGGTTCTTGCCCCATGGCTTTTAGGTGTGATTGTGAATTATTTGCAAACAAATACAGTATCCTTTACATCATCTTTCATTCCTTAATCCTTCTGTGAATGCATGAATTGAACATAAATGGCATCAAAAGAACTTGCAAACGCCAACAAATGTATTGATTTGGTCTTTTTTAATGGAAGAGAGATATGTACTGTATAGGTGGCCTCTTGTAAGGCACCCTTGCAAATTGTACAACAAATAGCTGAACCATGTATTTATATCCAGAGTACAAAAATACACATCTCAGTGACTTCAAATCCGTATATAATAAATATAACTAATCATGCATTTTCTAACCATAAAAAGGCACAAAAAACAGTCACTTAGTAGTCATAAAAAGTATTATTATTATCATTAATATTATTAATAAACTACTTTTTACCCAAATCATTCAATATAGCAATACAGGTGACAGACAACATTATATTCAAAATGTGAGATAACACAATGCACGCATATACCTTAGGCAATAAATATTTTTTGGATGATTTATACTTACAAATTAAAACCGTAAACATAATGTAAACAAATGAAACTCCCATCACTATTTTTCTAGCCTTATGACAGGTCCTTTTGCATGATTGGTTTGGACAAAACCAGGCAGTTTGCAGCATTATTTACAGACAATATAGAAAGATGGCAGCTTCCACATGGTGGGCGTTTGCCCGCCTTCGCATTGAGACCAAAAGTCGGCAGACACTTTAAATGCATACATATGTTGAGAATTAAAGGCAACTAAACCACAGCAATGCAACATGGAAACTAAAAAAAAAGTCACATATAATTTTGTAGTTAAGTTTTTATCTTTGGCCTATGCTGAATAAAATCTTATTCTGTGAGTCAGTGTTCATCACAGCACTGGTAAATTAACAACAGAAGGAAATATCCTGTCAAAATAAAATAAAACACCATATATGGTGTTTGTACTGTTTTAACCAGAAAGCAATTTGAACACAATTAGAATACATGGCGACCCTTTTTATGGTCTCTCTGTATCAATGACTTTCACCTTTTTGCAGGTAGATCTGGAACAAACAATATACGCACCGCGATAAACGGGGGGCTCACTATGTTTGATAAAATGTGAATTAAGTGAATGAGGAAAGAAAGCAAACAAACAAAACAAACAAACAAATTGTAATCAATTTGGCCCCATTTTGGAGGATAATTCGGAAACTGAAAATCAGAATAATAGGATGAATAAAGCATAGTAACACGTTTGGCAACTGTAGCAATATCTTAAAGACATAAATGACATAAGATCTAAAGTGTTGAGACTGTCCGCTCTTATTGACTAACGAAATCCAAACTCGTCATGGAAGCACCACTGGAAGAAATATGTGTGTGGGGAGGAAGCTGTTTGTGCGCCACTGAAAACGTGTCAAAATATTGCACCACCGTTCCATCACGACAGCATTGTCACCATCATGCACGAGACAAGTGTCACGGTGTCATATGCACACAATTCACCGTGTTGACACGCGCATGCCATGTCAGTCACTTACTGGAGGGCAACACTTAAGAAACACGGCTTGCATACACCGGTATACTTTACTGTAGAGCTAGAGATAAACTGTATTTACAATCTTACCTACAGAAAGAAATAATAGACCCTGTAATGCCACCTGTTCTAAAGAAACTAACATTGGTTTAAAAATAAAAAAGGAGAATGCCTACCCAAGGTGTTCTGCAGGATAACTTATAAACTGTCTTTGTAATAAAAAAAAAAAGTATTTGCATTAGTGTTTCACAATGTGCTAATTTGCAAAAAGTTGAGGTGAGCTGTTAATCATAGAATTTGCACTTGCATTAGAATAAAAAAATAAATACTGCATTTCCTCATATAGAGACCGGGGGCAATCGTTTTACTTAATTGGAGAGAGTACCACACATCTAGGGGTGATTTTAGAAATATTAAATAATAAACGTAATGTAAAAAAAAATCTATATGCACAGTACATTACAAAATCCATGTTTTTTACAACTTTTTTTGTTTGGCTTTAAGATGAAATTGTATTCCTGCACCAATTAGAACTCGATGTTTGTGGTATGCCTGGCGTAGAGACAATTTGGTGACAGAAAGTTGATCAAAACTTAGGGTTTGCTCAGACAACGTCAAAGTGCAGGCTCTTCCTTGGGGCGCAGACATGCCATGGTACAGATGTGCGCTTTGTCATTTTAAGGCAGTTACGACAGCGTGACTAGCGCGTCCCATTTAATGAAAATGAGAGGAGCTGATTTGATTGGCCGTGATAGAGGACAGCTGTGACCATTCCCACATCGGCGCAGACCTTCAGATACGGCTTGAGAAATTACAAACACAGAGTCTACGATCTGGTAATGTTTTTTTTTTTTGCTCATGATTGACAAATTCTTAATTCTGATGTCATGTCTGTTCTGTCGGGTTCATCTTATTCAAGCAGAATTGGCAATTAATTCGGGCACGGTGTCTATTTGAGGAAATACGGTAACGAGCAAATTGTTCCCCCATCTTCAATGAAAAAGGAAACCTACTGGCGAGCGCCTGTAAAAAAAAAAAAAAAACATCGACTTTTTCTGTAACATTCGCTTTGGGTTCCCATATTTTCCTCCATGGCAAACCATGTGGACTTTTGTCCCTAATAGCTTTAAAACCTCCAAACGATATCCTCCTATAAAGCACTGTTAAAGCTAAGAATAGTCAAAAGATATGGCACTCAACGCAGAACTTTGACACATCATCGTCATGCAAGCGAAATAAACGAAAAAATCCCTCACTCAGTAGTCACAAATGGCACCGCTAATACTGACTTGTAGAGTTAATTTGTTCAAGTGTTACGACAAAACTTGAAAACACTAAATCATGCAATTAAACCTTAAACGAGCAAGCGTGGACCATGCCGTTGTTGAACGAAGCACCGGGGCTCCTAAAACTTTTTTTTTTTTTAAAACAATATCACCCAGAATGACATTCCCACTCATGGAAGTCCCGCTTTTGCTACAAATTTGTTATCACAAGTCGAACAACAAATCTGTGTTCAATTGCATACCTGTGTGTGTGTTTGTGTGTGAGACATATGGTTATTGTCAAGGAAATGGCTTTTTGTGAAATTCTTCACACCCTTCCTTCCTCTTCCTCAACCGTGGCAACGTGCTTCACGGATGCGATTGCCATCTTGCCCAGTGAAGTGAGGGGGAACATCCCCTTTTGAGAAGCTTCTGCTTCCAGGTTAAAGATCGACCATGGAGGCCTTGGCCAGGTCCTTAGTTCCCTGGAGGATTCTCTTCATATGACCCACTTTCGATATCCCCAGATCCTGCAAGATCAACAAAAGAAAAAAAATAACAGCTGTAAAAACTAAATTGTAAAAAAAAAAAAATACATTTGGATTAAACATGTACAAAAATGACTTCGACAGGTGGGTGGTGCTAAACTGCAAAACATTGAGTCATCGTGTGGATGGAGCATGACAGCAAAATTGGACGACTTTTCTTAAACCGTGCAACTGCCAATTATTCCACTGGCGAATCAAAGATTTTACTGTTTATGTGTTTATTACCGCCCCCTACTGGCAGAAGTGTGTCATTCACTCCTGACACTCTTGACACTTGGATTATCATCCAGGGGAGTTTGGGAGTCCTTAAATTAAACATAATGTTGACAGAGTGGGTTATAATAGTTTGGTATTACAGTTCATTAGAGTTCATTTTTGTTTAAATTACATTTTAAAATGTGTTTGTTAGTTCTTATTTTTGTGTTTGTCTTCAAAGGCCTTTTTTTTCTTTTTTTTTTAACAGCTACTACTTTAATTACTGGTCAACGTACATGAGTATAATATTGCCGTTTGATTATTAATTTTTTTTAATGGGGGGGAATTTTATGCACGTATTATGCACAGGATTTTACAGTATTTGGATGCCAGCAGAGTAAACACAGTTAACTCTGTGGGTGAAGCGATGTATGCAAATAAACTAAGCCTAAAGATGTATTTTTGGAGTTCTCAGAAAGAGTACACACTTGGTCCCCCTACGAGAAATTTACCGAGCATTTAGTTCTCAGAACCGTCACAGTGCTATAGTGGTTAGTATGCCTGCTTCACAATCGCGACACTCGGTTCTAATTTTGGCTTTGGTTTTCCTGTGTGGAGTTTGCATCATTTCCCCTTCTTTGCGTGGGTTTCTCTGGTTCTCTTTCATGGCCAGGTACAGAAGATGCTTCTGTTTATTCAACAATTCATTCATTACTGCAGATGAATCAATGTTCAGTGGAAGGTTTTTTTTTTCTTTTTTTTTTACAACACTGAGCCTTTCTTGTGGCGTTAGATTTCGCATAGGCATCGATTGGAATTCACTTAAAAATGTGAAAAACATTTGTTTGTTGATAATTGTGTTTGAATTCCAATTTAAAAACAATAGAAAACAATGCAACATTTTATAAAGATGGCCCAAAATTCAGCTTTTTTTTTTTTTTTTGGTCTGCAACAATCTACTCCCAAACATTAGCATGATACTGACATCAGAATAAAAAAAAAAATCCTGAAAATCTTTGTTGAATTCTGAATTTGACTTTGTAGAGCATTCACAGTTACACTGTACAAAGAAACACCGTTCAGCATTCAACCGACACCCTGCAGAGGAGCAAAGAAGTTTAGGTAGAATAAATCTATGAGGAATGGCCACACCCCTAAAATAGGTTTACAATTCTCTGAGATGTCAGCAAAGGACTACTGTAGTTCCTCTAGCCTGAGTACAACAGCAAATAGGTGAGTTTCAGTGAATAATGGGGGACAGTTAAAAAAAAAAAGTCTTGACTCCTGACTGAATCCTGTACTTGCTCTTAGTCCAGTCCTTTTTTTTCCCCTCTCGTAAATCTTAAAACGTCTTTTCCACCAAGCGACAGTAAAACAGAGAAAAGCCAGGCAGAGCAATGCAATGCAGCGGGACAGGGAGCCATTAAAGAAACACAACAGGAGGACAGAGGAGTGTTGGTCAGAGGACAGAACAGGCTGAGGATGCGTGTGTGTGCACGTGTGTGTGTGTGTGTGTGTGTGTACCTTCAGGTCCCTCCTCTCCAAGTGCAGCAGCTCCGAGCCTCGGATGTCGTGTCGGATGAAGGTATCCCGGTACTCTCCCAGACTCAGCTGCTCCAGCCACACACCCACCTCGTCTGTGCCCCATCTCTCCACTACGCACACATACACACACACATGCATGCACACACACACACATACACACAAGCACAGACCAGAGCAAAGAGAGGCTCAGAGTGCCTCCCAAATATGCAAAAAAACTGCACAAATGTCCCTCACACACACACAAACATGTATTTCCTCAAGCAGTGGCTCCTACTTGATGACGCAATATTTAAGAAGAAATAAACGCCTTCTTCAAACAGATACCTTGAACTTCACCATTGAAATCCCGTCATAAGCATCATTCCGAGCTTATATTGTTCATGCCGACAATAAAGAGCCCATTTGTCCAACATTGCTAACCAAAACAGCAACATGTCTCTTAGCACGTCAACAACCTTGCGGAAATGTACGTTTTTACGCCAACGTGCAAATTAGTTGAGTGCGACGCATTTGTAATTTCCAACTGAATTGTCATGTCGATTTTTGTTTTAATAAAAGACCGTCTACATGAGGAAATACAATATTTCATCTCACACACATAAACAACACACACACTGTGGTGTATCACTGAAGGGAAAAAATGGAATCATATGAACAGAGCAAGGGAACAAGCATTCAAAATGACAGAGCAAGAGGAGCGGCTGCTGGGAGGAAAGAGGGGCTTCCAAGTGGAGCCCGTGGGCAAACATGCAAGCGACCGTCAGGCTCAACACAGAGGAGGAAAAAGTAGAGAGGTGGAAATACAGCCGAAACAATTCATCAATACAAGTGGCGAAAGCTAATCTGAGCTGTCTTTCAGCTTCTTCCTCGTTTGCGACTTTGTACTTCTGCTGATGACGTTACACTCAGAGTAGGAGCAAGGTATCACCTTTGGAGTTTGGATGTAAACAAAAAGCAAAATTGACTTCTACACAGATCGCGTAGAACAAGGAGCTGTGACGGAACATTTATCAGCTTTTGTCGTTCACACAGAATCCAGGGAAGATGTCAGTGAGCGTTACAAATCATTAGCTCACCCGATGTACCTGTAAAGCCAAAAAAGAGACTACCTCGCCTCATGAAGGGCTTTAATGTGGACTCTTGACGCAATTTTAATGACATGTCAGGTCTGGGGTTCAAACCTGGTCTCAACCCTCCCTGTTTATCACTGAGGTATAACTTAATGGGGAGAACGGTTATATGTTCTCTGGAACAGTGTCTCCGACCCTTCTTTGAGAGCCGCCTTACCTGACTGCGGGCTGGTCTTTTTGGCCGCCTTCTCCTTCTTGAATTTGGGCACTATGCGAAAGACGCCACCGCGACTGTTCCTCTTGCCATAACCCAGAGAGTGGTCCTGGTACACAAGCACAGTCAACCTATAGCCTTTCGTTGAGCTACTCTGCTCTCCCACAACACGGAGCCATCTACTGTTTTCATGCTGTGCTACAATTTTGTTATCAGGGTTGTGTGTGATGCTCACCTCTTCATCATTGGGCTGCAGAATGTGGTAGAGCCACGAGATCTCTTCTAATTTTCCCAGTTCCAACTCCACACTCTGTAGGGCACCGGAAAGCTGTTCCTCTTCTGGTGGGTCCAATTGCTACCAGAAGTAGATGTATATAAATATTTAAATATAAAAATGTATATATATATATTTTTTTTATATTAGATGTCAACCAATAAGCCTTAAGTAATAATAATAATACAAAAAATAAAAATAATAATAATAAGTGAGCCTTGTTTACACACCAGTGAGACACGACCCACGAGAAGTGATTCAGTCTCGTTGTACAAAGCCTTGACGGTGCTGGCCACCTCTATTGCTGTGTTCCTGGACAGACTCTGTAATGTGCATACCACCACACATTTGTCATTTGTCACAGTTACGCTAACCCATGTGTGAAATTTACAACAGAATTTGCAAAAATTAAAGTCTACAAAAAAAAAACTATAAATTTAAATTAAATAGTTTTATTTAATCTTCTTTAATTTAATATTTACATTTTCTTAAAGGCCAGTTTTTACCTCTGGGAATTTAGGATGTGTTTTGTTGATGGCGTGTGATGCTGCGTTCACGGCGTGTGCCAACTCCTGCTCCAAGAGCTCGTTGGTTTTTGCGGCCTCACATATTCTGTAATAAAACGAGGAATATGACTGAAAGTTAAAAAAAAAAAAGGCAAACTTTTGATATGAGCTGTACTGTATTATATCACTTGTGTATAACTACCGCGTGATGAGCTCTTCTGCCGCCCGGGCGCACAGCTGCAAGATGGCGGCCTCTTCCTCCGAGGCAAGGTCGACAGACTGCTGCGGGTAGAGGTGAGGCCGTAGAGGCGGCTTGTCATACTTCAGCTTGTCCTCCCACGACTTCAGCGTATTCTCGAAGGCCTGCATAGGTGAAGAGAGGACGCCGTTAGAAGACAAACTTCTGTCATCCAACCCTTCTGAGTTTCCTCACCCGGTCTCTGGTGAGCATCTGCGCTCTGTTCTTGTGCTGGATTTTGATGACCCCTGGTGGCTGGATCCACGCCTCACCATCAACTTGGATGGGAACGCCCTCGTCACCCAAGATGGTGATCTTCACTGTTCGGCACTGATTTGAAAAGAGTACTTTATACAGACATTCACTTTTGAACCACATATGTAACATCAGTGATTTCTAAACTATCAAATACCTTAAGTGGTGCGAAACTTTCATTTGATTAATTCATGCACATATCTTTGTTCATCTATCAATGTGAGTTCTTCCACTTCGAGTCTCACCTGTGCTATGCGGTGGTGTTGCAACTTGATGACCCTGGAAACAGCCATCTGCATGCTTCCAAACACAGCCACCACCTCCAGGATTTTATCATCAAATGATGGAGCACAGAAGATCTGCATGGTGTGAGGGATTAACCAACATTGACAGTCGGTCAAAAATACACAGAAGGCGAGGCTTGGCGTTCTCACCAGACATTGTCCATCAAAACTAAAGGCACATATACATTATATCCATTTACATAGTTGTATTTCTTGTCATATTTCTGTTTGTGTACTGGGAAGCTATGACCACTAGATGGCGCCATAACACATAGCTTTTGCGCTGCATCTAAGTGCCGTAAAGATGACACAAAACGTTATATAAAATATCTAAATTCATATTTTTTATTCATTATACTTTATATACTCAGGGAAAATGCATTCCCTTTACTTCCATCAACATTCTAAAAGTAAGCAAGTTATATGCATGTTAGGTTAATTGAATACTCTTGGTTGTCCAGAGGTGCGAATGTCAACCAGTCAAGGACAATCACGCTTCTTGCCGAAGGAAAATGGATGAAAGGATATACTAAATAAAACGTGAATTTTGTTTTTGAATATTTCCTCACCACTTTTTCCACAACAGCGGTTACATAACTCCAAATGTTATAGAATGTGTGTGTGAGTGGGTCCAAGGTTGACAAGTACGGGGGCTCACTCAAGGGTATGTGTGAGTTCGTGTGTATGTGTGTGCAAACAGACACTCTAAAATAAATAAATTTGACTTGACTTGAAATGCTAGGAGCTTTAAAAAGACAAACATGGCTATGCTGTGACTCTCTTCAATGCTATCAGGGTCACCATTAATGCAAGAGCATGGAGTCCTGCCACATTTTGACAACTTCCCTGACAGATTTTCCATTTTCTCCTCAGTGGAACATTATTTGGAGTGGACTCACGTCATCCTCCTTGGTGCCGCCCCAGAAGTTGGTCCCGCCGGCATAGCTGGGAATGTTCAACACAGCGATGCCCTGAAGACTGGGCAGAGGGATGTATTGGCCGTCACACTGGGGGAAATAAATTCATTTCAGGCAGAGGTTTTAAAGATGTCGGGAGCAATGGCATTGTCACTAAATGTCTCACCTCCAGCTGGACCTTCTGCTCAAGGTTCTTGTAGGTCCTCTGCAGAAGCTCCCTGGTTCCCAAGACGCCGTACCACATCATGTTCTTCGTGCGACTCCTGTGACATAAAACTATTTTTACAACATTCCTCTGAAGACAATGTGACATTCGAGTGTTTGAATCATAAATCTGGAAATTAATCAATGCTTTTGGACTGTAGTTGAGAACACGGCCATGCAACTTCCGATCAGTATCATGCTGGAGAGTCACAAGTGTGTCCAATATAAAAAAATATATAGAATTTGCTCACACCTGCATTTTTCTGGATGTTCCTCTCTCTTGTTGTTGAACTCCAAGGAGATCTTAGCGTCAAGTCCGATGCCAAAGTAGTTGTTCATCACACATTTCTCCATGTAGCCCTCTCTGATGGAGTCAGACAGGGAACTTCTCATATTTATTCACACACGTATGAGAATGAGATTCAGTTCTTACAATGAATCCAGGTCAGGGTCAATAAAGGGGGTGGCACCGAAGGGGTCGATGTTGGCCAGCAGCATCTTGCTAATGATGGAACTTCCGGCAATTGAGGCTGCCAGGCCAGCCCTAAGCCCTACACACACAACGAGGAAAAATATAAATAAATCTGTTAGCACTGGTTTGTTAGTAGGTGTTTGTGCATGTTAGCATCTACCTATGTTATGTCTAATGTTTAAAAAAAAAAAACTTAAGTACAGGAGTTGAGTAAGTATTGAATATTTGTAATTTTTGTCAAACTACTTTTTTAAAAAATGAATTTCAGTTTCTACATTGGCATATTTTTGTGTGATTGTAGGTAAATTTATAGTTAACCGCAGATGCAATGCAGGTTAGCATGTTTCCATTAGTGCAGAACATGTTTTAACATACATATTCGTGCATATTGTGTTTGCGTGTTATTTATGTTCATTGCTTATATAAGTGTGAATGCTTCCATCTAAACAGGTACAGTTTATGCGCATGCGTGGTGTGTGTGTGTGTGTGTGTGTGTGTGCATACCAGGACAGATAATGCGTGTGTTGAGCACGGGTAGGTTCTCCTTGCTGGTGGTGAAAGGTGTAATGCTGAAGGAACTGTACGACTGTGTACTGCGACTCACCCTCCTCTCTGTGGGAGAACACACACTCTTGACCGCTATTGGCACACACACAAATGCACACGCACAAACACATGAGGGTCACACTTCTCTTTAGATCGCCAGCACTTAGACACCTGCATTTAACAAAATAGATTAAAATGTGCCTCAAAAGAATATTTTACGCGACTTTCATAGGGGACTGTTTCTTTTTTTGATGATTGCACAAAGGAAATGTGTAAGCTTAACCATATAACTAAATATTTTGATTGCGCATCTCTGTCTAGGCTACTCAGTACATTTTGACACTCGCAACAATGATTGGAATATGATACAAGAAGGCGCCGTTATGTCTTAGTTTACACTATCCTGCAGCTCTGAGCGGGTTCAACAAAGACATAGTTTGTTTTTAATATTTCTATATAAATACTTCTGACTGTTAACGATATTATTATGTTACTTAAAGCATTACCTATAAAGATAATAAAGCTTATTATGACAGTTTGGAAGCGATTAGTTTTATTTAGATGTACCGTTTCCCTTTGAGGAAGAAAAAAAAGGAGACAAAGGTTTGCCTGATTCCCTTTCTCGCATTCTACTGGCTGCAAAATGAGTGGAAGGAAGGAAGGAGGGAAGCAGCTGTATGATAAACAGGAAGAACTTCTGCCCCAAAGACAATAACACATCCTTTGGGCCACACAACGGCGTGAACGTGCATGCACTTATTTACATTTACTTGCAACTTAATATATGATTCTCTTGCTTGATAATAGATGAAAGTGTCGCTTGATGTTTAATGTTCTTCTTAGTCTGTTCCATCATGAATTGTGAGTGCAACATAAAGAACGTTGCTCACAAGTGTTTTCACGGTGCCGAATACAGATGGCATTAAAGTTTCAAACGTTACAGTAGGTGCGACAGGAAAACGCAACCTGCGTCAGCTTTTGAGACGATGGGAACTCATTACATCCACGAGAGGGAAATGCTTAATGCTGTTATTTCCGACTGAACCTCACACAATGTTTTATGGTGTTATTGTGACGAACATCTTGCATATGTCTTAAAAAAAGAGAGAGATGTTTTTTTATGGTGAGGTGTTAAAAAAAACAATAAAAAAATCTTACGTGCTAGGGCTTCCAGCTCCTTGGTGTCTTCATCCTTCTCGCTGTCACGGTTCTCCTCCTCACTGTCCTTACGGAATTCCAGCGGGGAAGTTGGCTCGGATTCGTCCGTGTTGGCATTCTGCTCATCCACCACTGAAGATACCAAGTATTTTTTGTTGATATTACTACAAAAAAGTAACACTAATATGATATTTTCAAATACAGCAAGTAAAAGTGTGATGATAACCATAGAAACTGATGTTAAATTTAAGGAATTGAGTTTGGCCGCTCACTGCAATATAGCAGGCACACAATTATTGTTCTGCTTGGTCTCAGATGATATGGAGTCTATCCCACACCTCTGCTATCCAGTGATGCCTATTCCAATAATAGTGCCAATAAAACACCACTAGATGGCAGTATCGATCACACCTCTGTCTTCTCGCGCAATTACCCGCCTATTACTCTATTTCAGTTACATTTTAGGGGAACTCAACTTTGGATGTGTACGATAGTTCAAAATATTTCAACGTTACCTCTCTCGGCCTGTTCTATGATCTGCCGAAAGGCTTTCTTTAGACTGTTGGCCCTGAACATCAGCTGCTCCCGACTTTTGAAGAGCGCCTGCGGGAAAGCGCCACCGTTTCCACCTTTCTCCGTTTCCTCCTCTTCCAGCTTCTCCTTCAGCGCCGTCAGGCTGTCCTCGCTGGCCGTCTCCTCTTCCGGTTTCTTCTCATCGCTTTCCGCCACTTCCTCCTCTTCCCGTTCTTCCTCCACGATAGGAGGAGTAGCGTGAGGCAGTGGAGGCAGGGCTTGACACTCACTGTTGAGCGTTTGGAGGAGGGAGTCCAGTTTCTCGTTCAGGACGGCACACTATAAGAAAGCGGCATACAAGCAAAGTGAATGGAACTGATGTAGGTGTACCTAATGTTATGAATTTCTTTCTTGACGCACCTTGAGAGACATGGAGTCACACTCCTCTGCGTTTTCTGTGCTTTTTTCGTAGGCTTTCCCTACTTTGGTGACAAAATCTTTCACTGTTTCGCACAAGATCCTGAAAAGGAAACCTCTGCATCAAAAAAGCTGAAAATTAAGATACACTGGCATACAAAGTGAAATCAATTATTCAGACAGTATGGACTGTTTAAATATTGAACAAAGAAAAATGTGGGGGGTTATTTACAATATGTTCAAAGGTCAACCAAAAGAATATTTGTTTTGGTTTGCACAACAACTGCACTACAAATTACATAATAATAAAGAGCTCCAGTTCGACCATGCTCATCACGACCTAATGGTCGCTGGCGCCGACCTGGACTTCTCAGTGAATCACTTACTTGGCAGAGGAGATGACCACAGAGTGCTGCTCCGAGTTGAGGATCTTGGTGAGATGAGCTGCCACGGAATCTTCGTAAGCTGAAATGTGAAACTGGAGTACACGTACATGGTCATATGTATTGTCTTCCATTTGCGTCAATTTTTTTTCGTAAAGCCGCATCGTACACTACCTGGCAGCCGTCCGCACCCTCGGGCGTGGTGGGGCAGCTGTGCTTGGGAGGTATCTTGATCTCGTAGGTCATGATGCTCCAGCGGTCCAGCATTTTGGTGCTGGCGCGCTCTAACTTCTCCAGGGTCTGCGGTAACTGCGTGTCGTCGTCGCATGACGGGCCCCAACCCAACACACGCGCCAGGTCGTTGCCCGTGCCCAGCGGCAGAACTCCCAGCTGGCACTGGAAGGCATCGCAACAGTGATGAGTTGACGAATCACAGTACAATTTTGTGCAACTTTGCGTTTATTTATTCAGAGCCTTAACTGTGTAATAAAACTGTCTCATGGCTGCCACAAAAATCCGAGAGCAGCCCGACACTTTTATAATTGAAGTAAGTTGGCAACAAAGCACTTTTTTATATTGGATTAGGCAATTGTGTGACTAAATGAAGCTTCTCCCTCATTTCAACAGAGTTATTTGGCATCGAGATGCTACAAGATGGTGCCAAAGCAATTATTTTATATTAGACATGGCTTCAGCGCAAAATTATTAAAATTTTGAGTGGATAACAAGAGCTGAGGACGGCCAATATGTGGGCTTCATTGAACTCTTGAGGCTATAACTAAAAGGCAAGTGAAAGCAAGGCAGATTTTTTATATGGCGAAATTGAAATAATTGGGAGTTTTCTGGTTGGCTAAAATGGATTAATAGCATCTCACTTCATTTTGGAAAATGACCTTTTTGAAGGATCCAAAGACATCCATCAGGGAGCGACCTTACTTAGGGGCAAGGCTTTTATTTGCACAAACACATCTTTCGTGTTCAACTAAATTGAAGTTAGGTCAAATGAAAGTGGAGTTTAACAAAGTGGAGTTTAAGGAAAACTACGAATATTTTGGAGTGAGGCATAAATAAGCCACGTCATCTGAAAGACTGCGGACGTGGCTCTTTAGGTGCTGCTGTTTTGTTTAGCAACAGTATTCAGCAGTTAATTACACCTTTTATACTCCCTACTGGGAAAATCAATCAATCTTACGATGACAATGATTTCATTACCTGCTTGTGTAGGTTGAGCTTGTCAATCTCAGACAGCACCCAACCAACGCTGCCGTCACCGCCGCATACTAGTATTCGGAAGTTGTCAAACTTCTGAAACAGGCGAAGACTGACAAAACAGAGTATGACCATATTATTAGAAATAGGATTTTTTTTTTATTTGATAAATATTTAATGTTATATTTAACGCCTTTTGACAAATAGTAAACCTTAGTTTTGATAGACACTTTTATTATTGGATTCTATCATGTGCCGGTGTAAACTTAATGAAGGCGTCTTTGTCATACTCACCCAAGGTGCGGGCCGCCATTGACCAGGTCAAAGACTTGTGCTGGATTGAGCAGCTGCTTAAAGCGCCGCAGGAACTTGACTCCTTGGTTGTCACCACTTTTGGAGTTCACAAAGACCAAGAGGGGACTAGCGCAGGACGGCGGACAGGTGGCCTTCCAAAAGCCTGGTAGAAAATATGTAGAATAGATGAAAAAAAACAACAACACTTCACTTTTCTATTCTTGTTTAAACTCTTGAAAAATAGCAAAAAAAGAAACAGTGATGTTGAAAAACATATATAAAGACAGTATGTTTATATTTCATTTTAGTATCATGATGTGCAAATGTATAATACAATCAATGTGTATACACTTCAGTAAAATCTTGGAATTGTAAAATCATCAAATATAAAGTATACTTGGACAGTACACGTGCGCACACACACGCACGCACGCACACACGTTTAAACACACACACGCAAACACACAACCGCAATGCAACGGGAATGGTAAAGTCAAAGCATCCATTAATGCGCATTGTCCCGTGCAGAGCATCCCGAAACATCACATCCCTAATATTTAGACTTCCGCAATAAGCACTCCACTGCTGGTGCTTTGGCATCACTTCAGTCAAGGATGGATGGATGGAGGTGGGGCTGAGAGCAGAGGGAACGAGGGAGGGAAGGGGAAGTCACGATGCTCCAGCACGTGCTGCCCGTTTCCCCCGCCAGCCAATTACGAGCAATCCCCCCCTGCATCGGGGCACACGGGGGCCCTGGCACGTGAGAATGTGAAGCGAGAGAGAGAGCGAGAAGGGATTCAAAGTGACTCACCCACTTGGATCCCCTTTTACCCTCCTTCCATTCATCCCATCATTCCTATCTCTGTTGCTATCGGCCAATTAGCTGATGCTCGGCTTGGGCGTGTGTGTGTGTGTGTCTTTGTCTGTGTGTTAGACTGTAATTCAATCTCACTCTATCAGGTGGTGATTCCCATTGAGAAGGGCTTTGCTTAATGTATGCTCACACACAAAGACACACACACACGTTTAGACAGACCGACAACACCCACATTGTATTATTGTATTAGCAATAAGGACAGCATTTAACATACCGGTAATGGGTTATTAGTTAGCTAGTACATCTTTTTCTTAAACTTATCAACAAATAACCATATTGGCTCAATTTATTTGTGCTGCTTAACATTAGTTCATTCAACAACATGATGTTGAATACATCAGTTGGCTTAGAATTTTTCATTCCTGATTTTATTTTTTTTTTTGTATTAAAATGTTTTTGATGCGTGCAACTGTATTTACTGTTGCGTGTACTGTATTTGTGACAGAGGAAACTCTAGAAATGTCCACACACTACTCACAAAGAAAGATTACTTTGATAAAACCAAAAACAAAGAAAGAAGTATGAGAAGGATGCGTTAAAGTTGTGCATGCGTGCGTTGCCTACCATCTGAGTCGATACTGTTGAGGGCAGTTGGAGGGATGATGGAGACTTTGCATTGACCTAGGGGACACTTGCGAGGGTAAAGGTCCATGCAGGCCGTGTGAACCTGGAATCACACACAGATATGTTTTAAAAGTAGAATATTGATTTTAAAAAATATGGAGGACTGCGCATGTTCGGAAATATCATGTGCGGCATAAGCTTGATCTGGGAGGACCCGTCTCTGGATGAAGTGGCTGGGGAGAAAGAAATCTCAGGATTCCCTGCTTAAGCTGCCGCCCTTGCGACCCGACCCCGTATCAGCAAAAGAAAACGGATGAACAAGAATATGTGCAGGGAAAGAAAATGTAAGCTGCCACTTCATTTATTCATGTTTTTTTTCCCCGTGTGACAGATGTCTTACCATGGCTTTGCACCAGAGGCAGCGCCAGTCCTGCAGTCTCAACACACTGCCGCATGTCTTGTCGCACACGGCACACTTGGCACTGACGGGCAGGTTGCCCTCCAGCCATTGGTGAGGCATCGCAATCTGTTGGTCACACATCCACATTTTACTACCACTGCTGAATATTATCATGTGGTCAGCAATTTCAAATGACTTACTATACTGTCATGTTATTTTTGTTTTATGATGACTGATGAGTGGATTTTACACATCCACACTTACCCCGTCCTCATCTTCAATAATGTCCTTGCCAATGGAGGCCAGCGTGGTCCATTTGCAGTTGTTAGTGGCTCTAACTGCGCAGCGTTTATGGGCCTTGAATTTACACACTGAAATGACCCCAAAAAGTACTATCATCGCAACGTGAAATACATATCAAGTCAGGGTTGTGCATTCTTTTGCATCTGCTACTTCTGATCTATCCGAAATTTTCATTGCAAGAATAGGCCACGTCATTAGGTACACACACAGAATCTAAAAGCATCCAAAGCATGAGAGAGATTTAAGATTATATTTATTATTGTGGTTATAGTTTTTCAGCGGTGTACAAGTGCACTGCATTACATTTTAGCGTATGTGACCTTCGTAAGCGGAGCCCTGAGCAGATGTGATGTCAACAGCAAGTGGCAAAATACATTTTTAGAGGGTGAGCTATAATTTCCATAACTTTGGACCCTTTTTTTTTACTTGGCAATTGTTTTTAATTCGTTCAAATTCCTTGCTATCAATATTTTTCTCTTTGTATGTCAAATGTACATGACTTTTTGTTGTCCCTTTAGAGGGTGCTTAATAGAAAACAGTATGAACCCCTACGGTGAGATGCAGTTAAGAAAATTTTTCACATCAATTGTTTTATCAAAGTCAAAGTCAAAGTCAAAGTCAGCTTTATTGTCAATCCCTTCATATGTCAAGACACACAAAGAAACCGAAATTCCGTTTCCTCCATCCCACGGTGACGAGACATACAAGTAGGCGACACAAAACAAAAACAAGAAGGCACAAACCATAAATAATAAATAATAAATAAAATAAAATGAGCGATGAATAAAAACAGACCAATAACCCATTGAATATGAGGGGCAAAACCGAGCCAGTGAGCATTTTATGCATGAAGAGATCGTGCAACACAAGTTGAATGTGCACACCCCAGGCTGAAATGGTCATGAAACATTCATAGAATGTTTCGCATAATTTCTCATATAGTTAAGCAGTATGAATGGAACACTGACCCTCCCCCCCCCCTTCCCGAACACACATATGCTGGTCATTAAGTGAACTCAAACAAATATCGTCATATCTGGTAACAGTGATCAATGTTTCAGTCTAGTCAACTGCTAAACAATGTTAGGAAGCATTAGCTGAGCATTAAGGCAATAAACAGAACATGATAGCCAAGGCATCCTTTCTGCGTGGCACTGAAATGGAGACGTGCGTGCATGCGTGTGTGGTTGTGAGTGTGTGCATACACAAGCGTGTTTGTGGCTAAGGAGCACAAATCAATCTCTGCCTTGACAGCCGGCCAAAAAAATCGAAAGGAAATCCGAGTCGATGATTGCTGCGAGACTTGTGTTTTATGTGCTCCTGTCACTCTCTCTTTCTAATTCTCTTTCTCTTCCTCCCTCCCGCGCGTGCACACACACACGTAAAGAGTTGCTATCAATCCATTACCATACAACACCACGAATGACAGTAAATAGTAAACAACAATAATAATAAAAGCTGAATCAAATGTGCGTTGTTGTTTTTTTGGCTCAAATGAAGTTATACTAGTTATACTAACCATATGCAAAGGCGCATAGATAAAATACTGATGGATGACTGACTGACTAGTAAGGGGAGATCTTATTGTGCTCATTAAGTTCTGCTTCCTGCCACTTTACACCAGTGAGGAATATGGCGTCACTGACGTTATTGTCTCCTGGCAGGTTGTATTAACGCAAAGAGACGTGTGAAAATCACATGTCGGTGCTCGTTTGACTCACGGTGGCCAGCATACAGACAAGGGTTTACTGCAGGTCACATTATTTTTAACTTCAAGATAAACGTTTTAAACGATACGTGCAGTATACCACATTGGAAGAGCAGGCGCAAAAAGTCCAATCTAGGGTCAACACAAGCTACGCACAGCATTTGGGGAAATTGGGACAGAGTCCTTCCGCCAACTAGTGAGTAATGGATGACCCCGAAAACGCTTTAGAATTGCGTATAGAAGTCACAAGATAGAATTCCTTGAATGAATGGCAACACTCAATATGTAAATGTCAGGCGCATGTCAAAATGACCCCACGAGCATTCTTCTATTTATTTATTTATTTATTTATTTATTTATTTACTTATTTATTTATTTATCATATTTCAATTTTATTCTTTTCATTTTTATCTTTGTAAATGAAGAATTCATTCCTTAGGTTGTGCATGTGTACCTAATGAAGCAAGTTTTTATCGTTCACAAAAACACATATTGTGTTTTTTGTTGTTTTTGGTGGCTTACTTGACAGTAAACGTGTGTTTTGGCATATGTTTACATACCTTCGCAGGAGAGGCCGTGAGACGTGACCCCAGACAAGCTATCTTTGCAGACGTTGCAAAAGGTGGGCCGTGCGTGCGAGCAGGCGTACCAGTTGTGCATCCCTGAGAAATGTTCCACATTAAACTGAGCCGTCTGGCAAAGAAGAGGTTAGAATAGGTTGGCAGCACCGGGATAGCGAGTACAAACAAACAACAAGGCAAGCACAATGCACATCGTTGTCCAAGTCATAAGTGAGAACACGGGATGGGCATCAATCGTCAATTAACTGATCATTAAGAAGTTTGTCATGACGGTAATATGAAATTTGATGTCTACAAGTCACTACAGGGTCAAAACCGGCAGAGACACTGTTGATCCAGTGTCAATTAATTTGCTGTGGAAAATAAAAGAACATGATATCATCCGTGGGAAGCTGAGTTGAATCCATGCCGTGCAGAACTCATTATTCTGCTCAATACGATGCCAGTATGGAGAAAATAGCTCAGAAAAATAAAAATGGATTGATGTTCCACATAGGCAATTGTGAAAATGTAGTCAAATCGTTCATCTTATAATTATTTCAAAGAATAGAAATACAGATGTTGCAAAAAAAACAAAAAAAATGTTTAAAATGTTTAAGAAAAATAAGAAAATTTGCCATTTTGGACCAAATCTATTCACTACAGACAGACGGCACTCTAGTCTTTTTACATAATTAGACTTCCAATTAAAGACTAGGTATCAATTAAATCCATTAACCTTGTGTGTCACTAAATCACAGTGATTGGATGAGTTGAAAAATAAAGTAGAGGGCCACAAGTCATCCTCCGAATTTCTGATCTAGTTTATGCATCTGCTTTATTGCTATTCATTTTGCAAACTAGATTTTTAGACGTCATAGCTGTGTACAGCTTCAGCAAAATTGAAGAGAGTGATTCAATTCCAAAGTAGACACCCTGATTTCCGAATAAATCAAATCAAATTAGCGAACGAGTGTCGCCATGCTCGGCGACGATTTAACAAAATGGACACCTGTTCAGAAGAGCATCCTCCACTGGGCATCCTCAAATAATAAATTGCATTCACTTGAAACTGGCTTTGTCGCACACAGTCACAATTCATCACTGTTGACATCTTGTTGAGAGTGCGCACTGTGTGTGCATGTGTACCCCCTGTGCAAGCTCTGGGGGGGTTCAGCTGCATTGCAGTACAGAAAACAGAGTAGGCAGGATGCAGGGGGGGCTGTCCTTATATAAGATTTCCCTCCAAAAAAAACAGCGCTTTTTTTTTTTTTTTTTTTTGCACTGTGCTTCGCCAACACTTTCATTTATTATTCAAAACAAAAAAACTGCCTCATCAACAGTGTCCCGCAATGAGTATTAAAAGTTATTGTGAGTTGTGGAACATGGCGTATTATAGTCATCAAGTGCGTCAATAAAAGTAGACTTGTCCTTAATCTAAAAGCCCATATATAGCATCAATAAATTCTCCTTACCTCGTAATGCTCTCTGGACTGGACGGACTTGAGCGAGCTGATCCAGTCCTCCATCTCTTTCCGGTTCTCGGCACAGAGAATGAGCCTACGGAAGGGGGTGATCACCTGGAAGAGAGGAGGAGATGAGGAGACGGATGCTTCCCTCTCCGCCGGTGCGACTGAGCGGGGAGAGCGTTCGTCTCTGTCTTTAAGGCAGGGAAAAAGATGAGGCGCCCCCACCTCCCTCTATCCACCTCACCATCTCCCTCTCTCTCCCCCTCATTAACGCGTGTTCTCTCATCCCCTAACACCTTCTTGAGTTTGCTCCAGCACTTTCCCGCCCTCCCTCTCTCCTTGCTCTTCACATCGCTCTCGGCTAGATATATGCTGACAGGCGAAGAAATGCAGTAAAGGCTAAGAGCTTCCACCCAGCCTCTTGTGTGTCTGTCTGTGTGTGTGTTTAAAAGTCAGATACGCTACACAACCTCTCAGGTCTACATCACTTATTAATGTGCTCCCTCATCCCATCACACTCTTCATCTTCTCAAAAAGTAAAAAACACAATGCCATAAACAAAAAAGAAAGAAATTCTACAGTAACCGATTTTAAATTCTCAGTGTTTCTAAAAAAAAAGAAAACAATTCCAAAGTAGTTGTGGAAAAAGCATACATAAAATCAGATTACAATGATTTACCGATTCTTTTCTTCCTATATTTAGTTGAATACACTACAAAGAAAAGAGATGAATGGGTTTTTTTTGGGGCGATTATTCTCTCAGAAACATCAAAAGTGTTCTGTTCGAACGAGCCCACATTTTAAACGATTTTGGAAATCATAGATGTTATGTCCTCTGGGCCAAAGAGTAAAACGACCCTTCTGATTGTTAACTGCGTAAAGTTAGTGTTCATGGCACGGATAACTAGCACACTTGCGATAGCAAGATTAATGCTGAAAAGTACATACAGGTTGTGGAGCAAAATATTCATCTAAGCAATGTTTTTTTTAAAGAAAATACTGCTGATTTTAGCAAGAATATGCCAAGCCACAGTGTGCAGGTTACAAACGGAGTGGTACTAGCCTGCATGCTAGCCTTCTCCTCGTGAAAATGAGTGGTGCATTATGAAGTACAGAATAGACCCCAGACAACTTCAGTTGTTTTGTTCATCAAGCAAGAAAGATTTCCATCTACAAAGCTTTCTGCAGGCATGAATTATAGAATGAGTGAATACTCGCCCCCTCCCCTCCACAGGATTACAATTTCTAGTTTACAATAGTTTATCAGTTTGAATATTAGTTATCATGACTTTGTAGTGAATTCAGCTGAAGTGAAAAGGATTTGAAATCCTTGCATTCGGATTTCATTTGTTGAACTCAACGTCCCAACTTCACTGGAATTGCTGTATCAATAATACTTTTGACGTTCATTAAGATTTCATACGTTGGTTTTTTTCCCCCCCAAGAACAGGATGGTTGTACGTCAACTCAGTGGACTGTGTCTGGACGTTTGTCATGCATTTTAAATAAGTAGATGAAAGCACAACGGGAAGAGTTGCTCAAACTACCGCAGACTTAACACAAAATTATGTCAAATCATCACAATTTGCAATATACTCTTGAAAAGTAATTTTTGCACTCATGAACAAAACACAACGATACACTTCTGTCGTTTAATCACCGTTAGCAAACCAGGCGACGACTGTCCCCCTGAAGTGCCTGATTCTGCACTGATGAATAAGCGCTGCCACGGTCCGAAAAAACAGCCACTCATCAATCACCTAAATCACGATTGCAATCTATCTGGCCCAGGAGCTCCAATCAATATCCACTTACATCTGGAAACAACCTGTATGTTCTTGTGTGTCTGTGTTTGTGTTCTCATTGCCCTTTAATTGCCCTCCAAGCTAACCGTGTTAGCATTTTCTATTGTTTATTGTGTAAGTGGACACCACGACTTGCGAATTACAGAAAGTGCATGGTTTTGCGTTTGGATGATATCCCACATCAGCCCTTTTCACAATATCAACTATTCAAACGATTAAAAAAGAGACCATTTCATAAAAGCGTCAATGTAATACTTGCGGTTGTATCACCGACCATCAAATCCCCTCAATTTTGGTTAATGATGGGGTTGGATTAGAAATCCTCCATTTTTGTGGACTTCACTGGAGTCTCCTATTTCCCTTTTTTTTATCCGTCCATAAGTGAATATTTAACAAAAACAGTGTCGCGTAACCAAGAGAAAATTAATCAGCCACAAGTTTCCTCGGGAAATGCACTCTATTCATTTTCTGTTAAAGCTGACCTCAACTCTTCTTTGGCGCAAGAATATGGAGTAAACCATCGGTCTGGATGAATGTGCAAATATTTCTGCGGACACATTTTCAACATAGTTCCTGTTGCTATAATAGTAAAGTGCCTGAATTCTTTTGTCCACATAGCGTTCATGATTTTGCATGGGACAACACTATCCAAAATAACAATCACTCAGACACACTTTAGTCTGGCGTTCCTCAAGGAAGTGTTTTAAGTCCAATCATTCTCTAGAAGGGTTGGACCTTTCTTTTCCACTTAGTAAGAACATCAAGTAAAAATTGTTGTATTGATACATATATTGATACATGATTGCATGATTGTTACAACAAACATTTCCACACATTAAAATATTTGAGAAATTCTTCACAATAGCTACTGTAGTTGCAAAAGGGGGGCCTCACTCTACATTTATTAACTTTTTATTTACTGTCCAAAAACATATCATGTTCTGTTGTGATGTTTACTGTTAGGCAAAGGCATGCATTATGTCATTGAATGTGTGTGTCCTGTTGTCCCTGCTGGTGTTGGGTATAAGAGCCGGTGATTGGTTGCCGGGGGAAACAAGAACAGCCGTTTCCTAACTTGGCTGCAGGCATCCCTCAAATGAGGAGAACCTCCCTTGATGGCTGACCTTCACAACTGCAAGTGTATTTGTATATTTGCGTGTGAGAGAAAGAGAGAGAGTGTGTGCGTGTGTGTGTCTGTGTGATAATGTGATGAGGAGCCTCATTATTACCGACGGCGAGCAACTACACAACACTGATGCACGTGCACAAGCCTTAAGGTGCATTTCAGTGATTTCAAGAGGGTGATGGGAGCAGCCCACGCTTATCCAATCAGAACGAGTGAGTCAGTGAGAGGAGGCGGATCTTCCATGTCGACTTTGTGATGGGGATTCGGGTTTGGAGGGTTGGGAGGGGGCGTGAGCCCTCCTTCTCACATGGACTGCAAGGTGCTTCGTCTCGGCGCCGCAGCGATGCTGCTTCATCAAGTATTCACACCTCATCCTCCTTCTACAAGGCTCCCCATTGGGCGCTGATTTACATATTTAGGGGCTAGAATAATCCCAGACACTTCTAAATATTTCAATATCATGTACAGTATATCGGGGAGAGATATCAGAGGACTCCAGTGGGTTTCTTTTTTAATTCTATATATAAAGTGCTGCTGAAGGAAACGGGTTGGTGTTTGAAGCTTGAATTTGGATTTCCTGTGTGGAGTTTGCATGTTGACCCTGTGCGTGCGTGGGTTTCCTCCAGCTACTCACTGTTACGCCCACATTCCAAAACCAAGAAGACTGTTCTTAGGTGCGAATGTGAGTTTGAATAGTTGTCTATATTTGTTCAAACGATATGTGCCGTGTGATTGGCTGGCGACCAACCCAGAGTATTTCCCGCCTCTCACCCCGAAGACAGCTGGGATATGCTCCAGCACCCCAATAACCCTAATGAATAGAAACAAGATAAAAAATATATGTACGTGTACGTATGTAAATGAACAGACCAATGTTTATGTTGTGTGTGTAGGTAGAAGTTTACATTGCTTCTACATCTATAATTGGCCATTTGGAGACTGTAATTGTCGACCAGTGCACCACATTTAAAGGTAATGAAAGAAGCTGCTTTGAGTAACCATGATTGAAGTTAGCTGTGACCACTCCCACAGATGCTCAGCCCTCCCTCGCACAGATCCGAAATGACAAATTTTGGCACTGTCCAATTTCCACCCGGAGCTGCATCACACGTTCACAGTTCTTACACTGGTCAAAAAAAGACAGAAGAAAGAAGTAAGCTGGCCATGAAAAGCAAAATACTAAATTAAAATAAACATGTTATAAATTTCTTCCTGCCCGTGGCAGTCAAATCAGTTACGCAAATCAATGCCCTTCATTCAAAAGACTTTAAGAGAATAAAAATTGAAAATTATTTCTAATGCCTTGGCTAAACATTTAGCTCTGGCACATGCAGCACATCATCCTAAACATTTTCATGGCACCTTCCAGCCATCTCCTGACTCCAGGCAGCACCCACCTGCACGGCAAACTCATCATCACAGGAACGATAGACGAACAGACAGACCACAAGCAGAATATCTTTCTTGGTCCAGTCTCTGAAGTCTCACAGCTGCCCCCACCTCGCGTGACTCTCGATGCACGTGTCTTCGACCCCCGCTTGGCATGCCGTGTTACCTTTCCACAGCTCAGGCAGCCACACACTGTAGCATCACTGCAGGATTTCCCACCCTTACTCATCCCGCCTTCCCCCTCAGTTGTAGCCCCCACCAATCACACTTTATGTCCTCACACTGGAAACTGCCTTCTGTTCTATTTTGGGCTTTCTCCTTCATCATTATCTCCCACCCATTTTAACGAGACTCTGATGGTGAGCCGTCCATCTCGATACTTTTTGGCACGCAGGAATTTTTATTAAGCCTACTGCACACACACACACACACACACACACACACACACACATTTGAAGACGCGCTCACACGTGCCGCAGCTACTGTTAATCTCATTTACGGATACAGTCGAGGATAGGTCATTCCCATGCAGACATTTCAAGGCCCATGAATGCTAAAAATAGCAGCACGCTCTCCTCGGGGTACTGTTCTCCTAACAACAACTCCTCCTTACCCCCGTCCTTGTTTCTTAATATAGCATCACCCAGGATGAGTGAAGACATTTTTAGAAGCTGGTTTTTTTTCTCACTGCTGATATTTTAGGTTTGTTACGTCATACACAGTGCTTGCTTCCAGGAAATGTCAGCTGTGATTCCCCAAGTGAAGATGCCATGAATAATCAAAATATCATCTAAAAATATGCCGGGAATATTCAAACCCTTTTAGCGTATGAATATTTTGATGGTCTTCATTTCCATTATCAAGTTGAAATTCATTAAATTCTCTGGTCTACACAAATTTATTATTATCATATTACAGTGATCCCTCGCTACTTCGCCTTTCGTTTATCGCGGTTTCACTATATCGCAGATTTTTTTTCCAAATTAAAAAAACATTTCAAAGTCAAAATAAAACTTCTAAATTGAGGAAACGTGTCTAACCTTTAGTACAATGTAGTGATGCTCCAAATGTTCGTTTACATTCCTTTAGAAGTCCGTTTTCGCGTGTTAGCACGATCACCAATTACTATCTTTCCGCTAACTCGTTAGCCTGCCCAGTACTTCTTGTTGGTGACCGTACTTTGCGGATTTCACTTATCGCGGGTGGTTTTTGGAACCAATTATCCGCGATAAACGAGGGATTACTGTAATTTCTAAACTATTTTAACAATAACGTTGGCAGTGAAAATTCTGAAGGCAACCTTCCAAATCTAGACATATTCTCCCATTCAGAGGATGTGGCATGCAAAGAAGGTGAACTCACTGTGAAGCTGTTGTTGACATTCTTGGTACTGGACTCCGCAACGCTGGCATCTGACAGGTCCACCTCATCAAAGATAAGTGACTGCAGGAAAGGTGAAGACAAGGGTTAGCATCTATTTTCTTACTCGATACATTGAATTTAACATTTTGACAGTGATTTCTACGGCAACAATGACGGGCGAAAGGCCTTATCATGGGTAAAGCAAGGCAGACCTGGAATGGGGTGAGAATGAAAGCATTTTTAGATGTGCACTTTGTCAACCAATCCACACCAAAAATGGATGGCACTATTTTGGAGGTGCTATGTGGCACTTCTAATGGCAATAGCACCTTCTGTAGGGGTGCCATATGCCACGTAAAAATAGATGCAGCGCGCAGTCGAGCGTCTTCACTGTGGTTTCCGAAAATAACTCATTTGAGCAACAAACTGTCAAATATGAGAAAGGGCTTGCCATGGTTGGGTAATGTCTCATTTTTTTAGACTCTAGGGAAGAACAAGGACTTTGGTGAAAATTCGTTGAGAGATTCACTCTGGCACGGATCCACACAAAACTTTGGGTTGCGAAATGGTTCACAACAATATATACTGTATATGAAAACAAAACTACAATGACAGTAGAGCAAAAACCTCCATCACGTCTCTCGAACAAGTTCGATACCAAAAAAATGACGTGCCATGCCAATATAGCGAGGACATATTTATGGCTGCAATTAATGATTATTTTATGAATTTATTGATCAATCCAGTTAAATCGGGTAAACCAGATAAACCATGTCTCTTTTTTTTAATGACTGAATTATTGCTCATTTATCGTTGCAACTCTAGAAAATATAAAAAAATATATATATATTGGGATATAAACTGTGTTTTGCAGTTTAAGTTCATTTGCATATCAACATCACATTGAGAGTCTTGGTTTTAGGTTTTCACTGCACCATTACCTTAAAGCAAGACCAAACTGTGTGTTTGTGCGTGTGTGGACCAAGCTTCCTTCCGCAAAATAAAAAAAAACACCCGGTGTTACATTTCATGGCAGGCGCTCAGTTTCCTCAGGTTTGTCAAAACAGTGTGTGACGGGGGTTGTAAGGCACTGTAAGGACAGCAAGGGCCGACCACATTCATTCATATAGCTCCAAATAAGACCAAATGATCTGGACCTTTTAAGCGATAACTCACTTTGTTTGTCAGGCAGGAAATGCGCTTGACCACATAATAGCAGTACAACAAATCCACTGTGTTTTCTCTGTGGTTGCGGCAGCATGTATTAAATACCAAGGACATATTGGCAAGCATCCATTCTCAACACCGCTTATCCTGTTCAGAGTTGCAGGGGTTGCTGGAACCTGTCCCAGCAAACGAAAGGTGGACTACACCCTGAACTGGTCAGCAGCCAGTTCGCAGGGCACACGTAGAAACCAATAACCATTCACAACCACATGCACACCATCAGAGACAAGCAATAACGTGTATTTGGCTGATAAGGTGGTGTCCATCAAAGCAGCAGCTGGACAACAAGCAGGACTAGGAGATGACGTCCTAATGTGTATATGTGTGTGTGTATGCATGTGTGTTGGCCAAAAAGTGCCAACCCAAACACCCTGTTACGCTGTTGACCGGCTCATGGTTGCGTCATACTTAAGTGTATTTGTATGTGTTTTATGGCTTTTTACAGTCCCTTTGACACTCCCAGTCACACACAAACTTGTTTCCACACTAATAACACATGCGAGCACACAAAACTGTCTTGAGGGAAGCTGTAATGAAAGCTGACAGCAATAGTGGACAAAAGCAAAGTGTTCCAGACCCTCTATAGCGCCAACATATAGTACTGTGCAAAATTCTGTTATTTTAGCCATGCTATAATGAACATACGTGTACATATGCCACTTGGTGCAATATTGAGTAAGATTGAACGGGCTTCAGAACACATGATGTTCGACTTCTGATCTAAAACTGAAGATGGCTGTCGGACAAGCAACATAGCGCACAAACAATGGAAGCCTTAACTTATTTTGACTAAAGATTATGTGTATTTGCTGCCGAAACTGGAATTAGAGCTCGACTGATACAGGACTTATCCAGAATATCCAGTGCAAAAAAAATGCAATAATTGAAGTTGAATCAACCTTTAATATATTTTAGTTACTCATGTATTGAATGTAAATAGATGGATGGCACTGGTTAGTATGTTGGCCTCACAGTTGGTGTAGGATTTGAGTCCAGCGCCGGAACTTCCTGTATGGATGTTCTGATAGTGCCTGCGTGGGTTTTCTCCAAAGACATGCATGGTAGGCCGACTGACCATTCTAAATTGTCCGTAGATGTGATTGTGAACGACTGTGCCATGCGATTGGCTGGCGACCAACTCTGGGGGTACCCCACCTACTGCCCAAAGACTGTCGGGATAGGCTTCAGCACGCCCGAGACCCTCGTGAGGCTAAGCGGTTCGAAAAATGAATGAATTTATGAATGTATTAAATGTTGCATTTTTTTGTTTTTTCTTTGCATACACAAAAAAATGATGCTGTACCAAATTCTAAGGAAACACAGTTCCTTTCATTAAAAATAAAATGTATTTGTGAATGTATGGTTTATGGGAGGGCAAAGTACGGTTGTTTGTATTTGAATTTCTTACTTAACCTGTGCAAAGTGAAGGACTGCTATACAGATTGTGATTTTATGCATGCAAAAATGTTGTCGGAAAAAGTCAAATTCTAAAAAAATATAGTGCTTTAGTTTTCATATGGTTCCAACTAAATGTTGAATTACATCAAGTAAATATTTGATGTATCAGCCAGGCTCTAATTATGATGCATTCATGTCATATGGAAACACATTTAAGCGATGATTAATCAAAGGTGGACCCCATGATGTAACTACACGGCACTAGTGCATCTCTACAGGTGATGAGCTTAAGGCTGTACTGTGCTGACCCGAATTCTCACTAGGCCCTCCTCAGATCCGCTGGCACCCAGAGGTGGGGGTGAGCACCGCGCGCCAGTCCAGCACACTGACAGAGCTCGCCAGCATATGCGGCTCCGGGACGCCCGGCGCAGCGCTCGCTCTTGCCAGCGGGCCAACGCGCTGCCGGACTAGCACGCGCATGTACATGGACCGGGAAGTGGTGAAGGGGGCGGGCATGGAAGGTAAAAGTAAAAGAACATAAGAATATTGTGATGTGATGTTGTATTCAAAAAAAGTTCATGTGATTTAGATCAAAATAATAATTGTAAATAAATTATGTAGTATATACACAAATTAATACATTCAGGATAAACATATGATTACAAATAAATACATGTAAAATGATAAAAATAAATGACTATCATAGCAATTATAAAATTGACAAAATAAAATTCGCAATTGATTCAAATACAAAGGAAATTCTCCAAAACATCCACACATCCATTCGTGCATTAACTTCTTCTCATCCAGGTCTGGGTTTTTAAAAACAAATACATACAAGTTCATTTTAAATATATGCCCCCAATAATAATACAAAAAATATATATTTAACGCTTCTACAGCTGATAGTTAGCCATATGGTAATAACATTTGTTTTCTCCTGATATTAATAGGAAAACACATAGATATCCGTGTATTCGTACAGCCTATCATCCACAAGGTTGATCTCAAAATTGCAATTTGCAAATGTGGGACTTCTGAATTCACTGCAATGTGTCACATAGGAGCAGAAATCTGTGTTAATCTAAAAATAACAGTTATAGGGAATTTTATTTAGCAGTGGTTGGACTATTACCAGACTAAACAGATTGTTTAGACTTTACCAGACTAAACAGATTGTTTAGAAAGCTATTTATTGAAACAACAAAGATAGAATGGGGAAAGAAGATGTGCAAAATGCTGTTAACGTTTGTGAGCCTGCAGGTACTGGAAGTGCTAATAATTTTTTTTAAATATTTTTTTCCCCAATATGAAAATAAAAAAAAAATAGCCAAACCACTATTATTTGCATTCTCTCATCCAAATGGTGGTTTGACGATTATTTGTTTACTAATTCAAATGTACATTACCTTTGCATCTTTGGCATAGTAGAGTGTTCGGCCTCTCAGCTTGAAGTAACGCTTCTTCCACCGCTGGAAGGAGCTGGTCTGTTTCAGCAACAATCCTTCCTTTATGCTCGTCTACAGGAAGGGAGTGGAAAGAAAAAAAACACAGAAATAAAAAATTGTTTTATGGTCCCATGTGGTGCAAAAGTGCATTTTGCAAAAGTCTAACAAATATTAATATATTAGGATTCAATACTGATAATGTAAGATTTATGCAATGGCACTAAAGATGAACATACATTGTTGAATGAAGCTTGTTTGAAACACAATTTGGAGTCAGATAAATTTTTTCAAGTGACAGATCTATATAATGTGTTTTTTGGCAAACAACTGAAACGTCATCAATTAGGTTCTCTTAAAATACATTCGAGTCAGCTTCCGTCAGACAGAGCTTAGTTTTTTTTATTTTTGCCATCATCGCCAAAACGACGGGCCTTCCATCAGCCTGACGGAATGCCTCTGGGCTTGTGTTCTTATCTCATATCTGCAGTGGAGCAATTTTGGGGAAATGAGGTGAGGCTTTTCCATCTCATTTCATGGAGACGTTACATGGCTGAATTACTATCACCACAAATGTCCACTTTAAGAGGGATTAAATCAAAGTCAAACATTTCTTACAAGAACGTTAAAAACATCATCACCTTCTTCTGCTAACTAAACCACTAAAGATTTTTTTTTTTTCTCCACCAGTCAAAAGCCATCATCACATTTTCACGCCAGCACCGCAAGCATTTATTAGTGGCTTCCATGTTGGAACGGGTGGACGATTGTTAAGATGAAAACAGACGGGAAGACGGAAAGCTTCCACAATGGCAAAAATACGAGATCCTGTCCTCAGCAATCAAACCGTCTTTGAAATTCGCAACCTTGTTATGTGATGCCGGCGACATGCACTGCAAACACATGGCTGCACGTGGAAACGATAAAACATGCACACTGACTCAGGCATACACATACGCTGCAGAAACACACACACACACACACACACACACACACACACACAGGCTATTTATAGCGCAGGAAGGCTGTTCTTGGAGGGGGGAATTACAAACAGAGACGCAGGCCTGAAGCTGACATCCTGCCCACCAGCTGTGTCAACTTAAAACAGAAACACTGCAAGCAGATGCACAAGTTAGCATGCATCCAGCAAGCTTTCGTGTAATATGAAAATTACTACCATTCATTTCACAAAGATTGTGAATATTATTTTAAAATTGAAGATTTATTGTTTCGGTAAGTGCATTTGGGCGCATTGGTCACATCTTACCGAAGTCAGCTCTCACACAGAGCTCCATGTTGACACAACTGATTAGACGACGTCAGTGCCAGCATCTGGTCACGGTCTAACGTATAGAAAAAAGGACTGACATTTGCTTTCAATGCAACAGAGTGGGAGAAGTTAAATTGTGTAATTATTACCCAACATGAAAGCATAACTGCGGAGAAGTGAAATTGTGGAATTCTTACCCAACATGAAAGTAAAACTCTGTGGTACAACCAATGTTATTCCTTAAATTAACTTTGCGTCTCAAAACAAGAAATTTGACTTTTGATTAATATTTGACATTGAATATTACCATTATAAGTCAGAGCCAATTTTCTTCAAACTCATTAGTGACTGTATTTAAAACTGGTCACTCGTGGTCAGTCTTGAAAAAAAAAAGCTTGAATGATGTCACAAAAGAAAACGTGACATCAAAGAAGCTATAGTAAAATGCTAAGATAGTAACTTGTAATCTTAATGATTAAATAAGATTTTAAAAATTCTGTTGGTTTTGACAATCCTCTCGATCGGTTTCATAATTTAACAACTGTAACAATTGTCATGTCAATTTCTATTCGACATTATCTTACAATTTCCAAAAAACTGGGTCAATTTTAAAAGATCTTTGGCACAAGAGATCATATGCTGAACTTTTTCCCACAAAAACTGCTATTATACAGGACCCAAAAGGCGGTGAAGGTAAAACGACACTAATTTTCTTCCATGGATTGCTTCATGTTCTATTTTGAACAGATCTCGCTGGCAAGTTGCAAAACCATTCGGCCAAGAGTCGCAAGGCCTGTGATGTTGTCTTGTTTTGTCAGAAAGAAAGTGAAAACAGTGCAACGGTTGTCAGCCAATGTTATGGTAATTCCCCTGCTCTGTTTTCCATTAGCACTGTTGATGGCCAAATTCCTGGATTAAGGTGAAATACCTCCAATGTGGACTTCCCTATAAGGCCTTCTTTCCCGCTCACTTGCAACCACAATCAAAGCCAGGACCGAGGCGCTCTCGTAGCATATGAAGTCATCGCCCAATTTGGAGCCCAATGAAAAATACTGTAAATCCTAAATCTGTTTTTTTTTTAAAGAGTTGCTGCCTGAATCTTCTCTGGAATTGAGCTGTCCTATTTGAAAATTTCGATTGTATATTCTATTGTCCAAATTTGAAAGACTCATCTGGCATTATTTCAGCTTAGTGAGCAACTGAGAGATTTATTTTAACGTGTGTTGCTATTTTGACATTACACAAGGGTACGAGTGATGGCAAAGAGAAATAAATATGATCACATGTTGCAATTTGCCTGAACTGTACAAAGTAGTAGATATTTATCTGTTTTTGTTATTTTCAATGAGAAAATCTGTGCTTTCAAGTTCAACACACGTCATGAGAAATATTTAAATGCATATGACCAGCTCAGTGGCCTAGTGGTAGAGTGTCCGCCCTGAGACTGGAAGGTTGTGGGTTCAAACCCCGGCCGGGTCATACCAAAGACTATAAAAATGGGACCCATTGCCTCCCTGCTTGGCACTCAGCATTAAGGGTTGGAATTGGGGGGTTAGATCACCAACTGATTCCCGGGCGCGGCACCGCTGCTGCTCACTGCTCCCCTCTCCCCCAGGGGATGGATTAAAATCACACGGGGATGGGTTAAATGCAGAGGACAAATTTCACCACACCCAGGTGTGTGTGTGACGATCATTGGGACATTAATTAATTAATTAATTAATTAATTAATACCAGTTGGAAATGAAATCAAACCTAATGATGCCATCAAAGCCCAAAACTTTTCATTCTGACCAGTCAGAGCCACACAAACGACTTTAGCTCTAATTGGATGTTCTACTTTCCCCTTTTGTCACTCCTTGGCCTCCATAGTTCCTTTCCTTGTCTCCATCTACTTCCTCTCGCCAAGTAGGCCACAAGTGATCTTTAAATAGCGCTACCGCTCTCCTCCGTCCGCTGGCTGGCTCTTCTGCTAAATTGTGATACAGGGCTCAAGTCCTGTTGCAGAATAGAAATGAGTAACCTGAGTGCTGCGCAGCTTCCGCCCACACACACCGCTTGGCTACCGACAGCTCAACAACTGCAACACACACACACACATACAAAATTGCACACAAACAAGCCTGCACAATGGACAAAGGCAATGGCGGCTCAAATGGATCCAGCAGCTGTGGTTGGTCAACGGAAAGCGAAGTGGACCAGAGAAGCTCGTGTTCCTTTTTGACAAAACGCAGACAGTCAGTTTAACGAGGTCGTCGCATACACGGGACTTGACCATCTATGAACTTCAGCTTGGCCAAGCCACAGTCAACAACAGACTCCATTACGCTAATGGTCCCAACTGCCTTACCTTAAAGCTCCCCGAGCTTTGTGTGCTAAGCCAATTACGATTCCCTGTGGTCCCTATCTGATTAATGAGTTTGCTTTAAGAAAAAAAAAGTCCGATCCTAATCTAGCCACTCATCTCTCAGTAGGGGAAAACAGAGCAGAGACTCTTAACTGCCTCTGAATCACTATCGCTGAGAAGATCCCGATTTATCAGACGGATCAAAAGAATATTAGGACACCTACAAGAACCAAATAGCTGCCTCCATTGGAGTCGGGCGCAATCCTCGCACCTTTCCAGGAAACTCCAAAATCTGCATATTTGTTCAAGCATTAACAAAGTGAGAAAGCAATTTTTTGACAATAATTTGCAACGATAACATCCACACACGTGGATTGACCAATTTAGATCTGTGAAATATTCAACTTCCCCGGTAGTGAAAGGAAGTTCTTGCATAATCCAGTAAAGTATAAAAAAAAGTTTAAAGAGGAGAAGTCATTTGAAAGGGCAGTTGTCTCATAAATGAACAAAAGGACGATTTAGTTGCAGAGTATCAAAGGCTCAGAGAAACACCCCATTTTCTTTCCTGTTAACTAATATTGCAAGAAGCCTGCAGGACTCTGGAATAATAAACAGCAGGACGTGTACAAATGCGCATATTCAAGCTACAGTTAAGTCGATTTATGTATGGATCCCAGCCTCAAATCACATCCTGCCCATTTTTCCAGACGTACTGTATACAAGACTGCAACCGTGGCAAAGAAGACAGTTTACTCATCTGTCCCTCAGATTATTGGCCATGTGGAGAAGATGACAATCACTCATCATTCCATGCAGTTAGACTCCATTATGCATCCATTATGGACTCATTTGGTTGGCGAGAATGCTGCGTTTGTCAAGGCAGAACAATCAAGTCTTTTACAGATTTGCACTCTTAATCTGCTCCCTTTCCTCAGGCATCTCCCGTGGCTGTCTACGTATACACATGCTGTCCTTCCCGATGGAAGCAATTGTAACTGTGTGCCCTCGTACTCCCACGACATACTAAAATGTCGCCATGGTGATGAGAAAATTACAACAGTGTCGCCGTGAGGGGGTAATTCCTCTGTCTCCAACGTCTTTTGTGTAATATTATATGTGTACGTGTGTCAAGGAGCTACTTGGATTTGTTGGTGTCGCCAAGGCCAGCAATTTACTCGCAATTACCTCAATCGGATTCAACACCAGCTTTGGAAGGGGTCATTGCTTCAACGACAAACTGATTGTATGACACCACGACTTTGGAGAAGGGTGAGATACTGACACATTTCTGCATTCAGTTGTGAGGTCTCTTCTTTCCTCAGTTATTCATCAGTTTGTTGACAGTCATAATGGCCCTCCGAAGGAAACTATGACTACGATGCGGCCCGCGACAAAGATGAGTTTGACACCCTTGGTCTATAGCCACGTTTCCACCAAGCAGGTCACCAGAAGTCATCATGCCTGTGGAGCCCAAACACAGAAATTGTGCGGTCAAAGGGGCATAAACAATCACCCTTTGTAGCCTGCCTTTTGCCCAAAGTTAGCTGGAATACATCCCAGATCCCTAGCACACTTAACAAGATAATAGCCTAGCCAATAATTGGGTTGAAGGTCTCCTACAAAACAACAACAGTGATCACAAAGCTAACATTTTATGCGGGAGAAGGATTTTTGGAAGAAGGTTTGTCTTAAACACTAGAGCACAACACCATTTGATTGTGACTAGAGGACATTGTAGAACAGTGGAATGAACACAGAATTTGAATGAAATATGCGGGGGAGGTGCAGCTGGGTTAGTCTCGGGAGACGTGGCAATAACGGGTGTGGTTGACATTCATCAACAGATGTTGAAGGGTCTGGACATTGTTGGCACTGACAGTTGTTGCATGACAAATTGGGGAACGTGTCCTTCTAAGGTAAAGGTTGTATTTTATTAACGTGCTGTAGAACAGTGGAACGTCTTTAACGTTCTTGCAATGCTCGGGGACCAGATCTCTCTGGTTAAGGGCATTGGCTTGGACTTTTTTGGACTGAAGGGGGAACCGAAATACCAAAAGAAAGCACACGATAGGACAGGAATACCAGACACAGACCCCAGAGAGTTTTGTCCTTAGTTTATAGTGGTTGACCAAAGTTAACAACTAACCAATCTGGATTAATATAGCATCTTATCAGCATGATCCCAGTCCCCAATGTGTGTTTAGGTTCTCAGTGTGCCACTCCAAAGTAAGGTACAGTAAATGCACTATATTTGTCAAATGAGGTACATCTAGGACACAGGTGTCAAACTCAAGGCCTGGGGGCCAGATACGTCCCGCCACATCATTTTGTGTGGCCCGCGAAGACAAATTGTGCATCAAATTCGTGTGTCATTAGAATTGCAAATTGTCTTCACTTTTATAATATCTTTTTGTTTTAAATATTTGACTAGTTTTTACTCATTTGATTTGAAAACGAGTTATTTGGCAGTTTGTTTTGTAGCTTTTACTCTATATAATATGAGGTGCTCATACATTGATTTGGGTTGACAGTCATAATGGCCCTCCGAAAGAAGCTATGACTACAATGCGGCCCGCCAAAAAAAGGAGTTTGACACCCCTGATCTAGGACCATGTGACTGAGGAGAAGTTGGTAGGAAACAATCACACTGACGGTGGACTATAAAATACAGCTTCTTTGTCAAGAGAGCTTGCTGGAAACTAATTGTGAGTGTTTTTGTATGTTGGGGAGATAAAACCCACACAAGAATGGTGGGGAACGTGCAAACAATACATAAGGATGATTGTAAAGCGGGTAAACAGCAGGGGGAAAAACATTTTTTATAACTTTGTTTTCCAGCTCGCATATGCAATGGTTTTGTAGCGCTCTCAAAATTTGAACCAAATGTCCCCACAGAGAAGACATATCAAGATAATTACTAGAGGAGCCCCACTGTGGCATGTGTTCCCATTCATCTTAATGACGCCAACAGCAGCTACCAAGGACATGGTTGTCTGCGGCAACCAAAGAACCGGAAGACGGACGTACAGTGGACAGCGACATGGGGAAAAATGGACACATGCATGTGCACCAACACACACATGCACACATACCGTCCAGAGCTGAGCAAACAATCCAGTGGAACAACACTCTCTTGAGCGTACAGACACATGATCCATTAGCAACTCTCACACACACACACCTAAAACAACCCCACTGACCCATACAACGTTGTGTTAGCACAACGTACCAGCAAAGACTTTGCATATTCACGTTTAGCATCATTTAAAAAGTGTAAATTCTCATACTTCCTGAGCTGGTCCTTAAATTTCTTTTGTGGGGATTAGAAGATATGTTTTTAAATTTTAAAATTAAAAATATTGGAGCCATTGATAATTTTGATTTATAGAGTAATGATTATGTTGTGCAATTGGACATTATGCAGAATCATTTTAATTGTACGGCAAAATATACTGGAATAACTGTTCCACAGCAGTGTTCTTTATAAAATTTGTAAAGATAAGAATATTCAGACAAATTGTTCTGGAAGTATTCTGTTGGTTGGAAGCTCTGCAACTGGTCGTTTGTTATTATTCGTTATTAAATGTCATATTTTCATCTTCCAAATCCAAATTGCTCTTTAATTAAGCAAAAAAGCCATATATCCAAGTACTCCATCATTCATTAGAATTTTCAGGATCCCCAAATCCTAGAATATTTCTTAGCTGGAGCCCTACAATCAACTCCCCCGTTATATAGTCGTAATTTTATTTTGGAGTTAAATCCTTGCTTCAGAATAAACAGGCAAAAAATGCTCCTCAAAATCAGAAAGTTTCAGATTTAGCAAAAACATTCCTCAAAGAAAAAACATTGTTTCGAGCCTCGATTTTAAATCAAAGGTCAACCAGCATCCTGAACCAGATGTGTCCTCAAATTGAGAGGCTGCACAGTATATATTGCAAAATGATTAATTTTAATGTGGAACTGTTTAATTAGCGAATCAAAAAAGCTTTCCAACAGGTCCCAATTGCAATGAAGACATTCATGCAACTTTTTTTTATTCCACATGTAAAATTTGATATGCACCCCTTCCGATGTTAAATAATGTAAATGGATTGAAGTGGAACAGTCAATAATTAAGTGGATCCATTGGCGTGGGAGTGCGGCGCTCCATTTCAGTGTAGAAGATAAGTGGGCCAAGGAAGCTTAGGTCACCATGCGGAAGAATTAGTAACGCATTTGCTTACCAATGTCTGCGTCGTGTCACACACACACGCACACGCACACAAAATAATTCTCATGAAACTAATGCAGCACAATACATGCCTCTAGCTTTTTTTAAGGTCATTTTTTCATTGTAATAAATAATTCAATAAATATGTCACTGCACTGTACATTTTAAGAAGACTTTTGCGCATCATAAATGCTGCACAACTTGTCACCCATTTTTCTGCCCATTTAACCGAAAACATTGATATCATATTGTGACCAGCCACATTATTAAATACACTACACGTCAACAAAATCTTATACAAATGCATCTGTCTTTAGAAATGGAATAAATTCTCTAATTTTATTGCCACGCTTGAAAAAAATATGATCCTATTTGATTTCAGAGCATCTAATGTAATAAAATGATTTACAATTTTAATCATGATCATTTCACAACAGGCATCATTTAAAAATATTTTTTATACATTTATTTATATATATCATATTTTATATCACTCTTATCATGCTACTTACTGTTAAGATGTTTGTATTTGTACCTCCAAGCCTGTAGTAGCCTATAGTTTAAAGTAAACATAGCCCAAGTTATGCTTGACTGTAGTTACATGGCAGCTACCATAATTTATGTTTACATTGAGGTTACAGTACTTGAATCGAATAAAATAAAATAACTAATAAACAATTTTAGAGTAACTGTGCACATTCCTCTATTGGTAGCCAAGCATATAATGACACCCAATGCAAAAAAAAAAAGAAATCTGCCTTTACAAAGATAACTGTTGATTTGAATGACGGCTGAGATACCGATTGTATATCAATTTGAGATATCAATTGTGATTGTAATTTATTTGATGTTTGCACGCTCATTTGCCTCGTACCTTGCTTCTGATCTGTCCTGAGGTGGACACTTTCCGGATGAGTTTCTGCGGACCCTCCTGCTCCACCTCGCTGTCAGACGATTCGTCCGCAGCAACGGACACCGAGACAGCGCCCACCTCATGGGGATGGATCCTTACCGCAGACGCGGGCCCTTTATCCGGCTCCTGTGAGGGGTGACAAGAGGAGCCGAGGTTATGACCAAGTGGCTTCGGCTCGGTCCGCCGCTCCCTTCCGGATTCGGAGGAGTCTCAAGCCTGTCATCGCTGTGGACGGTGGTGCAGGCTGGTGCGAGGGAAGACCGACACCAGTCAAGAGGAAAGACAGTTATTGATCATGTAAGGCACACTCCACGCAACACCATGATAACACGAGCCCGGTTGTCATTGTTGTTTTCATTTTTGGCAGCGAAATAATAAAATGATCACTTATAGAGCCACAACTGGTTCGATGGGCTCCGTTAAGTCTTCAAGCTGAAAAATCAGGCGAAAAGCAAACAGAAAAGTATTTTAAAGTGTGACATAATCACGGTTGGTTGTTATTACTTGAGCAATTGTCGCGGCACTGAATGAATAAAAGTTTTTTTTTTTGTAAATACAAAATATCGCTTGCTTGACTAACCAGCTCCTCCCAGGCAGGGCTGCGGGTGTAATGGCAGGCATCCTCCATATCCGCGTCTCTCTCTGTCGGTCCTCTACGGGGAGACAACACGCCAAGCTCGCTCAGGAGGAGGACGACTTCACGCTGCTTGGACGGCGCTCATACGCGCACCGAGTGGATCGAACGACAGCTTTCCTTCCTGCTACCTCCGCCCTCCACCCACCTCTTCCAAGGAACCTCCACAGGCACCACGTGACCTACGTCAAGCGCGCACGTTCGGGGCGAAGTGCGTGTTTTTATGACGTCATATGTCTTGACGTCCTTTCCAAATCTGCGGACTGTAAAGATAAAGTTGTTATCGTGATATCATTGAAATATATTTCCTAACATCTGATTCTGGAAAAATGTAGAGAATTAAAATGATGGGTTACTTCTTTAGCCATTTAAAAAAAAAAACAGTACAAATTTGATACCTTCATTATTTGTCATGTACAGTTAAGACATTTAAAATGCATTTTGCCACCTGCTGTTGTAATATATTTTCCTTAAACTGTGAGTCCACTGTCGACTGAAAATAATGCTCAGAGTAATCAAGGCTCATCTGTTTGCATTGCAAGATGAGCTGTGATTGGTAGTTACCTGATGTGTGGCAAAATGCATTTTAAAGGTACTAATTTTATGTAAAAAATAATGACCTTATTAAATTAATTATATAAGACATATTCACTTTTTATTGCTGAAGATTGTTAAACATTTCAGGGGACTGGTCATACTAGGGTAAAAAAGACAATCACTTGTTTTGGATTAAGATATTTTTGGTTGTTACATTGAGTCTTAAGTTTTTTTTAACAGATATTGTCATTGTTATGGTCTGTCATGTGTATTTGATGTTTATGATTATGTAAGTGAACTGAATAGTTCTGATTGCCACATTTATATTGAAAAAACAGTATGTGCTGTATTGTCAACCTAAATGGCGTTTCAATTAAAAATATGTTTACAGATGGAATTTATATATAAATTATATAATAAGATTAAACATTTACTTTGTTGTAAATGTTACATTTATTTTGGTGTTGAGCAGCATTCATTAAACATACAATGCACAAATTGGTCACAAATCGCAGTTTCGTTGTTTTTTCTTTATTTTGATACCCAATTTACATAGGCCTGTAAATGTATGTGTTTTTGATATTTTAGGGAAAAAATCCGGTTAACATTTCAATCTCACATCGTGACAGTGACGAATACTCGGAACGGTCTAATGTTATCATCTTGTTCCTACACGAAACTCAAAACCCACGGACATTTTAGTCCCACCTCGAAATCATACCGTCTTGCGAAAACAATGAGGTGACATGTAACAAGCCTGTCTAGGGCAAACAGCAGTTGCTCACCTTAGTTTATTTATCTGTGAATGTCAACTTTGTATGACAGTGGCGGCTGCAACATCGGTTAAATACAAATATGCACCCGCAGTTGTTGTGCAGCGGCACAGCTGCGGCTGTTGCTGCCAGGAGGATGAGGACTATATTTGGTGCCGTGTTGGGGAAAGATGGCTGGATGTGGAGAAGCCATGAGATCAAACTCCTTAACACGTCCTCAGGTAAAGTTCTCAGACTAAGACCAAACACATATAAACGTCTTTAGATGTTAATAGCAAACCAACGACAGTTTGGCAGTCATTGTTTAACGTTATTACGTTAGCAATAGCCCAACTGCCTAACTTTATAGATATTTTAATTATCAAAGCATGCCAAAAGTGGAATTAACTCAATAGATGGAAGACGTGTTTGCTTTTTTGCAGTAATTGTGTCTGTGCGTGTGAGTGCGACAATGCTGCCAGTTGTGTTGACATTGTGTCTTTGCAGGTGACGTTGTGACGATAGGGGATATTTCCTACAAACTCAAAACCCCTCGCAATCCTGAACTGGTTCCTGTCAAACACAGTATGTAAACTTGATGAATACGAGGCAATGATAGGAACAAGATTGATAAGTGTTATAACTTTGCCTCAATGTTGGTTGTTAGTTGCAGACGTCCTACCCCAGGCTGTTGCACAGCATCTGCGATGGATCATGCAGAAAGACCTTTTGGGTCAGGACGTTTTTCTCATTGGACCCCCAGGACCCTTGAGGAGGACCATAGCGATGCAATACCTTGTGAGTATGCTTGTACAAATAAATACAGTAGAGTCTTTCAAGTTTAATGCTCAAGGCCTGGAAATCCAGACTCAGTGCTGTACCACGATTAAGTCTGGTGAGTTGACTCATCAAGTGCATCGCCGAGGCAGGGCAACCCTGAGCAAACAGTGAAATAAACCAATCAGCGAGGAGCGGACATGACATTGAAACCTGCCAACCAACGTCTCCTTTTGAGAAAATTGCTTCCTGTGCATATAAAAATTTAATTTTGGCTATTTAAAACTGAAGTAATGCCAAATGATGATAAACTATCCTCTCTGCCACCAACCATTTTGAATGAGGATGGCCACCGAAGACGTAGGATATGTCACAGCAAATAAAAAACTTTCATTGGATGATTTGTTTTGAAACAAGAGAGTGTGGCTTGGCAGGTGAGGAATGAGCATCTATAAAGATAATAAAAGCAGTTTTAGTTGTTTAGGACACTGCACACTGTGTTATGATATTTTGACACATCACTCAAGGCATAATAAAGAGTTCATGATCATGATAGTGGTGCTAGTTTGACACTGGAACAAAATATTTCCCAATTTTGACACTATTGTCAGTGAAGTTAAAATTGTTCTAACGCTTTTATTTTCACTAGATCTAGATGGCTCTTGCATTTGTATGAACACTTTGCCTGTTCAAGTTAACACGGTATTTGTTTTCTATCATTTCTTTTTGGGAAATGAACAAATTAGATAGCAGCATTGGAGTGTATATCGTCTTCATTCCTAAAGATTCAACTGTCGTTTCTTGATTAGCGATATTCCCTTTGCATATGCGATTTGAGCCAACGTCCTTCCCTGTTCTTGAAAGGAGTTGACCAAACGAGAAGTGGAGTATGTCGCGCTGTCCAGGGACACCACAGAGACCGACTTGAAACAAAGGAGAGAGATCCGAGCGGGAACCGCCTTCTACGTTGACCAGGTAGGCAGATGCTAGTTTTGTTACCGTCGTGAGTATGGTGACACCCAATGACTCTACTAAATTCACAAACACGGCTAATTAAACCATTTCCCAGGCTCGAAAATGATGATGCGCTTGGTTTTTTACGCTGAGAGCAGACTACTTTCTGTTACCAATGTGACTGGTGAGCAAGGTGACTCCATGCGCCAAAATGCCCAAATGGGCCATAAGACGCTTGACTCGACTTGTTTTGGCAAATAAAGTTTGGCCCGTATTTACACTGAGCGCACGAGCGACAGTCTACCTAAAAGGGCTCTTGAATGATGCAGCGTCACAACAGTGAATTTCTTACTTGCAGTATCTTTCTATTCAAGACACAATAATGAAACTGCAAAATACAATAAATGAATACAAATAATCAGAGGTCATTTTTTGTGCCGTTTTCCAAGATGGCTTGTTCCAAAACCATGTCGCGCGTGAGATTCATGTCAACTTCTATATCACACTGTGCAATGGGAAGTGATGCAAAATGCTGCACAGCCGGAAGTGATGCAAAAGACAAACAGACAGAACTAATTTACTTGAATTACCATGTGAAGAGCCCGCTATATCCCTAGGCCCTCCCAATCTCGTGGAGGAAATTACAAACTGTCCACTATTTACTCACAAATAACGTGAGAAAATACAGCTCACTTTCTGGACCACAAGCACTTAATGACAAGTTTCTCATAGAGTGTGCATAAAATGATAAAGTACATGCAATAGACAGTTCAACAACTTGCCATCACGTGTCTGCCTTTGAGACAAGAATAAGTTGCATACTGTGGTTAGACCGCATGAATCGACTTTTGCTCAACTAAGTGATATGCTTCTCTGACTTCCTTCCTGGTTGGTTAAATCCTGTTGAGCTCTTTGGAGCCGCATAATGTGTTCTGGTGTATTGAACCTTAACATTGGACCCAATAAAAATAGTCAAGTGTTTTGTTTTTTATTTTTGAATATCTTTTTCTCCTGCTTGTGATGTATTGCTGTCACCTCCACAACATATTATTTGTCCCTCATTTTAAGATAACAATAATCAGCAATTACTCATCTGAAGTGAAAACTCCCTTTTTAGCATCATCAAGACCCACTGTAACCAAAGTGGCTTCCTCTTTAAGATCACTGCGGAAAGTCTAAAGTGAAGTAAAATTGTTCTGTATCGGATGCTTTTCACAATCTGATCCCTTCCTAACTGCATGGTTTCACATTCACTGAATTGATTTGTCTATCGTGTTTTTTGTGTATTTCACAACATAGTTTTATTGATTCAACCACATAATGGTGTGATTTACTGCGGCCAAAACTTCCCTCAAAGAAAACCAAATCAAATTGACTTGTACTAATGCACTGTGTGTATTATTAACACACACACGCAAAGTTTGTAAAGTTGTCATATTGAATGCTTAAAAGAGTTTAAATTGACGCGTTAGTAATACAGACACTCATTTATCAAAAAGGGCAAAATCACAATCAAGTTTACTGAACCTTTATTTTCAAACTAGTGTGTCACGTTTGTTAGCTGTACATTTTCTGAATAAAATGTACAAGTCTGCTTTCTGAGAGGACAAAAAAATGAGACTATGTAACATTTGAATGAGATTTTGTTTTTTAATCCTGGCTTTACCACAACACTCATCTCTTAGCTGTTGTGTTTTGTCACAGCAGTGCTAGTCTCATTCAATTTTGGACTTTTTTTTGGTCATATGGGGCAGAATCGTCAAAAGAAGAAGCGCATGCAGAGTTTGAGGCAGTCTTTGTTTTGGAGCGAATTGCATTTCAGGCGGTGAACCAAATTAGTGGGGCTCCGTTTCCACCCTCCTTTTCCCACTGATGTGTATATCACGTGTTGGTTTATAATTAAAACAGAAGAATGGCGTGTTAATCTCGCGAATATCTTCACCTTCCTCCCACGTTTGCCTCCTGATGAAACCGCCTGTCTATGCTTGTTGCCAGGGAAACAGCCCATGATAATTATTTTTGGTCTCTGAAGCTACAAAGAAGTTTCACACCCATCATGAGTATGTTGATCAGAATTAAATCAAATGCGTGTGAGGAATTGTTGAGATGTTTTACCAGAGGGTGTGTTAAGTGCACATTCCAGGACATGTTCTAAGATGTCGGCGGAATTTAGAAAGGAATTGTAGCATGTGAACTCATGTCAACTAGAAGATCTAGTCCTCAGAGATCCGTGCTCATTTGGAAGTCCTACATTCACCCGGAATGGGTCAATCCCTGTGCTGCCGCTCGTACATTCTTTTCTAGCAGCACCCCCAGCTCGCTAGTTGGTAGTTATTAGCCGCAAGGATAGAATCGTTTTTCTTTTTTGGACTCACTACTCACCACTTAGCAGCCACTTATGTTGGGCATTCACCCTGCACTCAATTACAGTAATAAAAAGCTTGCCATCGCCACTACCGGTTCCATTGGAAAGGAAGGCATCTTGAAGTTAATGGCTGGCCGGGTGTTTATATGGATTTATTGGATACGCTTGACTGTTGTTAGTGTAAGCCACGCAACCTCCAATAAGCCTCTGCGCTCCACGCTGACCCAGTGTTAAGTGACTCTGAACGAATGCCACACTCAACACGAACAAAAGTGTCATAAAAATAAAATGTCATCCTGGTTTAAGTGACATTACAATAACAATTTTCTCACAGATAATAAAACGGATTTATATATATTTTAATATTGTTCTGTTCCAATGGCTGAGGCTACTAAAAGGTCCATGTACGAGGCGTTTGAGAAGTTCCAGGACTGATGTCTCAAAGACAAACGGAATGGAAATAGAATGGAAACATAATTTATTCGAAATAAACATTTGGATTTTAGTTTTTCTGGGGATATGTTTCACTAGCATCAGGCGGAATAATTGCATTTCCTCAACCTTACCTTACAAATTAAAAGAAGTATCTTTCTGCTGATAAAAGTATGGAATAGTATTTTTTACTTGTGAAAGGAATTAAAACTCTCTGGACTTTCCAAGAAAATCATCATACCCTTAGATAAGGTTTTTGTACTGCAGATAAGAAACAGGTTTATTCCGATAAAAGCAAAATTAAATAGAAGAGAAGAGTTTCGGTGATGCATTGTATTAAGAGAGCTCGGAATGGGCAAGTGCCGATACCAGGTATCGGTATCGACACTGATACCAGCCTTATCGTATCAGGTCTTGTGACATATCAGCCGCCCTTTTGTAAATGTTTTACGATCAGGAACTAGAAATGAAAAAAATGAAATATAAAATTGCCTTTACGAAAATCATTAGATTGCAATATATAGTGTTTCTTTATCGTTTTTGGTATCTGTCCTCGTGTTTGGTATCGGTGCTTCGTATTTGTATCGGGTGTATCAGTCAGTCCTCAAGAATTGAGTTCTCGCTCTAAAAAAAAAAAGTGGTATCAAACATCCCTAAAGGAGCAATTGATGACCATCTGCTAGTGTCTCTGTAGTCCCAAAAACCTCTCAATGCAGCATCCCTCAAAGGATATACTACTTTGGCTACCCCAAATCACTTGAAGATTTTCCAGGACAGTATCTTGAATTGGTCTTAGCAGTCATTCCTGTATTGGACCGATAAAGGTTCCCACCAATTTTATACTAGTTTCAAAGCCAGTCTCGTGTCATGTGTCATTTTAGATTACCAAATAATGGTCTCATTACAGTGCTGAAAATGGACTCGTAGTTAAATTTAGAACATCCTGGCCTCGCTATAGTCGCTTTTATGGCTCAGCTTCCCGCACAATGCTCCGTATGTGCATTACACGCACACCTAATTATATGCGCGCTGGCTCTGCGGTGATCCCAGACTGCTTAAATTTCCTGCCTGCTGACGTCAAGAGGCGCTTTTGGTTTTTTTTTTTCCAGCTGAAAATGTGCCCACACACACGCAATGTAAACAAAGAGTTGCCCTACAGCCTACATTTGGTGGCAAAAAAATATATCACTTCTAGAAATAACAACTTGGGTTTGAGAGCACAGTAAAACATTCGGGTTTGATGTTTGTCTACATTCCTGGTGACCAAAAGGGAATGACATCATCTTCATTCATTTCGTCTTAGTGCGCCGTCAGGGCAGCCACTCAAGGGCGAGTTCTGCTTCTGGAAGGTTTGGAGAAAGCTGAAAGGAATGTTCTGCCTGTCCTCAACAACCTGCTGGAGAACAGAGAGATGCAGCTGGAGGACGGACGCTTCCTCATGGCAGCTGAGCGCTATGACAAGCTGCTGCAGGTCAGAACACCAGCACACTTAAAACATTGTATATTATGTATCTTATGTTGTCATACATTATGATACAGAAAATTAAAATAAATTCACAAAATCTTAATTAACTTTTATTTATATTAGGAATGTTTGATACCAATACAATGACATACAATTTTTTTAAATGACCTTTAATTTAATATCTACATGTTTTTCTTTCTTAAAATTAGGTGGAATTAATCGCAATTTTCTATTTTTCTAATTTCTCACTTCTATTTCCTGGTTGTGTAGCCGCAACACTCTTGCGCAGTCTTCTTGAGTAACTAATTGTCATCCTTTGACTTTTTAACCACATTTAGGTTCTATTGTTTCCCCAACCTGTAGGACCACACAAAAGAAGAGCTTGACAACTGGAAGATTGTCCGCGTTAGCGAGGACTTTCGAGTCATCGCCCTCGGTCTACCTGTACCCAAATACAAAGGGAACCCGCTGGATCCTCCCCTCCGCTCTCGCTTCCAGGCCAGAGACATCTACTATCTCCCTTTTAAGGTACGTTCATGCACTCTTATTTTTAAATTAAGACCAAAGGTAAATGGAACCCATAACAAAACTTTCTTTGTCTTCAGGACCAGTTGGAGCTGTTGTACACGGCAGGACCAAACATAGCGGCAGAGAGGTGAACGCTCTTAAAATCACTTTAAAATGTCGTTTGATCTAAAACCACATTCCACTGGAATTCAACATAATTGTTAACAAAGTCGAGGATTACGGAGGATTTTTATTTTGGGGAGGGATTGGTCTCTCTCTAGTCGTTTCATTTCCAGTGTTATTTATTTATTATGAATTAAGGCTGCCCAAGGATGGCAATGGAATCAGTAGGTTGCCGCCAAGTGGTACACTCGATTTTGTCTTTAAGGAATCAAGACATGTAGTTAATCAACAATGAATGGACAAAATTCATCACCTCCACCTAAGGCTCGAAATAAGCGGATTTGCTTCACATTATGCGACGCATAGAAGCTCAACCGCCAAGACGTCCCATGAAGCTCCTACATATGACACACACACATACACACACGCTATTGAACTGTACTCACGACTCTCTCACTTTGTGTATGTGTCAGGGTGTCCCAGCTTCTATCACTTGCCACCACACTGTGCTCCCAGGAATCATCTAACCTTGGCCTTCCTGACTTTCCCGTGGACAACCTCCTTTATGGCCTTCATTTATTGGTAAAGGCCTATTTATTAAACCTCTGCTGTCCACCTCTCTGAGAAAAGTGTTTGTCTTCTGTTGGTATAGAACGTTTTCCCCATGATGTCATCGCAGCAGCTGGTCCAGAGACTTTATCCTTACCATAGCATGTTGGGCAAGGAGGGGTACAGCGCTGTGGAGACTGTGCTCAGTGTAAGATATGCGTCTCTTTCGATCTTTTTGTCAATGCCCTCTATGTAATGTTTTCGGCTTGTTTGTCAGACTGACGCCTGCACGAGTCATGCGGATTTTCTGGCTTTTGCACAGAAATTTGAGCTTCTGGATGGCCGCAGCAAGACATCGAGCAGCACGGTTATCAGTGCGTCCAGAACAGCAGGCATGGAGCACTATGCAGACGTCACCTTGCGCGTTGCAGATAAAGATGTTACGATTCAGGTTGATATATATATTTTTTTTTACAGTCCTCTTTTTAATGTCATTTTATAGTACAGTTTTTGTTGGGAAAGGAGAGCCTCCATCGCCACACACTTGTCAGTTGTAGTTAAATTTGAAATGTAAATGTTCTGCAGACGCGCACAAAAATCTGCCATTACAAATGCTCATTTGAATTTTTCCCAATTATTTTCCTATTGTCTTTGTAACGTAGAACTGAATTGCGTAATGATGACATTAATCATGACTTATTTTTTACCTTAATGATGAATTATATTAAAGTGGATATCGTTTGTATTCATATTATGCCACTGTTGTAAAACAATATGAAAGCGATATTCTGTATTTGTTGTGTCCAAATTCATCAAATAAATAATCAGGTCCCTGCTGGCACCAAGGAGCCACGACCACCCAACAGTAGCCCCGCCTTCATCAGCACCCCCAGCCACTCTCAGCTCATTGCTGACATGGTGCAGTCGCACATGGTGAAGGACATGTGTCTCATAGGAACCAAGGTACTCCACGCACACAAACAAAAATGGGGTTTATTCCCAACAGAAGCCTCAATGTGCTCTTGTGTGTGTTTCAGGGTTGTGGCAAGTCAGTGATTGCTAAAGAGTTTGCCGAGATGCTGGGTTATAGCATCGAGCCTGTAATGCTCTATCAGGTAAAAAAATACAACAGTGGGGAAAAAGGGTTGGGCCATGTATGCGAGATGAACTGCCCAAAATCCTTTAAAGGCATTCACAGTCCTGATGAGGAATCTAGGGCGCACTAAAAGCACGACAATACGCAATTTTACATATCGAAACTTGGAGGCACTACATAGTGGGACGGAAGCACTTGTAGAATTAGTTTTTGTGCATGTAACAGGACATGACGGCCAGAGACCTCCTCCAGCAGAGGTTCACGCTCCCCAACGGTGACACGGCGTGGCGTCCGTCTCCGCTGGTCACTGCTGCCATGGAGGGCAAGCTGTTGCTACTGGATGGTATACACAGGGTCAACCTTGGCACACTGGCTGTCCTGTCGAGGTAAGACCAACATTTATCACTCACTTCTGTATTGCAGAGAGAGCAAACCTTCATCAATGACGTGTGCTGCAGGTTACTTCATGACCGGGAGTTGGATCTATACGATGGCACCAGGCTGCTGAGGTGGGACAGATACCAAGCACTAAAAGAAGAACAAAACTTTACAGATGAGCAGCTTAAAGAGAGGTAAACGCATCCACAGATGGGTCACTAAGAACAACAGTATTTGCGTGTATGCATGTATGGAAGTAATAAAAAGTGCACACATTAGCAAGAGGCTCTTTTGCAAATTTCTGGATGCAGCGCAGGTGGAAGCCCAGTAATAACTGTTCGCTTCAAATTCATCTCTAGCGTGATGATGCTCAGTGCCCGCTTATAACGCTCCTCCCCCACCAGTGTAAATATAGTCCAGTGCTATGTGGGTGTCTCTCTGGGATTACAGTCACGGTCCTCTCTGTCTTCTTGAATCAGAGGCTTATGCAGCCAACTGTCGAAAGCCATACTCTTCTTCATGACATTGATTGGCTGTGGCACACATGCACGCACGCACATTCTACCTCAACACAGCAGCCAAAGTGTCATTGGTATTTGTCCTTCCAGGTCAATCTTTGCCATCCACCCGTCGTTCCGGGTGCTTGCCTTGGCCGAGCCTCCTTTTGTGGGCGCCGGTGCAAGCAGCAGTAGCAGCAAAGGTCAGCAGTGGTTGGGGCCCGAGTTGCTCACCATGTTCATGTACCACACCGTCAGCCCGCTGGCCCGAGCCGAGGAGGTCGACCTCCTGCAGGGACTGGTGAGATACACTTAGCAGTTGTCCTCCGCAAGAATTATTTGGATTCGGAAGTACGTGGGATTATTACACTTATTTTAGAAACGACTATCGATTTTTTTTCGGCTGATTAAAGCTCCCATTCCCTTGACCTTTTGTTTTCATTTCACTTGGCAGTCTCCTAATGTTCCTAAGGAGGCTGCCGAACAGCTCCTACACCTCACGCACACTCTGCGACAAACAAATGACCCCACGGTAAGTGTGTTTGTGTGAGTGTGTGTGCTCGCGTGTGCCAATGTGATCTGCGTCACTTATTTGCATATGTCACCAGGCACAGTCTCTGGCCTCCTCCCTCTCCACCAGACAGCTGCTGCGGATTTGTCGCCGAATCTCTCGCTACCCCGAGGAGAGCATCGCCCACGCTGTCAACAAGGCTTGCCTCTCGAGGTGTGCTCAGGTTTCACGCACCATCCCGTTTGTGCACTTTAACTCCTTTAAAATGCAGATGACCAATTTAGTTCTGTGTTTTCAGGTTTCTTCCCAGTTTGGCTCGCGGCTCTCTCCAGAAAAGCCTTGCCAACTGCGCCATACAAGAGACTCCAGAATCTGAACACACACGGGACTTTACTTGTGCGTTGCAGTTTTTACATGCAAAACGTTATACTAGGCTGTTGAAATGTCATTGAGTTGATTGCTCTGTTTTTTATTTCCTTCAGGTATGGTCAAAGATGGTACGCTCACTATCGGCAAGGTTTCTGCTCCTGTATACAAACCCAATGAGAAGATGAAGGTTCCAGATGTGCTCTTCTATGATAATCCCCAGGTAGTTGCACAGTCACCACTCCAGCATTGATAGATAATCCTGGCTATTAATTCATTGATTGCAATTTTTGGCTAATTGAAGGACTGAAATCATTGGTGTGAAAGTTCCACGAAGGAACAAGCTGTATTGATATGTCCTTAGGCCTAGCTTCCCCTCTTAGTAATACTTGTTCTCTCTCTCTGTACTCGTTCCACATAATTTGGTGCCATGTTGAGAATTGAATTGAGAGTGGTTGTTGGCATCATGTGTGAGAGCCAGGAGTGGATGTCCTACTTTTCATCAGTGACCTACTTTCATCCTGTTTTCAGAAGAGAACAAAAAGATCGCAAAGCACCATATTCATTTTTTTTGTAGCAAGAATTTATAATGTCCTAGTTTTTATTTTATTTTATTTAACAGTCTGTTCTGTGTCTGCAGCACATCATGGTGATGGAGGATATGTTAAAAGACTTTCTATTAGGAGAGCATCTCCTCTTGGTCGGCAACCAGGTAAGCTTTGTTACTGATGAAGACAATTGTTGCTAATCAAATAACATGTTCAATATTAACTTCACATTGAGAAGCCACTTCTGAAGATTCTTTGTGACAATGATTGTCAGTTATGTGAGAGGCAGTTTGGCATGGACAGAAGACTTGCAAAACTCCTCTGACCCTTAAGGAAACCTTGAACGGCGAGCACTTCCTCTGGGAGACTTTGTTCTGTCAGTTTAGCTTTCGTGGGCCGGGTTAAAGGAAAGAAGAGGACATGGCAGCCAAAATACGGCGGCTTGTGTTAGCGCAATAATAACATGCGGCAGCGAGTGGGTGAATGTGTCCCAAGCTTAGACATTAGCGGCTGTCAGAGTGCCGCGCAAGACTTCTGACAGGCAGGTCACTGTGGGAAGACAGTGGGACTCCCAGAGAGGAGAGGAGCCCCCGTCACAATCTGTTACCATCAAATCAGAGGGATGCCTGCATTTTTTTTTTGCATTGCATGGAATAGAATAGACTAAAATGTCCTTGTTACTAAAAAAAAAATACATATTTTTGTTGTCCCTTTTCTTTCTTAGGGTGTAGGTAAAAACAAAATAGTGGACCGGTTCCTGCACCTTCTGAACCGACCCAGAGAATACCTACAATTGCACAGGTCAGTAGGAACAAGGTCAACTGGCATCACAACTATCCATATGCAACTGGGATGCCACCTGACTGAAAGAAAACGTTCCCCACTTTTACCACCAAAATGCCACAGCGGAAACAAGATGTTTTAATGACGCAAGCGAAAAGTCCCCCGCTGCAGTAGCCAGCCATTGGCTCGGGGCAATAAAGCTGCCTGGCCATCAAGGACTGCCTCTCTGGTGGCTGCAGAAATGCCATGTGTTCCGTCAGCAGGAAAGTCAACATTTTTCCTGGGAGAATAAGTTACCATGATGAGCAATAGATTAACTTCTCTTTAAGGACCACGACTCGTAATTGGCTGACGCGAGGATTTCGAAACGTGAACAATTTCACAAGAATCTGATTAGTCCAGTACCCCAGTTCCATTTGATTCGGCATAATCAGTTCATGCAGTCGAGCACGTGTTGCAATACAGGAATTGATGAAACGTCTCATTTGAATTTAAATGAACATCAATGGGATTGATGGATTTGCTGATTTCTCATTTGTTGTTAGTTTCTCTATGCAGCAGAGGTCAACATTTTGTGAAAGTCAAAACGGACAACTTAGTGGATGGACATGATGACCCGGTTAGTCAAACTCACTGTAGAAGCTAATATTAGATCAAAGCAGCAGGGGTAAGAGGATGTGTGTGTTTGTGTGTGTGTGTGTTTGCCTTTGGACATTGGGAATACAAAAATCTGTGCGTGAGTATGGGTGTATAGTGTGTACTGTATATTTATTGTGCGCGTGTGTGTGCGAGCGTGTGTGCGTGCGTGCTTTTGGGAGACTGAATCTCTTCAGAGATGTGGCTCAGAAAATGTAAGAACCATCCAAGAAGGAAAGTAGGACAGCCTCCGGGTCAGCTAGAAGAGAAAGAGGCGGGCAAACTTCATTTTGGAATGTCCATTGGGAATTAAGGTGGTCGGGTTGTAATTTGATGTAATATTTTTAGCTTCCTGACCTGATGGAATCAAATGCAGTAGTGGCCAACTTAATGAGCTAGAGGGAAAAAAAAGTTGAGAATGAACGGAATGTAATACTCATTTTTAGACAAAACAAAACTATTAAGAATATAAATTGAGGTACTGTATTTTTTATTCAGGAGCATAATATGCACTGGTCAAAAATTGCGTCATAGGGGGAAATTTCATTGACAAAAAAATCGAGACAGTAAGAACAGTAAACTCAGACTCTCACTCAAAATCCCCGTTACCTAATCATGTCACGACAGCCAACAAGTTCTGTTTGGATTCAAAACGTCCACTTCTTCAAATAAGTATTCTGGATGTGTTATATTATATTGTGTGATACATATGCTTACTGCAGGGATACGACGGTGCAGACACTGACACTGCAGCCTTCAGTCCGAGATGGTATCATCACATATGAGGACTCGCCGCTGGTCTGTTCCCGAGGACTTATTTTTCCAGTCTGATATGTCTTATGTACCGTTGAATTTCTGGAATGCTTAAGTGGCTCTAACATGGGCGCGCAGGTCAAGGCCGTGAAGATGGGGCACGTTTTGGTGATCGACGAGGCCGACAAAGCTCCCACGAACGTGACCTGCATCCTCAAAACCCTGGTGGAGAGCGGAGAGATGATTCTGGCTGACGGACGCAGAATTATCTCGGGTATACATTCGACACGTCACAAGCTGGGGTGCACTCTTGACCCAGTGACATGAATGTTTGTGTTGTTTGCTACCGGTTCACTGAGTGATCGATCTCCTTAGATCCACTTGAAGCCAAGGGCAGAGCAAACACCATCGCCATGCACCCAGACTTCAGAATGATGGTGCTGGCTAACCGACCGGGCTTTCCATTCCTGGGCAACGACTTTTTTGGAGCTCTTGGTAGACACGAGTGCATTGCCATTCCACGCTGATCTATTTCTTTGGGGATTCCACAGTACAATATACATTCAAATTTTTTATAGGCGACATTTTCAGCTGCCATGCCGTCGACAACCCCAAACCCAGGGCTGAGCTGGCTATGTTGAAGCAGTACGGCCCCGATGTTCCAGATACGACTCTGGAGAAGCTAGTCGCTGCCTTCGGAGAGCTCCGATCCATGGCTGACCAGGGCACAATTGCCTACCCCTACTCTACACGCGAGGTGGTCAACATTGTCAAGCATCTCCAGGTAGGAAGATCCCCCAAAAACATTTTCCCCTTCCATCATTTGTAAAGATTTATGTGACCTTATTGCTTTGTTTGTGAGCTGCTACAACCATGCATGGTAATGAATAGTCATCTCTGACATAATTGTTTTGTAGAATTAAAGACGGTTCTTTTATTTGCAAAATATTTTACCCTGAGGAAAAAGTTTGCAAAGCATTGCCTGGAAAAACTAGCTTAAACCAGCATGCATATATTGTATGGTGTTTTTCTGTATGGGTTTTTCTTTTTATGAATGCTTCAGTCCCCTCAGTATTGATTAGCTGAAGTTTAGCATGCTTTTTGCCTTTGCTAACTGCAACATAAATGCCTTCAAATGAATAATAATATTAATAATTAACATACTGTCTGTCTTTATGTACGTCAGTCATTATGGTGATTAATTCGCAAAAATGTATGCCTCAAATTTAGACATTTCCTAAAATGTAAGTCATCAAGTAATGTTGCTTTTTAGAGCAATTTTATTATGTTGTACAGATACACCCCCGCCTTCAGCATGATAGAACATTCGCTCACAAAAGTGCAGCTTTAGACACTGTTATGTGAGGACAGTCTGAACAGAGTCTAGAAATGCTTATTTTCTCTCCATCAGCTTGTCAGGAGGTGTAAATAATGCACATTATTTCAGCTTGAGAGACCACAGAAAGTACCAGAAGAGCCAGTGGGATCAATAATTCAGTGGAAAAGATTTCCCCACTGGCCTTGTGTGGCATCAGACTCACAATAATTTGATGCTCTTTAATTAGCACTTCATTGTTTGACATCTATGTCGACTGCCCCCGAGTCAATGTGCGCATTGCTTCTTTGCTTTCAGGTATTATTGATTGAGCATCCACTATGTCTAGGCCCAGTATTGTAAATAAATACTTAGAGATGTGAGCTACGGTCCAATTATTGCCACGCCAGAAGCAGAGTTGTCGCACTGGTTTAGTTTTAATGAAAGAAAATTGCTCTGGTTTGCGAACATGACTCCCCAATCTATTTTAGACAATGTCGTCGTTAAATTGGGGGGGGGGGGGGGGGGACTAAACAGCAGCACATACCAAAGCTCGAAATCGAAGACGAACACAATTTGAGTACGTGCAATCTTGTCGATGTTTTGCAATCTTATGCTCCCAAGTGGTTTCCTTCAAAATATTCGAAACACCTTTCACAATACAAAGTGCAGCCCAACTTGTCAAGACAGAATTTGTGATAGTCATATGTGTTTGTCCAACAGAAATTCCCCAGTGAGGGTCTGGCTAACGTGGTGCGGAATGTCTTTGACTTCGACTCATATAACAAAGACACACGCGACGTCCTGATCGAGGCACTGCACAAGCACGGCATCCCCATTGGAGCCAAGCCCAACGCGGTTCAGCTGGCCAAGGAGTAAGGCATCGGGAATGCGCTCGCTGTTCATGACACTATTTACACTTGCATGCTCGTAGTGCCATTCTACCACTGCAATAACAAATATTACATGGTGGGAATTTACAGCGTTTCTCCAACACACTTGCGACCCAAATGAGAATAAGCGGTCTCGAAAATGAATCGACGGATAGATGCAAATCATCACCGATCTCTTGACGTGCGGTGGAAGAATTTCCTATTTATTGTCCTTCCACTTTGATAGCGCAGTCTAAAAAGATGTTCAAAATTCTGCCTTTTTAATCATATTTCCTTACTTCACATTCAGAAAAAAAAAAAAAAAATTCTGTTAAGGCAACTGAATAATTTTGTTCAATACGCTAATCATCATGGTGGACTAGTAAAATCACTAAGTCGACTAATTTGTCGCAACCGCTATCGTTTGGTGTGTATAGATTGGATTGTAGATAAAAACAACAACACGTGAGTAAAGAATACGCTGCGTGGTTATTTATTTCAACCCAACTGTAGAAATGTATCACCTTCTGCAGTAAAACTTGATGACATTTACAATGTATTGTACAAGATGTATTTATAATACATTTTTCATGAAGTTTTTATTTGGTATGGCTTAAACTCTGTTTTTGCTGTTTTCAAATGGCACTAAACATATATGAGGCTTCAATGAAGTTTCTGCATCAATCACACTCTTGAGATAATACCTCAATCCTCGCATTATTTAACAAGACATTGACAACAAATGTGAAATTATGACTTTTAAATAAAGGAAAATATTTGTTTCTCCAGTGTACTGTGGTTTTATTTGGAACTAATTGCATTTTATTTAAACAAGAAAATAAAATAAATGGGGCAGAAACAAGTATTTTCCTTCATCAGTTATGTGATGTATTAACAAGGACACAATTTGATTTGTCATTTTATCAATAAGCATCTACGATTGATACAAGTCCCTTCATAAGAATACAACCGGAAATGCATGTAAAAAAAAAATTAACTTGATTGAACTCAAGTCGGTGTGTTGCTTTTGGCAACTAGATTAAATGAGTACCCAAACTTTACGCTTCAATTTCGGTAGGCGGGGGACACCCTGAACTGGTCCTAAGCCAATTGCATGGCACACATAAAAAAAACATTCACAATCACACCTACGGACAATTTGGGGCGGTCACTCTGCTTACCATGCATGCTTTTGGAATGTGGGAGGAAATGGAGTACCCGGGGAAAATCCACACAGGCACAGGGGGAACATGCAAACTCTAAACCGTTGACTATTACCTTCATCTACCTGCTATTTGACTCACACAACACCAAATTGTTCAGATCACAATTTGAACTTTTACTCCAGGTTGCCCCTGCCAGAAGCCAAGATGACAGGATTCTGGACGATAAATCAACAAGGCAATGCCCGACGCAAACTGCTGTGTCCTTCTGAGACGCATCGCATTGACATCAAGGTAAGAAATCAGCAGATAATGAGATTTAGGTGATTATTTAATACCACACACCAGAATACCCTCCTGTTTGTATACAAACGATTAACATTTTCTGGTATAAAGCTAAAGTGGTTGTCTCATTTTGCCAGGGCCCGGTCTACCTGCGTATTCAGGCCTATCCATGCGACAGGCAGGAGAGCCGTGCGTTAAGTTTCAGCGAGGAAAAAGCCCACTGGCAGATTCCCATGAATGAAGTCAACATTATTTGCGATGTCACCACCAAAGATGGTAATGCTTTGATTTTGTTTTTTGTATTTTTTTGTTTCATCAAGGAATTTACATTTAACTGGCTTTACTTTTTTTTACAATGTTTTTTGTTGTTTTATGTCTCACTAAAGTAATGTGACGCCACTGAGCAGTGGACACTATTAATTCAGGCCCGACTACTTTATTGGCTCAACTTGCTAATGAAATTCAACCGGGAATTAAGTTGTAATAATTGCAAAATTTCACTATTCTACAGCAGCCTTTAGACTAGAATTATTCATTTTCCAATTGTTAATCAAGGAATATTCTCTCATTGTCAATCTCTAGTATTATGTATTCTGGATTTAAGAGCCGCGAGTATTCCTTAAAGTTGTGGAAAACATTTCTCCCCCAAAATGATAGTTAGACTCTATTTAATAACTAAGCTGGGACAGACTCTGGCTCCATTCCATGAGTTGTGGTTGATTGCCAAACTGATTCATGCCTCGGTCTGACTTCCTTGTGGCTATTTTTAGACATCTGCTGTGCCAAAATCAAGGGATGTGACATTATTTCTCGGAAAGAAAGCTGAAATCACTACAAGCAGGCGTCACAGCATAATTGCTTTGTCAATGAGCCGTATTTTTCCCTAAAATTGAGAAGAAAACATGAAAAAGCCCCTTCGCCTTTCTGTAACTCGATTGAGTCAACGCACAGGAGCTGATTCATAACCTTTGATGCTGTTTGCTTTGCAGACACTATCTACGTGGCCGCATGTAACCCGGTGACACTTTATTCCATGAAGGAGCGTGGAGAGGCCATCCAGTGCGTGGAACTTTACGACATCTTCCCCAAGACCATCAGTGGTGTCTGGCAGCCCTTTGTTACCGTGGCCCCCTTGGGAAGTCCGTTAGATGGGCAGGTGGTGCTTCACGAGCAACAGGTTGGCTTTCAAAAACCAAACAAAACTGTGCCAATGAAAATCTCGTCTTCATTTGACGGTTTTGATATTTTTGGCGAGCTCAGCTGTTTTAGATCCGTCTTTTCTTAGTCTTAGCCTTACATCGATATCAAACGTTTTTGACAATATCACAAGTTTGTGTTGCCGATAGCCAAAAGAAGAGCTCCAAGAAAAAGGAAACAGGAGTATGATGGGAACATTTGCAATGTGAAAAAAATGCCTGAAGACTCAAGGTGTAGTCTTCAAAAATCTCAGCCTGGTACTAGACTGTGATTAAAAATTCTATCTTCTCTTTAAATGTACAGTCAGGAGGTGTGAGACGATAGTTTACCTAACCTAATCTTCGTAAAGTCCTGTGATGTAGTCTTTAGTCTAATAGCGTTTAGTCTCAGCTAACCCAAATTGGATTTGTGGTTTCATTGAGGAAGTTCAGTCAATCGTTATAGGTGTTAGCTGAATACCTACTATTAGAAGTGTCCTGGTAACCTTCACTTAGAAAGGCTTTACTACGAACTCAGACTAGTTGGGAAACTCTTATTTCCCAACTGGGAATCCTCCAGAGACAGGAGGATGAACATGACATGTCCTCATTCTGACCATTATGAACTGGACAAGAATCTGTGTTTGTCAAGTTTCTTAAAATAGTAAGCCATCATTTGGGATAAGATCTCGTTGAGTGTGTGCATGTAAGTTTTTTGTCCATCTACAGCGTTTCTACAGCTGCTGCTTATTAGGCAAATGGGGGTGAGGGGGTATTCTAAAAATACCACCGTGATGTATCATAGCACGTCGGTCCAGAGCTGAGGAGGTCCAGACAAAATAAAGTTCAGTCACTGGTCACAGCCCTTCAGATCGAAAACTTATGGTCTTGGAGATGCCGATGACTGCTGACGAGTAACTAATTGTATCTCTGGTAGCACGGCACGTAGTAGCGAAGCACATTTGTGTCATAAAGTTCGAATTTCGTAAACAAGCTAATGACAATTTAGCATTATGGTTAAAAGAATTACTGTACTACATTCCAAGTTGTGCCTGTTGAGTTATGAGCATTCAGTTTGGACCGCTTTGTCGAGAGTCTGGGTTAGATATCTGGGTTAGTTTTGAGTCTGGAAACGGGACACGATGGCTTTCATAAGAGGCCACTGACTAGATGAAACTCAATGAAGACACCGCACCTTCCAAGCTGTATTAATTTTCAGTTATAGAGCGCCTCCTATAGGTTGCACAAATGACAAAGCGCATTTGTGTATTTTTTCTTCTCCTTCCTTCTTTCTCCCATGCGTGTGTGCTGATTTTGGAATTCACTTATAAAACCATGCATGTATGTATTTTACCCCTTTCACTCGCTTTTTTCACCTATGAAAAACTGGAATAATATTGGATACGATTTACATTGCATTTAAATATGCTTTCTGGAGTGACAGGAAATCTAAATGTTTTCCCTCTTGTCAATCAGAGTAACACAGTGCTCCATGTGGACATGGCCACAGGCGCAGTACGGAGACTCATGTTATCACCGGACAGCGAGCTGCCTCCCAGCAGAGCTTCTAATTGGTGGAGCAGTAAAGAACCACAGGTCAGGGCGAATCTTCATCCTCCTCTGTCATGCACATATATCTAAAGAGTCTATCGCCAGTGTGTACTCAATGTCTGAAGGTGCTGAAATATTTGTTTTGTAGGGAGAATATAAAATGTGCCGTGACTTTGCCCACAAGAACTGGTTGCTCTTCTACAAGACAGACGGGTTAGATGATGGATTCCTTTTGCAATACATTTTACTCTGCTAGATTGTATTTTTGGAGATGCTGAGATAGGTGTTTGTTTGCTAATATAGCAACCAGCTGGAGGTGCTAGATGTGCTGGAGGGCCAGGTTCACACCATCTCCCTGCCCATCAACCTCAAGTCTGTCTTCCTAGTGGCAGAGGACCGCTGGCTGCTGTTGGAGAGCAACACTGACAAGTGCGTATACTCACACACTCATCGACTCACACCAGGCCCCAACCCTATTTTTTTACCTATTGTAGGTGAATATAGAACATTCATTCGTCAATCATTCATTTTCCAAACCACTTATCATATCCCATTATATAAAACTCACATTATACCATGTCTTGTCTTCCTCTGCAAACAACCTTCAACAGGAAGTTCCTGCTGACCAAGCCCATGCACATGGGGGCAGAGGACTCAGGCGTGTGTCAGCTGCACAGCATCAGCGAGGACGCCGTCAGCTCAGGCCACGGCGTAGCCACCAGCGCAGGTACTGATCCGCTGTAATGAAATCAAAGAAGCTCAGATTCTTTTGTGTTTCGTCCCATTTTGCGCAGATGTGTTGTCAAGGCCGTTCTCAATAACAGCAGCCAGACAGACTCATAGATTTGAACAGCATTGACAAGACCTCTTAGCTCATCTGTCCGCAACACTAATGTCGAGGATTTGTGTCGCTGTTACTGGGAACAAAATGTCAAACAGCCAACATTCATTGTAAGATGGTCATGATGAGTCATTGTAATGTTAGATGCTCAATTTAAGATGGATCCTCATTTGGATTGATAGGCCTGCCTTGCAAGTGGTGTGCAGGTAATTGTCACAAATTATGCTTTTTTTAAAAAAGAATAATAATAATTTATTTATTGATAAATAAGAAAATGAAAGTTCATGCCACACAGATGCGAAGCAGTTATCAAAAGAAATAACTGCAATGCAAAGAGGCATTCTTCACTTCTAAGTCCAATTTTTTCCTTTGTCAGATAACGCGTCCGTACCCCAGATGCTGTCATGTGATCAGCTTCCCAACGAGAATCTCAGTTCTGCCCTCAGCCAAAAGATTGTCTCCCCGAATCGCGTCATGGCTGACACAAGCACCTTCGCGCGCATCATTGTGGGCTTCCCGGACCTCATGGTGACCATTAATCACATGAAAATGATCAAATGTAATATGGTAAGACATCTTTTAGTCTGATGGTTCATGTCTGGCCCAGTCTCCCAATGAGGTGTACAGCTTTAAGAGGGCAGTCGATCTATCAGAGATGAACAGCAGCAACGGTGGCGCACACATGTTCCTCCGAGGTGGCCTGCGGACCACTGCACCCAAACAGAACAATTGCGTGAGTCTGCTGTCAGCCAATCAGGTGGTCCGGGCTCTTCCACCGAGTAAGGTGCCCCTGAAGGAGATCTACCCAAAAGGTTGTTAGAGTTCACACTGGTTTTGCACGTGGGTGTCTGACACTCACAAACGTAACTTAATGCAGCGACTTACTGTTTTGCCCTTAGATGTCACCCCTCCGATGACAGCAGCCTACCTGGAAGTGACTGATCTTAACTCTAAAAAACTTAAATATATTCCTGTCCCGAGGTAAGTAAGACACATTGTTGAATGTTCTGTCACTACCTTGTAGACAGAAATGGAGATTCTAGTTGTGCTAATAAATTAGCTCAATATATAAGGCTGTTTGTTATTTGGTAGATTTTAATAGCAAAAGAATGAACAGTTTGACATTACAAAGTATCATGTTGAACAAATAGAACAATCACAATCAAACAATACAATTGTAATGATATTCTACTTTCAGGTAAAATTTCCGGATTAGCCTAAAATGCATTGTAACCGACTTAATTTGACGCTCTCCACATTTTCGAATGAATGTCCAAGTGTTCAACATTTTGTAGCATGTCATTTGGATTCTAATCTAGGTTTTGTGTTAAAGAGACTTGTGTCAAAGAAGAAATTGTATTTTGTGTTTTTGAACCATATTGATGATTGACTCTATTACAATTGCAAGATGTTATGTGTTCATACTCGGTCTGCAAAACTTGTATCAGTGCATCACTATCCCCGAGTACAGTACTTAGTGCAGATTATATAAAGTATGACCAAATCCCAAACGCTCTGCACTGTCGTGGTTGGCAGATCAATGTCCGTGTCTCCCTACACTGGTTGGCTGTCCAAGATGTCAGAGACTGATATCCTGATGGCGCCGCTCAGCACAGGCGGCGTGGTCACGGTGGACATGGGCGGTTACGTGCGACTCTGGGAAACGGGATTGGACACGCTGCAGAGATCGCTGATGGAGTGGAGGAATATGATTGGCTCTGAGGACGGCAGGCCGTTGCAGGTAAATACTATGGTCATAGACGAATTGACGAGTTTTTGAGTTAAGGGGCGTAGTTTGGTCAACAGTTCAGTATTTTATTTCAGTGTTGTATTGAAATATTCCAAGCCTTTGTTTCTTTTTTTTTCCAACTCAAATCATATAAACAAAGAGTATTCGGTTACAATTGTTGGCGACTCATTCTCCCAACCACTGGGTATTACGGTCATATTTGTCATTGTCACTTAATACCACCAGGTGGCAGTGCGATTTTGCAAAAGAGCTCGCTATATTTAGTTCTGAGAAAAGATTCTCAGGCAGAATATATCCACCAAGCGTTCCAGATTTGGATTGTTTCCTGCCTCCCAACATCTATTAGCTAGTGTGAATGAATGGGAGGGCTTTGTGGTGATGATGCAACAGGCCATGACCCTTGCTATATTGATCTGTAGACTGAGGCGGCATTGTGTAGGCGCCCACATTTCAGAGCACAGACAGACACATTCTTCAGATAATGTCGACTTCCACATGCAACACTGTCTGAACAGCTGACCACAGATCAGCATGATTGCTTTGGGCATACAGAGCCTAAAGAAAAACATTTGATTCCCCCCAAAAAATCCTTTAGCAATTAGAAAAGTTAATAAACACAACTTTAATATATAAAGTCGAATCAATGGATGCTCTAGAAATTCAAATAAGTCAGCGTGCCTGAAGAATAACAAAAGTCAGGCGTCTGCACAAGTTGATGTCGAAATCAAAACAAGACATCAACAAGAACTAAGTCAAGTACCTTAAGAATAACAAAGTGCCATCGCAGTAAACTAAATGTAGTACGTGCAAAAAAAAAAAAAAGATGGTGGTCGCTTCTTTAATGTGGGCACACCACGTCAAGTGCAGACAAGACAGTCGCTGTGCTTGTTGTTGGCTCCGGACAAACAACATTGGCTCTACTGTATGTGACTAACATAGACTCTCTATATACTTCTCACCACACTGTTTACATCCCTCACCTCAATACCAGACTACATCTACACTCTGCTTGGAAAAATGTTTGATTTTTTTGGAGACAAGCTTTAACACATTCAGAACCAGACTGCAAAAACATTGCAATCTTCAGCAATCCATTACCCCCCCCACCCCACCCCCGAGTAAAATTATGGTAAAGAAACAATTAATTTCATGGCCATACTGTGTTTCCGTCATCATTAAAACTGTATTAGCTCTATAAAGACTGTTGGGGAAAAAAAGGAAAAGTTGAAAATGTAACAACATTGTATGCACTCTTAACTTTTTTAAGGAAGAATGAAGAGGGCATCAAATTTAGAGGAGCATATAGAAGTTTACAGGGCATAACTAGGGTAAAACTAATCTCATTTAAGATGCATTGTGGCATACTGTAAATCATAAAACAAGTGATTACATGACATAATTTGCATATATACAATATAACCCTTACAAAATGTAATATCCTTCTGATGAATATTTTTGTACCCAACCCATATCATGAATTTATGATTGATATCCTTATGAATTTATTATTTCTCGCCTTATTATAAATTAACGAGCTGACCAGCTTTTCTAAAAAAGTATGAGATTTTTATTTTATTGATTTTATGGTCGTATGATGCGTGCCATTCATTTGCTGGTATGCAAATCCAATCTTTGTGCCTTTTTCACGAATAGTTACGGAAAACAAATCTCATGTGACTCCTCGCGTGCCACGGTGTGGCATAACTGTTCCAATGACGCACGCTTTCCCTAAACCCCTAAGTATAGCATTAGTCACCCCGATCCCATAAGCCCATTGACGCCCCATTCTTAAATTAAGAAGCAGGGACCCCCTCAAATGAATGAACCTGATTTGACTCTTGACAGATAGGGCAGGTGGTTTGAGGCATGTCTGATGATCTGGCCGGGAAATGCTCATGTGCGTGCGACTGCGCGTGTATGTCAGGTGATCATAACCACAATGTCAAGCCTACTTCCAAGCATTGCTGTGTATCGAGGCAGGCATGTGTGCAGCAAAGCTCATGTTCATGCATCACTCACATACTGTCTGTCCATGGACATGGCGGCAGACAGATCATATGATGGAGATGAGGCACGTCTATGACACCTGCTGAGAGGGGAGGGAACATCCCACTGTGCACAGAATATGGTGAAGCAGCAATCATTTTTGAAATGGGGAGAGGGGGGTCACTCTCACTTTCAACAAATGTTCTGTTTACCGTAATTTTAGGACTATAAACCGCACCGGACTATAAACTGGACCAGCTAAAACTCGTAATTTCCGGGTTCAAAATTTGCGAAGAAAGTCCTCATATAGTCCGAAATTTACGGTAAATTAATTTTGCATCACTGGGTACCCTTTTGTGGTATTATCACACATAAAAAGAAGATAAAAAAAATAAAATAGAACACATGTTCCACGTTTATGCTGTTATGCGCTTCAAGCTGATATTGCGCAATTTAGAAACTAACCAAATTTGTCTGGAAAAATGTATTTATCTTTGTCGTCTTTTTTTTTTTTTCTTTCACGACGCTACCTGCCTTCTCTGTGTATTGTGGTCAAATCAGCAAGAAATTTCATAAAACAGCCCATAATCTACACAATAAAACATCTTTTGGAAGACATACACCTTACCGTTCCAAATATAAATCACAGTCTCTACGAAGTAGGAAATACATTTGTGAGGTCGACTGCATGGCTGCCAATTAGTATTCAAAAGTGTGATCGTTACAACGAGAAATAAAGGTCATCAAGACAAACCTGTTCATATAATCTCCTCTGTATAATCTCATTTTGATAAATACCGACCGGCCGCACTAATCTGTGCTAAATATAGCAAGCTCTACTGATACAGATACCGCGTCTCACGAGGTTTTCGTTAAAGCCGCGGCATTTTGAAACAGATAGTAAGTTGCTGCTATGTCATGATAAGTCGCGTATCGTGACCAGACCAGCAAAAACAGTCGAGATAGTAACTCACATGGTATCTGTGTGTAAGGAAATTCCGCAATAGTGGGGGTGTGAAGTTGAACACCTGACACTTGCATAAGTCAGTTAATTTATTGCATTAAGAGTGGGCCTCTGTGAAAAAGAGCTTCAGTTGTGCCTATAGTTCACCTTTAGTTAGCTCTCTGTAAAAGTGAAAGTCTGGTGCAGAAATATGTGTACTACAGTTCAGCATTTGCAAATTCACCTGTTTGCAGATTATCTTAATAAAAATTTGCTGCTTTTCTTCTCAGGTGCCAACCTGTGGCATCTTGGTGTCAAGGAACTATGACATGTTGATTTAGGGGAGTTTTGTTTAGACAAAATAGTGCTTTGTTAGTTACCATGTTGTAACATCCATAAGCAATTCTAAAAAATATTTATAGGACTAATTCTCAATAACTCTATCTTAGTGTAAAAAATAGTTTTATGTTGAACTTATTGGAGGCATTGTGGTCATTTACAACTCTAATTCCTAGTCTTTTTAAAAACTGAATTTGTGATTTAGCTTTTTTTTTTTCCCCCTTCAGATTACTGTTCAAAGGGACAGTGGCTTGGATGTGTCTGCCCCAAAACACGGCAAGGTGGACGCTAACAATGCACCCCATGTGGGCGGAAACCAGTGGGCAGGTGGCACAGGTGACTAACCGAGGCACACACGCACACATCTTGTCGGAGTGTGATTGGCAGCCGTGAGAAAAGCCATGGAAGTACAGGTAGACAATGCAAACTTCTGCAACTGTGAGGCAGACGTCCTGCTCTTTTGTGATGTTTCCCTGCAGGAGGTCGAGACACTGCGGGGCTGGGTGGCAAAGGGGGCCCATATCGCTTAGATGCGGGACACAAGGTGTTCCAGGTTTCCCAGGCAGAGAAGGATGCCGTCCCAGAAGAAGTCCGCAGAGCTGCTCGAGAAATGGCGGAAAAAGCTTTCAAAGACAGGTGGGGCACTTTGTATATTTGTAATATCCTAGAAATAACAACAAAACCTGCTCTGTGCACTCGATTGGTGTGCAACATCGCGCTGAATTTAATCGGCATCATCGATTGATCTGTCGCTTGCTTGCCTTGCACGATGACCTCGCCGTAATTTAAAAGATGAATATGGAAGAATATGTGTCGAATTTGCGAATACGATAAATAAGGTGCTCCTTAATCTCCCGCGAATGGGTGAAATGCCACCTTCCCCCGTGTGCGTGCACGTGAGCAGGCAGCCGAGAGGACACCCTTTTCAGCGGCTCAACCATGAAGGCCGTCTCTGTTCTCTCAGTTTTGTTCTCTTTTACTCTCTTTTACCCCCTCACCCACTTAACCACCCTCCCAGCCCCTGTCCTCCCCCTGATTATCATGACGCACAGTGATTGCCTTCATGAGCTCCTTCTGTGATGATCCTCTTCTGTTTCTCTCTGTTTTCTCCATTTCCCCATCTTCTTTCCCACATCCTCTCCATCTTTCTGGAAAAATCGTGTCACTGCATGCTCTAATAATTGTTCCCTCAGCAAATACAGCGAATGAAAAATTTGATTTCCTATCCATTCATTCATACATTCATTCATTCATTGTTTACTCAGCTTCAGGTTAAACATCAACCAAGCTATGATCCGCTCATTTTAAACTGCCTCCAGTCGCTAAGGCACACAGGCAAAAACAGGCTTCGGTATGCTGAAATGACAGAGCGCACACACACACACACACACACACACACACACACACGCAAACACACACACGCCTTCGCTTTAGCGGCTGTGTCGACATGCCTGCCAAATCTCATCTGTCATTCCCTTTTCAAATTAAGACAATCTGCTCCCATCAGCATTAACGGACCATGTTTTTATTTGAAAAGAAAATTGGAAGGGCACCAAAATGTAAGGTTTTTTTTTTTTCCGACGGCTTTTTTCGACTTTTGCATACAGGATCAAATTCAAATTGATTTACATGAACCTGCAGCAACAGTGAAAAGGTTCCATGGCATACCAGTAGTAAAGAAACCCTACAAGAGATTGTTTCTCTGGATGAAACTATAGTTGTAGAGTAATTCCGATACCTCAGATCATTACATCATTGTTCAAACATTTCACGGTCAACGATAATCAAAACAGCAACACCCACCCCGGCAGGTAAACTCAGACGAGACTTACTGCACGTTGCAAATAAATTCCATGTAGACAGATGATCTTACGTTATACGGAAAGGGCAAGAAAATAAATGTTTCAGTCGATGCTGCTCTGCAATATTGTGCTCAGCAATGTTTATATCCTGGAGAGGTCCCATTCACAAATGGACATTCATTTTTTAACTACAGCACCCATTTGCTAAGCAAAACAGCAGCAACTACAGCCACACAAAAAGGTGGCACCTTAAATATAAATTTGTGATCAGTCGAGTCTGACAAGTGGTTGCTGACTTTTTTTTTTACCTTTCTCTGTAAAATAGTCCTTGCGGCATGACCAGATTCAGATTGCACTAATAAAGTTACTCTTAAAGAACATTCTATATTAACGACACATTAATTTTGTATACAGCTACTCTGTAATGAAAGGAAACTTGAACTTGGCCTGAATTTGACCTCTCCACGGAGAATAAATGCAACAATTCTCGCCTCCTTGAAAAATAGATTGTTTTGGTATTTAGTGTCGGTAACTCCACCTAATTTTTGTGGTTGTTTTTTTATATATATATACTATATATATATAATTTCTCCCCTTTGAGCGGAACTTGGCATTTACTTGCCTTCTTTGCCGTGTTAAATATAATCCGAGGAATGTGGAAGAAATAGCACCAGCCGCGGTATACACGCACACACACACACACACACTCACATACCAGAGGAATGTGTGGAGGAAGCGGCGGTGCCATGCTTCTCTCTTTGTGGGCTCAATGGGATGTGGGAGGGCAACAGTTGCTACTCTCAAACCGTGTGGGATGACTCGTAAACAAGTGCCATCATAGTTGCGAGCTTCCGTCCAGACACATTAGCTCATAAGAGATTCAACATCCGCTCTGTTATTAAGCACTGAGTGATTCCACAAAGGGGGTTTCCCGTGTTTGTGGCTTTACGGTACAATGGTAAAATCAGATCTGAGATTTGTAGAAATAAATTTTTCCCATGGGAAATAATTCAAATCAGTCATTTCTCCATCTTGTGATGATAGCCAATAATCTTGCTGGTTTCCGTTATATCTCGAATGCGCCAGTTTTGTGTCTGCGTCATCATGCTCAGTTTTGAGTGACACTACCAATGAGGTTTTAATGTGACTATTTTTTTTATTGTGGTTGAGCACCGCACCGCATCATAGCTGTCCCTAATGTTTTGATTGTTAATCTCAAAACAACCTTTAAATTAGGAATCACTCCAAGCCCCCTTCAGGCTGGGTTTTTTGCCTTGTCGTTATCGTTATGTCTTCAGTCGAGACGAGGCATTTCCTGGTTGGAACGCTCGTGGTTTATTGTCTGGCTCAGTAAATGTGTTTTTGTGGTTCGTGCCCGCAGCGTGCACACAAATATTGTGTCTATCTAGCCTCACGCAAGAAGTCGCACATTGACAATAGACACACGCACATACACACGAATACTGTACGAGCTGTGACACGTACTTAGTTACAGTATCTTCACATCTGTCTACTTTTGTGTGGTCACAATCTGCTTGTCATCACATGTTTTGACTACACACACACTCACACACATCTGGTTATGCAAACACTGCAGGTAAGAAACCTAATGACCCCTGAAAAAGGATTGTTAGTGTGTAAGTAAATCTGAGCAAGGCTGAAGTATTATGACGGGTCAGTTTAAAAATGAAATATGAAATCGTATGTGGCTCTCCATAGGCTGAAGGAGATCGATATGAGCGAGTACGACGCCACCACCTATGAGCGATTCTCCAGCGCTGTCAGGAGACAAGTTCAGTCCCTGCGCATTATCCTGGACACTTTGCAGGTTTGCTGCTCATCTTTAACTTTTCTTACATGCTACTGTGTCTAACCAGTGAGGAATATTCTAATTCCTGGAAAACCTGGGGGAAAAAAAATTTCAACAACACAGGCGGCCAAAATGTAGTAGCGCTGAAATGAATCATGTAATGCTGCCATATTGGCGTTCAAGGGAATAATGTGTCTTTGTTTGAGGATTCGTGCAAGTACGAAAATGCATGTGTGTAGAGGTGTGTGTCGCATAAGAATGATTACAGAGCGGCCATGCTTGCTCTATTATTCTCCGACCAGGTGTGAGGCTCTTTGTGAACACGTCGTGTGTGTGTGACTCTTTTTTCCATCCAGGTGTTTGCCAGCGTGTAAGCGACAGCTTTGAACGCCAACAGCCGTGCTTGTTCTTTGTCCTCGTCACCGCCGGTTGTTAATATGAAGGAGATTACACGCGCGTGTAGCCATGAAGTCATGTTATTTTTATCGTACCTGATGAGTGACTGAGCGAATACGCACACACACGCACACGATATGAAACATTCCTGGAAACCTTTCAACAATGCGTTGTGTGTATGAGCTTTAGGGAATCCCCCCCCTCCATTCTTTCAACACCCAAGAAACTTTGCTACATATAAGCACCTGCATGAGAGATTGTGAAGGCCACATAAAGTGATCCAGCACACCCGCAACCATAGCGAGGATAATCAGTACAGATGATGAATGGGGCTGGTTCTTTTTTTTTTGACTCATTTCCTTTGCCTCTATGCCTCTTGCTTCTATCTTTATTTTTATCCTTTGTCCTCTTGGCTGTCAATGGTCTCTGTGGTTGCATCACATAAACAGCATTCTTTAAAAAAAAAAAAACCTAAATATGTTTATTTTCTGCAAATTACAATGTGGGTTTTTTTTTTTTTGGGGAAAAAGAGGGATCTGGAACTCATCTCTTTACATTAAAACAAAACTATTCACAGTAAATACAGTAAATTAAATCCTCATTTTATTACGATTGTCTGTTGGGTTAACCGTTCTCTGTTTACGTCTTTTTTACATTGTGTTGTCATCCCAGAATTTGGACAATAGTAAAAAAGTATGTACTTACATACTAGGTATTAAACGTCAAAAGGTTTTAGCCCAAAAATCGAATACTCAAATAAAGCACAGATACTTGCACCTGAATTAATTGCCTAAGTACAGTAACAAAGTATTTGTTAGTTTCGACCACTGCAACAGTTCGACTGATGCATTCCAGTGTGGCCTTCCGTTGTCACTATTTTTGAGTGGAAAAAACAAACACTTGTGTGTGTGTTCGTGTGTTTTCCAGGCTAAAGCCAAAGAACGCCAATGGCTGAAGAACCAGGCTCTGGGAGAATTGGACGATGCAAAAATCATCGATGGCCTCACTGGTGAAAGGTCTATATACAAACGCAGAGGAGAACTAGACCCTGAGGTTAAAATTATTTTCTTTTGTTTTTTCTCAACCACCGCACCACACCTTTTAATACACACACACACACACAGTTGACCTTTATGTCTCGGTCTCTAAATTCCAGTGGTATATGTGAGATTATTATTACACCCTGGCGTTCTTCTCGGGCCTCATGTCTTCTACTCTCACGCATACTCATTGAGGGATAATTCCTGCGCTAATTATACAACCATGTCATCATGTATTGTTTTTCTGTCTCATTTAGCTCCAAACATACTTAATCCCGATGAGTTTTTTGTTGTTGTTAGTTATCGATTACATGTTTCTGCGTTCACAGCCTGGCACGCCGCAGCAAAAGCCCAAGCGTCTGCGTGTGCTAGCCGACGTGTCGGGAAGTATGTACCGCTTCAACGGCGTAGACGGCCGCCTGGAACGCTCTATGGAGGCCGTTTGTATGGTCATGGAGGCTTTAGAAAGCTATGAGCACAAGTTCAAGGTGAGAGGGGTCACACCCTAACATCCTGTTTGCATTTCAGCGTTCCTCAGGGCAACGATCTAGACCCACCACTTTTCCCTTTTTATAGTGGGACTTCCAAAGTAGGATCAAATCTTCCCTGAGATGGTGGTTGAGTTTTTTCCCATTTGCATTTCTTCTCAGAGGAAAATAATGAATGAATCCGCCTCACAATTAAAAAGACAACACATGAGCTGAAGCCTCTTGAGGTTTGCTCTCTCCTTCCATAACGGCACACATGATAATGATTGAACTCATTTTTGTGAGTTCGAAATGTAAAAAGTCTAATAAAATGTTCACAAAACATCACATTTACCAATTAATGGTACATTCATGTGAGGTTAAAACTGAAAATTGAATGGCGATTCAAGCCTGTTTTACAACACACTTAACATTACATGGAGAAGGACAGAACATCTCAGTAGGTTAAACTATAAAAAAGAAATTTTTGAGAATTTTATTTGATAGCACATTTTTCTGCCAGGCAACTGTGCAAATGCGTAGCCATGTGTTCTGGGAACAGCCTGGCCATAACTTCTCATATTAGATACAGAACATAACATCCTGAACTGAAATAGAAAACTTGTGCCAGGCCCGACCTGCTCTTATATAAGATAGTTATGCCGGAAGCCTGACAAGTATATGGAAAGTATGTTCGCATTTGACGAGGCTGAAATACTCAAATGAGCATCATATGGCAGCACACCGCACCACAACCTGGCATTGAGATGCATCCAAATAGCAAGTGGTCCCAAAGTAGCATTCATTTATTTTTTACTGTTGATAAAACTCATCCGGTGTTCTCTTCTTGACCACAGTATGACATAATGGGCCACTCAGGTGACGGCTATGACATCGAACTGGTCCGAGTGGACAGAGTCCCCAAGAACAACAAGGAGAGGCTCAAAGTTCTCAAGGTAGATGTTAGCAGGGTTCGATTCCGACTCCGGCCTTCCTGTGGGGGGTTTGCGTGTTCTCCCCGTGCCTGCGTGGGGTTCCTCCAGGTGCTCCGGTTTCCTCGCACATTCTAAAAGCATAGTCCAATTGACCGCTCCAAATTGTCCATAGATGTGCTGGTGAGTGCGAATGGTTGTTTGTTTTGTCTGCCATGCAATTGGCTGGCGACCAGTTCAGATAATAATGGGAAATAGAAATCATTTTTCCTGTGCTTTCCCTCCATTATTCCCTCCCATCCGCTATAGACTATGCACGCCCACTCTCAGTTTTGCATGAGCGGCGACTACACGCTAGAGGGCACGGCGGCCAGCATCAAGGAGCTGGCGCGGGAGGAGGCCGACGAACACTTTGTGGTGGTGCTGAGCGACGCCAACCTGGAGCGCTACGGCATCCGTCCCGAACGCTTCGCCCAGGTCCTCACCTCGGACCCCCAGGTCCACGCCTTCGCCATTTTTATCGGGTCTCTGGGCGACCAAGCCGAAAGGTGAGGAAGGGGGTGAAGATTGCAAGATTGCAGGAGGCTGACGGGAGGAAGGGTCAATAACAAGAAGTGTGTTAAATGGAAACATTGAAGGTGGTGGCTCAAAGAACCAAGTTTATTAATCATTCATTGATGAAGAAATAATTTACAACACCTTGTCAAAGTTCAACCACCTTAACAAACACAATTTAGTTCCAACCTATTCTGGCCTACCCTTTCACTCTGCCCTCACTTTCAAATCAAACTTTCAAGGCATGTTTTTTTTACGAGAAGCCTGTGGTGAGGGTTTCAAGTTCGGGTTTAAATCAAGAGCTTGTTCTTCAAAGTCAGAGAATAAGTCAGAGTTCCAACCTTTATTCAACCTTAGCAGTTCCACTTTAAGTAATACAGTTGGCTTTATTAGCTTTTTGTATTGTCACTTACACTGTCCAAAGTTGGCCTGCCAAGACCACTTGGGGTCCCTAAAGGGTGCAGCTAGATGCACAAGAGTGTGTTGACTGATAGCTGAAGAATGGTTGCTTCCAGATAGGGAAGAAGAAAACAAAGCTTTGTTTCTTACTGTCCAAATGTCAAGAAGAAAGATGTCCTCCATTGTTGTTTCCTGTGCACTTCCTCTACTTTTGTGTTCAAGATTGCTTGGACTATCTTGTCTTCATCCATTTAACATACAAACATTAGACTGTGTTCACCCTTTTAAAGAATTGTGTCTTTTTTTTTGTGCGTCAGACTCCAAAAGACCCTTCCGGCTGGGAGATCCTTCGTTGCTATGGATACCAAGCAGATCCCCCAAATACTGCAGCAGATCTTCACATCAACCATGCTGTCCGGTGTCTGAGCGATGGTGCCTCTGACTGATCTCACACACACGCACATACACAAACGCTCACTAATTTATTTTTGCAACCCAAAAGTCAAGTGCTCAGATGGCCAAGCTTCTCGGGAATGAGCGAGGAATGCCCCACCTGAGTGAGGACTCTCTTTCAAGGCGACCGCCTCGGCTCAAGTCCTTGGCTGCCGTGTCAACACGCTCGGGCATTTCCCCTCTGGCTGGTCGTCACCTCGGTCCTGCAAGGAATCTGAGATCTTATTTCATGGTCAGACCTCCCACTCTGTTCCCATTTAGTATCACTGTGACTTGTTGCAATGTGCATGGCTATCAACTTTTCAACAAGTGCCACACATTGTGACGTTTTTATTTTAGAAAAAAAAAAAATGGCGTAGCATTAACGGTTTAAGTGACTAATGTCAAAGAAATACTCAATATATCAACCAGGAGTTTTGTCATGATAACATTCTTTCTCGGGAGTTACTTGTTGCTAGGCAGAGTTGATCACAACCCACAGTCCACTTTCTATGGTGCTCGTCTTAATTAGGGTCACGGGTGAGTTGGAACCTTTATTGACACATTTTGGTTCAATATCAAATACTTTTTAACAAAGTGCCGTCAACATCACACTTGCCCCGAATACAAAATCACCACTGCGTGCTCTCAATTAAGTCAGATTGAGTGGATCAATAGAAACACATTCGTTTTGATTTTATTTGACCTCATGAAATGTTTCTCAGATTTGAACTTTTAAAGGAGACCACAAATGAAGTAATGTATATCAAGGATACACATACAGTATATTGTATGTATGCAATTGTACATATTAATTTCAGTGATAGTAAATACAATAGAGGATTTTAATAAAAGAGTCAGTGTTAAATCATCATGTTTGTTTTCTTGCACTCCACCGTATTCATTTGGCAGCAATGTTCCATTTTCTTTCTGCACGAAATATATTTCTCTTGGAAGTTAAATGTGTTCTTTAGCTCGAAGAAGTGAATCAAGGACACCGTCACCATCGTTGTTGTTGTTGTTGTTGTTGCTGCATTGCCGACTTGGGCTTCAAAGTTTCCTGTGAAGTGGAAAACCGACCAACCTAAATTAAGGCGAGTTCATTTTATACAGTGGGAAAAGAGCTTTGGTTGATAAACATGCCAATAATCTGTACCACTTTCCTTTAGCTGTGCATTATGGTCATCAGAAACCTTGACATATTTCTGAAAAATGAAGCTAAAATTATATCGCAAAAATCTGCTCATAATTCATTGCCATTGGGGGGAATTGAATGAAAAAGATTTAAAATGTTTCGTTTTTTTAAAAGGAGGGCATCCACGAATATATGAATGTGCCGGTGCTAACTGCAATAATGCAATTCTCTGCCGAATTTTGTTGACAATTTCGAGAACAACAAGAACCAAAAAGTCTAATGTCATTTTAAACTGCTTTATCAGCTCTTTTCTCTTGAAGGTTCAAAGCAGGAGAACACAAGCGGCCACTCCGTCTACCTTCCCAAGCTACTTTCATCGGGAATCTCCCATAATGCAGCTGTGTTCTCTGCTACCGTGACCTCTGGCCAGACGGTAATTACAAAGTGCTTCACTTTCTCCTTTTCCTTCCTGCACCATATCATTTTATTGACGTGATGTGTGACACTTATTTGGGGAAAAGTCAGCCACTGTTTCCACGTGTGATTCTGCCCAGACGGGTATGTTTGCTTCAGATGAGTCAGTTGTTTAAAAAAGATTTCAAGGGCGATGTCATCACATCAATGTGGCACTTGTAGCATAAAACACACACATAGATGGTGATGGTCTTCACCGCACGCTTGATTGATTGATGGCGCTGATTGAAGGCCCATGTCACGGCAGCGCAGCAGGCGAGAGGTGGGTCAAGGGGCATTGGAGGGGTGGGGGGGGTAGCGTTACTCTTAGCCAAGCAGGGTGATTGATAGCCGGCTGTCAATGTGCTGGAGTTCACACTGCAGGAATGTTACGACGTGGTCACAAGATTTCTCAATCATGCGTGTGTGTCTGCCGGTGTGTGTGGGTGTGTTGTATGCTAGTCATGTGTCAGGAGTGCATGGAGTGTCAAGTCAGGAAATCAACCCAAAAAAAACAGAGCTGGCATTTTACAGTCTGAAACTTTTATATTTATTTTTACAGCCGCAGTTCATAAGATTGGGCTTTCAGGCCATAACCTTTACAGATCTTAATTCGACCTCTGAACTTGAGTGCACAAATACAATTGGTTCGGTAATGTTTGCACAATTTGCAGTCCTTTTCACGCAACTAATACGATTCCTGATTCAATTGGAGTTGGTATTTAAACAGTTCTCTATATCATGCTGTTCACATTTCGAAATCATGAGACTGAGATGACACCTAACAACTGATCAGTGGTGCCTTGCTATTTTGAGGCTTTAAACATGATGTTCTCAGAACAGTGTCATCAGCAGGTTGCTGGAAGAGTCACAGAAAGACATATTGGAAATGAAAGAAAATCATTTTAAATAATGCTTTACAGATCCTTCTTGGAGAACAGCAAGGTGTTCCAAAAAAATCTGAAACTGCATATTGAAACGTGTCAAAAGTGTATTTTTGTTTCACTGAAATTACAATATCTTTCAATCACATACATACGCACCGCTTGTCATTCATATGTATCTACTTTAACCCAAAATGGAAACTTCTGTAGTAGCTCCTTGTCCCTTATGGTGCAATAGCCGGTTAGCAAACAACTGATGTCACGTCTTCATTAACTTGAGAGGAGCCTCGTACACTGCCCCGCTGTCAGAGCCAAAGAACCTGACACTTAGAAATGCGGACCTTCAGACGCCTTGGCTGTGGCTTTTTAGACCGTTTGATGCCAGACATGTTTGGGCAAAGATATGATTACAAGAATTATTCTTCGTCGCATCACCTGTGATTGATGGCAGTGTGCTGCAGGAGTTGCTATTCACTCTCAGTGTTTTCATGGCCATACAATTCAGAGAGGAGGACACAAAAAAATATTTGGATTGATTATGTCATTAATAGTCATTTAGCTGTTGTTCTCTTTTTTTTTTTCCTCATGATGCAATGTATCTCCATTACTAAAGCTTCCAAAATCGTCGGAAAATGTGAGTCATCACGCTGTGGTCAGCAGAACAGGGCAGGCATTAATTCCTGTTGTCCTTGACAACTAATAAACATTGTTTTCTTGAGGAACTACATCATACTCACTGTCTTCTTGTAAGCAACTAATATCGATTTAAAAACTTCTGATACAGTCATAAAAAAGAAAAGAAAAATTCACAGGCTTGATTTATAACACGCTGACAGGAAAATCATAGCTCCTTCGGTCCAATTCAATGTAATTTTGGCTTGTGGTGCATTTTTCTGCAGCCAGTCTTCTATTTTCAATATACATGTGCACAATGTGATTTATAGGTGGGCCAGGCAAAGCATGTACAGAATGTAGATCCTGGTGTGTAGGAGGACACAGACATCTTGGCCTCTACTTACATTCATTCAAGTCATGTGAACTTTATTTCTAGCATCCAAAATGATCAAATCTGCTACGACTACTACCACTACCACCACCACCACCACTACTACTACTACTACTATCGTATTTTCCACACTATAAGGCGCACCGGATTATAAGGCGCACCTTCAATGAATGGCCCATTTTAAAACTTTGTCCATATATAAGGCGCACCGGATTATAAGGCGCACTTTCAATGAATGGCCCATTTTAAAACTTTGTCCATATATGAAATATATATACATTTGGCCCGCAGGCCGGACTTGGGACACACCTGCTGTAGTGGCTCAATATTGGTCCATATATAAGGCGCACCTGATTATAAGGCGCACTGTCGGCTTTTGAGGTAATTGGAGGTTTTTAGGTGCGCCTTATAGTGCGGAAAATACGGTACTACTACAACTACTACTACTACTTTTTGGGAGATTTCAAAAAGTGGTGTAATTGTGGAGGGCAAACAAAATTAGACAAAGAAAACATCAAAACTTGTGAGACTTTGTCTGAGTGAACATAAAAAATTATTGGCAGACAACACACAAGTCAGGCTGTGGACAATTACAGGGATGGACGAAAACCCAGTTCTGCCCTTGCCCAGTCCGTCCTTGTTTTTAAAAAAAACTTCTCGTCCTCCATTCCCTGTCCGCAAAATGAGCATCCATCACAGACAGGCTTACTCGCTGATTGTACGCATCTGGTCTGGCTGTCATAGTTACCAGCATCAACAATCAGCAAAAAACGTGGCTCCTTATTGCTACACTGTGATGTCCTGATGTTTGAATGACGAATGCCGCCCTTGATGCGTTTAGCAGATTCCAACACAGCCCCCCCCAACCACAAAACCCCCTTACGTCTCTTTCCCAGACTACAGATGCCACAGGTAGCTCAACATCATTCCACTGAAGACAAACAATAAAGAATGATTTAAAGCCCCCTCCCTTTCTCCACACAAGCACAAATAAGAGTGGGCGTATAGACATTAACCCCCCCCCCCCGCCCTGAGGCGAGTGTCACTAATGACCTTAATGATGACGAATGACGAGCGCTGTCTGGACGTTTGTGAGTAGTTTTCCAACACAGCTTGACAACATTCCGGCCGAATAGTCTCAAAGCAAGATAGCAACGGCTCGAAAACTTAATTCCTGACCTGACTGACTTCCTCCGCTCAGGCCAGGAAGTTAATGCCAAGAGTGATGAGTTCAGGAAGAACAAACTCACGTCCCATTGTCTTTAATGATGCTGAGCTGCACAATTTCATTTAAATGGAACAGTACTGATGTATTTTTGTTTTTTTAATTTGGCTCTTTACACAGTGCATGGGAAAATAATAGCTAATTATTTTGCTCCCATTCGTACCTAATCGCTCCACCAGACAGGAAATACCTCTCTGGATGAATGCAGCTTCCTCTTTTTCTCGCCAGCTGAGTGAGCGTTCACATTTTTCATTCCAGCTGACTGCAGCATTGACTTTTGAAAATTGTGACTTTATGGAATTGCATTTTGTCTGTACTTTTACTTTAATGTTGTTATTGTTTTCTTTTTTACAAATATTTTGAGGTCAGGTGCATGAACCAAAACGAATGAAATACCCGAAAATCATGAATTTGCAAAACTGGAATACAATTGGGATATTTGTCTTTGGGTCCAGAAAATAAATAGTACCGTATTTTCCGCACTATAAGGCGCACCTAAAATCCTCCAATTTTCTCAAAAGCCAACAGTGCGCCTTATAATCAGGTGCGCCTTATATATGGAGCAATATTGAGCCACTACAGCAGGCGTGTCCAAAGTTCGGCCCGCGGGCCAAATGTATATATCTCATATGGACAAAGTTTTAAAATGGGCCATTCATTGAAGGTGCGTTTTATAATCGGTGTGCCTTATATATGGACAAAGTTTTTAAATGGGCCATTCATTGAAGGTGCGCCTTATAATCCGGTGCGCCTTATAGTGCGGAAAATACGGTACATACAAAATAGTTTGGCATAATGAATATAATTTGTAGTAATTTTGTATTCTAATACAATAGTTTGAAATACTACGCAAAATGATATCTGTAATATTGGAATATGCGATTGACAAGTTGAATTTAAGCACATTTTACTGCTGCTGACTTTGCTGCTGCTCACCTCAAAACGCTATATTTGCCTCAACTTGTTTGGTATAATTCACACTGAATGACATATACATTGATATATTTCAGAGAGGGCATGTCAAATCCTGTTTGGAAACCACAGGTGTGTCTGAGATAATAGAAAATTTAACTTGCAAGAGACTATCCCGCAATTTCTAACATAATAGTAACTATTATCTGCAATGAGAAAATCAGATGGATTAACAAAATTAACAAAGGAGAGTCCTCCTCCTCATCGTTCTTTCTTTGCGAACTTTATCTCAAGGGGGGTAGATGTGGTGATTTATTGCCTGAGAGAAAATTGACATGTTTAAAATGGGTTGGGACGTAAATCAAGGCGGTAATGGACAACGCAAAGGAGAATGAGGTTAAGAGGTTAGAAGGAGGTTCATCATTGTTTAAAGCAATATTGGTTCTGCACTCCGCCAAACAAAAATGTCTTACTCATAGGCCGGTGCTTTTTTTTAGTTTTTTTACCTCTTTCCCATCATGTACGATTATTAAAGTGTCATTTGTATTTGCAAGTCTTGACATTTTGTCTAACCAGACTTGTTTATTTACAAACTCTCAACAGTTCAGTTCTAATTGGAGGCTCAGTTGCTGTGATTTGGTCACAATCACTCATGCGGACCCCCGACTTGAGAGAGATGTCACTCATGCAGAATAAGAGTTAATTGCAAGGCTGGAGGGGAAGGGGCAACACCTTTGACCCGCCCCTCTAATCGACCATAGGCCACATAAATTAAGGGGGGAGGTTGAGTGAGTCACACAGGAGGGGAATGGAAATGCTGCAGGTGGAAGTTGTTTAAATGTACAGAATTTTGGCTGTGAGCACACGAAGGAGGGGAAGGGAGCGCATTATCATACACCGCTTTTCTTCGTCTATTTCCTCTTCTACCCGTCTTGGATCTCATTGTGTGTCCTTAATGAAGTGTCGGCTACATGTCCCTCTGTTGTGTTTGGGATACATCTCCAAAGAGCCTACAATTTTTGAATACATGCTGCATCTTTCTAGAAGCTTCTCACACCTGCCGCTGGATTCTTCACATTGAGCTAAGCCGTAAATTTGGTTGTTCATTAAGGACACGCCCACACACATGCAGCACACACTTCCCAGAGGTCAAAGTCTGCTCGCCAGGAGGGTGTGAAGCATCTGGCTGCTCAGGACACGCTGACCTCATATTCCAGGCCCGGGAACGTTGCCGTCCTTGGCTGATCCAAACCCTCATCATCATCATCAACCAGTCGCCACGTCATGCACTTCCTGTTTAGACATCCTAACATGGGCTGTTAGTCAGCTAGCAGATAAGACTGTGCTAGCCATGATTCACATTGTAAAAGTCCACTGTCAGCATTGTCTGGGGGTTACTGTGAAGTACCTCAGATTTGCAATTGTTTTCTGCCTTTTAAGGAAATTCAATGGAACAAGAATAACTCACTTCGTTTAACAATAGACCTCTGCCATGGCCAAAAACCGGATTGGCGACAAATATCTCCAACAACATTCATTTATTCTTCAGACCAATAATTAACTTATTGTAGTCATTTTATCTAACATGTTTTTTTAATTTAACATTATACAATATAATTATTATGTTTTTGGGGGTTACATTGAACCATATCACTTTCCAAGGATCTCCTAATTCACTTTTATGTTATTATATTATTTTATTCTGAAGGGGTAATTCTTTTACATTTTGTTAAAGCGATGTTTTAATGTCATTAGAATTATATCTACATGTACCTATATTGAAAATACATATACGTTTATACATCTATTTTTTATTTTCAATGAGTTACTAATTATTTGCTTAATCGACTGGTATTTTTTACATGTTCATTAAGCGTTTTGTTTCGGGGAAAAAATAGTCTGGAATCTGACATTTCCCTTTCCCTTCTATGTGGCTGAATTGGCCTTGTGTCCCAATACTTTTGTCTGTTGATAATACATAACTGTGACTGACACAATATTGACCAGCGGCTCTTCACAGTCTGTTAATCATATTGCAGGAAGCTGGCATGGACACATGCACATCTCTGTGTATTTATTTCAGCAAAGTTGGTAGAGAGGGAAGATTTTGAGCACGTAAACGGCTTTCACTTCCGATTCATCACACATGGCCCATTTGTCAGGGACTATGTCAATGCGTCGTTTTGACACGTTACGTCTTCCAGGTGAGCCTTAAGCATCTAGTGTGCGGACAAAAAAATTAAGGAAATCTGGACGATATTTCTACATATAGCCCTAAACTTGAAAGCTCATGAGGGGAAGTTGACTCATTTTGTAGACTTCCAGAGTACTTTCACAATCATAAGTGGAGATTCGGTTCCGTTTCTCGGCAGATTTTGCTGTCAAAAGTCTTTATTGTAACCACGGTAACTATATAATCACTGAGGACGACATAAAGCCATTTTAGAAACATTAGCTAAGGGAATTTTTGGCCTAGTCGGACCTCGACTTTTCGAACTGAGATGTTGGATTGATTCCGACTCAATGCCCCGGTCAGACTCTATGATTGTCTGGCAGGCAGTCCGACGTGTGGGCTGCCTTTTGTTATACTTGTACAGTTGTTTTACGAAATAAAAAAAGGTCCCGGTGATTGACAGATACTCCGTCCAACATGCAGTTAGATATAAAATGTAGGGTTCACAGAGCTCACTGGACAGTGGATGATTTCCTGTCAATTGCCTTTTCAAAATTTGATATGATTGGCGACCAGATCAAGTAGTCATCAACCTTTTGCCCTTAATCAGATGTGACACAAGAGTGGTCTTGGGATCGGATCCGAGTTGACACAAGACATGATCCTCTTACGGCGGTGTGGAATTGACGGTCCATCCGTGCGTCTAAAACAACATCCCCGCTTGGCAGCCTTCAGCCTTCTCTTGTTTTTGAGGCAGTGTTAGTCTTGGCAGCCGAAGGCTTGTACAGTACACAATCAGGGCTGGAAGCGTGAGAATGGCCGAGAGACTTGAGTTCAGTGAGCGAAATAGGAGAACCAAAGGAAGAGCACAGAGGAAACAAACACACATGGATATACTGTCGATCCGGACAAGAGGCCCCTGAAGACTGAAGTAAGGCTGAAGTGGGGCTTGTATGACTAAGAGAAACAGATGTGTCCACAGCACAAAGACACTCAAATACTCAATGTGGAGTAAACATTTTTGATTGTCGGACGAATGCACTGCAAAGTCGTTCAAGTGTCTCCACTAAGTCGTTTGAACATATTGGAATTGGTAATGGTAAAATGTAGGCTGAATGCTTAAAACATCGCATTTTTTCCATAATACCACGGGGTACTGACTTGGACGGACGGACGGAATTTTATTTGTTGCCTTTTCAGTTAGGCCCTAATACCCCAAGACTATATATGCTAATATTTTGATCAATTCAATACCAAAGGAGAATAGATGATGTCATAAGACACACAAGTGGTCATAGATGAAATAGAATACACACTTATCGGTCCTAAGTGTGTCTGCTCCAGCTCTGCAGCCAATATAGAAGCCGGTGGTGCCCCACTTTCCCTGCCCTTTGAACCCCAAATGTGGGGCAGTTACATCGGACGTGAGATTATTTCAGCCGCACCTGCTCTCACTGTCGTGTCCCCCCTGCCTCTGCAAATAGATCCTGTTGCCACCCGAGTTACATAATTGCCTGTGTTGTTGAGGGGTTGATTCCTGTATGGCTATTTGTGTATGCGTGCGTATGTGCGCCTGTGTGTGTAAGCATCCCACCTGTCACTGTGGTGTTACATGCATTGTGTTACTCTGGGCCATTAAAGTGATGTAATGAAAGGTGGGACAAAAAGAGAAAGGGGCAAGTCACAAGCCATTTTATTAGGTACACCTGCACTCACAAATGAGGTGTGGACTGTGCCAAAAAATCTGTTTTTTGCAATGACGATAATGGCCTATTTCGTTTGAGACTTTATTTCATTCTTATTGTGGTTTGCAATTATTGAGACTTCTTTCTAGTATTTTGTTTAGCTAAATCTCCATAGCTAAGCATTCTGGGTTGCTAGGGAAGTTAAAAGGTGTGTTGTTTTCTGGACTGCTTGTATACATTTTACCATATTAATTTATATATATGTAATTTGTATATTACAAAATATTAGAAATAAAGAGAGGAAACATAATATTTAAAGAATCATACTTTAATATAATCTCTGGCAGGTATTAGCTGTATTAAATACATAATATTGCTTTCCAGTTTTTTAAACTTTCTTTTAACCAATGTAATTATACCATTTAATATTAATTATTTACATGTTGTACAAAAATATATTTCACAAAAAATGAGCAATACATTTACAATATGAAGCTTTAGAAAATCACAAATATATTCCTTTTACAAAAAAGCCCTGTCCCGTTGTAGTTTTTCATCTGGGAGTGAACTGAAACAACGATACAGTCATAATTATAGTTATGGTAATAATATTCCAGTGTGTATAAAATATCCAGTCCCCCCCAACTTAAAAATGTTCACATGACCGGCAAGTGTTCCAACTGTGATGCTAATTCGGATGAGTCCTTTCGGTGCCACTCGCCAGGTGTCGTGGAATAGACGAACGTCTTCTAGACCGCAAGACAACCTGGAGCCACTGAGCAACTGTATCCTGTTGGAGTGTGTTTCAGTAAGGGGGGCAGGTGCAGCTTGGTGGTGGGGGAGATCGCTTGAGGGGGATGCAGACGCCTTCTCTGTCTCTCTTTCATGGCTATGATCCAAGATGGCTGCCACGTTACATGCCTGAGAGCGGACAAGAAAAGACAGACCTGATTAGACTCCTTGGGTCCAGCAGCTTTTTTTAAACGTAGCGTTTTCCTGGCGAGGGCCTCGTAAACACCCGTGGCCCCAGTAAACATGCCATCCACGCTGACTAACAGGGGCCTGGCCGCCTGCCTGCCTGCCTTCCTCCCTGCCTGCCCTTAGCACCCCAGCCAACCAAAGTCCAGCACGAGCTGTGAAAGAGCAACATTGAGCAAAGCAAACAGACAACTCATTCTTGCCTCCTCCTTAAGTTGTCGGACGCACATTCCTAATGCACGAATGCAAGTCGTGACACTCACAAACCTGCAGTCAAACAGTCGAAAGGAGTCACTTCCTAGCTAGCCTGTCACGTCACACTTCATGCAAGGGTGATCCTCAAAACCTCTTTTCACACAGCGATCCTGTCAAATTAACGCATCAGAGCCGTAACAAAAAGTCGGCCATCGTGTCTTTTACACAGAATCTCACAAAGTGGGTTATTGCACTTCTCCTACAGAATTGGACGAATGGATTATTGTTTATTAATTGTGTGCACCATTTTGACCTTTCTGCTATCTCACAATGGTTCTGAAAACACAAACTAGATCTGAGTTTAGCTTTCAGAACTGAAATAGATTCTAACGCTTGATGGGCACCAGGGGATGTGTGACGACGCCACTGCTAATTAGCATTGCTAATGGTCAAGCGTGATAAGAAAGTGGTGCATGTGACAGCTGGATGGCGTTGGTGCTTACTCTCTAATGTCTTGTCCAGGTCGGCGATGAAGTCCTCCAGTTCTTTGGTGTCACCCAGTTTGGCTGCGAAGAAAACACATCCAATAGTTTGCATTAGATATTGTTTTAAAAATCGTACAGTCCAGAAAAATGGAAAGTGGAAATTATCTTGTTTTTTTTTTATTACTAGTACGCTCTGGTCAGACCTTGTGAGCCAGCTCCAAGTGGTATCCGCTGACAACATGCTATTATTATATTGCAGCATTGGCAATAAAATCAGCCTTTAAACCTTAAACTTCCAACTTCCCAGCAGACTTGAATGCAGCATGAAGAGCACGCACTCACCTTTTGGTGACATCAGTGACGGCGAGGGTGAGGTGACGCTCGCCGGAGACATGGCGGTGGGCGAGTGAAGCCTCTCGTCACTCAAGCTGAAGCTATTTCTGTTGAGCGAGTCGGCGCCTAGGTAGGAAACACACAAAAATACACATGGTCCTGTTAGATGAAGCAAATGTAGGCCTGTCAATCAACTGTGTGTGAGTTGAACAAGCAGGAGTCACTTTCACACACACATACATATATGCTAAACATACAATTTTTGGTCTGTGTTGGGATCCCAAACCTAGTACTGCTTCAAACGTGGGAATGTGCTTCAAATAAAACAACTGTTTTCGGCACACTAAAAATATTTTTCGTAAAATTGCATCCAGCATATAGTTTTTAAATACCCATGTGTGGTATCTTGTGTTCCTCTCCGAACGCTTAAAGTTGACACTTTGATGCCTGCGGCTCACATGATGCCACAAAACCACGTAAAAGGACTTCGGGCAGAATTTGAAGCCACCCACGCTTGTGGCCCTCGAGTGTATTGAAGTTATCATCCACCAGTGCTTTCTTATTTACTCGCCTTAACTTCCGAGATAAATGTTTACTTTATGGGAGTATGTGAATGTGACACAACATACCAAACATGGACATTTAAATCCAAAAACGTTAACTGACATCTAGCAACGAGTCAATTTACTTCAAATCGAGAATGGTGCAACACCTGGCACGGCGATGATATAGTGCTGTCAGAAATTTGTCTACGCCTCCATTTTATTTTAATATTCTAGTCCACATTCTAAGCGCTTCCGACTCACCCCCCAACACACACACGCATGCCAAGATTCTCTCCCTGGCAGTGCTGCTTACTATAGTGTGTAACGCTTGTCAACAGTTAGATCCATTTCCCTTTCTGCTTCATGTTTATCCTCATTGCATGATAGCTGGAGCCCATTCCAGCTGAATTTCGGCAGGGTACACCATGAACTGGTGGCCAGCCAATCACAGGGCGCTTACAGATAAACAACTGTTCAAATCCCACACAATCACAGTTAGAATTTGCAACACGGGAAGGCCGAAGCTTGGATTCAAACCCCGTAACGTCAAAAGTGTGAGCTAAACTTGTTCACTCTACCAGAATTTATGTGCACTGTATAAATAATCCATCAATCCAAACATTTTGATCATTAGGTTCAGAGATGAGCTGGAAGTAAACTATTATGTATACCAAATGATCAAAATGGGTGTTATGTATTAGTTAAAGAGTTTAAAGCCATTCTTTTTTCCACAAGTACTGTATATGAATCTACGGAGTGAAAGTCCACCACTTTAGTTTTCAACTCACTCTCGGTGTCGCTGATGCCGCTGTCGCTGACGCTGGCGCTACTCCGCCTCTTGGCGATGCGCAGGTGCTCGTCGTAGCGAAAGTGACGCTTCTCCATCGGGGACGTGAAGTCCTCGATCACGGCGTCAAACTCGCACAGCACATCGTCCAGGTCGTCCACGTCCACCACCAGCTTGGCTGCGCGTAACAGGGAAATATTCGAGTATGCGTGCGCAAAAATGGAAAAGCATCGTTTGGCATTGGACCAATTTACCTTTGCGCGACAGTTTTGGAGACTTCATGGTTCTCCTTCGAATATCCAGTGCGTGCGTCAGGGTTTTTTACGTGCGTCCTCTTAACTTCAACTCAAGTCTGTGGCGCTCCTCTTTCCTGAAGTTCTTGTACTCGTACCGAAGTGCGCGCTCCTGTTTTTGAAGAGCGCAGCAGGGCATGGGCGGGGTCAGTACGTGCGAGCGTGCGCGCGTGTTTGTGTGTGTCACACGGCTGAAGTTACACTTCACTGACGTCTTCCTCGCAAAAAAAAGTGTTAGTAAACAAGTTGTGCGTCGCCATATTTATTTATACTCATCAACTTGTCACTGTGCAGGGTTTCAAGCCAACAGGCTTCATAGTATTGGGTTGACTATACCCATTACATATTAGAATGAGTAACTACAGCCTCACAAAAACCTCCACTGTTAACACAATTTTGACCCTTTAAGGACAAGAATCAAATTGTGGGCCAGATCCGACCGGTCTCTTCACTTTAGTATGTGGTTTACTAAAGCAAATAAAGTGTGTGTATGTCAAGCTTTTTACTCAATGTTTATGTTCATTATTGAGACAGAAAATACACAGAAATAGCAATAACTATTTATTATATACAAATATTAATTTCCCCTCAATATCCTCATTTAACTAATTGAACGATAGCATCCCTGCTATTCATGAGGAATAGGGACCGGATCCAATCTTGGATAGGAAGAATCTGTGTATAATTAACGCCTCTTGAAATGCATTGAAATAACCAATGTAGATTTATTTTTAAAGCCCCAAATTCTTCCCAAAAAAAATGTGGTTGCTGTTATGTGATTTCCCCCCTTCCCTCCTGTATGTGCACGTATTTCAGTCCTCGTTGTTGTCTCCTTTTCGTGCATCACAAAGATTTTTTCGGCACGTGGTTTTTGGCGGCTCATCAGGCTTCTCCATTCGTTCAGCAAAGCCACCCAACATGCTGTTGTTTCCCCGCTGGTAGCTCGTGATACCAGCATAACCAGCTGGTCACAGCTATCACCAAGTCCTGGAAGGCCCCCAGCAACATGCTGGCCCTGCTGTGTGGTTGTGGCTCAGTTCATACAGCAGGTTGTCCAGTGAACAGAGGTTCAGCTATTCGAATTTTGGCTACACAATGCAGGCCTGGTCATGTGAAATCAGCTCCATCTAGTGGTTATTAGGAGTACCACAGATTTAAGAACGTTAGGGCTCGTAGGTTAGGTTACAAGGTTATTCATGTGACCTTTCAGTTTAAAGGTCAAGTTCTTACGATTGGACTGTTACATTTTGACCATTTTATTTACATCCGTTAACAGATGCAGGTGATATATTGAAATAACCCTAAGATGTGTGACCCCAGTTCTGTCACTCCAATTCTGTAGTATAACCCTGGTGGGATGATAATAATTCTAAAATAAGAGTGCCCACCACCTTTAAAACTGAGCAGCTCTCAATAAACCTCCAAGCGGAGACTTTTGCACTTCCAGCGCCCGCTCTAATGCTATCAGCATTTGGATAAACATGCCGTGTGTTTGCAGCTGCACAGGACTGTTGGCTCTGGGGGGCCTGGGGGTCTTGCCTACCGATGAGTCTTAAAAGCAGAGGTGCTAAAAATCACACCTCTGAGGCCCCCATGAGAATACATTAGTATTCATGCACTCATGCTTTCTCATTTTGATTTAAACAATGTTGAAATGTATTTTCTTAAAAAGCCTTTATCACGACCGACATTATATCAATTTATTTTCGTGGATGAATAAAATCTATATGTTGTATCATATATGTATGTAAATTGTGTCCAAAATAGACCGAAAAAAGGTAAATAGACAAACAGTGAAACTGAGTTTAATTCACAATAATATTTTTTAATCTAAATACCAATTCACAAACGTACATTTTAAAATACAAGAATGTTAAAAGAATAATATCCGTCTGCACAATTAACAAAGAATCGTAGTACAGTACACACATAGTAAAACCATAATAGTAAGGGTAATACGATACAGCCAAAACATCAAAGTGTCAAATTAACATTGGTTATCATTCCATCCACGTCAAGATTTCTTTATGTATGTTTGCATCGGAAATATGACATAAATGAGCCACATTCGAAACCCAAACTAGTGATGGTCATTTTGTAATATTGCCTGTGAGCTAGTGAGACAGGCAACAGGATGACAAAAGCAAACAACTGGCAAAGAAAAAAAGCATTGTCTAATAAATCAAGGTGTGCTAAATATTATATTATATAAGAAGTATTACTTACTTACTGCTTGTATTAAGAGTGTGTTGGGCAAGGTTGGTACGTGTGCATTTTATTATACTGTGGATGGTATGATGAACAATGACTCTGCAGCCAAGTTTTCACTGTTTAATAGGTTGACGAGGCAACTGCTAGTACATGGAAAAATACAAATGTTGTGATTAACCATAGAATTAAGCACATTAAGACTCCATTGGTACAATATGTGTGACATATGTGGTGGCTCAGTAGGCATCTTACCACTTGTGATTTCACATAAGTGACAAGTGCAAGTAAATCTTACTAAAATAATAAGGCTTTAAATTAGCACTATGTTTGGGTAAGTTCACCAGAAAAGGATTGCTCAATTTACCACCTAAAATGTGTTACTATGTTATAAAGATGATTACTGTATTTTTACAGAAGTAATCTGGCAACCCAGCTGTCAGATGTGTAAATGTGTCAGACAGTGTAAATACTGTAAATTGGATGGATGGATGCATGGACGGACGGACGGATGGATGTCCTGCGTGAGATCGGTGATGTCACTCAAAGTTGCAGCCCAACAGCTCTACCCGCAGTGTGATAGAACCTACCCACGTTCTGGGGATGATTCGGATGAAGCGAGAAAAAATGGGAGGGTAGATGAAATTCTTGGCATGTTCATTGTTGTTTGTGTTCCCAAAGAAGATCTGGATTTGGACAAAACAGTATTGAAGAGTTGGGTTAGAATCCAATGGAGAGTGTTCATCCACCACCACTGAAGTACCTTAGCTGGTCCGTCGTCATCCTCGGTGTAGTCGTGCCAGTGGATTCCATTGTCACTGTACCTTAGAGTGTACGAGGTGACATACATCTCTTTCCCCAGAGACTTGGCTCCTTGAGTGACAATCCCTGTTATCTTCATAACCTCCGGCAGCTCCACCTGAAGCCACTGCTTTATGTCTCCGTTCTGCACGAACAAAAACAGAGCAGGTATCACTATTTGAGGTCCTTGAGATGACGGGAATTTTAGATGTCCCTTACCTTTGCTTGCCATGCATTGACAGCTCCTTGTTTGTTCAGGCGAGCAAAAAAAGGACTCCAGTCTCCAAAGTACCAGTTGGAGTTCACAGAGCTTGCTGTGATGCGACGATCCTCGATCAGTCTGTTCTCCATCCCTAGAGGCACTGAGCAGCCTGACCAAATGGCAGTAGACCATAAAGACCTCATTCTGAAGTATCTAAAATCCGGGCATGTTTCAAAATCTTACCATCGAGCTCACAGCCGTAATACTCCATGCGCACTGTGGCCATGTTGAACCAACGCAGAGGGTGGAGCCGAATGAACCGTGCGATCACCGGTGGTGAAAAGGTGTTGGTTTTTGTCACATAGGCCTCGTGGTTCCCAGTGAACACCTAAGTGATACCACAATGTTAAGAGACACTTTTCTCTTCTCTTTTTGATGCACCGTGAGCATGACATCATGTTGAAGTATCGGTTAGTGTAACGTTTCAAATCCTTCCAACCTTTATTGGGTATATGCTATCTCCCTTGTAGAGGATCCATCCCCTGCGATCATTGCTGTAGGATATGGAGTAATTGGTGACAAATTGGGATTGGAAGAGCTGCTTGGCTCCTTGTGTGGCCACCTGGCTGATCACCACGGGACGCTGAAAGTCCACCTATACTCCAGAAAAGGATAGGCAAGTATCAGATGGTATCTACAGTTGCGTGGATCGTATCCCTTTGGGTATACCTGAATAAAATGGTTGCTCTGGTCTGTGCTCCATGCGTTGTATTTGCCTTTATTGTTCAATCTGGCAAGATGTGGCTCCCAGTATCCTTTCAAGTTGGAGATACTATGTGAGATCCTGTCTTACTTTGTACTTCTGACTGCTGTCGATCGGTTGTGCTGCGACTACCTCGAGTGTTGTTGGCTGTGATCTGCTCATCTTTCACACTGCCTGATTCCAAGCCCAAGGGGTGGAAGCAGTCTTAGAGAACACATGCAAGAACCACATCACAATCTAGTAATAGCATTCAATGTACTAGAGGCAGGTTGGTTTTATTGAGTAGTTCATACCATTATCGAAGACCAAGAAGAGTGTCTGCATCCCTCTCTGCTGGTTGAAGCCAATTTCTGTCTCCAGCTGCCAAAGGCCAGGCTTGGATGCATTCATCTCCAGGGTAGCAAAACTTCCTGAACATAGCAGTTAGCATTGTATGAAGCCATTAGGTTTCGCTAGAAAGATGTTTGTTTACCAGGAAGCAGCGGATAAACTGCGTGTCTGTTGCTGGTAGTCGTCGTATGGAGGAATGTCTGTCCGTGGAAGTAGATGCTCTGGAAGTCTTTGGGAGAGCCCATGTTGATCAGGTGCCACCGGATGAGCTGGTTGGTATACATCCTCAGGCCCTTAAGGCTATATATGATACCATTGATGGCTGTAGAAACATCATACATAGGCATTTCATCAATATTCCCATTGAATTTACATCAATCTGAGTATTGACTTGTTAGACCCAATGATCATATCGCGGGATTTTTGATTACAATGGAACTTGAAGCTCTCTTTGAGGATAGGGTCCATAACTCTTCTTCGTCTTTTACGCAGCATCTCTCCAAGGTTCTCCTCATAGTACCAGCTCTGCGACTCATCAAAAGTCATGAAGAGCAACGCAAACTCCCTCGTGTTTGTCACATTATTTAAAGTGCCCTCTGGACACACGAGCAAAGGTCCAATCAAGCCAGATTGTATGTCCTTTTCCTAAAAAGAAATACAAGTTAAAAACATCCTCATGCTCGTCGTCCATTCATCCATCCATTTTTCCCCCCGGGATCAATAAAGTATCTATCTATCTATCTATCTATCTATCTATCTATCTATCTATCTATCTATCTATCTATCTATCTATCTATCTATCTATCTATCTATCTATCTATCTATCTATCTATCTATCTCTCGCTCTCTCTCTCTCGCTCTCTCTCTCTCTCTCTCTCTCTCTCTCTCTCTCTCTCTCTCTCTCTCTCTCTCTCTCTCTCTCTCTCTCTCTATCTATCTATCTATCTATCTATCTATCTATCTATCCACCCACCCGCCCACCCATCCATCCATCCATCCATCCATCCATCATCCACCCATCCATCCATCCATCCATCCATCCATCCATCCATCCATCCATCCATCCATCCATCCATCCACACTGAAGTACTCACGGGATTAACGCCGGAATGATAGGTCCAAGTTTGACAGTGTGGCTCATCGGGATTATGGGCATGCTTTCTGGGGACCTTCCAAATGTATGTGTTTTTACCATTGGGTGGAACTTCATTATCATATTTGTACGAGGGCGTGGAGCCATCTTCATAGGACAGACCTTCTGTCCACTTTGTATAGGTAACCCCTTTCGGGTGTAAGGAGAACGGACGACTGGCTTTGTTTTTGAATACCACCTACCGATAGAATTGTCGTATATTAGACAATAAACAGCTTGAAAGGACACAACATCACAACAACAGCCTTTATCTTACCATGATGCTTTGTCCATACTCAGCCTTGATGACGGGCCCCAGGATACCAAGATGCTCTTCCTTTTCACCTCGGATTTCAGGAGTTCTGAACAATCCATCTGTGTAACCTCGGAATACTACTTTCTTGAACTTTGTGTTTCGGCTGTTTTGGAGGGATTTTTCCTGCCTTCTGTTGGAATAGATTTAGATCATTTGACACTTTCATCAAAGGTTTGCTACAAGCTCTGAGCCTACCTCTGTCCAATGCCAGCATAGTCCCACTCAACCTCCTCTGCAGCAATGAAGTACGTCTTGACATTCAGCCCTGAGTGTTTTAAGTAGTATTTAGCGGTCTCCTCTATGTTGAAGTTCTTAATGTCTTGATGATCGCTGTAGGGGTCTTTGAAGTTTACATACTCATATTCGTCTGCGTTCAAATCCTGCTTGTCGGAAGATGAAAGGTCAGGCCCATCTCCTGGAACATAAAACTCATAGTCGCTGAAATCTGGCCGGGGCACACCGATTACCACAGGCAAGTTAATGAGCTCCTCCTCATCTAAGAAGACTTGTGTTGAAGCGGGACGTGACCCCCTTGGGGTGATGGCAGGGTTGAATCCACGAGGAGAGAGGGGTAAACCGCTTGTGACCTCGGGCTTGTATACTTTTCTTTTTCTCGTTTTCATACCTTGGCCCTTCTGTGGCCGCTGTTGGACATTGACCCTCTTTAACTTGGGTTTCTTTTTGGATGTTGGTGTTTCTTTGATGTATTTCACCAAAGGGTCCGGAATATCCATTGGTACCTTTTTGTGAGTTCCGTCATAAGTCCAGTTGTGACTATCTGTCCTCACTGAGGTGGTTTTAATCACTTCCGTGTGGTTTTGTTTGAGGTATATAAACACTTCCTCATTGCTTGCTGAACCATTGAAATCATCTGATCTTGTAGCATTGATGGGCTGTGAGACACTTGAGGTGTGACTTTTATTCAAGAGAGATGTACAGTTTGACTCAAGGGCATTAGTTGCATTAGCTCTGTGGACAGTATCAACTCCAGTCCTGTTCTGGTTACCCAAGGTTGTAATGTTGCTCGGGCTAGAATAGGGTTCTTCTTTGGATTTTAACTCCAGGCAGATAGCGGTCAGATTGTCACTGGTTAAGGTTTGATTCAATTCTTCAGCTTCTAATGCTGACCTTGCAAATGTTGTCTCAGTCCGATTGGCCGCTTTGTTTGATATGTTCCCAAACTTAAATGAAGCTGTTGTGTTAGAAAGTGTGGCTTTATCCGTCCTGGAAGTGCTTTGATTATCAAGACTTGAAGCTGACCCAGAAGCACTGCTCTTTGGGCCTTTGTCTTGCGTCATGCTACCGTATATTGAATTTTTTGTCCGGATTGTTAATTTTCCATCCGGCACATCAACAGCATCGTAGTCAAGGAATGACAAGTCAAGCTTCTCCACACTATCCACTGAAGCTTGATTCTTCCATGACCTGAGACCTAACTGACTGGCAAGCATCTCTGTGTAGTCATCAATCGCCGTTGCGCTTGGGGCAGGCTCTTTTGGCTTCTTCACTTCCTCTTCTTTCTTATTTTCATTCCTAGTCGCGCGGTTCGACTCATCAAATTCTATCTTTCCTGGCCAGTCATAGTCACTGTACTCATAGTCGCGGTCGCGGAAGCACTTAACATCCTGGAACTTTAAGCGCATTCCTTTGGTTGTCTCGTGGGAAGTCAGCGACGCCAGAAGCCAAACACCTGGTCGAAAAAAGATAGGGAACAGATTCAGTCTAAATGTGTGTATGAATTTATAGTTATTGATAACTGACCAATGTTTGCCATCCCCATTGTAATGGTATCGCCAGTCATGGGGTAGAGGCTGAGGATGTCTTCCTTGCGGGTGTGTAGTTCAAATGAGTGGCCGTAGACGGTTGCTGTCTGAATATAGTCTTGTGCGCCAATGCTGGACACATGCCACGTTGCCACTTCACCGTTGCAGAAGCCCAAGAGTGGCCCACTCTCGTACACATACCCATTGATAGCTGTTGGAACATGAATGTCAATCAACTAACAGTCATATCTTGTAAGTTTACAGCTTGACGTACTGTGCATGACGTTGGAATTGTAAAAGTCGGGGTCTTCCTTGTTTACTCGGGATCGATCACAGAAATGCAGAATGTTGTCATCCAGGTACCAGCTTTTGTTCTCATCAAACACAGCAAACGCGGCCTGTTGCTCCTTGTCTGATTTGACCTGTTAGACACCAATCAATTGTCAGCAGTTTCAATTTGCAAAGTCTTACAATTGTAGTGAATCAAGCAGTACAGTTCTGTTGGGTTTGGAAGGATGGTTTGGAATGGTACGTTCTAATCTGGGTTTGTTCTTTGCATTCAAGCAGCATAGAGCCAAGGAGTTGAATCCAAATCATGTTGTTAATGGAACCACCTGGAAATGGACCTTAAGATTTTGTTAGAAGTACCCAAAGAAACCAATGCACACATCGAGAGAACATGTCAACACCACTCAGAGACCTCGCTGGAATCAACTCAGAAAAGATTTTCAAAATCTGAGTGACCGCATCGGCACACTCTAGTGAATTTAGCTCCACTGTACAACTGGGGCAAATAATGTGCTGCCCGAAATTCGGAAAAAGGTGTTCAATTCAGCCTCTGCTCCTCAGGTTAATGCAAAGAACACATTTTATTGTTCTGTGACAATTTTTGATGAACAGTGAAAAACTTGGCCTAGACTTGGAATTTTACCTGCACATTCCTGAGGTTAAGCGACTGGCTCTTGCAGATGAGGAGAGGTCCAATCAGACCTGAGGCTATGTCACGTGGCGTGTTCACGGCACTGTGGTACATCCGTGTTAGACACCTGGAATCTCCTTTCAAAGGTCCGTCCTCCTCGGCCACCCTCCAAATGTATGTATGTGTTTCGCCAGGCTGGACTGCATGCGTCTTGTTGCCTGGTAAACATGGACATGTATCACTTAATTGTTTGTATGACAGTTCTTTCAGAAATGTTTGACTTTGCGGGAAAACACAGTACCTCCTTCCGGGTAGTTCACGCCTTCCTCTGACTTTGCGATTGTCAGTCCATGTGGATAGATACTGTACGGCCTGGAAGCCATGTTCTTGAATACAATCTGTTCAAGGGGAATTTTGGTGAACTGTAAGTTGAATTGACATGGTCTTCCTCCTGGAATGTGGGTTTACCTTGATGACATCTCTGACTTGCGCTCTTATTACTGGACCCAAGATGCCAAGCTCACTTTTTCTCTGCTTATTCTCTATTCGTTGTGTGAAGGACTCATTGTACAGCGTGTACACGACTTTCTTGTACTTCCTGCCAATGCGGGTTGAGGACTGCTGCAGGTACTGGGACTTGTAGCTCCTACATAAAAAAAACGAGGAGACATATTTAGAAGTAAAGGTTTCTTCATATTAACAGTGGAACTTCCAATCCAGCATAATACAGCGTATTGTTTTTTAACATTTGCCATATTCATATATATGTAAAACACTATAGAAAGTTTACCAAAAAAACTGTGTCCGCTTGCTTTATGCAGGAAAGACTTGTAGTGTTTATCCTTTATTCTTTTTTTATTTTATATTATTTGACGCTCACTAATATCTTGCTGATTTTCAATTGTGTTTTACTGAATTTACTGTTTACTGAATCGGTCAAGCACGTATCATGATTTATGAATGCTGATGTCTTACTCGTCAATATGTTCGGGCATGTCGGGCGCGTAGTCCCAGACGACCTCTTCGGCAGCAATGTAGTATTTCCACTCCCTGCTTTCGCGTCTTTGCGCAGGGGTTATCCTCCGCCGTGGTGCTTCGATGCCCTCACACGTTCTCACATCCAAGAAGGCGTGCATGCCCTCTGCAATGCGTTTCTTTGTCAAGCCAACATCCGCTAAGAAATATTGATGCTAATGTGTATGTTAACCTTCAATGTGCTTGAGCACATGCGAGGATAACATCCAACGGCCTATGTGCACAGGCACCATGCTGGCGGTGGTAGAGGAAGCGCTGATGAGGCCCAGGGACGACACCTTGTGGCGCATGTGCTGCAGCACCTGCCCGGTGATGTGCACCGAGAACAGCTCTGGCTGGGAGCTCATGGCCAGCAGGTAAAGGCTCACAGAGGAATACGCGCAAACGCTCAAACCTGCAAACAGTTTGATGCTGATTTACACAATACTGGACTGAAATGTATCTACAAAGCCAAAATGATTTTGAGTCTAATTCGAGAATTCAAGAAATATGCCTCAAAACAAATCAGGGACTCTTGCTGAGTAAGCATTTAAAGCAGTGGTGTCCAAAGTACTGCCAGGAGCACATCGATCTGGTTTTCAATTGGCCTGATTCATATTCAAATAATAAAATAAAAAATTAAATTGGAATGAGGTTCATAAACTAAATGTATGAATGGATTTCACACTAATCCTTTTTCTATATTTTTTTAAAGATTAATGTATAACTGACATTTGATTCAGTATGAAACAGCTGTAACTATTTTCATGGTTTTTTTTAATACACACAGCTAATAAAAAAGCGCTCTGAAGCCCGGACTGTCCAAGTTAATTAAATCCAAACAACCAACAAATCCTGTTTTGTCCCCAAATAATTTGGATTGTGTTGAATTCTACTTCCTCACCAGATCATCTGCTCTTGTCAGGTTTGAATATCATAAGTGAAATCCTCTTATTCTTCCCAGTTATGATTACCTCCACCAAGGAATTTCCTCCTGACAGTTATTGGTGTGAGCTTGTTCTTATCAGTATTTCTCGTGCGATTAGAACTAGTATGTCTTACCAGGGAGTGCTCCCTTGGTATAGCCATTAATGGTGTAGTGGACATGGTCTAAGGAGTGGTCCTTTGGCTTATAGATGCTTTCTCGCTCATCAAAGACCCCAAAGAGTAGGACCAGCTCTCGTTTGACACCAGCCTGCATCACTGACTCATCCAAGCTGCCTGCAACGACAAAGTCATCCATAAGGTATTTGCACTCCAAAAGTCAAATGTTCCCACAATCTCACCATTCTTGCAGATGAGCAATGCGCCAATGAGGCCGGAGTTGAAGTCCTCCACCAAATTTATGTGGGAGATGTATGAATAGGTGAGGCAGGTTGGGTCATCGGGCTTGGGCGAAACATCGGGTGTCACCTCCCAGTAGTATACATGCTCGTTGCCCGGTTTCACCACATCATCCTCCTTTTCTTTCTGAGACGTGTTGTCAAAGTACTGCGCTCCTGCAACAACATCACATGACACCAATCACTTTCAAAGAGTATTGAGGGGAGTGTTCAGTGTTCACTTTCAACTCTATATTTAATTAAATACATTACAAAGACAAGATATTTAATGTTAATTCTAATTAGTGGATTTTTCTGGTCAAATAACCCACATATAATAATAATAATAATACTTTTATTTACTTAGTCCCTCATTTATTCATTTGTTTATTTCTTCATTTATTTATTTGGTTTGTTATTTATGTTTTGAGTATATTAAATAGGTAGCTAAGGTCGAATCAGCGCATGTTTGTTACAGCGTTACAATAACAGTATCAGAAGAACTCAAGTGATATTGAATTATATCTTCCCAAGATGCTGTTTGCTTGTTTTAGCTCCCTCCTCGCGGCAACATTTTAGACAAATCTTCTGTCTGGCTTCATGTCTCATGAATTTCCTCCCTAGTGGCAGTTAGCTAAGGCTCCTCATGTTGGACTTCAGTACTGCCTCGTCTAAACATCTGCCTGCGCGGGTTAATATTTTAAAACAAGACAAACAACCTTGTTTGTTGTGCTGTTCAACTTTGTGTGCTTTTTGGAACTACGACTTGCATCATGATCAGCACACACACAAACCCAAGCATGCACGCGCACACGCGCATGTCATAGTGGTCCACCACAATCTGGTTCAACAGGAACTCACCCTCGGAGTTCTTCCCGTAAGCAATGCCGTGTGGGTGGAGGCTGTGCAGTTGTGACGCCAGGTTTCGGAAAGTGACCACGAGGATTTCGTTCTGCTCGGCCCTCAGCGTTGGTCCGAGCAAACCTGCGGGCATGGAAAAAGTACACTTAAAATATACATAAACATATACTACATGGTTTTCCTGCAGAATAATTGCTGACTCAGTTGACAGCATTGTTTCCTATCAGGGCCCTGAAGGGCCACACAAATTCAAATACTTGAAAATATTCTTGAAAATATAGGATGCAACAATCTAACTTATTTATTATAATATCTAGTTAATATACTAATACTTTCAATCATGTTCAAATGTCAATGCTATAACCCTTTGGTCTACTCAACTCAACTTTATGTATAGAGCAACGACCCCAGCAACATAAAAACAAACTGTTAAAATAAATGACATTAAAACAGTAAACACAATGAAACACGAAAACAATGCAGATCTTCAAGCCCAGTTGAAAGAATCAAGCCGGGCAGTACAAAGCTATTTGAAGCATGTGGGAGGGGTAAAACCATAATAATAATAATAATAATAATAATAACAATGAAGTTGTAAAATGTTGGAATTTGAGTAGTTGCTCAGTAAATATTACAGTTTTCTACTGTTTACCTCCCACATAATAATTTTTTTATCTTCTATGGTCGTCCAAAATGACATGACACACGTACATTTTCATATGTGTTACCTAATGAGGGATCATGAACCTTTGGCTGTGTGAAGTCTTTCTCAAACTCCCGGAAAACCACTTTCTTGTATGTGGGATTGAATCTGAAGAATAGTACAAAACAAAGCAAAAAACAACCTCAGTGGGGAAAAAGCCATGCTGTCCGCACGTGTTGTATCAACATAAGATATGCAATCAGCGACAGCAATGATACTATATAAGCAGGACAGACTGTACTGTTTTAATCACTTACAAGATTCGATACCAGACTACACAAAAGTTGATGATGAGTAAATCAATTTCATTTATACTGTATTAAGACTGACAATTACAAATACAATGGAGTCACACACATACTATTCACGAATGGACTAGAAGACTCTGTAGATTCCAATCACTCAAAGATCAAGCAGAACCATCATTATGAAGGAAATCCCACTCAGCATCTAAAGTACACTAATGATGGCAGAGGATTTCTTGAAACACATTAACAATTTTAGTTTGAATATTTCAACTAATTTCACAAGACCCCTAATTTTTTGTATATTTCATTTGTCAAAATGTGTGTGTTTTTGCTCTCTGCTTGCATTTTTAAAATAACTTTTTTAAATAAAAGATGAACGCTCACATAAGGAGATGCATATGCAACACAAGTGCTGCACCCGGTGAAGTCTTTTAACAAGTGTGTTTCATTTTTGTTGTGTTTTTGTGATGTTACTACAGGAGGGTAACAGTAACAGTGACGTGTGATAACAACCATAGAACATGAGCTTTCAAAATAGGTTCTTGCAAAACGGCACTAGGTGAATCATGTCTGGCTAATGGTGAGTAGTTCTATTTGATTATTATGATATATTTTTTACAGCGGTTAACTTTCTGTTAGATTTATGACAATTAGTATTTAAAGCTATTTGCTGAGTAAAGTTATTATAACAGTAACAATTGGAGAGTATTATTTTTTGATGCGAAAAATTGCCAACCAACATTACGGAACACGTGTGTCCACTTTGGATGCCACATTGCAATAATTAACAATGTCATAGTGAATTGGGAACAGTTGTTAGCACACCTACCTGTGCGTGTCATTGCCATTGTAATTCCAGTCTATTTCCACAGCAGCTATGTAGTAGTGCCTTCTCCTGGTTTGGTCCTGCTGGTTGGCTCCCACTTGGACAGAGCAGGAGGCCAGTAGACCCAGCAGGAGGACGGGAAAGAGACCCGGATCTCCAGTCCAGATACAAAGCCTCATATCTGAGTGTGATCCTCCTAATAGTGAGTCCACTCTGTTCTAAAACTATTCAAGCAGTGAAGTGTACATGAGGGCGAGTGTGTGCACGAGTGAGAGTGTGTGACACAAGAGTCCACCAGGATCTTTATCTCTCCCTGATGCATACACACAGCAGGGCAATGAACTATGTATATTTATTCTCTACTCTAATTGAAGCCTTGTGTGCACTCCAGTGACAAATACAATGTATGTGTTTTTACAAGTAACCCTCGACGATATACCTTCATTTATTTATAGTAGTTAAAGAAGAAAAAAGACATTTGAATGAATAAGGAAAACTAGTCTTATTTACTGTCCTGTACATTTCAAATGATTCTTTTGGCACACTCTTTTGGCAGCAGCATTATTGTGTGAAGGCTGTGGCCTTCACACATGTTATTCTAGACCATTCACTTCATTATTGTGTGAATTGTTATTCTCATGGTTATCTGCGATTGTCTGGCAACCAGTTCAGGGTGTCCCCCGCCTACTGCCCGATGACGGCTGGGATAGGCTCCAGCACGCCCACGACCCTTGTAGGGTACAGATAATGGATGGATGGATGGATGGATGGATGGATGGATGGATGGATGGATGGATGGATGGATGGATGGATGGATGGATGGATGGACGGATGGATTATTATTCTCATATTTTATTCCTCACAATTTTTGGGAATTCTACAACTTCTACATTCGTCGACCGATTCTCACCAACTCCAACATACCGATTCTCACCAACTCCAACATATTCCAAAAATTCATCCAAGTGCAATTTTGTTTAATTGCAAACAGTTGTGGTCTTCCCAAAATACAAATGTTTCTATTGATAAGAGATCTAACCTGAGTACATCTTTTGGATTTAAATAATGATGATCTGATTAATACAGTACAGTTAGTTTCTGATCTGCATGAAGAAACGCCAAGAAAACAAGAACACATTCTGACTTATTTATTGAGGCACAATTACAACATTACAGTTCAATATTGAAGTCACAATTATATATTTGTTTTTGTGCATTACCATGTGTATGACGAGTAATAAGGAAACTGGAGTGTGTGACTTTTAATTTAATGGGTTGTCGTGTAGTTTGTCTATATGGACTTGCCGTAGCGTAACGTCATAAAGTGTCTGTCGCAAGCTCTCCGAGCCCATCTGACTACTCGAGCTATGGTGCCTACACTGTCCTAAATTACAGCGAAACAGGTTCGTTTAGCTTAAAATATTTTTGTTGTTCACATAGTAATCTCATTCCATCTTCTTGGCAATCTATACATTGAAAGCATTTCATTCCGGCGCTTGAACGCCAAGCAGCCTTAGCGAAAGTATATTTATGTTTCTCCTGCAGAATTGCCATATTTCTACACTTTTTAACAACAACGAGGTTTCTATATTTTGCAGGCTACTTACCTTACATCGAATTAATAGTAATGAGTTTGGTAACTTTTTAATCAGAAGATGAAAACAATCATTTATTTATTTTTTCTTTCACAGCCATCAATGTTTTTGCTATACCACCGTTTAAAATGTGCTATCAATCTTTTGTCCGGCTTCTGGTAGATGGGATAGATCGGCAGCTTTTTAAATAAGGCACTCCAGCTCTATGTTCAGAAATACAAAAATGGAGCATGCAAAGAAAAGAAAAACTGACAAAGTCCAGGCCTGATAATGTGGGGTTGCTTTGCTCCATCTGACACAAGGTGTCATGAGTCTGCAGAGTTTGATGAAATCTCAAGACTGTCAAGGCATACAAGAAAGACTCTGCTGCCGGTTTAAAAAAAAGTTGAACTACAATTTAAAAACAATGTGATTCATTTTGAATATATGTATGTATATATTGTTCATTTTTACTCTTCAAGTTTCATGCTGTATCAGTGAACAACTATTAAACACTCTAAACACACTACCACATCACTAATGTTAAAATAAAATGTGATTTTGCGTGTATAATTTTATTGTCCCGCAGGTTTACACCGACCGGCATGGCGTGTTGCCGTTCCTGCCCACGCCTGTGCACGCGCTCATCGGCCTACACCCTGGCCCTGGGCTTAAGTTTTATCACACTCGGCACAAGTCGCATCCTGCTGCTTAAATTTGCTGCTAATGCAGGTGATGAGAACATTCAATTACATGTTCTTGAATCATCGCGAAGGCTTTCTTAATTATTGTTTGTGGTCTATGGGCAGACAACACATATGACTTCCTCCCAGCGTCTGTCAACATGCTGGCCGAGGCGCTCAAGCTGCTCTTCTGCCTCATGATGTCCATCAGGGTGTTCATTCGAGGTAAAGTATTTGCGTTTGTACTTGAGATTATTTTCCCCCCCTTAAAGCTAATAAACATTTTCAATCTGGTCTCAGAGGGGCGCTCCTGTAGAGATCTGCGCTGCTCTTCTGCCTCTTCACTCATCAGCTATTTGAAATGGGCTGTCCCCGCGTTCCTCTACTTTCTCGACAACCTCATCATTTTCTACGTGATGACCTACCTGCAGCCTGTAAGTTCCTCCCTTGTGTGGATCGGTTGCCACTCGCGACAACACAAACATGCAATCCCAAAAAGTGGCCATTTGAAAAGCTTCACCGTACGTCGCTTTTCTCGATTATATCCTGATTGATGTTGTCGTCCTCAGGCCATGGCAGTCTTGTTTTCCAACTTTGTTATTCTCACCACGGCTGTTCTCTTCAGACTTGTCCTCAAGTAAGTTACTCTTCCCGTAACATAAGGCCCTCCTTTTTTTACAATCTCATATTGTCATCTTAGCATGGCCATGTCTGATTTTTAATCTCAAAAGGTAAAACATTCAACATTTATTCAGTGGCCTGAGTTTCATTTACACAACACATGAAGTGATGAAGTGCTAAACGGGACACTAATTATATTTTAGGCCAGCTAAAAGTAACAGAAATAAACTGATATACTGTGCTGTAAAGATTTTTGATCAGTCATTTGGTTAGTTATTTTTTGTTAAAAAAAAAAACTGCAACAGCAATTCAAGAACAAAGTATAAAATTAATGACGTATTATAAAGGATTTATTTTAATATAACCTCTGGAATATTCTCCAATATTTCTCTCTGCCACCAGGAGACGCCTGTCGTGGGTGCAGTGGGCGGCATTGGTCATACTCTTCCTGTGCATCGTCTCTCTGACGACGGGGTCGGGCGGAAGCCAGAAGTCAGGCGGGTCTGTGGCAGGGATCCGCTTGCGGCCCCTGTCCACGCCTTCCAACTCCTGCTTGCTGTACACGCAGCTGATGGAACAGATGAAGAACAGCAGGTGGCGTAGTCGCATCATAGAAATAGTGCAAGTTCCACTCCCCTGGGCCTCTAATGCTGCTACCCAGAGAATCACTGATCTCGTTAAGATTCAAAATAAAAGTCCTTTACTCTGTGTATGATCCCCCAGCGCCAATGCATCGTGGGTGTCGATGCTCCCCGGGCAGGCCTGGCGGGACAGCTTGGTGGGAAAGCTTCGCTCGCTGGGCGTGGGCCACATCCTGCTCCTGCTGCAGTGCTTCATCTCGGCCATGGCCAACATTTACAATGAGAAGATCCTGAAGGAAGGAGACCAGCTCACTGAGAGCATCTTCATTCAGAACAGTAAACTGTGAGCCTGTCGTCTGGACAACGGGACAAAAAGAAATTTGATTTTGTCTTGATTGTTTGTGCTTTATATTGTGGCAGGTATGCCTTCGGCGTGCTGTTTAACGGTCTGACCCTGGTTACTGGACAAGAGTCTCGGGGCCTCACTGTCCACTGTGGCCTCTTTTATGGACACAACATGTACTCTCTCGCCCTGGTGGTCATCACTGGTTAGTAACATGCATTACCATATATGACATACAAGCCATAATATTAGCCACACCCACACAATCTTAAGAGATCTGATGATTGAGTAATTTATTATTGTGTAAAATTTTGATACTTGAGCCACTAAAACAAACATACAAACAAACAACTTTCACAGTTTTAAAGAACGACATATTGTTAGGATCTTTATAGATAGAAAAGTGATATAGACTACCTAATTAAACTAACCAGGGATACTGGTAGCTCTTGTGCTACATAAGAACGTTACGTGCTAACATTTCATCATTTATTCCCAAGGTGATAAGTTAATATTCTCAGTTATTTAATATATATGTTAGTGAGATTTAACGCCACAACTTGTTTCTCCGGGGTGATAATAACCTGTGGTGCAGTCACTCCAAACTCACAACAGCCTCCGTATCAGCTCAAGTGTCTCATTAAAGCTCAGATGACTGATGAAAAGAAATATGGAATATTAAACCCCCACATACATTTTTGTAATGTGTTTCTAATAAGGGAAATAGTGGGGGGGTTTTTTTTCAAACAGTAACGTGCATCATCATTAATTTATTGTGGCTGCTTCTGGTATTCGCAACTTGTACAGTAATCAATTAGCTCAGTGGTTTGGTTTTGCTGAGGATAAATAACATGTCTGTATTATATTTTCTCTACATGTGCTGATGCACTGTTTGTTTTCAATTATTTATCGCTTAGAGCAGAGCTATTCAATTAGCGGCCCAGGGGTCACATGCAGCCCAGAATAAACCCCAAGAGGCCCAGCTTTTGGTCTAGCTTGCCTGAACGGAACCGCATTCAACAGATGCTGAGGGTATCTCGGGTCACAAAGTTTCGAAATTTCAGAAATACCGTGAATGCAACACTCCCGTAGCCTACCCACATTGTCAGATGGTGTTATTGTAATTGTGGAAAGCAGGCGTCGAAAACAGAAGTTGTGGCAAGATACTGGGGGAGTAAAAAAAAAACCATGTCTGTTTCCTCATTGAAAATTGACAATGAAAACTGTTGATATTGGTTTGAAATTGTTCATTATGGGCGGTTAACTGGGCACCGTTAGCCTGTCTATGGCGTTTGGCATCGGTTGAACGAACTTTCCGAAAAGCAATGTGGTTGTTTTAATTACACACTAATTCCCTTTGATTTATGCTTAGTTTGACAACAAATTTCAACTCGGATGGCTTTCAAAAACAGCCGGAAGCCTCATTTTTGAAGAAATGTTGCGTATCTGCCCATTTGCGATCTTTGCGAATTTCTTGCTCGAAAGTCTCAGCAAAAATTGGTCCAAACGACGGCTAGAAAAAAAAAGCTTGTATTTCCAAAGCACTGCCGTCGTTTGATAAACCTGAAATCCTCGTCTGATACATTAAGTTAGTACCAGATGAAAAAAAACCCTAACATAATGTAACAAGGCTCAATGGGACAGAGGACAGCTCATGGCCTTCAAACTAAAATCTTCAACTTGACACTTCCTGTCCACCAGCGACCCTGGGCCTCTCCGTGGCCTTCATTTTGAAATTCCGGGACAACATGTTCCACGTGCTGACGAGCCAGCTCACCACCGTCCTGGTGACCGCCCTCTCGTTCTTCCTCTTCGACTTCCGGCCCTCTCTGGACTTTTTCCTGCAGGCTCCCGTGGTGCTGCTGGCCATCTTTATCTACAACGCCAGCCGACCACGGGACCTGGAGTACAGCCTGCAGCAGGAAAAGCTGCGGGTCATCAACGGGGAGGTGTTAAAGAGGTCCAGAGGGGTAAGGGCACACACGCATGCACATGCCAAGTTCCCTGCAGGAAGGTTAAGTGCAGGGATTGGCCATTTTGTCTCCACAGCCTTCTTTTGCTTTTAATGGAGGAACAACACACACTTTTTTCTGGTTATGCATTTTATTATGAAATATGTATTTCTACCTAAATGTAGTGGATCTTTTTGTCATTGACACAAATTTTAATAGTTGAGTTATTTTTAATATATATGATGTTTTCTTAACGTGTTAGTCAGTTTCAATTATTATTTTGCCCTGCCGAAGTGCAATTTTTGATCTACCCTTTTAGGGAGTTATTTCGTTGTGACTCACCTTCACTGTTGTGTTTCAGGATGGTGAGGAGCTGGAGCTTCTGACCAAGGCCAACACAGAGAGCGACTCTGAAGAGTCGTCTTTGTAAGGCACAGAAAAACACTGTTTGCAGTGTTCACGAAGGACGCACATTGTCCACACACATGCTGTCTGCAAAAGGTTTTGGGTTTTTTGGACCCTGGAGTGACGACATTGACGCTGTGTCTGGAACACACGAGAGACTGAGGCGTTTGTTTTTCCTGTGGTCAAACCTCAACACGCGCTTTCTTTTTGTGTACTGCCACTGTGTTCTTTTTTTCCCTTTGGAAATCACGTGGGTATTTTTTGCTGCTGGAGGAAGATTTGGATAACTTTCATTAGCAAGACAATTTATCAGGATGTGAGGATGCACAATATATGTGGCGCTTGAAGATTGTTTGGCTCATAAATTGGACTCTTTAAAAGCACAATGTCTGTATGGTACTTTTTTGTGTGGGTCACATTTTGAGTATTTATAAAGTGCCATTTGTGCTCTGCAATTAACTAAAAATCATTCATTGGTTTTGGAATGTGGCGGGATAAAGAGGAACACAAATCCATGAAAAACCCGATCAAATAATCTGTTGGGATTTGTTTCCCCAAACTTCATTCAAATGCATGTGGAAACTCATTTTGAAATCGTGTTGCTCAAGCACAACTTTCCGGCACAATGTCAAGCCTACTACTGTAATTGAAATGCAAACTATATGCTCACTGGCTACAGCAACTGCACAATCAATATCCAGAATAAGAACCAGATTTTAATGCGTTTCTCTTTTCAGTACTACCTGTACCTATTTTTTATTTTATTTTTCATTGTTCAAAGGGAAATTTAATACATGGTACTGTGAATAGTTTATAGTGATTAAATTAATAAATTGTAGTGTATATAGTATTCAAATGTATATTCATTGTTTATTTTTTGTGGTGGTGCCAATTTGAATAATTTACAGTTAACGGTTTGTTGACAATTAATTCCCCATTTTATTTTTTTATTTTTTTTATTAATTATATTAAAATATTGTAATGTTCTTTATTTCTTCTATTCATCCATCCATTATGCCTACAATGTAGCCAGCCTAACCACTACTCACCATGATGCCTGTTATTATTTTAATGTACTATTTACTGTTGTATAGATATTATGATATATGTTCATAATCATGAACTAACATACCATGTTAGTTTTGCTGGTAATTCTTGATCATGTGTTAAATTGCGTATTATTATGATTACATTTTTTTTATTCGGTTTACTGTAGTTTTATTTCTAGTCTGGTGTAAAAAGATTCTTTTACTTTGTTGAATTTTAAAGAAACTGTTATTTGTAATCCATTCAGCCATTTTTTATACTATTTTTCCTCATAAGGTGTGAGGACAAAAATAGGGTACACCTAGATTCCCATTCACACATTTGTGGCAATTTAGAGTACTCAATTCGACCATTTCTTTTTGGTCATGTTAATTTATCAAACTGTAATAGCTATTTTTATTTAAATAATCTTTATTGAATGTATTATTTTGTACATTATAAATATATATTCACATAAATGGCCACGCTGTAATATTTAATGTTAGTTATATTTCACTTGCATATCAAGGAAAAAATGAAAACAAGCAGTAAAATCCAGGAAAAAAGAATTTATTGTAAGGCACAATAGAGTTTAAATAATAAAACGCACCCCCCAAAAAGCAATCCTGCTGCAGCCGGAAAAACTGCAACAACCACAAATGCAACAAAAGTTCAATAAATCCATGTGTGACAGGATTTCATACGTAAATAAGTCTACAATACAGTTCCCGTTGGGCTCTTCTATGCTTTTATTGGCTGCGATTAGATAGAGCGTCCTGCAAATTGAGCCATGCTGGGGGCTATATATGGAGAATGTGGCGAGGTTCACAGCCTCCACTTAGGTCTATAAAATTACCCTATGAGCTCATCTGCTCAGTTGGGGAGGCGAAAATTAGAGGGCTGCTAACGTCAAACAGAAGCTTGTGCGTGGCTAGCATCCACCCAGTCATCAAGAAACCCGCTAGTAACCGTAGCCCTGATGATAACCGTCCTGATAGCCGTGCTGGTGGTAGCCATATCCGCCGTACTCATCCTCGGGGCAACGCATTCCCAGCGATTGCTGGATGGCCATTTCCTGCCGGCGCAGCTGCATGGAGTCCACCAGGTCGTAGATGATCGCCATGGACCACATAGGCGAGGGGTACCAGGACTTGACGTTGCCGTCCTTACCCACCAGCAGCATAGAAAAGTATTCCGGGCTGATCTGGAAGTAATTCCTCATGTCCTTGACCAAGGTGGCCGACAGGCCTTCGCGCTCTACTGTAGCGCTCCCTGGAAGAGGTGCAACAGTAGATTAGATGTTTTCCAATAGCGTAGAGTAAATTTCAAATTATCCACACTCACAAAATACAGAAGCATACGCTATTATTATAGGGTGTAAATTATAGTAGTCCTGCGACAAAATAGGCAATAGGTATTTGTAAATGTTAATTGAAATGCTAAATGTTTTTTAGCACCCCATAAAATGGCTCCTTAATACTTCCAATTCTGGGATGAGTAATGGCGTGTTATGGAAGTTTGATGAGGTGAATCGCAGCAGTTCAAGTAACATCGGAGGGGTTTCTGTTTGCAGAACCGGTGGAGCAGAGGGGATAACAAAAAAACTGGGGAATGCGATGCAGTAACGGCTTGATGAAGAATAGCTGTTTTGAAAGTCAGCCACCTTGCTGGGAAGCATCCCCGCAATGTTTTAAACTAAGAATTGATTCACCAGTGCATTACTGAGTGCAGCGGCAGCAAATGTTAGCTACTGTATTGAAAATAAAACCTGCAAAGTGGAATTTCCCCCTAACGTCCATATTGAACAGGTGAACATATTTAGCGATAGTCACATTGAGCTCACCCAAAAACACAATCTGCTAACTTTCAGTATTTCTCATTTTCAAAGTCCTTACCATTAAAAGGATAAAGTTCCAAAACTCCACCCATGTCCGACAGCTCAGTCCCAACCAGCTTTAGAATGGAAATGTGCCGTAAACCTTCAAAAAGAAAAAAAAACAATAAATATGCAGCACACATTTTAAAACTTTCTACTTTACGGTATCCACAAAAACCTCATCGCCCCTGTTTGTTATAGGAACCTTACTAAGCTTAGCTGCGGTTGCTAGGTAAGAGGAGAAGGTCGTGCTAGTGGTCAAGGATTGTGCGGAATGTAGCCGAGGAGCGTTTCTTCATCCAAAACAAGAATTCGCATTAAACACTGTTTTAGAAATGAGGTGAAGAACTGAAAATTAAGAGAAGCTTTTCGCCTCATCAGCAAGATTGGTATTTGTTTGGAACAAGGAAGGGGAGCAGTCTTGAGCCCCAGCCAAGAACAACATGAAGTCCTTACAGAACATCTCAACATGCTGATAAGACTCCACCACGAGCGACCAAATCAATCCAACATTAACTGCCATGCTTTATAAATGTTTTGCTTGTCAAATTGAGCTTGTCCTGACAAACCAAAGGATGGGAAAATGCTGATATTACGGAAATCTGATTGGTTGAATTTACCGTCATTGAGCACCACTGATTCTGAATATCCTGGGCAGCTTTACATGACATAGAGACTGGAATCTGACTCACCTAAAAAAAACTCTACCTTCTGCATAAATGTACTCACATCAGTGCAGCCAAGAGAAATACTACGAAACAAATAGACTCCTGGGAATAAAGTTATGCACATTCAAAGATTTGAGGTGCTTATGCTCTTTCTTTGGTGTGTGGGCTGATGAACATTATGAGCACTCCTCAACCACTGTTATACATACTAAGTGGATGGAATATTAAACTGCCAACAGCTAGCAGCTGGCCTTTTCAATCCCAGAAGAGTGATACCGTTCGAGGTTGGGGTGTGGCTCTAATTTAGAGAATAAATACTTGGGTTTTCACAAGAACAGTCGGGCTACAGTAGAGCTATCCTTTATGGCCTTGGTGTGTGAATTGAAAGTATTGGATTTTTGAGTTCAACTCTGTGGTGCAGTGAACTGAGTTGTAACATTTGGTGAAAACGTGGCCTTTGTTCCATTGCGGCTATTCTTTCTGCACTTAGTGGCCATAAATTGTTAATGGCAATCTTTGAGCAGTTTCAAAAGATTTGTCAAGCCAAAGTACAAGAAGTGCCCCATTAAAAATGATATTCAAAACAGAACCCCTCCCCCCTTTCCCATGATTACATCTGGAGCTACTCACCCAGGTTGCAGGCCTGACTCCCAAGGCCGTAAAGCTGCTGCTGATAGGCCCACTCCTCATCGTTAGGGCTGGAGATGATGAAGAGACGTCGCCTCCAGCGGAACCTACGATCACAACAAATTTAGTGGCTGCGGGACTTCTTTGCATACGCTGTACCCGGCACTTGTCCACAACTATTACTGTTGTTGACACTAGCTAGCCAAAACCCACACAGCAGTCCAAGTCTCCATAGCAATAGAAAACGTTTGGGAAAATGTATACCCGCAATAATTCAATGTTGCAGGGATGGCTGTAGTTGAATTGACTTTAAATCTGCACGATACAAACAGCCTGTCCCAGTCTTTAAATACTATCAATTTTGGTTGAATTCATTGCAGAGCACAAGAACGGACTCTTGAAAAGAGAAAACGGGCTCCTGGGAATCATCAAAAATCCACTTTTAAGTTCTTACCTTGAGAGGAAGTTCTCCAACGATCTGGGCTTGTCCTCTTTCTTGCAAACGACGCCATCTCGCTTCTGCTGCTCCATCTCGCGGATGCGGGAGGAGAATGTGTCGATGTAGTTGAACACGGCCTTCATGGCAATGGGAACCTCGTAGGATTGCTGTCAAAGGAAGGCAAGGCTTCGATCAATCATGCTCTAGTTGATCCGTGACAGCCACTGAGTAAAAAACTTATTGCATTGTGGAAATGGGCTACTGGTAGTAGAGTGGTTGCCATACTGGTAGTTGCCTTTCATGGACATGGAAAAGGATCGATTGCCACTCGCCGAATTCACAAACACTACTTTGGAGGCGACCAGTTGGGGATTTGGTCCACCTTTCACCCTGACAGGGCTGGGATTGAAAATCTCACTGCTAGAGTAGTGGATAGTCTAATTATCTGCTTTTATATCATATAAACTGGCACCATCTTTGGCAATGTGTTAAAGTCATCAATTAACCTACTACTCATCTTTTGGGAATATGGGAGGAAACCACAGTACCCAGAGAAAACCCAAGCAGGCACGGGGAGAACATGCAAGCGCCACTCGGGAAGATCGGGATCGACCCTTGCACCTCTGAACTGTGCTCACAGTGCAATTCAGCACTTTTAATTGAATTGCATGATTATTTCAATTTAGTTTCTTTCTACTGACTAATAGTTGTGTTTAATTGTTGTTCAGATTAAAATTCTCTCCAGTAAGGTGTCCCCTCTGGTGTAGTGGTTCACTCAAAACCCCATTCACAGCCTGTGATTATATTTTGAGTGTATTGTGTAGCCTTTTGGCTGAATTCTGCAAGGATAGAACATTTTATTTTTAGAGTGATGGTCCATGGCATGGAAGCCAATCCAGCTCAAGCCTCATTCTGAGGTCCCCCATGCTGGTAGGCAAATTCATTCAGAAATCAAAAGAGTTTCCAGTGATTTTCGTTTTTTTGGAGGATTTTCTCTATCATTGTGGTGTGGCCTTTCACATAACTGTAATTCTTGATTCCCACTTTTGGAAAGCAATACCCGGAATGCTGAGCATTGTATTGAATGCTTCCAAACCACATCCACTGCTCTTTCCTCAGGCTAGGGTGAATCCGCCGCACTCGCAACTATTCCCAACGACCCACCCACATCCTCGCAGGTCCACAGACGCCGCTGTCAGCAGCGTGAGCGAACACTAGCCTCTTTGATGCACAGGTCCAAAAACAACCCGTTGACATTTTTGTTTCCTGGCAAGTGCGCGCACATACAGTATACAAGACGCCGCTGAGCAAATGTTGTGGTGTGTGAATTAACAGTATTTTCGTCAAGACGGTGTTTTGGCAGGACTGGGATAGTACGGTGTGAGACGAACTGGAACTTGATGGACAGATTGGTGGCAGGACTTTAAATGAGGAATTAACTTTTTAGGATGACGTTATTATAGATGAGTCCGAAAGGTACTAGCATTAGCCATGTGACATTATTTTGTATTGCTACACAAAAGCTGTAACAGACAGAAGTGTCTTTAAGCATTTTTTTTTCACTATGGGAACTAAAAAGTTCCCACAGTTCCCCCTATAAGAGTCTCGTTGATAATTTCGACTTGCTGGAATGATTTAATAACGTTTTACTGTTACGGTGGTTGTTCCAACCCTCCACCCGACAGAGAAAGCGAATCCTCACACCCACTACCTTATGTCCATAAAAACACGGGTGGTGTTTAAAATGCAGATCGAGGTGATGACTTTACAAAGCAACGTTTTCAGGATTTTGGTGTGGGTGTGTATGTTAGCCACCTTCCTCCATCTGATTCACTCAGAGAAAAACATGGCTATTAGTGGTACTTTGGGGAAAACGTTTGGTAGAATGAAGGCTTTCCAAAACCCGGCATTTGCATTTTTGTGTTTGTGATTTTTTCTGGACTTGACTTGTGCACCAGTTTTTCTTTGTCTGTGCCTATTGATTTGTCAAAGTCAAAGTCAAAGTCAGCTTTATTGTCAATCCCTTCATATGTCAAGACACACAAAGAAACCGATTTGTGCTAGTCTCTGTTAGCACTGTGAAATAGTGATATGCACATTTGCAAACACTTGCATGTATTCTGGACACAGTGTGGGCTGGAACCGTTTTTTAAACGATCCTCGAATTTTTCCCCCACTACTGTTTCTACACCAAAACACTTCATGTTGGATTACTGAAGACTAAAATTGTCTCTAAGTGGCAATGTGAGTATGAATGGTTGTGTTTCTGTGATTTCATTGGCTGGTGACTATTCTTGTGTATATATTGGTGGCAAAGTTAAATTTTGAGCTTCTTTGGATTAGTTTTAATGTGTAAGCAATGGTTTGAGGGCATGCAATGCATTGAATATGACTGAGCAGAACTAAAAGGAAACCAAAGGTTTTCTGTTGTGCTTCAAGAAGTCAGTATGGTGAGTGAACTTGGGAGCAGTAAAGGCACAAAAGTAAAACTTTGGGTTGTGATGGTGTGTTGGTATGAGCAGCTCACCTGGACTCTCATGTCTGTGTCAGTGAGGACCATGTGGAAGTCATCGTAAATCATGCTGAACTCCTTCCTCAACTCAGTGATCAGATCCTGGTTTACTAAGTCTTCTTGACGGAGTCCCTTCATCGGCTTGTCGTTCTCTGAAGAAGAAACCCAGACGTTTCGGGAAGGGAAGTAAATATTTGACGGACAGCAGCAAAGTCAATCAGGGACAAACTCAACAAAGAGCTGCTTTGACTCCCTGACTTCTTGGCGAGGTGGGATGTGACTTTGGAATTGACTTTAAGTCGCTGGCATTTGGAGACGCTAAAGCTTCACTCACTCTCTCTCACCAAGAGGTCATTAAGTCAAAGGCGAACCAGATGAGTCAACTTGTGTACATGTAGAGGCAACAGGTATTTAAAGGCTTGGAATTGCAATTGGAATCAATTGGAACTAAGATAATCATTTAAGTCATTTAAGGTAACTCAAATAATCCGCATTTACTTGCTTTGGCTGACCCAGAGTCACACTAATAACTGCCTAACAATAAAGCTGATTCTGATTAGTGTGCTGTAAGAGATCATCTGGTGTGCTATTGGATATGATCTAATTTTACCAATTTAAAAAAATATATATATTGTTTATTTACTACAAATGGTGTTTTCCTCCATCTCTCAATGCCACCAATTTAAAGTGTCAGACCATTTGACAAACTAGACGGTGAGATCATCTTACTTCACCAGAGAACAGAGGCACAAAAAGAAGCACTTGTTTGTACACACCATTTTTTTTTCCAAGTGGAAAAACAGCATGTGCCACCGATGTGTGACATCAGCTTCCAGGTTTCAACAAAAAATTCCGTGCGGATGAAACCTTGTCTTGTGGTGGAACATGCAGACTCATAACGTTTTGCAGAGTCACCTAAGGTTTGAGATGACTATTAAATGTCTGGAAATGTAAGGATGCACATTTCTGAAAAGCTGCCCGTAGTTTACTGTAGAAAGATTAGTTACAGGCAAGCATGGTAATGTTTGTCTCCAGTGTTTGAAGAATTTAGATACGTACAACTAAAGTTTATAACTTCATGAGATATGTTTCGAATTTTTGAGATGGCTTTAGATCATAATCAAAGGTTTGTCTTCATATAATACCAAAGCAAGACATAAAATGCTTTTTATTCGACAACGATGGTTCGTAAATTGTTTACCATTCCTGAGAGGTTTGAATGAACTCCTTAAAAACTTTGGAGACTAAAAAAAGGGTAAAGTGCAGTGCAGCGGAGTGGAGGAGTTGCAATCTCCACCCACACGTTCACTACAAGTCTGGAAAACATTCACTGAGTGGGCGTATGACTCAGCAAGAGCAAGCACCCGCTCGCTGTCGCCAAAAGAAAGTCGTGGGAAGAGTTTTGTTCATGGTCTGGTCGGACGTAATGCGCGTCTGGTCCCCTTACCCAACTGGTAATGGTCGATTTTCATAGTGGAGTTAACGAGTGAGCCAAAGATGGTGATGATGGAGACTTTCCGGATGGCCATTTCACACACGGACTCCAAATACTCGTCCCTTTGCTGGGCATACATCTTGTTCTCCTCGCTGGGTGATGTCACCAGCTGTGGATTAGAAAGAAGGAGGAAGGGGTGGCTTGGGAGCTCATACGTAAAGGTCGCACACTGCAAACTTGGTGTTTACATTAACCTGCGAGTGGAGGATGGGCCGTATTTTCCCAGCCCGCCTGTGTGATAACAATCTATAGTGGCTGCAAAACAGAGACACACAGTCTGCTCGCACACAGCCGACAGCTACACTGGAAACTTAAAAACCAACCGCTGAAAAGCGAGTGCGATGCCTTAGTTAGTCTGAAATGCTGCTGGGTGTTTTGTCTTCAATAACACAGATCTTGTGATGTATCTTAGGTCACATGGAATGCACCCTGATGCTATTGAGATCACGTTGGGTTCGATCCAGAGTTGGCAATGTTGGGTTTTAAAGCAGACACCGACAGTGTGGGGTTCATCTGCTCGGACGTGTGTGATGGATGTTTGAAATAGGAAAGTGAGCAAGGTTTAAGGTTTCTCTTACCAGTAGTCGCCTCCGGTTCTCAAAGTAGTCCAAAAAGGAGGCCAGGGATCCCTTGGGAGGCGGTGTGGGCTTCTTGGTAGGCTTTGGGTAGTCCTCCTTCTCTGGGTACTTTGATAACTTCTTTCCGTTCTTCTTCCCACCGCTCTTGCCTTCTTTGCCGGCCTTTCCTCCCCTCCTCTCTGCCTTCTTGCCTGCTTTTTCGTTCTTCTTCTTCTTTTCATGCTTGGCCTTCACCTTCCTGGTGGGACTGACGTCAGCGAAGGGGTCAACCTCCTCGGGATACACGATGGTTGGCTTACCAGCTTCGTATTTGTCCTCATACTCGTTTGTTAGCATCTGCATGGACATAGTTTGTTAATGAACAGCAATAATCCACTTTTATGATTGAGTCCTGATCTACCCAAAGGATTCCCATATTGCGGTGCGCGAAAATCCCTGGAGATGATGTCACATGTTTCAGTTATGTTTGCATGATTCATAGGTGAATCAAGTCTGTGAGGCTGTTGATGGGGGTACGTGGCATTTTAGGGAAAGGAAGATCTACTAAGTGCAAGAAAGAAAAAAAAACATCTGTTCTTGATGTATTCAATGGACTATAGCAGTGACCGTCACAAACAAATAAATAAATGGATAAATAAATACATTTTGAGCAGCTGATTCATTACAATGATTTTTTTTTTTGCTACATGTATAAGAAAGTTTACCACGGCAAAATACTACTCACCTTCTCTCCGTTCTTCTTCCTGTTGGGTTTGATCTTGGATGGTTTCCTTGTGGCGGGTACCAGCTTGTGGATGTGTGGCTCTTTGTTTTCTTTGTCTGTGAGATTGTCTCCAGACGGCGTAGTTTTGGCTGGGTAGTTCTCCTTCTCCCTTTGGTTGTAGTAATATGGGTCCTCTGTGGTTCTGGGGGCGGGGAGCAGCACGGTCTGGGTATGGGCTTTGGTTGGTGTTAGGGTGGTGGTGGTGGTTCTTTTGGTGGTGGTTCTTCGTGTGGTGGTTGTGGCTGTGGTGGTTGTGGCTTTAGTTGTGGTGGTTGTAGTTGTTGGTCGGGTTGTTGTTGGCCGGGTAGTAGTCGTAGTTGTAGTTGTTGTGGGCTTTCTCATGATTTTCCTTTCTGGTTTTCTTCCTACAGGTGTAATCGCTGTCCACACACACATTACATAAGTCACGTTGCCTAAAAATACGGTCTCAGTTCATGACGCTTCTTACCCGTGAGTGTGCCCTCCTCCACTTGACCCTCAACGCCAGCTCCTTTACACTTCTGGACAAAACCTTTTTGGCGAATCTTCTCCAGTCTCCTCATGGGTGACTTGTCGATGACCTCATACATGGCCTCCAGCCTCACGGGGTACGGGTACCTCTCCTCCACCTGGAGGGTCTTTTTCAGCAGCACCATTCCAAACTTACCTGCAGAATATAATGATACAACTCAACACTATGGTGAAACTACAAAACATTCTGATCAGGCTTGGTTTGAGCTTAGAACCAGAAGTAATTGCACCATGGTAGATGTCCTTTATCGTTATCATCCTCAATGAAGCTAACATACGTTTATTTTGTAAACACCGAAGACAATTTAACCTAATGTATCTGCTTTTGTAAATATTAAAAGACAATTTAATTGAAAAAATCAAAAGCAAATCCAAAGTGTACCTTTTTCCAGTTTAAGGAAGCTCATAAGTCTCGGAATGAGGCCTGTGTCCAGTGGCTCTTCCATGACTTTGCCCTCAGTGGTGATCCTCCGCACCTTGCCACCCATCTCGCCCTCTTGGTGGAATATGATGATCTGCTGCACGTGCCTTTCCGCCAGCTCGCAGTACACATCAGATTTCAGCAAGGACATCATCAGCCGGAAATAGCCGTCGGAATCATGAGGTGCAGAGATCACCAGGACTCGGTTTTTGCCTGCAAAACTGGCCAGCAGGTTGGGCGAACCGGCGCTGCTGGGCATCCGCGCCACCCTGGCCCTCACTCGGGGGGCGCCCTCGTCTTGCAGCATCCCCCCCTGGGGACGCACCTTGACCCTTCTTCTTGCGCCCAGCATTCTTCTGCCTTGCGACCCCCCAATCGTTGGTGTTCCCTCATCCGCCTGGATGCCTTCACCCTTCGTGTAGCTATGCACGGATATGGCAGAACTGAATCCGGGGCGCAGACGCGTAAATTGGCGCCCCCTGCCTTCTGTGCCCACCTTCGGTCGTCCCAGCCTGGGTGGCCTGCGCAACTGCGCCCGAATGCGATGGCTGTACCTGTCGGCTTCGCTTGCCCATATCAGGAGACACATAAGCGCCAAAGTGAGAGTTAAAAGCCGCCACATTCTGCAGAGATGTTGCTAAAAACTCTCCCAGTGGAAGAAACAAATTGAGAGCGCCTTTTAGAGCATTTGAAGTAGAATTTAGGAATTGATTAATTCCAGATGAAGATGCGCATCAGTGTCTCACTGCATACCACTACGGACATCAACTTGGAAAAATTACAAGGATTGGCAATGTTTCTTGTGAGTGAGAAAAAAAAGTGGCGACTACACCCAAAAATGCACCACAAGTAATAGAATCTCGTAGTTGTTTGTGCTCTTCATCATTTCTGACAGAAACAAATTCAAACCTGTCATTGTTCCAGACAGCAGAGTGAAGAATGTCTTGCTTTACGAAAAAAAAAAAAAAGTAAAAGGGGAAAAAAAGAAAGTTGCGCTCCACGTCACATCACCGAGATTGACTCGCGCTTGGATTTAACGCCGCAGTAAATCATCCCGCAGTTGAAGAGTTTAATTCCCAATAATATCGTCCAGGTGAAGAATAGAAATAGAAGGAATTCGGCGATTCACTGTGTTCCTTTCCCGGCTCCCTCAGAAATGTCCACATGAAACCTCCACAGTATGCGCACTTCTCCGCCAGTTCGGTGTGAAACTCCCCTTTCCCGGCGCCTTTGAACTCAACAACACCTAACCCCCCGCCCCCCCCCCCCCCCCACACACACACACTGAAAAGTATAAATTAGAAAAAAAAGTGCTGTATTTCCCCTCCTGCTGCCCACAATAACTACAATGGATCATTCAGTGTCAAGTTCCTCCTTTTCAAGCCACGATAGAAACAGCCTTAATTTTTCTTATTTTACCCCTCTTCATGTTGATGTTTTATTATTTTTTAAATTTGAAACAGAAACAAAGAAAGACTATCATTTATTTATTTAAAAATAAAATTTCCCACAAAACTTCAAATATTTCAAAATACTACTTTAGAGACTATAATAATCTCTCACTTAGCTAATCAAAGAGATTTTTTTGCATTAGTAAAATTAATTGTAATAATAAAAAACAAAATATCAGGCATTGTATATCTTACAGTTTTTTAAATGATAGTGTGGTGTTTTTCATTCTTCAAAACAGAAAAATAAAAATATTTGTGTTGTTTTTGAAACAACAACCATAACAGTATCAACAATAATGCATATGTGCATTTTTTTTTTCATGTCCCAGGAAAAAAGTGTATTCTTTATGTCAGGTGTCAGTGTCACTAACCTATTTTAAAACTTAGAGCTACTTGGATGTTAATCAATGGAATGATAGTAACTTCTGATATTAGGAAGTTGCTCCAATTAATTCTGAAATTATTATTCTTATATGCTATTACTAACAATTTCATTCATTTTAGTAAATACACTGATCTTGTTAATCATGTTTCCACAATTGGGAAATTGATAACTATCACTATGCAACAATTTATTTCCACTGACCTCTGCCAGGAAATTACATTGTCCCGTCACTGGTGAGCTACAGTATTTGTACATCAAGCCCAAGGTTTACTCATGCGGTCCTTGGGGGCTGCCTGGTGGCCGCAGACGTTGGTGAACCACTGCTTTTTATTATTCAATTCTTTGTATTACCTAGCAAACGTGACTTTATTTTTCATATAATGCAGTGTAGTTTTCACTGTATACTACAACTACCAAATAATTAACTTGACACTCAATAGTTCAATCAAGATAGATCATTAATATATTTGTTCAATTGATGTATTTGGACCAGCCAATGCCCTTCATGAGCAGAATAAGTGGTGTTCCTCTCCTTCCTGGATAGTAAAAAACAACTAAATTGTCCGCTGTCAATTTTAGGATGACGGGAAGCGGTCACTGAGCCTGGAGCATCCTGTGTGGGGGTCTTCCTGATGTTGGTAGATAAGAGCAGCTGCATTGCTGAGAAACACTCCAAACAGTCCCCCTTCCTGAAAACCTAGGTCAAGACCCTCAGGTGGGTGGTATTCACAACTGACTCCCACTGACTTTTGGCCTCCAGGGCATTTTTTCCCCAAATGTGAGGTGGACAGGAATGAGGTGGATCGCATGCCGACAACACCTGCTGCAGGGAAAACAAAAATCTTATTTAAGAAACAATGTCGCATCCTGACCTGAATGTTTTTATTTTGTTTTGTTGATGCAGCGCGTTCAGCGGGGGGCTGTCTTCATAAACACCATGACCCATGACCTTGGCCCTTGAACTTTGAACTCTCAATCTGCTCATCAGCTTATTGCCAGTCCTCTATAAGGTAAATGCAAGCCGCTGTTCATGATTTGTGTGGTATATTAATTTATTTGCGATCCTGTGAAGATAAGATGTATAACAAAATGAATGAATTCTTTTTAACATTATTTCATCATATTTGATCTTTATCTTTAAAGGGACAGTGTGTTGAACTTTTGCCATCTAGTGGTAACCTAAGAGAATGCAATGACCTCAGTTTGGAGCTTCAAGCATGGGTACAGTCTGTGAGTCAAGAGCTTGCGTTGTATACAACGTACTCATTGACAAGCCTGAAAAGATTCTTTAGGAGCGTTTGCTCAGCTAAGTAGCCTCTTAGCGTGTCCACCTACTGATTCAGCCATATGTGTATTAAGATGATTATGTGTAAACCAATCTTGTGGTGAGGAAAGCCTACGAGTCAAAAATAAGTTTGTTTTCTAGTTTTCGAAGACCATACCAAATATACTCAAAAAGACAATTAGGCTCCTTTTATTCCATTTTTCTCCATTCTTGACCAAGAATGTTTCAGGAATAGCAGAAACGTGTATACGTACAAACCTCACAGACATGCGCAGGGAAGATACATAACATTTGGGAATAAGTGGAATAAATAAATAAGACATAAAGTACCCCTCTAATTCAGAATAATATCTTGATCGGAATGGGCTCGATCCGGTCAGAATATTCCAAATGGGATGTGTAAATTTCATTCGGCTCAAGCTTTTAATCCAAATAAATGAGTCCAGGTAAACATAGTCAGTGACCCGGTGCCCAAACAAGGTGGAGGAATTTTGTTTCCAGATAGTGAGTGATGTCCAACTGGAGGTCAATGGTAGTGGGATCGGAGGGTTGGGTGTTGCCGTTGATGTCACTTTATCTATTTTGTTTATTTTTAATGGTCATTGTTGCTGAAATGATTGCAATGCAGCATTAGATGAATTGATGGGCCAGTCAATGTAGTGCAATTGCCAAATACTGTGTATAAACAAATAGATTACACAGCCGGCCCACTTCTAAGTTGTGCGACGAAGATTGGATAATGACTTGCAGACCTCCATGTTGAGAAATAAGCGAGTGCCGGGACTGTTAACCTTGAAACAAAGCGTATAAATCTCAGCATTTTTCATCGTCCAAATGCGTGATCAAAACAACCCTGAACAGGCCTCCAGGAGGATAATGGCAGATGTACAGCACAGTGTAATGGGGTGCAGATGAAAATGCTAATCTTTTTTTTTTTAAAGGATGTTTGCAATCTTGTATTTATGTCAACCTTGTAATCTTTTTTTGTCTTGTGAGCGTTTAGAGTGAGATTCATTTACTTTAAGAACTGGCCAGACTCCCTTATGCAATCAACATTTTCTTTTATGAAAATGCTAATTAATTCTAGGGCATTAAACAGATTTATTTATTTATTTATTTATTTAGAACACTCACCAATCTGCAGCTCAACAATCAAACACCTTAATACCCCCCCCACTGTGAAAGCAGCATCCATCCGCCAGGCTGTTGCCATGGCGATTTTTCCATTACGGAATTCACATCAGCAGATCGATGTTTAATGGTGTAACGATTCAGTACCAAAAGAGATGCCTGTTAACCGATGAAGGTCTTGAGGAAAGCTGCTTTTTCCGTCCACAAACTATTAAGTCGTTACTAATGTAGCTTTAAAGGTTGTCTGCAAACGTATCCAGTTTACAAGCTGTCACCCTCTATAAAAGATGTGAACATTTCACAGTAAAATGTGCCCATTGCTGCTTTTACGCAAACTGAGGTCTTAACACTGTAGGAAATATTAGGTCACCTGTATAAGGGCTCTAAGTATATAAAGGCATATAAGTAACCTATTAAAATTATTCACTGATGTGTTGCATGCACATGATTACAACAAATGTTTTCAGGTCCATATGGAGGTGCCACATTTAAAAATAGAAAATGCGTATTTTTTTAATTTACCGTATTTTCCGGACTATAAGGCGCACCGGACTATAAGGCGCACCTTCAATGAATGGCCCATTTTAAAACTTTATCCTTATATAAGGCGCACCGGACTATAAGGCGCACCATTAATGCATCATGTCAGATTTTTAATCCAAATCAAATCATTCTCCATTTTATCTTTTTTATTTCAACTTCAGATGCAACAAATTACGTTATAATCACAAAATAATGATCCATAGTCTTTTCGATTCATGATTCATAGTCTTCAGCAGGCCACTTATGATTGATTTCATGACACAATGCTTCGGGCCAGTTTAAATTTAGGAATTTGGTCCATATATATATATATAAGGCGCACCGGACTATAAGGCGCACTGTCGGCTTTTGAGAAAATCTTAGGTTTTTAGGTGCGCCTTATAGTCCGGAAAATACGGTAATTCCACAGATGTGTGCAGTGTTTTTGCTCAGCATGTGAGGGGAGCATAGGGGAGCGTGAGGGCAGGTTTATATGGTGTTTGTCTAGTACATTCCACAGTGGGTCTTTAAAACAACATTCCCTTCATGCACCTCCTGGCACATGAAGAAAAAAAAAAAAAAAAAACGCCAAGTGCCCTCAGTCGTTGCTTCACGATGCAAACGTGTGTGTTCTCGCATGGCACCTGTAAATGGCATAGGGAACCCATTTGGAGCTGATTGGATTCTAAGACGTCATCTTTGCCTTTAAAACTATATATGACTTTCTGTTATGTATGACATTCTTATATTTTTCATGCAGAAAAAAATGACATTCCGATATCCGAAGATGGAATACAAAAGAACCCAAATAACCCAAAGGAAAAAAAACATATTTGTAGATTTAATCCATTAGACATTCGCTGGAATTTGAGTCACATGTCCTGGTATCTTAAATTCTGAATTAAGATTGACTTTCTAGGCTTATTTCTATCGATGTTTGTTGATGTTTATGATCTCATTTTTCTTTTTGACATTAATGCCACTCTTCTGTGGTAGCATCACAAAAACAACAACAACAAAATGTGCTAAATAAAAAACAAAATGGAGTTTCTCCTTTGGATGTTTGAGCTGAAGTCTTGAGGTCACGCATAATTATGGCTTCATAATCTCTTCGGTTTGAGTTTTGAGCAATACTTTTCCTGCAGATGTTTAATTCCAGTTGGTATCACTTTTGGGTCTGAGAATGCTTTCGATGAATCACACAAGAAGTTAACTATTAAACAGCAATATACTGTATGTGTCTGCTAGAGCCTGGTTTATCATTATAAAAACATTGGGAAAAGCTCACATGGGAAACATTAAAAAGTCAATTTTTTTTTCTCACAGTTGCCGCTCACATGGAACACTTGCGCCTCATTGCTGAGTTGTCTCGACTCAAAAAGATTTTTAATGAGTCACAGTCAACAACACTTGCAGCACGTGTGTGTGTGTGTGTGTGTGTGTGTGTGTGTTTGTGTGAGACCATAACAAAGAACATATTAACTAGAATTACATTTCCACCACTTACTCCTGCAGCAAACTGTTGTATAAGCACACTAGTAAACAATACCATTTTTACATCTTTGACATTGTTAATTGAAAAGTAATAATCAAATTAAAAGTATAAATGTAGACTCTGTGGTTGGATGAAGTTGCATAATAGATTCTATTAGTTGTGGAAAGTTCATGCTCCATGCAGAGATTTCTCTTTTTATTGCATGGGAGGGTCATTCTTCGAAGACAAGGCAGGGGAAGATACACTCCTACAAACATCTGCAAAATCTCAAATTTCTACCGAAGCTGAAAAAGACGACTTTCAGTGATTTGATCTTCCCACGTGTTTTCTGTTTAGAGCGCATTCCTGTTGTGTTATTTTAATTTTAATGAGCTGGATAGAAATGTACTAGTTGAATGGTGTTTTAGTGAAAACACCATTCAACTAGTTAGACAAAGAAGATTTTGACAACTAATGCAAGATTAAGAAGTAAATATGTACATCATGAATGCAACGAGGAGAAACAGCATCAATGCGGAGTCTCGGAAGGCGCCGCCTGCTTGGCCTCAATGAAGAGTCGCCATTGGCATGTGACTGATGACATCACAACTTTCTTGTCCTATTGGTCTTAGAACGTCCCGGTAATTATCTTAATTAGCTTAACTAGTTATCTCCAATCAACTATCTGTAATTAGCAGTGTGATTTAGCAATGTCACACCTTGCTATCAGTATGAAGAAATCATGCTAGTTAATTGAGAAGTTCAAAATATTAGAAACAGTGAGAGTGCAGTTCTCAACCAGCAAGGAATTCCTGGTTGTCAAAAATAATACTCATCTAATGGAACATGAGGGGCAAAATTTCACAAGCATTTCAAATTATAGCAATAATATAATAATAATAAATAATGATAGCATTATTGTGTTTGTTTTAGATTGCTGGAGCTAGATTGTACCTGATGCCACGGTGAGTTATTTTTCAGATTTGGAGCCTCTGATGTTGCTTAGGTTTTGGAACCACACCACACAGACATAATCTCAATCAGAGCCAAGATAAGCTTTCCCAAGTGTTCCGACTCAGACTAGTGCGATGCTGTGACAACAATGCCATTGTAGTGTAGAGACACAGACCGTCCAGGCTGTCCCTCTGTTGACATTTCACAGGGACAGTCACGGTGTCATCGCACAACTTTCTCACACCATGAATCAAATAAGAGTTTGCTGATGATGTCAACAGACGAGTCTTATGCAATGAGTTGACAGTGGAGGATCTGTCTGTTCCCACTCATCGAGTTATCAACCTGGGTGGTCCTAGCTGTGTGATACAGAGAAACACTGAATGTGCATCATTGGATGAATGCAAAGAAAACATTTTTAATTCCAAGTAAAAGTGATTTTGTTGTTTTGATTTAGATTCTACTGCTCTTAATGAATACATTTTGAAAAAGCAATATTACCCAAAAATCATTAGAAGAGTGATATGCACTTGGATATTGTGTTGAAGCAAATGAGGCAAAACTGTGTGCATTAAATCAAGCAGCTGTAATTCACTCTTGGAGTGAGCATGACGTCATCTATGGGAAGTTGAGAATACAATGGGGGTTCAGATCTTGATATTTTCCAATCCCCAGGTCTTAATGCTCAATTTGGATTTTGGGGTGAAATTCGGTATGTGGAACATATATGTCCTTGAATAAAGAAACAACGTCACTAGTAAATGTTTAGCAACCAGGCGCCACGGCCTTATCTTTGTTATTTTTATTTGTTATTTCATACCAAGGAGGAGCGATTTGGCAAGAGGTAGAAATACAGTATTGTGGGGGAATTAAGGGGAAGAGGCTTTTCGATCCCATTTCATGGAGGCTAAATGATAAATATATGACTTCACGCCATTGCCGCGGGGAATAAATGAACATGTGTCACTGTTACTAACACCGCAAATGTCCACTCGATGTTTCATGTTTCCAGTGAGATTAAATAAAGGTCAAATAACAAGTAAACACTGTTACCAATTTGCAGATCAAGGTCAATCAAAACATTCACTCTCCCTCCCCAAACAGACTGCCTGTGCATTTTTTTGTCTCACACACGCACACACACAAACACACACACACACGCACGAAATATAGAAGGGGCGCGTGATGACGTCAAGGTCAGATATACGCGACCTGGCCGTTCAGACAGAGGTCGCATTGCAAAACATCGGATAGAACCAGTCTCGGACCACACATGAAAGTGGCCCAGGTCGGATTTGAAAAATAAAATCCAAATTGAGCTGCACTGTGAACGTAGTCTTATAGTCTCAGAGAGGAAGGTTTAAGCCCAACATCTGTTACAGACTTTAACTTTTTATTGGGGCCTAGAAACGTAAAGGGCATCTTTGAAACATCATCAATTAATGACCAGCTATTTGCAGCTACCTTTCAGAATGACCATAATTGAGGGGTTGCACGATTGGGCCACTGAGGGAGGTCACATTTCTAGCTGGCAAAGACTTTTCAAGACATCTGTATCATTGGGAAGTAGAGAGGCAGCCAGCCACACAGATGGTTTGGCAAATGAGAGTGCCATGAGTGCTCCTCAGTGGAGAGCCTGTGCTTTGTGGCTGCACAGATGGAGCCGAGCAGGCTGAAAAAGCTTCTCGCTGTGGCTTGTCTGATCCATAAATGGCACAGATGGCCATGTGAGCAATTGCTTACATTTGAGCTCGCTATAAGGGTGACAACGTTGTCAGTCTCTGCAGGGGAGGGCCTTCCAGATGGTCATGTAAAGTGATTGTATTACAATGCAATGCAAAGGTCTCAAATGCATTTTTAACTATTACACATATTGCTGCCATTGTTTGCACTTTTACACAACAGAGATAAAATTAGAAGATGTCCGTGTAAAATATGATCAGATAGCGACAACTGCCTGAACACGTCGCTACGAAAGACGGGACTGTTAAGTATTATGTCTTGGCATTGCCATAACCGCATGTGGCCCTCGATTCATTTTTGAAAATAAAAATGTTTACTGTTGCTGAGGCATGGAAACATGTAATACTAATGTTAACCATAAGGTGGCAGACGTTGCTCACCGGCACCTCCAATCCCATGGTTGAAATTGAGAAGAAGAGTTCACATGGATGACACCGATGTCAAAAGTACACAACGGTAATTGATATTTTCCACAGCGCTGACAGTTCGTTTAAAGTGCATGAGGATTCAGGAAAAGTGTGTCCTCCACACACATGGACATATTCAAGGCTTTATCGTGTTGCAAACGCCTTTGGTTGCTTAATTGGACCAGCGGACGTTGTGATGGACTCGCCCAGGGTGGCGCAACTTTAATCGCCTGCATTGCAACCACACAGGTGAGTGAGCCAGCCTTTAAATGTGTTGATTTGAATGAAATGCGACAAAATTAGCTGATATTAAATGTTTGATTAGGTTGATTTTTGTGGAAAACGTGCAAAAAAAGTTCTTGAACTTAATGTTTGTTTGCTGTTCACCATTTTTGTGGCATTGGAAAATGTGTGCAAGGGAGCCCTTTGCAGTGCAGTGGCGTAGCCAGGAATTTTTCCAGTAGGGGCGCGCGCCCACAGGAAAAAAAATCGAACATCACCCACGCCGTTCGCTGATCGCTAAAACAACATCCGGGTCCGGGAGGCAAACGGTGAATGGATAACATCGCGCACATAGAATAGCGCAAGCACATTCGCGCAAGACCGAAAGAAAAAAACGGCATGAAAATGAAGAATCGAAAAAGCTCGATTTTTTTCAACCGGGGCGCAGGGAGTCCTAACCGGGGCGCCGGCTCGCGTTGTGTTTGAAAATTTAAATATTTGAAGATTCAACAACAATATGGACATGTTTTGTCTTGAAAAACAGTGGCATTCTTGTCATACATTTGGAATGGCCTGTGAAGCAAACTTCTACGATCCTCACTAAAATCTGTACCAATATTACAAATTGGCATGTATGTATGTGTGTATATATATATATATATATATATATATATATATATATATATATATCATGAATCATAGATGTGTCAAATGATCACTCTCAATGTTAGACATCTCAAAATTGGCTCTTTATTATTTATTTATGGGGAGGGGGCGTGTTACTGTAATGCATAGTATGAACATTTGCCAACAGTTCTTCACCTGAAATCATGTCAGCATCCAGCATTGAAACACCTTGGATCTTTTCGGCTTTTCGTCCGTCAGCTAAATTTAATCTGCAGAACCAACAAAACCTGCCCCACGTGTGAAAGCTACACAAACAAACAATCGTGTACAGACTGCACACTATACTCGCACCGCTGCTGTATGTGTTGAAAACAAACACACAGCTAAACTTAGGCAAAAGACTATTTCTCGATTGTGAAACAGATTTGCGTCCAAACAGCTCTATCTCAGCTTTCACAGTATTTTTCCAAGAGGTTCGAAAGTAAGCCAAGGAATTTTGGACGGACTGTTTGTATCATCAACAGTCAGTGTTGAACCTGGAAAACATGCTCTATATGCTCAAAATGGGACAATAGGGAGGCATCCATCTATTCTCCTAATATGTTTTTTTTTTTCCTTTAGCAGTAACATGTAATGTGAATAGCAGATTTCTTGCTTTTGTGCCAGGAACTGACAACGCAGAGTAGAGCAGTTTTCGACCCCCAGCTGAGCGAGAGTTGAATCACTGAGGCTGAAGGAGTTAATCATTGTGGCAGAGTGATGCGATGCTTCCAACACCACAAAATACTTTGTGTCGAGGGGACAAACTAGAAATGCATCAAAAGTTTTACAATTTCACAATCAGAAACATTTTATTGTGTTTGACCATCACATGATCGTTGGCAGATGTTACAATATACGAATGAACCTGAGGCCATTGAGTACAGATGTTAATAACATAATGCTGCCATCTACTGGCCACCAATTGTCAATTGACACTTTCCCTGACTGGCTGATGTTGCTCATATAACACTTTTTTTGCTTTGTTTTTTGGTCTCGTTTAAGTCTCCTCCTTTCTCCTGACCAAACCAGGAACTTGGAATTCCTGCTCAACGTTGAATTAACTTGACCAAAAGAGGGCACTATTACACAATCTTCATTCCACTCTGACCTAAAGTAACCCCATTTTTTGGAGGAGGTGCGGCAAGCTCAAGGGTATAAAGTATTTAAGATAGTGGGGAGTAGTTATGACATCAGCAATTTATAATAATTATCTTTCGTTTGTCGTATTTGAGCTATATGTCTGACAGACAGACAATATTCTGTCATCTATCTGTCTGTCAGTCTGTCTGTCTGTCCATCTCATCCATCATTTGGTGATCAATTATCAAAGAAATATTTCATTTTACTTGAACGGTATTTAAATCATGATCATTTAGTCATACACTGTGAATAAATCAGCACTGTAATTCACAAGTAGGTGGAAAGGATAACAAACTGATCTGTCGTACGATAGGTGTGTGTAGAGTTAAATTGAAATCGATAGCCATGTTATCTATATCCTTTTTTTTCCTTCCAAAAATGCTTTGACAAGATAAAACATGCCTTGTTTCCCTTCAAGCCACGAAGATGATGTTTTATGACTTGAAGTTATGCGCATGCCTTCCATTGTGCAAGTGTTCTCAGAAGGCTTCAGGGACGACATTGTGAATGGCGCTCATGAGGGCTACAAGCCATCCGTGGTGTCAGTTGAAGATTTATCTCCTATGCATTCCCCAGCGCTCCTCTCCCTTTTTTCTTTTCCTGAGGAGGCCTGTTGTCAACTTTGACCCGCACAAAGAGCTTGTTATAAATGCCTGTGTAATCCCCGTGTCTATGTGTACTGCGGGAAGATAAAAAAAAAAGACGGGGGATGGGGGGGCTCTGGCTGGTCGGAGCCCCTGGAAGCTCCAAGTGTGTCCTGAATGAAGACAGATGATCCAGGGTGGTCTGACACTCTGACCCATCTGCCTGTCTCCTCACCTCAAAACCACCATGTTCACCTCAGCGTGGAATGCAAAGGAATGCTCTCCGGTTCTCATGGCTAACGAGTCAGGATAGGAACCAACTCGTCCCGTGGAGAGGGCGCGGGAACGTGCATGCGCTCGGAAGAGAGCGCGTTTGAGAGCTCCTTCTAGCCCAGAAAGATGGCTGACTTTGCTCATGCCCGGCAATGCAATTAATTGATTTCACGGATGCTCAACTTCTATATTTTGTGCGAGTGCGTGTGCCAAGAAAATTCATCTCTATCTAAACTAGCCTGACAAGCTTTTTGTTCTGAATGGAGATGAGGTGACCCAGATAAGATCAATTCATCGGTGCCCCATTCTGTCCTGCGACTTACTGCGGAGACAAGGAATGCGGAGTGGTGCTTTGGCTCAGCTGCCTCTGAGGCGTAATAACTCAAGCCCACTACACATCTTCACCAGACGGACACTTGTTAATCCACATAAAGGCTTCCTGAAGAATTGGACTCGCTCGCCATGATGAAGCCTTCATGAACTGCAAGCAGGCACCTCAGGTCAGAGTTCACGCTACCGACTTGGCCCCTGCTCCGCCCCAGGCTCTCCACACAACAGAATCCTTCCCACTCACCGTACTTCAGAGGGAGAAGCGAGTGTATCATGACCCAACAGCCATTCAACAGCGTGGGGGGGTGCATGAGGGATGACACCCCCGCACCGCCTCCGACACCCTTACCTGATGTTTTCTCTTCCAAACAAAGGCGAATAGAACCAATTATTCGTTCTGTCGAGTCATTGTGTGATGCTGTTTGACCTCCAATTTCCCATTCCAAATGACCTTTGGATTCATCAGTTCCAGAGTCCAAACTGTTGCCATTTTAAGACATTTATCAACTGCACAGGCAACGTTGTCAAGTGTCACATCTCTACTCAAGTTTCTGTCATGTTAAATCAATGAAGCGCTCGCTAATGTCCTTAGAATTGTACCAGTATGTTTATCATTAATTGCCACATGTACATATATCATTTCAGAATGTTCATGTATGTCATGACAACACAGACAATTCTTCAAGCACTCATGCGGTCGTAATTCTTTGATGCTGGATTAAATGTGGTCAAGTGAGTCACAACGCATTCAAACCGTTCCACGTCTAATCGTCATTTGTCACATTCAAGGCATGGTTTTCCCCCGACATTTTTCAGACAGTTTTCAGACGCCTGAGAGTTTCTCTTCTCCTCCTCTTCTTTGCTTCCCCCCCCCCCCCATGTTTGCCCCCACCTCCCTTTCCCCGTGTAGCATGCGGAATCTCAGCCCCATCCACCTAAAGTGTCACTTAAGAATGTTCCATCATTTAAACAGGGGGAGAATGCTCCGCTAATATATAACCAATTACACTGGTCACATTTCCTGTGTCTCCTTTGAGCTCTCTGCGGGCTCAAAGTGCCAATCAGGCTTGGAATGCCAGAACATGGCTCTTATTTGCCAGGGGTCAGCGCACCAGTAACCTTGCATTCTAAAGGACCATTGTTCCCAGGGCCAGAAAACTGGGTGAGACACACACACACACGCACACACAAACTGCGGCCCCCGGAGACCCCACATCAAGGGCCCGCTATGTTTAAACAGCATCCGTCTGCACAGCCACCCGCCATGAGAGGGATTAAACAAGGTGTGTGTGTGTGTGTGTTTGTGTGTGTGGGTGCTTATATCTTCAAAATAAAAGGTAACATTTAGGACTTGTATGGACAGGTATTAAACTCGTTTCCTAAATCCTACTTTTGCCTTTCTCACATTGCACACCTGCTTTACGGACTCATTTGATCATTTTGCTTTAATTTGTGTCATTCATTTCAGAAATGTTTTCTTTTAGATTTGTGATTTGCAATTACCTTCAAATTGAGGTGAGGGGGAAAAAATTGGGTTCACGGGCTCTCACTACCACGCTGTGGAATCTCAAGTCTTTGTTTGTTGTGCACTTTGATTATACAGGAGTGGAGCTCCTTACAAGCCCTAGGCTTCGTCTCCCTCCCTGCACTGTTATTTGTTATAATAATATGTGCTAAACAATAAACTAAACTAAACTAAACTAAGTCCCGGCAATTAAGGCTGGGGGGGAAGAAAAAAACGTCGACCACAAAAAATTGCCAATGCACAATTTTTTACTGGCACCCTAAGCTGAAAGACCCAGTATGAGTGACATTAATTATTGGAGAAAAACGAGGACAATAAATAAGCCCCCCAAAAAAATAACAGGCCAATACTTTAGAATAAAACCCAAGTCTTATTTGCAATGATATGCAAAGATTTGTTGATACCCAGACTGATTCTGTGGGGAACATCGGCTCAAGATGATGGGGGTGTGGTTTGTCACTAGCCGTAAGATTTGTTTTTATTTCTTTTTTTTCCACTCGGCTCGTTCGTGAAGTGGAAGTAGTTACCAAGGTTACTATGGCAACCGCAGAAATGTCATATTCTTCAATCAGAGCCATTGTTTCCTCAATTTATTTTTTGGGCAGTTTTATTTACAGACATATTGCTTGAAGCGAAGCTTTTGACTGTTTGGTGTTATTGGTGATGTGGGAGGTCCATGATTTCCGTAACAGCTCCGCATGCACTTTACTGTCCTTGCACAAAGAATAGCAGCTGGAGGCTGCATGGCGGCGTTCACAGCTCCCTCTTACATTTCCAAGCGGAATCCGTTTAGAGCATATAAGCAATTGAATTGTGTGAATGAGCACTTGTCACTGCAATTTTGTATGTGTCGTATAAAACACTCGTCGGGTGCCTGTAATTTCTCCAATGAATATAGTTTTTTGTTCTTATAATTATTAATACTTGTTTTTATTGATTAGGGGAAGCTGTGGCATAAACCTTACATAGGGTGATGATCTAATTTAAGAACTGCAACTGATTTTGGACCATATATTTTCTTTGGCAGCAAACGTGTTTTCATCGGTTCAGCTGATGTAGGAAAAAAGAAAAATGCTGAATGTTTTTTTTTTTCCATCCAAATTCTTGTGAAAACCTGTCGAGGCGCCGGCCATCCTGAAAAGTGAGTGGATTCCTTTACGTGTCCTCCATGCAGGAATGCAAATGCATCCGCACACAGGTTTGTCGCCGCCGCCACACATGCACTAGCACAGGTATGCAGCCGCGTTAAGAGAAACCTGACCTACCTGATGGATCGAAACTACTCCCTACGCCTACGTTAACCTCTCAATGTTCGGCGTGGGAAACAATAGCTTGCTCTTAGCCGCTAATTCTTGCTCAAATAGCTGACACGGAGGGCGCGTTGTCACATGGCGACACGGCCTTGAGAACGTTGCGTGGCACACAAAAAGTAATAGGTAGGGTCTAATAAATAGAATGGAGAGGAAAAAAAGTGAAAAGGAAGGCAAAGGTTGAAAATATACTTTTTTTTTTCTGAGTTTCCTTCCCTCTCTTGCCTTTAAGAGATATGCAAGGGCAAAGGTTGGCAGCCTTTTCAGAGAGGCATGATTGCAGCCTTGTTTCCTTTTATTCACAAGTATGTGACTTTTCTGTTTGAGAAAAGAAAAAAAAAGCTGCAACATCTCCTTTCTATTACAGCTTTTCTCCGCTGCGACGAGACCTTGTCTCTATGAAAAGAGAGCTCCTGAAATGCTTGTGTGCTTTCAAGGTCTTCCTGCCTTGAAAGGCTTTTGACAGATAAAGTTTAAGCAGAATATTTTCTTTTCATTCATGAAGCCCGAGCCCTTTTAATTGAGCTATTCTTAAAGCTGGGGGGGGATGTGTAACTGAATTTCCTGCTGAAAAGCTGTGTCATGCTTTCATTGGCGCACAGGTCGTTATTCGGTGTACTTTTGGAGGTCACGAAGCTCGGGTCGATGCCAGTGACGCGTGACGCCACGTGGCTTGCGAAAGTTCTCTTTGATGTCGGCAATTAGACGGCCAACGTCGAATGCCGCTGCTCCCGGCTCACGGGTCACGTTTGCCAATGAACAACATTTGTCGTCTGGAGTCTTATCAGCTGAAAACCAAGAGTGATAATGTCTCATCAATGTCGCCATACCTAGCGAACGCTGCGACATACCCACGCAACACGTCTATACATGGGCTCTTTTACATCGGCTGGATTTGCTGCGACTAATTTTGATTGAATACCTGGATCCAAGTAATTACATGTTAAAGTGATCCGGCTGTGTTTACCTTGATGTAACACAGTGAGCAACTTGCATGCCAAAATAACATGACGTAACTCAAGTGACAATGTTTCAAGTAATCATAAATAAATAATAGCATTTGTGGTTTTTGTGCAGACATATATTTATGATTTATAAATTTGTGGATTTATTTGCTTTATTTGCTGCTGTATCATATTAGTACAAAAAGTGTCGGAATGCCAATTGTATATTTTCTCATTTTCAGCTCATTTCAATAACGTGACAACAGTGACAGCTGTGATCATTGTGAACACATTTATCATGAAATAAAATGTTCATACCGTTTCATGTCTACATGAATATTTGTTGGTTGTGCAAAATTGATCGCGATTAATGGCGTCTTGAAGCAATGCGGGCAAAATTGAGTGCGTTGCTTGTGTGCAACGAGCAGAGGCGCTGTTGATCTGATGTCAACGTGTTTGCTGTCAAAAGAAGTACACCGTGACATCAGCTATGGGATTTTTGGATTACCTTCCCACTAAGGCAGTGTTATTCTACTGTGCGCAAATGAAAATGGCAGTAAAATTGGAGTTCAGAAAAATCGGAATGTGGATTCTCCGCGTTTCTTGAAATAACTAAAATAATCCAAATAATTGGCCAATAATTTGATATGAAGTAACTATATATACATTATAAACTACGACCTCTGTCAAACACTAAAAAAATGGTACCCAGTTCCAAAATACAGACTTCCCGTTAGGTTTAGCATATGGCTCCAAAAGTCTTTTTCGTGGGTCTTGGGCTGTTGCATAATCTCCAGTTTTCTAAGATCTAGGTAAACGGTAGAACCAGGACTGCTTCATAACGGATAGTAGGCGCTCTATATCCATTTGTTTTTATGATTTGTGTGCAAACGTTTCAAGAGGTTTCACCTAGGCTCAGATCCTCCAAAACAGCCTAATTATGTCGTTCGCTGCTCGGGCCCTAGAAAAAAGAAATGGTCGACAAATAAATAGTTGAAATATGGGTTCAAACCATCGCTATAATCCACACAGCTAAGAGAAGGAAGTGCAACTCGATACAATTCCGAGAACAATGTAGTGTGACGTAGCAAGGACTACTACGTGAGGGAAATCCCAAATATGGAAAGCAGACATTTCTACTGTGACGCTGCTGGAAGGAAAATCAAGTGCAAAGGCGGCTGATCAGCAAGTTTAGGTCCAACAGGGCAGAGGTGCAACCATGCTGGCACGGCAGCAAAATTACGTTGTCGGGCGGCTTTGATGAAACTCTATCAAAGTGTACACAAGTGATAAAGTGCTACACGGTCATGCTCGGACAACCCTCACACAGGTTCGCTTCTTTTGTCCTTATCTGTGTCGCAAACATCACAAGGCAAGCCCATGCTCTCTAATGTAGGACACAGGAAATGACGGTGATAAGAATGTTAAAACGTTATTGAAAAATAGTTCTATAGCACTGTAATAAATCGAATGTACCTGATTGCAAGACATGAAATATTTGAGGGTTTAACATTTCCGAAACATTTCATTATTTGGAGTGAGTATTAAAAATATATTTTAAGATGATTCGGATCATTTGTTCAATGAATTGATTTCGACAATGATTTGGAGTGATGATCCCACACTTTTGTCATATTTATGGATGAAATATGACGACATCCACCACACAAGTCCGGAGAGTTTGCTTGTTTATAGCGCCAGAATTAAGCCTGCTTTTAGTTAGTCTAAAATTAAAGTCTACTTTTTGTCACCAATTACTCCGAGAACAATCAAACGCAGTGTTTCTTTGCAAGAAGCAACAGCAGCTACTGGCATGTTTTGTTTTTTTGAGTTGAGTTTGAAAATTGTGATGTCTACAGTTTGATGTAGATAATATTAAGAATTGAGCTATTATGAATATAAATCTTGTTTTATTCAAAGAATACAATTATATCACATGCATTTTTATCACATGGCCTTTTAGGAAGGTGTTGCTTACTGGAGCGTTTATCTGCTTGCCTGCTTCTGTCAAGCCTTCCCATCCAGCTGGAGCACCATTTGTTAGAACATTTGCTACCCAATGAGTGACACATTTTGAGATTTTTTAATTTATTGGATGAACATTTAATGACACAAAAAGAAGGGGGAAAAACCCCATTGCCTCATTTCTCATTACTAAAGGAGGTATACTGGGATTCCCCTACCTTTAATGTGTCATTAAAATTGATCTTGATTTGCTAGGTCTTTTTTAATTTTTATTTTCTCATTTATTTTCTTCTGCTTCCTTGTCCAAATGACACACCGGTCATAAAAATGAGAACATTTCCGCCAACATGGAACATTGTTGTTTTTTTATTTTGATGGATCATCGTGACACACTACGATGACTCACGACATGTGTCTCTGTTTTTGTTCCTTAAGAGCAAAAGAATAAACACCCAAGTAGGTCCTACTGACCTTTTTTGGGGGGGCGCCAGCTGTCAAGTGGACTGGCTGCTTTTCGTTTTGAAAATTTCGTGCATGTGTGTGCAAAGGCAGGCTGGCAGCAGAGTCATCACACTAGCTGAAGTGAATTAGAATAGCTGGTGTTGGAGGGTCGGCAAGATGTGATGCGGGACATGACATGACTCAGAAAGTGACTCAAGTGACTCAAAATGGTTTTTCAGATCTTTTGAAAGCCAACAGGGTATGGAAGGTATAATCCAAGCAAATCCAAACAAAACAAATCCCGAGTTTTGACATCTCGCTGTGTGGTTGTTTCTAAACAAGAGCCATGATTGATTTCCGGCCAGCTCACTGCGCCCACCAAATTTTATGCATAGCTTTTTATGCATATAATTACATTCCATGCAGTCTACATGGCGGAAGGAGTTTTGCTGGAGTCCGTGTAGATGATCAGCATGCAAATGCACAAATGCTGATTCGCAACTAGTCTGCTTCATCGACACTGACCTCCACTTTGGCTCATTTCTGTGCCGAATAATTGCCGCTCATTTTGTCACAGGAATCGAAAAAGGAGTTCAGAACATTCCATGAGCAATTCTGCTGTCTGAAATATTTAATAAATGATCTTTTAGTTATTATATGATCATTACTCTTTCCCATAGTCTGTCCAGGAAATTCAGCGAAAATGTCAGTCTCAGTTTAGGAATTCAAACTTTCTCTTTCATGATGACTTGCCATGTGACTGATAGCCCTTTTCACAGTGCTTGCCTGATTTTCCCATGGTACTTTTGTTTTCTGTATTAAAAGCTGCAACTGAAAGTGGGGAGACAAAGTCAACCTGGGAGTCCTATCTGAGGCGGGAATAACACCTGTGTGAAAGAGTGGCGTTGAAAGCAATTGTCGAGAAACTAATGTGTCACACCGGATACTCGTGTTGACGGTGTAAGTTTTGAATGCACGCACAGCCGTGACAATATTCAGGTTCTGTGTGAAAGATAAAGGTGTATAAAAGCTATGGCCGTTTTGTCAAGGAGCTTAATGCTTCTTTTTGTGAATTCCTTTCGGAGATTCTATTAGCCGCTTCTCTATTCAAAAAATGCTAATAACCAGCATTGAACTGCTGTCCTTTTTGAAGCATGCTTTTATTTTGACAAGGCAATAAAATAGACCTGGAGGGTTTGCAGTTATTAGGGAAATGTGAGACATTTTTTGAACGTATTCCATACATGTCGAGGCGGATCTGTCCTGTCAGCACCGTTCTGGTCTGTCTCACAGCTGGTTCTGGCCCGGCACCATTAAACCAAGCATCCAGGATTACCCTCGGATGAAACCTCTGCCGACAGATTGTGTTGGTGTAAATGAACTTGTAGTGGATCTGTGACTCTATGAAAATGAACTCAATTACTGTGAGCACGAATCTCGATCAGGTAAAAATCCCCCAATTAACTACTATGGTTAAATATTGATGTTATTATCGTTATTTTGGGGGAGGGAGGGCGATGGCTAACCTTTTCCTTCTGTGTCTCTTCATCTTTCCCTCGCTTTCTTCTTCACCATGTGTGGCTTAAATTACAAAGCTTTCACTGAGAGGTGACTCATGTCGGGAGAATGCACTTCATTCTCTTTGCTTTTTTTTTTTCCAACTGTCTCAATCCCACTCTCTTCAGACCTCAGAGTATTCTGTTCTCCTCAGTTCCCAAGGCCACGCAGGCACTGGTCTCCTGGGCTTTTGTGTGTTTCTCTGTGAGAGATTGTGAGAATGGAAGAGCACACTTTCTTTTTTTTTTTTTACATTACAGAGAAACGTACATCATTGTGCCTTTTAAAGGCTACAATGTCTCATTGGGTTGGCACCGCTCCTGCACTCTTAGTAAGATGGACGTAAATGATCCATTTGATTGATTTTAATTATTTTACGGATTGTTCAAAATTTCATTTCTATAAAGCCATCAATTTAAAGTCGTGGAGGTGTTGCAGATGGACACCTCAGAAATGTGATTTTGTGGATTATATATTGAACATTGAAAATACAAACATGAAATCCCACTCAGCTGAGCTCCTGTTTTGATTGGTCTTTTCTTTTTTTTTTTTACAAGATTTTTGCAAATGTCTTATTTTGACTACACACAAAAGATGAATCCTTCATGAAGGACAAAAGGAATCAGTCTATTTTTGAAAGCTTTGGAAAGATTTAGACAATCGTTAAAACATATAACGATTACTCAATTATTAAAATATGAGGTGATTCATTTGATGATTGACTTGTCGATTAATTGATTAATTCTGACACCTTTACAACAGTGCCTCTGCAGGTTGCAGCAGGGTAGTGCACTCCCTCTTGCCTCAATGCTCCAAGGCATTGTTAATTAATAATTGATTCCACACAATTAACAATTCATCTATCGTTATCCAGTAAGTTGGTTTATCCCATTCTGCTGAAAATAGCACAATTTACAGAAATGATGATATCAAGCAGCAATGGAGAAAAACAACAAAAATCATCATTTGTAAAAGTGATTGTTATAATAGACCGCCATTAAATTTTCAATTCCACACATGCCCTGGAGGGAAGGGCGCTGTGAATGCACCACAGTTTTCGACTCACTGAATCACTCGGACACAAAATGGACTCGGCCTGCAACCCCATTTCTGACTGTTCATTTTGGGGGGAAAGCTATCGCACACTATGATAGCAACATGCAGGAGAAATAGGTGCAGGGAATGGAGAGAAAATGGAAATAGAAGACCCAAAAAAAAAAAGGCGTACAATTAGTCATCGATTTCAAAGACGGCGTGTGATAAAACATTTCCCCCTTAGGTAAACCCGCTGAATGCAAACACGAATTAGCCTCCCACGCTCGTCGAGTGAATAAGGCAAAAAGAATGCGCAGCGGCCCACTCATGGAGCGCTATGGAGCCACTCTCACCCGCTTTCACTCATTTTCTCCCTCCGCCAACACATCTTCATAATGGCTCACCTCTGCCGCCACTCAAGTGCGCACTTTTGGGAGAGAGAGAAAAAAAAAAAAGAACATTTAAAAAGTAAAAGTGAATTGTTTTAAAAGAGAAGCGGCTGTCACATGGACCCATCAACAAATAATGGCGAGGGCGTGACAACCTGGTGAAAAGGACTGTCGCTTTTGAATCACAACAAATATTGTGCTGGGAAAAAAAAAAAAAATCAATTACAGATGAAAGGCTTGTTGTAAATGCAAATAAAAGATGCAAAAATGTCCAACAAATGGCCTGTTGTAAATGCAAATAAAAGATGCGATGACAGTAGAGGACACTAATGCTGCACAGGCTTCTGAACACAGATGCAAATAAAAGGAGTGTGGCAGCATGAGGAGGAATGAAAAGAATGGTACGAATGAGGCTGAGCTGACTGGGATCGTGTCAAAACATTGGAAGAATGCTCTGCAAGAACTTGTCGGAGAGCGTTGGCCATCGGTGGCTTCGTTTGGAGCACGAGTATAACGCGTTCAAGTGCACGTTGCGCCGATACCTTGAAGTCTGCACCATTAGCCAAGCGACGTTTCAAGCGTTGCAAAAGTTGCCCCGGGCAAGAAGTATAGCGCACCATCAAAGTCGACTTTGCTTGACAGTTGGCAGCTGTTGCCGGAAGGGTGAGAGGAAACCTTTCAAGGAAAGAGTGAGGAATTCAAAAGGGACAAAACTAAAAAACTCTTGACAATGTTTGAATGCAATGCAAAGAACATTTTGGCCTAGAAGTGTTATTCATAGAAATATGAACCGATACTATTGCTACATACAGGTATGTTCAAACAAATTCACGTTACTCAATGTCAGAGTTGTAGGAACAGAATACCATCATAAAAAAGCCCTCGGTATTTTTTTCAATTCAAATTACCGTATTTTCTAGACTATAAACTTTTATTTTGTTTCAGTTTACGGCCATATTACCCTGGGAAAGCCCGATCTCGTTTGATCGGGGACGCTAAGCAGGGTCAAGCCTGGTTATTACTTGGATGGGAAACCACCTGGCAATACCAGGTGCTATAAGCTTGGGGCGGCATGGCTCAGTGGTAGAGTGTTCCGTCTCCCAACTCAAGGGTTGGGGGTTCGATCCCCAGCCCTTGTGACCATGTCAAAGTGTCCTCGAGCAAGACATTGAACCCCCAGTTACTTCTGATGACATGTCATCAGTTGGTGAATGAGGAAGCAGTATGAAGCGCTTTGAGTACCAAACGTCCCTCATTGACACTGGGGAAACCACAGTGAGTCAAGTACAAAGTGCAAACAACAGTCAAGGGGGAAGCCCTATGACATCATAAACGACATTAAACATGCTGATGAGTGCGCACACGTGTACACACATACATGCAACACAAACACACAAGCAGCTCAAACAAAATAGAATATTTAATATAAATCAAATTCTGTCCTCAATAGATAGTGGGAAAAGATTTTCAAACCATGGACTCATTTCCTGTTTCCTTTTCAAACCTTGGATTCATGAAAGCCAATTGTTTTGTGTGCGTGTGTGCGCAGGTGTGTGTGTGTCTGTGTGTGTTTTCCAGAGCCATTTTGTTACCACTGTTTTTTTAGAATTGAATGTCAGAGCGATTACCTGTGTGTGTGTGTGACTCACCTTACTGCCAGGTACTGGTACTCACACACACATACACCGTGTCACCATGTTTTAACATCCATAAGCAATTATAGAAATTTTTCATCGGGGGCATGAATTAGTTTTTGCTGTTTGCGTCAGCGATCGGTCTAAATAACTGAATATCTCTGAAAAAGTTTTACGTTGAACATCTTGTTCATCATTTGTGTTTCTAATCTTTGACATGAGTGTAAGGCATTGTGGTCAACTCTCATTCCCTCATCTTCTTGTATTATTTTTGTCTTAGTTCCTTCAGATTACTGTCCAGAGGGACAGCGGCTTGGATTTGTCTGGCCCAAAACACGGCAAGGTGGACACTGACAGTGCACCCCTGACACGTGGGCGGAAACCAGTAGACAGGTGGCACAGGTGACTAACCGAGAAAAATCTATCGCAACATGAATGAATCTCTGCTGTCTGGTCCTGCATCTAGCCTGACATCAAATGCAGCCCTTCTTGTGACTTCCTATAAGGGCAACGTGACAAGAACTTAAACCTCGATGATATTTGGCTGAAAGCCAGAGGAAAAACCTGTCGCATTAGACGTCCGGGTAATTGACCATCTACAGTAGTCACACGGTTAGTGCGTCCCTCCCGTTTGCCGAGCGCCGCTCAGCCCATCCGCCCACACACCGTCGCTTCATGGCGCTCTCCGATTCGACCTTGAGCGCCGCAATTCAATGCGCGATGGCTTTTAGAGACTGTTTTCTCTCTGAGGCGGTTCAATCTCGGAGACACCCACACAGACAGACACATATATATTTGCAAGTACTTGAGATTAACAATCAAGTACATTAATCATCAAAGATGACAGAAAGTCCAGTCTATGTTGTGGTTGTTTAAGGGTCATTTTATGTATAGAGTGAGCGGCACAGAAAACACAAACTATGATCATTTAAAAGTCAATGTAACTAGACTCTTGGCGACTTTGAAATGCAAGTCCACCTTGCCTCGAAGGCAGAGCGTTTCCACCCCAATAAAGTAATCATGGCTCGAATTTTAAAAAATTTTTTTTTTAAAACTGAGCCAACCAGTGTCCACTTCACAGGTGAATTACAAAATTGACAGAACGGCTGCTTTGACTTACTGATGTGAAATTTTGCATGATGTCACACAGGACATCCACATTTTAATATTGCTATTCCAATATATGTTTGGGTATGTATATGTTTATTGTTTTAAATGTAGGAGGCACCATTTGTGCGTGAATAATTTGGATTATTTCCCTTTGTTCATCTCGTCTTTTTGGAGCTGCTGATAGTGTTTCCACCCACACCTCTTATTCGTCCACGCGTACAAAGATCAGCCAAACAATTTACATCTTCAGAACAAATGTTTATCATTCATATTCATGAACATTTTTAATTGACTTCCATCTATCATTATTTCATGCACAGAGCTGATCATTAGCAAGGCAGAATCACCTGTTCCAAGTCCAACAAATCCTTATTTCTTTTATTCCCCTCCCTCTTCGGATCCAACAAGTGCTTTTTTCTTTTATTCCCTCCCTCTTCGTTGAAGGGCAACACAGCACTTGAGCAGTGCTGCCGGCTCTGATGGCGAGCTGAATAGGAGATGAGGAATATAACAAAAGATTCATAAATGTGTCCAACTGGAAGCTCTGTTAAATAGCAAGCAAGCGAGCGCACCACACTCCTACACAGCCGCGCACCAAAGCAAGAGCACCACACTCCTACACAGCCGCCCACACATAAACACAAAACTACACACTATTGCACAAAGTCAGATGGCGAGGCACAAAGACGAACAAACACGTGAGTACATCGACGATGATGGCCAGGGGCTGGTGTGGTTTCTCTTCAGTAGATGCATATGGGGGGGGGGCAGCAAAAAAGTGCAGCAGAGGGCCAGGTTATCTTCATATTTATTCATCTCGCCATGCATGAGGAGCATCACACCGGGTGCTATTCTCGGCCACAGCCTGCAGCCTGTAAACTGGCTCCCGAAAGATGGCCCCGGTGAAGTCACCTTTATGTTTGAGAGCAAAAAAAAAAATCCACCGGGAATGTGAGCATCTTTTGGGATTTGCGGAATCGATTGCTCTATCATGAGGAGAAAATCCTGCTTGTTCTGTTTCCAAATACGCATCCAAAGGGAATATAAGCACCTTAGAGATTTGTAGAATCGGTTGATTCTATCATGAAGTGAAAATATCGGCCAGTTAATATAATAAACTAAGCAAGTTTATTATAGTTAACAAAAAGTAACGGTAAAACTAAAATTGAAAAAATTATTTCGTCAACAAAAGAAAAAAGAAAATGCTTAAAAAAATTTAAATCTACATATCACTTTTATAAATCTAATTGTAATTAGGCCCCAACCAGCGACCGCTGTAAAACATTAGAAGGAACATTTTGTCTGTCAATGTAAAGAAAGACGCAACCCTCATCATGCGGCAAGATAATGAGCCAAAATACACTGGCAAAAATAAATCAACAAAGAAGCAAGAAGTCACATTGCCCAAATCAATCGCCACACTTAAAACCTGTCCAATGTGAATTTGACTTGCTAAAGAGGAGAGTAAATGAAATCAGAATAGAATAATTCCCAATAAAAGCAAAAACCTAGAAAAGAATCACAAAATATTTGGTCATGTCAATGGCTCCCAACAATAAATGCATCATTATTACAAGTAAATAATGTTATTCTATTTATCTGTTTCAATAATTTCGCCCCCCAAATTAATTACATGTTAACTTAGGTCTATCGTCGACTGTATTACATTTGAATGTACATTCTCATCAGAAATGTTCTTTGAGTAGCAGCTGCTTCCCACTATGCCAACTGCTATCATGCATTGAGGCTCACGTTGGGCAAAATCGATGTTGCTTCAGATTAAGTTACCATAGCTGCTAACTCCAAGCCTGGGTTTTATTCCCGCTTGTCTTCACACACAGTTAGGTGGTGAGAGTGGAGTTGTGTAGAAATTGTCATTTCTTTATGACAGCCACTTCAACATATATTTTCTAAAGATATGTAGACGCAGCAGAGACGCTTTTCTTGACATTTTTCGTGCTGCTCATCTTCATCGTACACTCATGTAATTTTCATGATTATATGTGCAGAAAAAGCATGTGTGCATAATCACAGTTAATAGGTGTGTGTGTGTGTTTGTGTGTGTGTGTGTGTGTGTGTGTGTGTGTGTGTGTGTGTTTCTATGCGCGCGCTTGCAAAGAATCGTGACTGTTGAGGCATCTGTAGGAGGATGCGATTGTGGTTCGCTGCTGTCGCTCCCTTTCATGTAACGCTTGTGAACGAGCATGAGCAGTTTGCAAGGGTCAGAGGTCAATTTGCTCAACACCTCAGCATGTGTGAGTTTGCAGGATTTCAGGCGGGCGTAGGATTTGTTTAGTGCATATAAAAACTTAACACCTATTTCAGGATTATTAAAAAAAAAAAATAGCCTACCCACATCTCCATTGGTCAATTTTGAACATTGATAATTGCGTTTTTTACAAATCAATACTTGAATATGTCTTTTGTTTCTACGCGTCTACATGATGTTGTTCTCGTTCCCCTTCTTCTTCTTGTTTTTCTTTTTCTTTCACACTCTGCTCACAATGAGTGTGTGTCCAGATGGAGTGTGTATCATGGCCTTCTGTCTCATCGTCCTCCGTACACCTCCATGTTGCACTCCACTGCAGGCGGCCCGTGAACCAACCATCACTGTCGCTTCTTTCTCTCAGACCCATAAACATACTTGACGTGGCAAACACATACTGTCACTCACGTGCCACAGCATTAGGTACACTTGCACAACACATTTTTAATTACATGACATATATGGGTCTTGTCTCCCTTCTCCGTTTGTCTGTTTACTAGTAAACAGAAGTAGCGGTTCTACGATACACAAGCAACTTCTGCATTCGGCAAAACAGGATGAGACACTTCCTTCCAGTTCGGCTCATTGGTGGAGCAGTGTGACAGGTGATCTGGACAAAGCACCTGTAGAAATATCAAATGTCCACAATTTATTTTGTTTTTGAGACTTCCTGTGTGTTTCCATGCAGTATATTGGCTCAGTGACTAATTCATGCCCATACACTTGAAATAATGATTAATCATCATAATAAGAATGAATAATATACCACAAATAAGAGTTTAGCATGAAAATCAAGGTTTGCCCACCCCCAAAATGTTTTAAAAACAAGAAAAAAAATCCCCCTCAATATGTGCTGAGACGTGTGTATGCGAAGGTCCACTCTACTGTATGTATAAATAAATGATATACTACATTATTTAACTTTTGTTCAAAAACGCCAGCGATCGCAATATTTTAATATCCTGCATTTTGGGTTTGTCTGTTGGGCAGCATAGAAACTGACTGAGTCAGAGCTCAGAGGACGAGGGTTGGAATTTGGATTGTGCAGTGCCTACATGTCTTTCTCTTCCTGTAATTTCTCTGATAATGTGAATGCGAGTCCCTTTGTGCCCTGTGATTGGCTTACGACAAGTTCAGGGTGTAAAGTCACCTGGGATAGGCTTAAGGACACTCGTGACCAAAGCGAGGATGAGCTGTGTGCAGAAAATTAATGGATATTTGATTTTTTTTTTTTTTTTTAAACATTTTGGACTTATGGTTATTGACAAAAAACAATATTTGGCTGTACTTTATATTTCGTTCTGTTGTTAGTTTGATTGGTGGTGAGCTTCTGAAAATGTAAATGTAAATAAAATTGCCGAAACAAAATCATACAACCAGAATTCGAAGAGAGAATACAATTGGAAAAATATGTACATCAAAATCAATCAGTGTTTTTATTTTTGGTCTATTTCTGCGCTAAAGGGGCGAGAAAAAGGGAATGCGAGAGTTGCTTTCATAAAGGCTTTTCGATTACAGTGCACGGTGATTGTACGCCGGGAGGGGCGGCTCCATCCAGACGCATTCACAGGGGTCAGGTGGGTCACATTCCTCAGGAAGAGAATGTGGAGACAAGGCAGAAAACATGGGAACTCGGAAACCCACCCTGCAGCCCCTCGCCGCGGCCCGGCGTTCACTGTTGCCTAGAAACCAAACAGCCATTCTCACTGTTTTTCTCTCGCTTTCTTTGTGGCTGCAAAACCTTCAGCTTTCATTATGACTTGCTGTTAAAAGGAGTGGTGTTGAACTGGTGAGGGGGGGCAAATGACCCACAAAAACACCGCAATGCAATGACCTCAACTGCTCCATCTATTCACTCAACTCAGCTACTAAATGCTTGGGTGAGACACGAAATAAATAAAGACTACTCTGTACATGGTAGCAGAAAGAAATGTCATGATTGGGTAGTCCATCTGGAAGTGCACAGAAAGTAGCAAGGGTGATATAGCCGTAATGGTGCGCTTTCGCACAGCAATCAGATGATTAGTGTGATTGTCCCCAATCACCGGGCCCCGGACCGGTACCGGGCCGCGGCGGACTGCACAAGTGAGACCAAAAAAATATATATTACAGTACTTTCGATTATATATTCGCTTTGTTGTATCTAAGAGGATTCTCTTGGTTATGACTGACTCTATTTCAATTCGGTCAGTTCAAGCGTCAGGTGTGAGATCGACATCCAGCGCCATATTTACTTCCATATACGTGTGTGTGCATGCGTTTTTCTTTGCGGACGCATTCTCTTCACATTAGGTGGCATCTGTTTTTGCAATGTGAATAACTCCATAAAATGATCACATTTGACAAAAATTCTCAACATAGCCTTAGTTTAACTGTTGAATCTGAAATTTGGGTAAAAATGTGCATGCATGTGCTTTATCGTGATTAAATTCAGTAGGAACTTCGTCTTCACAAATTTCAATCAATACAAACAAGGTTAAACCATCTTTTTTTTTTATTATTTAACATCAATTGAATCTGCCATTGCTAGTCTGCCCTCTTCTCTCAAGAAGCAGCTGCGTCTGAATACCAGAGATCTTCATCCTCAATGCGGCATTTATTGCAAGCGTGTCCGTGTGAGAATAAAAGTTTGTCAGTGAGAGTCTGACAAATGTTCTCTCAAATATCCGGATACAATTACGTAACGTTACATAATGCCAAAAAGGAAGAAAAAAAATGGAAATGGTGCTTGAAAGTCTGTGTTTAACTCAACTAAACAATGGGAAAAGTCATACATTTTTGCATTAAGGGCATTGGTGTCTTTGATGTGAGGAGGATGGAAATGGAGGATGGAGCAAAGGGAGCGGGAAGTTGGAGGACAACGTAGGTGTAGAAAGCAGCTGGGAGGAGGAGGCAAAGCTGACACACAAAGGTGGACCAGGCTTCGTTTCCACAGAGAGGTCTTCCCCTAGGTGCGCCTCCTCCACGTCCTCCTCTGCCTTATTCGTATCCACGCAGATTCTGCAGCAGGATTGCTGCTTTTGCTGTTGACTCATTATACCGACAGGTGATCTGGAAGATTAAGTACCCGAGGAGGAAGAGAATCAAGCCGTGTTGTGTGTTACAGAAAGGCATTGTGTGCACAAGCGTGTGTACAAAGCATGTCCGCCACATTTTAGAAGTGCTTTATCTGTAAAATACAAAAAATAACTTACTCTTTCAAACAACACCAACTTACCAGGACCGGCAATTGTCAACGTTATTGTATTATATTATATCAGAATCAGCTTTATTGGCCAAGTTGGTGCATGCCAAACAAGGAATTTGACTCAAAATTTATAGTCATGGCTGGAACATGAATGACCCCCCCAAACATTTTTCTGAAAAAAATCAAACTCCAAATTAAAACGTGATTGCTACTTTGGCAGATTTTTTTGCTGGATTGTTTTGATACTCTTGATACACTGCATGGACAAAAAAAGTATTTTGACTCCTGGCCGATAAAAGTTTTTTTTTTCTGAGCGACATAAAATGATGCAAGACTTTCTTTTTGCTTCCAGTAGACATCTGAGAAGTCACGAGACAAAGCCGAGAAGGTCATAACTCGAGCAGGTCTCGATGGAGGCTTTCGAGTCAAAGGAGTGAGCGATGGGGAAAAAACAGCAGGGGAATTCCTCATTCAAGGTAAAGGGAAATCACAAAGACAAATGTTCTAGTTAACCCCCTTGGACATTTGAATGTGAAGTGAAAAATCATTTGTAAAGTGAATACCAGCCCCGTGTGTGTGTGTGTGGGGGGGGGGGGGTCTTGTACATGTGTGTGTAGTTGGTCGGGACAGGAGAAAACGGTTTGTGGTGAGTGTTTCCTGTCAATGAAAAAATGATAGGTCCACCCTTCTCTCAGAAAAGGAGGGGAAGCCCCCCTTCCTAAACCCCCCATGTGTCTCTCCTGATATCAAACTGCACTCACACAAGTCACTCATCTTCATCAGGAAGATACATCTGCTGCTGTTTGCTTCTGAAAATAAAGACATTTTCTGTCTTAATCCGCTGCCTCAAGAAGACCGGGTCCATCTGTGCATGTTGTGCAACCAAACATGGAGGTTAACAAAATCGCTCTTCAGTATTTTTTTTTCCAAAGGATGACTACATATTTCATTTGAGGCAAAAACTAATACAAGTGCCATTCAACACCTCCCCGCCAGACCCATCTCGTTCAACATAATGGAAAGTTTTATTGGAAAAAATCTTGACATTTACTTTATTATTTTTTTGTTTGTGATGGCACCGCTTGTTTACAATAGTGGATAATTTATAAGAAAGTCTTTTGTCTACACTACAATAATCACAGTGCGCTCAAGGACAAGCGTATTATGCGAGCGGCTTGCTGTCATCATGGACAAAAGAGCTTGCGAGTGCGACGCCTCTTCACAAGGAGGCAAAGAAGAAGATGAAGACAATGACATCGCATCCATCATGTGTGCCCAATAGCAAAACATGCAAACAAACAAAAGAAATCATTGTTTTCTTTGCTTTCAGCTGTTTGCAAGTTCAACTTTTGGGAATTGAATCATCTGCGTGTGGATAAAGCTGCTTGTGAAATTGGTTTGATTTTACGGATTCAAACTCCGAATCAGGTCATTGATTTAAGGTCGATCATGGTAAGAGAGATTTGATTACAACTATTTACAAATAAATCCAAGTTTGAAGAACTGCAAAAATAACTTTAGAACCCAAGGATTCCTTTACGAAAGCCCGGATCATCGGCCCGAATTTAGCCCCCGAATCTCCCCTTCCGACAATCGTAGGTCAGCCCCGATCCTATTAATGGCTCCAAAGATACTCTTGTCGGATAATCCTGCCGTGTTTGGTGCGCTTGGGCTAATCGGAAGGACGTCAAATCGGGGATATTCAACATGTTGGATTTTTTTTTGGCCCGACTTCACACCGTGCGTCATGTCCCTCTGGGACGAACGAGCACGAAATCCCTTTGTGTCGATGTGTTGCTCTTGCCGCGTGGCTGCACACCACACACAGTACGTGACTTTTTTTCTCATCACGTGTGGGGTCGCTCATAGTTGGGAAGTCGGCTTACAATTTTTAAAGCTCGCCGTGTGCCGCAGGCTTAACCCAACCTTTCACATTGTCTGTAAAAGACGGAAAATTCTCCCGTGTTGCTGTTTTATAAGCGATGCCCCCCGATTTTAATGCGGGGGAGGACAAAGTCCTCCTGGCTCCTGTTGTTGCAATTACGTCGACACCTAATTGATCGCAAGATTCAGTGCTGCTGTGGTGTACACAAACAATTATGACAATTCCCCTCTTTACCGGGCGAGCAAATGCTAGCCTACTGGAATTTTGCACGATCCAAACTTGACTAGCTTCACAGGCAGCTCCCCAAATTGATCAGCAACCTGCTCTACAAAAACATCTAGCAGGTACCAAACCTGATGCTGTTTCTGAGAATGACGACAGGCGCAACTGCTGACCAACGTGGGGGAGAGAAAAGAAATCGACACTCAAATTAATATTCAAGTCACGTGACTGTAAAAATAAATTCGTAGCAGCTTGGCTGGACGCTTGCCTCGTCTTCCTCACAGGCAATTTTACTCTCCCACAGAGTGACTTCACTCTCCCTCCCATGTGTTTGGATGCGGCCGCAAAGCCAACGCCAAGCTGGACAAAAGCGACGTGATTCGAAGAATCTAATTAGTATGCACAGGCGTTTATGTCTCTTTGATACATGTGCTCATCATCTGCAACTCTGACAAGGACTTTTAGCGCTCGCTTTCCACTGTGTCTGTGGACGCAAAAGCCTTGATGAGTGAGAAAAGAGAGAAAGCAAGTGCTGGGAGAAGTGAGCGAGGGAGCTGAAAGAGAGAGAAAGAGGTGCGAGGCCTTCATCATGGATCGCCCACACATATTCCTTCCACTTCTCCATCACTCCATTACCTCTGTGCAAACGGCGGCTTTTCTGTCCCGCTGAGAGGAGGGAGAGGCCTATTAACACCACGGCAGAGAAAGCCCGAGCACTGTTCAGCCCACGCAAAGTGGTCCTCCTTCACCCTCGTACTCCTACACATGCACACAACTGGCGGAGGAGAAGAGGAGGTGGGCGCACGCGATGGACATTCAAGTAGATTCACTTTTCCCAAAGAGGACTTCACACAAAGGCTGAACAAGAAGGGATCAAAAAAAAAAATAATCTTTGGGGGTTTTACAGCAAAGGGCAGGAAGTGTCTGACACTTATGGGCCCGTTGGGTATTACCCATCCTCCCTTGAGTTTGCTGTCATTTGTACAAAAAAGTTTCACAAAAATATGCACGTGCTCTGATGATTTGTCAATGTGTCAACCTGCAAATAGAATTATATTTTCTGAAGAGAACTTAACAATATAGAACGAAGCATCTTTGCACTTTTCTGGTTTAACATGGTGAGAAGCAGGCCTGGAATGGCTTGCAGGCAGATGCCCGGTGGGCTAGTGACTTCTGGGGACGATGCAGTGCGATTCCATTATTATTTTTGTCCAATTTAGCCCAAGAGACCAACTCACAATTCAGAGGAAGCAGATAATTAATCTCTTTAAAATAAGGACAGCAAACAGAACCAATTAAACATTAGTAGGTGGTCAAGAGTATGGCCACTAATGCCATTTTTTTGTGCCAGTCCATCCCTGGTAAAAAAAAACTTGAGTGTTAATCATCAACTGCAAATGCATCCCTTCACATTCGTGCGAAGAGTTCTCAACAAAACATACAAATGATCCAATTTTTGTCAACAAAGAAGAACCTCCAAGTAGAATGACTTCTCTTGACGCTGCCGCTTGCACAAGACAAGAAATGACCAAAATTCTTGATTTTCCATCGAAGAAGCGAAGAATCCATGATTACCCATCAACCTCCTGATGCGTTCGTTGCAAATCGGACATCCAACCAAAATTCGTGATTCCCTCCGGCAACACGGCACTTTTGATATAATTTGCGCAAAACAACAACAAAACGCACACGTGATCAGCTCATTCCTCAACCTGCCCGTCGACTTCCTTTCTATAATATTTTGGCCTGGCGGGTGGGGATGGAAAAAAACAACAGATGATGAACAACATTTATCACCTCTCGCAGCCCCGTGACTTGTGTTTGGGTTGACGCTGCCCTATTGAACCAAGTTTGGAATTTCTGATTGCAACGTCAACACGAGCCTGTTTTCCTATTTTTGCTGTATCTCAAGCGAAGGAAAACTTGTTGCTTGTCAGGTCCCGCAAAGTGTGACACATACAGGAATTGGATTTATGGCGTTGGTTGTCCCCCTTCTGAGAAGTCATTTGACAAGTTTTTCTTTTTTTTAAGTTTCTAAGTAGGAATGTCTTTTCTGTTCACCAAGAAGAACATTTGAAAAGTTCAGATGCATAAGTGGACATCTTTATTTTTTGTGATGTTGAGTGTAATGATTTTTTTAAACTTTTTTTTTCTTCAAACTATTGTTATAATTTCCATGTCAAAGCCATCCTAGTTTTTTCTATTACGGGAGTATCTTCTTACATGAAAGTGAAAATCTTATCTTTTTTTTTTTTTTTAATTATGCCTATTCCTGGCATTTCTGAGGTAATGCAACATTTTTTGCACTATTCTCAATTAATCGGAAAATTTCCAGCACAATCTAGATCAGTCAATTCACTTACTCATTTAGACCATCGGTTATGCTCCTATTGAGAAACCGTTTCATGATGTTTTGTCATAATGTAACAAATAAAATCTTAATTTCCAATTTTGTGGCTACTACTAATTCGATGCTAACGCTAAAGCCGTCATTCATAATACTGATTGAAGAATTGAGGTGCGTACTTTAGTATAGAATGGATCAGGAAATGCTGACAAACTGCAGTTGTAAGCATATCATTTATATATAATATAAATAATAATGTACCTTTTTAAAAGCTTTCCATGACTCACTGTAAAATGCTTCATTTTCTTGTAGATTATAATGAGATGCATTTGAAGGATACACGACGTAGGATGGAATTCGGTGAGTAATGATGCATCACTTTGGCCTCCGGTAGGTCGCCTAATTGATAATACCAACTTCACCTACACAAGAGCGCTGAAATGTTAGGCATAGTTCTCACAATGTTGCAGTGCAGGTCTTCACAAGCCACAATAAACATCGTTAAATCAACACGCCAATGCCCATTACGTTCTTATAAAGGCAGAATTTTTTATGGTTTTCTGAGGCCATAAATAAAATATCATGTCTCAATTGATGTATTATCACTAGGGCTGTACTGTGAAGAATTCGGTCATGACTCTGAATCATATAGAGTGGCGAATTGGCCGTTACATTCGAGTCAGAACGAATCAAATTGGCAACACTCAACGTCTCAGTATGTGTGTCGTTTTGTAGCGTTGCAGAATGAATCAGGCCGAGTGGCGATCAAGCAACCACAAACTCTTTAATGAGAACAAAAACTATTACTGTTAGCCATAACCATACCAAAACGACTGTGCACACGATGGCACGCCGTTAGCATTGCGCCAAAGCACCTCTAATGCTAAATAGATCAGTAATATCCAATATCCCGTCCATCTTGCACGTGTCTCATTACTATATGTCTTTTTCATTAAAGTGAGATGTGAATTCACTCGGGTGGAATGTTGACGGATAAACGTTAGTTTTATCGTTGCTCTCCATTGTTGGTCTTTGCCGTGTTGGCACTAATACGCCGCCAATGTGGCTGCGTAAATAAACGCATGCGGGAAAAGTCATCTGACTTTCGAAGCTTTTTATACACATGCAGACATGGAAGGGGAGTTGTTGAAGTGAAAAAGGCTCGGAAAACAGTACTGCACTGGTCCACAGTCGCAGAAAGCAGACTCGAAAACTACGTAATACTTCTTTGTACATTTGTCCAATGCCTGATTTATAAATTGAGTGACTTTTGTTTGCCTTGCCGAAATTGGACAATTTGTATGGGTTCCATGTACGTTCCGGTTGTCACATCCATCATGAGAAGAATTAAGGAGACATAAAAAGAATAAATAAGTTAGAGCCCAAAAACTAAAGGAAGTCGGCTATTTTGCTCTGAGGTGGCGAAAGATATATATGCTGTATATACAATGCATATGTAATGTATGAAAATCTGCATTCTGCAAGGTCATGTGTTCATTGTATATTTAATCATTATTTTATAAATTTGTATCACCCAGCAATCGTAGCTTGGGATAACACTGTGCCCTAGTGGTTGGCACACCTGTTCCAAGGTTTGGAACTTGAATCGCTGCTCAAGTCCGATTTGCATGCTTTCCTTGTATGCATTTAGGTTTTTTCTGGCGCATTACAAAATATTGCGTAGTTCTTTCATTCAAGACTAAATTGACCAGTCGTGAATGTTAGCGTGAATGGTTGTTTGTCTATATGTGCCATGAGCTTCAGGGAGAGCCTCTAGAAAATGAATGTGTATCTTCTCAGAAATGTACATACGTAGGACCCTGAACACAACTTCCAAAACCCAGCACCCGCCACAAGTTGACATGTCCATCACAACACTACGCACGGAAATCAAACGTATGCTCTACTCACAGGTAGTCGGCCATTTGGGTGTCCAAGTTCCGTTTTTCATCTCATTCGGCCATTTTCAGTTTTCTGAGAACCTACTCCAAAGGAATCTGTCTGAGCACCACTAAAATTGAACCTGCTGTACTACTTTGCTCCGAGAAGCTTGGTGGGTCATACCTTGGTCTATATGGTCCACGGACTCTACGTTGTTCATGTTTTTTCAAAATATTTTGCATTTTTATGAAAGAATTCTCGCTGAAATTTTGCACGGACACACTCGGCGCACCTTGGGCCTCATGCAGTTAGCATGAGGCGGGACAACTTTATTGCCTCAAGTGAGACGAGTTGCTACCTCAGTAGAGGAGGGGAGGGTGTGAGGGGGAGAGAGAGGCCAAAAAAGAGAGAGAGAGCGAGAGGGAGGGAGGGAGAACGAGCGAGCGAGCGAGGGAGGGAGGGAGGAAGACATGAGGAGAGACGCTGAGCGACAGGCAGATGGAGAAGCATGCGAGGCGAGCAGCAGAGAGAGACAAAAGCGCGTGGAGAAAGTGCGGCGTGCCATGTGCTCAGGTAGTGCTCACTCTTTACACATCAACAACGCAACATGCATTTGTTTTCAATGCTTTTCTTTCTCTCGAATTGCATCCCTTCTTCTGCTACGAAAAAAATAACATGATAAGGTAGGACAGCCTCTTCTTGCCTGTCAGCATTTGTAAGCGTTTGAGTTGCATGCCGAACTTTTATTGTTGATTCACGATAGAGGACATAAATGTGCTTTTATTACACACATTCTTGTCTTTCTGTCGTTATGAGCACGACCCTTGAGATTCCACATTTAACTGTGGGGTTGTTTTGTCTTTGTGGGGATTGTACGAAACGAAAATGTTGTTTTACTGTGTGTGTTTGTGTGTGTGTGGTTTTGTGTTTATTGATGATGTGTTGTCTTCATTTGTGTGGCACAATCCCTATATCACTTTTCATGGTCTAGACATTGTTCACCAAGGGGACATTTTGGCTGGAAAAAAGTTAGGTGTGAGCTTTCACCCTATGTGTGTGTGCGTGCGTGTATGTGTGTGTGTGTGTCTGGATTTGCAGCAGCCATGATGGTGCTTGGTAGAATATTGGCAAGCCTGAGGAATGTGTGAGACTTCACCCCAGATCTCTTTGTTCCCTCGCACTCATTCTGCCTTTTTTCTCATCTTCTTCTTCTTCTGGGTCCAGGGTTGCACAACACACACACATGCACTGACACATGCACACACACACGCACACACATGCACGCACACACACACACGCACGCATACTGCAAGCAACTTTTGCAGAAAACCAGTCGCAACTTCCCGCTGGCGGGAGAGATATGCACGGAATGTGATTATCATGTATTTGGGTTTAGCATTTTATTGCTGCCAAAAAAAAGAGGAAATCAGGCGTATGCCCGGTGTGAAATGTGTGTGTGTGTGTGTGGTGGGTGGATTGGGAAGGGGATGCGGTGGGTGGCTCATGAACGAGCGCTGTTTGGCAGTGCACGTGAGTGTGTGGGTGGCTGTGTGGGTGAGTGGGTGCAGAGCTCTCGTTGAGCCAGAGCACATATTTGAAGTGTGTGCGTGTGTACGCATGTGTGTGTTTGTGCGCACGCGCGTGTTGATTTTGCACAAGGGCCAAAAGCATGCCTGCGTTTAAAAAAAAAAAGAAAAATGATTGCATTATTCACAAAATTCACCTTTAATTTACTTATCATGATTTGTTTTTAAACGCCTTTATTTACACATGCAAACTCAAACACACATTCACATGCAGTTGAGGTGCCTGTCAAACCAAAAGTGCATTCCGGAGCTCTCTCACACACACACAAACACACACACACAGTCGGAATGGTGGGATGAATGCGGGGAAACTTCAGCTGAAACGTGAGGACAAAAGGCAAAGGGGGGACATTTAAGAGGCTTTAACTCAGAAGCCTGGGAATGAGGGAGGAAACACACACACACATGCACACACACGCATATATGTACACACACATACGCATGCCTTTGCACACAGGCCAATGTACAGCTGCGGCTCCGAGAGGGGAATTCCCAGTGAAGGAGACAGTGAAAACACCTCGGCCTTCACACGGTCTTCCCGGGATTGGGAGCAAGTTGACAAACAAGCTAGGAGTAAAAATCCGCATGAAATCATCAATGGAATCGATTTGACCAAACTGCAAAGACTATTTTTTTAATTCTAGCTTCAAGTTAATGCAACTGTCCCTCGACGTCCACCCTGCTTTTTTTTTTTCTTGTTATCAGGAGCTGGAAAAGCAGCTGCCTTGTCAGGTTAGGCGATCCCGCGTTCGCACGTTTGTCATCGGTCGACTTTGGTGTACTCTGATGACCCGCGACTGACTGCCCGACACTCGTTGCTGATGATTTATGCTAACCCGGACTCGATATTATACATCCCAAAATATTGGTATGAAAAACCCTTGAAATTTCTAATGACATTGCAAAACATCAACATCCAAGTTGATATTTTGTTTTAATTAATTCTCCTAGCTTTTTAGTGTTGTTTTAAAAACTCTCATTTTTACTTGTTTTATATGGTTGCACGTCATCCTGTTTCTCATGTCGTCTATGTTTTCTATCAATGATGATCTTATTTGAGCTCTACTGGTATTTTATTTTTTATCAAATATCATTTCTTGTGCTTTTATTGTTTTGTACTAATTGAAGTATGATCATATCTATGCTTGCATTTGTTTGTATCATGTTATCCCATCCGTCTCTCTATTTCTCGTCACTACGTCTGACATGATCCTTTTTTTTGCTAAGACTCATATCATCTATGGTTTTATTTTGTATTTGAATCCATGCTACATTTGTTCTTTTAAGTCTTTACGTGTGCAGATCTGCAACCAAATACAGATTTGATTCGTTTTTTAAAAAGGCTCATTCATAACATCTCGGTTCTATTTTTTTTCCTTTTCTCTTGTGACATCCAATCAATATCTGATTTTGTTCTGATTTCTCAAATCCTCTCATCTTCTTTATATATAGTTTGTCACTGAAGTCCGTCTTTCACCTATATGTAATATCGGATCGCTTTTCCATCCTGTCATCCAATGTATGCAATTCCCGTAAGGGTTTTTGGCTTAATCACCATTTCTCTGCTTTGTTTTTTTTTTTTGTTCCCTATCATCCTCATTGTTTTGTTTTACATCATCATATTTGTTTGATGTTTGAGTTTTTAACTCTTATTTGTTCTCCTTTACTACTCCATCTACTGTATCTCTTTTCAGTCTATTCTTTGCTGTAAAACTTAAATGACATCTCCTTTTCTCTGCATTCATTTCCTCTTCTTTTGCTATTTCATTTGATTTATCAATGTGAAACTTTGATGGGGTCTGAATGACACCTTTCTTCAGCTTGATGAGATGTCAAATGTGTTTTCCAGCAAATTGGATTCAATCTTCTTTGAATGATGGGAAACAAAGCAGCTATGTGGTTTTCTGTTCCAAAAAAATTATCACATTGATGAGCTGACAAAGGATTTCAATTAGTCAGTGTAAGACTGAGAATAGTACATTGAGAATATGTTTCTGGGGCTGTTGAGAAAAATACCCGAAACCTTCCCTGCACTCATTTCCAGACAAGTGTGAGCTACTTCAAAATGAATTCAGAGAATTCCACATCCTGTAGCGATAGCGTCGTCGGCTTTCTCCGCCGCTTTTTGTCTTGTACCAGACGCCCGTCGATATGCGTGCAAACGGTGGCGATTCAGAGTGAGAATGACAAGGGGCTTGAAAGGGAAAAGTCACGACTTTTTGGTGAGGCATGACGGTAAAGCCCCACAGCAGGTGTATTTCCCCTTTGACGCCATCACCGCAGGCGATGATGATTTTTCACTTTCACTTTGAATGAATTACTTACACAGATGATGGTGTAACTTGCGCCAGGCATCATCGATTAACAGTTAGTGCTCCCAAAAAAATTTAAATGTAGATATTTGCAATCTTTTTTGGGGGGGAAAAAAAACAACTTAATATTAACAAAATATCAGCTCATGTGATCGTAAGCATTTTGTCCGTATCTGATGACTATCTGCACTAACTGCCAATTTTACCTTTAACAAACAAATTAAATTCTGTGTTTTCATTTATGTACAATCAAAACAAACTTTGCTTAGCGCCACATTTATGCCACACATTTCTAGTCGCCGTTAGAAATGTCAGTCAAAGAAACCGCTTCGGAACAAGGCATTGTATATTGTCTGAAAATGAAAAGAAAAAAAAAAACCATCAAAATAAATATATTGAAGGACCCTTTCATAGGAGTCCAATGAAAATCCTATCTGTCCACTATATGACAATTTTGAGTTTTGAACGGCATGTTTTGTCAAAACAACCAGTAAATGCATTTTTGGATGGTGCAATGCGTATGCAAAACAATGTATCCTCATCTGCCCTTGAAAACACATTGCACTTCAGACCACACATTCCCCATTTCGCCTGTTTTAAGATATCACTTCGAGTCTTTGATGGATCATTTATGATATAATAAGCGATCCTCAGAATAATAAAATCATATCTCTGTGTCTAAGTCCACCTCTTGAGGAATTGTGAAATACGCAGACAGTTAAACAATTGAGACCCAATATTGTAAATTACTGCTGCAGGATGGAAAACAATTTTGCAAGTTCAAATGTTCCGAGCAGAGATCTGGAGATTTTTTTTTTTCCCCCCTTCCTGCATGTCTTCACCCAGATGTCATAAAGTGTGCGTTAATGTGTGAGGAATGAGATTCACCTGTCTTGCCGACAGAGTAATGACGAAAGGAATTTTGCAAATGTCTCATGGACTTTGGTATGCTACCGGACCGACCAGACACTTTGACAACTTATTTATATACAGGGAAAGGTGTGGAACAAAGTTGTTCTAATTTGACGTATCGTCAGAGCTCTGATGCAATATTCCAGCATCAAATATAAAATTTTCCATGAAATACGAAGCTACACCTGGTTACATTTTGATAAAGAAAAGCAAGTTAGTTTCTCTTATTTATTTACATGTATATCATGGTGCGATTTTGTTTTAATGTATTGATTATTGCGCAATTGCTCTATTGTGATTTCAATTTCTGCTGATAGTGATATATATATATATATATATATATTTATATATTTTTTTTTTAGACTGATGCAAGTTCTAAATGACAGTATCGTGAAACTTTTGCTTAATTGGCGATCCTGTGGTTTGATTTTTTTGTTTTGTTTTGGGAGTGCACCAACTTTAGCTGTGCTACAATTTGTTAATACGTTGTTTATGTTTTGTTTTGGAAGCGCGGCGAGGGGGTGCACCAAATTTGTCGCTGAAGGAGGTGTGCGGCTCACAGGAAATTTTTTTGGGAAGGGCTATGATATACAGTATGGCTGGCTTTGTGGCATTTTTTTTTTTCATTTTGATGGAGAGGGCTGCACCTGCTCTGTTATGATGTAAAATGAGGTGCATGGCTTAATCATGGGCTTTGTTCTGTTTTTTTTTTCTTTCTGTTTTTTCTTCTTCAAAGCTTGGGAGAGTGCTAGAGCGCCCCTCTTTCACACAGTTCAGATATTTCTTTGGCTGCTTGGCTTAAAAAGAAAACGCTGTGATCAAGAACATATTATCGGCGCACCCGTAGGGGCTTTGTTTGGTTGTAGCATGTTTTATTACTTTTTTGAGAAAGGAGAGGTGTACTCCAAATGGAGTTAAACATTTAGGAAAGGTTGCAATAAATTGAGCGACCATGCAATGCGACCATCTTGAGCTTTGCTTTTGCGGGCAAGACTGGTGGTGCGCCAACGCTGTCGGGATGTTGCATGTGTGTGCACTGGTAAAGCCTGCAGTATATCAAATGACCCTTATAAGCTTTGTTGTGACTTTCTCTTGTATGTGTGTGTATGTTTTTGCGCTTCACAGATCCTGCAGTGCTCCATTTGCTGAAGGTGTCTGAGCAAAGACCAAAGACCACAGGTACCCCCACCTTTTTATCACGTCAGGGGTGCACAGCTTAGCCATTTTAACATCGATCATATCGATTTGACTCGCTTCAATTCCAAGTCCAAGTGTTCTTTTTTAGTTGTTTTCATGTTTCCGCTGATTTATGTTGAAAAGGAGAATACAAAATGAATTCATTTCCAACCCATGTAACTTGGACTGGCTTAGTAGCGGACAGACTCGGCGGGTCAGGACCTCGCATGGCGTTGGATGGAGAACGAGTGTTCCTGGAGCCCGCAGAGTGGGAGCGGGCTCGCTAAACGCACGCCCACGCGCAAATGTGAGATATTCTAATGAGCAATCTGGCCCCTTTCACAGTGCTGCCATCCCACCACGTGTGACAGCCAGCCAATCATAAGGATCTCACCGCCTCAGTGTCAGGACAGGGTGGGAGTGACGTGCCCCTCCTCCACCTGTTCTTCGCAAATGACCCTCACAGCCTCCCGTCCTGCTGGTAAGTGCCACACAAATTATATGAATTTATTATTCTGTGATTTTTAAAGTTTGTGAGAGTTTATATAAAAGCATGGTTGAAGTTGCATTCACTGGTTGTTCTGTGGTTGGTTGGTATTTGCAAAAATCAGTGAAACTGATGATCAGTGTGACAATGTCAGATTGTGTAATATTTCACATACATAAAATAGACCAGATAGGAAGTAAATATAAAAGCAAATTAGATCCTGATTTGTAATACTAAAATACTAAACTTTCATTTACTACAGCCCTCTGAAAATATTTGCCCATTTCTTCTTGCTTGACTGCTTTGACTCTATTCTAACATGTTGGGCCGCTCAACCTAAATATGGCAAGAACAATCATAAGCATTTTGTTAAATGCTTCGTCAGAATTGGACTTTGATTGTTTTTAATAGAATTTTGGATGTGGCTCACCAAATTGTATGCTTAACGTAGTGGTCCATAAGCATAGGACAGTGTTTCCTTATCGTGTGTGCGTGTGTCAGCCAAATGTTACAGTAGCAAGAGTACACATGCAGTGAGTGTAGCGCCCACACACTCCCACGTGTTTCCCCTCCATGATCCCTTCACATGTGCGCACATGACATCATTAAAGAGGTGCTTTAAAAATCAGCATGGGTACCGCATGTGGGCTGGAAGTGTGTGTTAATGTGTGCGTGGGTGCATGAAAAAAAAAAAGGCTCCAGAGTTGCGGGTCCGTGCTGGCTGTGTGTGCGTGTGTGCGCGCCTCGCCCCAGGCTCTCTTCTGGTCCCGGGCCGGGCTGCCTCCCACGCTGGGGTACGGCCGGGGTTGAGCGGAGGAGTAGGAGGAGGAAGAGGAGGAGGCGCGCGGTTGTAGAGGTGGTGCTGGTGTTGTTGTTGTTGAGTGGGCCGGCGCTTGTGAGTCAGCCCCCCCCAAAATGAGAGAATGCCGCTGGATGGCGATTTGATGCAAGTGCTAGTGGAGAGGAAAAGAACTCTTTTCTCTGTCTGTCTGTCTGACCATCAAACTATCAAGATTCCTGAACAAGATTGCAGAAAGTGCCTTAATTAGGGCGTATTATGAATTATTAACATTAAAATCTTGGAAATGGCCTGCGATGTAGTGGGGTGCTATTTTTTTTCCGCGTGGTTCTTTATGTACCGCGTGAGCAGACATTTGCTGTCCATTCAGAGCCTTGTAGATGGATGAGGCTTCTGCTGGAACCACTCGTTCCTTTTCTCACCATTAATTGCTCCTCGTTGGGGACAGTCTAATCTGCCGTGAACAGCATGCTCACATGCCGCATTTGAGCACATATTTCGATGCAAAGTCGTAAGCAATCGGGAATGACATCATGGGGACGAACTGTGCCGGGTCGCTGAGACGATTTCACACGCGGTTCCTCGTCCTGCTCGCCCTCAGATGTGACTTTCATGTGAGTTGGAAACAACTATTTCAACAACTGTTGAAACGGAGGAGGGGCATGTTTTTTATTGAACAGGAGTGATTTGAAAGTTATTGCGATGAGGATGAATTTGTGAGTTGTCATGATCAGAGCTGTAGGAATTGCAGAATTTACGCTACGATGCCAACGTATTCAGTAGCCTTCTTTAGCAAGCTACTTCTGAGGGTCGCAGACAAGTAATGCATCAAATATATATATATTGTTTCAAGAAGCGATTCATTCAGTAAGTCAACCGATCACTTGACTTATCTATGAAATTTCATTCAAATCCTAGGCTATCATTCAGCACATGAAAGTATGGTGTTGCGAAACAAAAATAGAGGCGTATTGTATTGCCCAATCGAATCTTATTTTGTTCTAAAACTGTAAATTCAAATTTAAATTGAGTTAATCCAGTGTTTTATATTTAACAAGGCAAATCTGAGGTTATAATTAGTCGAAAGGAGGACATCCAGGAGTCAACAAATGTTCTCATTTTTATTGTTTCATGCGTGGCTACAAAGTCAGATTGTGACAATGTGAGGAGCACCCAAAAGAAAGAACACTTTCATCGAAAACATGTGTGTAATTGCTCTTTGTTTTCTTCTCGACGCAAGGGTTTTACATTTCTGTGTATTTCGATCAAGCGTTCTCAGAAATGGCAGTCGGGCACAGGGCCAGCGTAACCCTGTGAGCTCAGCGGCGGGCGTCCGTGGCAGCTTCCTGGGTTGCACCAGTCGTGAAGATAATGGAAGGTGGTTCTCGGGAAAGTCGCAGGGAGTCCACCAGTCTGGGGCGTGGATGTCGGCGCCGGGGGGAGCGGCTTGGGAGGGAGTACTGAGGAAGTGGTGGATGACAGCATGAGCGTGCAGGGGTAGGGTCAGGTGGAAGTGAGCGCAGGAAACGCCCTTAGAAGCGCTCACGCCTAGCGTCATGACATCCGCTCTCCACCGGGGGAGCCGGAGAGCGACGCAGCGGTCCTCGGAGACCACGCATTCCTGGCGGCGTGACCCCTCACCGCCTTGGCAGCGCTCGTGTCCTGCGAGGCAGCACAGTCGCTCATTCACTCACTGGAGATGTTTTCCCTCTCGCACCTCTGAAGGGAAGAGGAAGAGGAAAGGGGGAGGACGGAGGAGGCGGGGGTTGTGCCGCAATGACAAAGTGGAGCGTCCTTGCTTTAGACGAGTCACATTGCCGTCATACCGCCACTGACAGTGTTGACACTGTATATTGCTTTAAAAGCCTTTGTAATTTTCAGACACAATTCAGACTGACTTAGCTAAACTGTCTCTTATCAAATCTTATTTCCTTTAAACTTTTGTTTTTTTCATTTTCCAGAAATGAATTTATTGTAAGCAGGAGTTGTTGATTTTGAAGCAGATGGAGGAATTTTTGTGATTGATGACCTTCTGGCACTTGAGCATATCATTAGCATTCTCCAGGTAGACTACTTTTGTTGCACACAGGGGTGTCAAAACTCTTTCCTTTGATGGCCACGTACAGAAAATTTGAAGGATTCAATTGCAACTGTAATTTTTTTGGTTAACATCTTTTTTCTTAATACGTTAGAACCAAATCCATCAATCAATTACATATTATTTGGACGGCATTATTTTGAAAAACTAAACCTGACGGGGGGGTCCACCCGGATAGATGCAGCCCTGCACAGAGCAGATCTCCACATTCAGGGTGTGGCAACCCCTCGACTTTTTTGTCACCTTCTGCTTTCACGCTGCCCCAACATATGTTTTTTTAATAGCATTGCAAGCAATGCAGGCTGTGTCAAAAGTTATTTTCGGTACATGTCATGGCCTCTGAAAGGCCATAGTTAAAACACCCACCTCTGGTTCGCCCTAATAACATCACCTAATGGTGCGGAACTGTGAATTTGGCATGACCAAAATATGCCTGTAATAAACCCAGTCATATCAAGTAATGGTGCAGTTCCAAGATTTTTCTTTTGTCAATAGTATCATGATGTAGCATCATATGAGTATTGCAATGTTATGAGTAATCCTCCCAGGTCTTGGTGCAGCGACTCAGATTTTCTCTGAAAATGATATTGATGTTCCAAAAAAGACGCCTGCGGAAAGTAACAAATATTTTGTTACGTTTTGATTACTTTAACAATAAGAATTTCATTCAATCTTGTTTGATGCTGCTTCAGGGTTGTTCACATGTTCCTGGTCCAACAACTTATCCAACATGACTCAGGCGAAAGAAATGTAACCTTTTCACCCCGTTTATCACCTGTCCTAAAAATGTGAGGGTGGGAACCATTCAAACATGCCTGTGAAGGGATGGAATGAGATGTCAATAGAATTTACGGGTTGAAATATCATACTAATTAACCATGCGCAAAGATGTATGAGGACCGCAGTCTGCAAACATAACTGAACAAAACTAGTGTGTGTGTGTTGGGGGTGGGGTAACAAAGATCTCAACAACAAAAAACTTACATAATTATAGAAACCGTTACCTTTAGTCAGATTTGAAATTAGATTTACAGGGTAGGCTAGCTAAGAAAAAGACTATAATCGCAAGATGTAGCAAACTAGCATTTCAATCAAAATGCTTCCATTTTCCACTCAGTTCGTCATATTAAAAATAAATGTGTTTTTTTTTTAAACTGGAGTACTGGAGTGGGGGTTATTGAATGTTTGATGTTTTCATAATTTTCTGAAGACTTCGTATGCGGGTATTAGTGACAGATTGGCAGGTGGAGAAACGGGAAATGAATGCTCCTCACTAACGTGACAAGTTTGTGGGTTGCTGGGCAGAGGCGGGTTGGGTCAGAGCCGGATTTAAAAAAATAGACCCGTGCAGGAAGCTTTGTTGGCCAATAATATCTGGGCCCCAAATGATCCCTGGGCCAGACGTTTGATACTGCCAGTAATTTCACAGTTTTTGTGTGGCATGAAATACATGGTGACATTATTCCTGAAATCATGGGAAAATTGTCATGTCACCAAAGCACATCACGGATGAAACTGCAGCGGTTTACAGTACCTGCTTCTGCAGGGTTATTAGCGGCACTCACACAAACGCACACACACACACAAGCATGCTGGGGGAGTCAGGGTCAGACAGACAGCAATGTAGCTAGCGCAAGTCCAGTGGGCACAGATAAGACCCAGTCATGCCTCGCCAGCGTGACCATGACATCACAGTTGGATTGAGTGCTTGCGACAAACATACTGGCCTAATATAGTCAGTGTGGTTCCTTCGGGCATGCCCACCCCCCATGCCCCTTATGAAGTTAACACCACAGTAACCCGAATGGCACTCCGCAGAATACTGACCACCACCAAGGTGGGACAATATATATATAAAAAAATTAATGGAGATAGCCAATACTACCCTGCAAATGTAGGTGGCAATAATGTGCAAACTGGTTTCTAGCTGCCAAACAAATAAAGACTCTATGGGATAGATGGATAGTGATCAATAAAAAGCTATTTCTATATCTCCAAATTTGCAGCAAAATTATTATTAAAAAACAAAAGTTTCGTAGTTGATAATAGGGATCTACATTTGGCATCTTCTGTGAAATACTTGAATGATACATTTTAAAACTATCACAGAATAAGTCATGGCTTTCTCAAATGCAGTTGATCAGCTTTGTGTTCACGGAAACAAGCCCATGGTTCACACTAAGTGCGTGTAATATAATAATTCAGTTTGGAAGTCTAGCACGAGAAAAGGACAAGAAGGCAAGACTGAGCTCGAAAATCATTTCTTAACAGCTCGCTTCCCAAACATCCCAAATATTTTAACGTCGTCTTTGTTATCTGTTGCATCCCACCCACCCCTCCTTTACTTTTCCTCTGTTGTTTGAATTCTTTGACCTTATCTGCGTAAGTCTTGTTTGTCTGCGGCCGTGTCACCAGCACCTCTGTCGGCCATTAAACTGCTACCCGAGCACACCGCGACAGATTTCCCAGGCTGCTCGGCTGCCCGAGTTCACACCTTTTTGTCCACAGGAATCTCAGGAATCCCCAACTTCCTTTCCATTGTGTGTGTGTGTGTGTGTGTGTGTGTGTGTGTGTGTGTGTGTGTGTGTGTGTGTGTGTGTGTGTGTGTGTGTGTGTGTGTGTGTGTGTGTGTGTGTGTGTGTGTGTGTGTGTGTGTGTGTGTGTGTGTGTGTGTGTGTTTGCGCATGTGCCTATGTGCGTGTCTGTGTGTGGCAACATGAAGGAGGGGCCCCCGCCTGTTGAAATGCACATCTCCGCCATTGTATCCACCCTGAGAAAGCGAGCAGGGAGTTCTCACAATAGGCTGAGTCACAATCTAAAATGGCAAAAGTGCTCATTTATGCTAGCACAATCCAAAAAGTTTTTTCCAACAAACCTTAGCATGAATTTAAGCGTCACTTTTAATGGTGAAGTCCAAAGAATTCCAGCTGATTCATATTTCCCAGCTCTCCACACTGATAGTGGCTTGTAGCACAAATATTATTTCTGCATTATTAGATGTAAATTATATAGATGTAAATAACCGCAAAAAATTGACGAGCATTTCCTTCATAATTAGTCCTTGATATGTGATACCAGCAGTGATATGAAAAATTACAGGCAAACCTAAAACAGACCATCTTTTCCCTTGAGATATTGTTTGGGTGGTTTATAATATAATTTCTAATATTTTTTTTATTTGTAATAATTTATGATCATATAATTTAACTATCTTTTAAAACCACCATTCTGGAAAAAAAAACTACTAAAGAGGTGTACATTTTTTGAGAGTGAGGTACTGCAATAGTATTTTAGTCCTTGTGCCCGTAATCATACATGAATCAGGTACCCTTGAAATTAGATGAGAATCCGTTAAGTTCATTTCCATCCCACATCACGGGACATGCAATGTGACGATTGAGTAGATTGTGATGGAAGTGGTGGGAATTTTTCAATTTGCTAAAACAAAGTTAAGCAAGTCTAGAAACGCGTGACTTTACACTGTGAATTCGAGGGTGGTGACATTTGGTGCAGAACCAGCATAATTGAGGAAAATCAATTCACATTTCAATACATACAGGAATATTGGCATCATTTTTGCCTGCATATTTTGAAACGAAAGATGCCGCAACAGAAGCTACAAGGATAGCAAACCTGTTGATGCTTCACAAACACAGATGCTATGCTGACAACAGCAAATTTAGCACCACAAAAATACTTGCTCTTTGCCATCATAAATAAAAAGCAGGTGTGCTTTAAAAGAAATAGTCTAAACTTTCACAAGTAACTGCTATTTTGTACAAAATCCTTCTAACTACCGGTGACAGAATGCTGAATAATAAGGGACCGAAGAGGGCGTTTATGTGACTCCTGATGTTTTTTGGCAGCTCCGGAGTCATTTGAGCCATTGCGGTCCTGACTCATCTCCCGTTCGAGCGCTGCCTGCTGCCACAGCTCAGCAGCGCCTGTCGGCTCCGACGCCGAGCAACATGCAAACACAAACCCGTTCATTCATCGGATCGACACGCGACAGGCCGTGATTCACGCACACCCACTCGCTCCGTCGTCACATCGAGCCACGCCGCACCGCGCCGGGGGCTTTTCGCCAAAAATCGGATCACTGTCGAGTCCCGGCCACAGAGTCTCTGAAGTCCACACGGCACCCGCATTGTCACCCTTTGTGCTAACTGCTCATAACTCTAAACCAAAACAGCCTATCTGTATACTAAATGATGTCAATTTAAAGAGGAAATTTCAAACATGGCAACAATACAACCTTTTCTTTGCAGCTCTGGTTTTGCCTCCTCCTCCTCCCCCAAAAAAGAATATATTTTAATTTAAAAGAGAAAAATTCATACAACATTTAAATGAATTCATACCATCTTTCAAAAGTACTAAATGGATGTTTATACCCCCAAAAACTTTATTTCACACCTCCAGTGCGATAGCAACGATGGCATCTAGACCAAGATAAAAACTGAAAACAATCAAACCTAGACTACATTCTAGACACTCATGGTACAATAAATGTGACCTGCCCCCCCCCCCCCCCCCCAAAAAAAATCTCATTCAGAAAACTCCACCCATGCATATAGTTAGACCTCAATTCACACGAGGGGTTGAGCTGGGAATGAAAATACTCCTCTAGACCAACCCATGACTGTCTTCAGACCAAGCCAAAACAAGGTTTACCCCAACCCGAGACTAAATTGCACCAAATTTCTTCTGTTCTGTGTAGTGTAGTCATCGCATAGCTGAAGATGACATTCGCCCGTGCACTCAAAAGACTGAGTGTTAGTGAGGCGAGTGTTATTGTGAGATAGTGGTGACCGATACGTTCTTGTGAGAATGGGCTGAGAACATTACATCACAGAGTTGCTGTGTGTGACAATTGTGATTAAAAATCAATGGTGCTACACATTGGGTCGGGACCTCCACAGCCACATGACCTCAATGTAGCCAGGGTGGGAAACAAGTGTCATCTGACTTGAATGACTCTGTCATTCGGAAGAGGTGTAAACATTCCGATGGAACTCATAGCTCAGGACTTGTTCTTAAGGCGGGAAAATAATTCTGGCTATTTGGGTCGCATGTCCTGGGAAGTGAGTCAGGGAGTGTATTTAAGAGTTATGAATGAAACCGACAAAGGCCATGTGTGTGTGTGTGTGGCAATGTGTGTGTAACATGGGTGCAGCAGCGCAGCCTTTGATGAGTCACACGGCGTCCTGTGAGTAAGCGACCAGCTATGTCATTCCTGGAGGTTTGAAACGCCCACCCTCCGCCCTCAACCCCCAAGAGCCAGCGAGTGGGTGGAGAAGGGCGGGTAAGGGTGTGGTGAGGGTCTGCACTGTTCGATAGGTGTGGTTGGCAACGATGGCGTGTGTGGGGTTAGAATGGCAGGAAGTAGGCAAAGGCTGGCAGAGGATGGGGGTGGGGGACACACACCAGAGGCGAGGACCAGGGTTGTCCTCAGGTCAACACATGGCAGGGACCTCCGCCCGTGTCGTTGGCTACTTCCTATTCTTTTAATGATGTCACTACTTTTATCTCGTATCAAGTAAGAAGAGTGGCTTGGAGACCAGCTGCTCAGCACGGTCTGTTTGTTTGGGAACATGATATGAAACAAATTATAAAACTACAATTGTATCTTTGTGGAGGCATACGGCATTGACCCAAGAAGAATGTACTGAATTTGAGCCAATTCTAGTTTTACATCAGAAGAGTGGACAGAAGTCAGTGTAGGTTTTTTTACATCTGGCAGTGATTGTATATTGGTGAGTGTCAACAACAGCACCAATAGTTTGTCGCATTCTATGTAGCAAAATTGTTTTAATAAATACTTCATATACAAGAATCACATATTGTATACATACGCTGTATCGTAAACATTTGAACTGCGAATACCCTGTGGAAAACATTGTGGTCCTCCGCATCCATGCATTTGTGGTATCTCATTAATCCACGTGACAAAATTCAGGAGCTGAGCATCAGCGTAGGTGTATCATTCGGTGCCGCTCAAAATGGATCATTTGGCCTTTCTACTAAAGGTTGTTGTAGTGGCTGAAGACCCCAGCCTCTTATGTAGCCCTCCACCCTTCAGGTCCATTTCCACAGGCATCCCAACTCTTTTGCCGGGGGTTTCCTGACAATATACACACACACACAATCCCCCCCTCCCTTCTCCTTCCTTCGTCTTCCCTCCTCTCTTTTTTTTTCTCAATGGATGTCCTCTCTCTAACCTCAATTGAGAGCCGTGTAACAGGACACTCCCCTTGGCCTGCCCCCCCCCCTTTTTTTTTTCTTTTTTTCATTTGAAGAGCCATGCTATAAAGAGAGTGCCGGAGCACTGATCCAGAGAGTGTGTGTGTGTGTTTGTGTGTGTGTGAGTGTGTCTGTGTGAGAGTGCGCAAGAGAGTGTGTGTTGGGGGGCCGAGTGAGGGAGATAGAGAGGAAACATGTGATAGCGCGACTTTGGCTCATGGAGTTTTAACGGCTGCGATGTCTCCAGAGCGCTGGGAAAGCACCTTTAGCCCAGAGGGACACACACACACACAGCATACACACACACGCGCACACACACACACACACAAACACTATATATATATATATATATATATATATATATATATATATATATATATACACACACACACACACACACATGTGTGTATGTGTTTATGTGTGTGTCACTGTGAGCCTGTTACTGATTACACTTAGAAGAATGCAACTGCGGGAATAAAAGGCAGACAAGTGAAGTTTTTTGTTTTTTTTTTTGAAAGGGAGAGTGTGTGATTTGTCCATGCGAGGATGTGGGTGAGAACTTGTTACCCAATCGCGTCTTTCCTCTCTCTCTCTTTTTCTCTCTCCTCCTCCTCCTCCTCTCTCGCCCATTGATGGACCAGGCAAAAGTTTAAAGAGTGACGCCGGAATCCCACTCGGAGGCAGAGGAGCACGGGACAGCGCCGGGACAGTATAAAACGGAGGACACATGGAGGAGATGACTGGGAGAGGAGGAGTGACTGGGGGTCCCCCTCTTCATTCCAAACGTGGCCAAGAAGAAGCTCGGGTAAGTAAAAAAAATTAAAAAAGAGAGAGAGGAGGGGGTTAAGAACTTCCCAGGGAGGAGAGTGCATGCTGCTGTTGATGGCTATCATATGTTCTAAGTTAAGCTTTACCAATGAGAGCCGGGTGTCTCCAAACTGAGGGTTGGGGGGTCAGAAATGGTTCGTTTTTTGATTCTTGTCAGTCATATGACCTGTCATGGCTGACATTGCGCGTGAGAGCTGATTCTGACTTTCGACGCCACAGATGGAGGTGCCGCTTCCTCTCTTGGTCATGCTGAACAGCCCCCACCCCGCACCCTCCCCTCTCTCATTCTTCCCTTCATTTGACACACATAGCGTTCATTCTGCTTGGCGGCAGTGGCGGCATGAATGAAGCGGCTGAAGTAGGAGGCGGGAGGGAGGGAGGAGGGGTTGTCATATCGCGCAGCTCTCGACTCTTTATGAATGGACGCCGCACATGATTGGCTGTGCCAAGTTTTGACGTACTTGTGTTTGGGCTTTTTTGTGAGGGGCAGCGGGGGGCTTAGTCACCATCTGACCACCACTGTGTCTATTTATGTGAGCGTGTGCTCTCTGATGTTGTTCTTGCAAGAGTCTCACTCGCCGTGACTTTGACAACTGTGATTAATCATGTATTTTTGCGCTCCCCTCTAACTTTGAAATATCTGAGTCGGGATGTTGATATACCGTCACTTCAGGTTGTCAGTGGAATTACTACCTACCGAATTGCACAAATTGGATTGTTAGGTGTGATGTGTTGTCGGAGCACTTTGATAGGGTTGAACGTCAATGGAAATTAGCGGTGAGATGTTTCACAGGAATCGCGATGAGATTAGCGTGGAATCTGTCCCCCATTCCCTCCTCCAACACCCCCCCTCCCTCCTTCCGTGCCTTATCAACACTGCCTTATGGAATGAACCCTGCCCTGTCCCACTTGGCAGGAAGCAGGCCCGACGCCTTCCTGCAGCCACACATTCAGGGAGGAGGGGAGAGGAAAATATCAATTAATACACTTGGATCATTTGGTACATACAAAAATAATTTTACAGTAGGAAAATGAGAAGGGTGACAAATCACCGTAACATGTTAAGTGGTGCGGGATTTTATTTCTACATTTTAAAGAAGTCAACCCCAACATTTTCTTTTCAATATGTTGTCTGCGCCCCCACTAGTGTAAACACGGCATTCTGATTAATATTGTGTTTGTGAAATGTGAGTTAAGTAGCGCAATTCACCCATTTTTTTCCATCTCAAGGGGTGACGATTTTGTTACTTGATGTCGCCTGAAAATGACATCACAGTTGCCAGGTCTCAGGTCGCGATCAATAAGCCTTTATTGGTTGTGTGACCTGACATTTGTGATGTTATTTCCAGTCAACATCAAGTAACAAAATAGTCGCCCCCCGAAATGGATAAAAAAGGTGGATTTTTCCTGTATGTAATTCATATTCCACAAACGAAACATTAATCAGACCATCGTGTTTTGATTAGTTGGGTTGCACACAAAATATTTTTATAAAGAAATCTTGGGAGTTGACTTCCCCTTTAGCAAAACGCTTCAAATTCAGTGTTACATCTGCTCTAGATCAGGAGTTGTAATATATGGGCCATATACGGCATGCCACAAAATTCTTTCAACAAATAAAACCACAAAAATTCCCAAAACATTCATGAATATATGGTTACATCATATTGTATTTTATACTTTTATTATGGCCCACTGAGGACTTTTTTTTTCCTCAAAAAAGTTGATAAAATATTCATGAAATGCAAAAAAAAAAAACTAAATGACAAATACTGATCACTTTTTGGTTTTGATTATTTATTGATATAAATAATAGTATAGTATACAATATTGTTTATTTAATATTATGTCCCTTTTTTTCTTGAACATAATGAATATGGGGAAATAGTAAAGGCATACTGGTGGAACAAATAGGTGGCACACATCGCAGAGTGACCAAACATAAGAGTCTATTTAAAATCTAATCTAATCTCTTGAAAAGATGCTGCCCTTGCACAAGATCATATTTATTACTTTAATGCTGTGCGGGAAACTCACAAGTATCCACTCTTTAATTTATCTGGGATACGGTTTACACACCTCTGTAGGTGCTGATGTTTTGGTTAGCAACCACGTTTAAATGCAAATATAAGGCCTAAGGGCAAATATTTGACGCCTAGCAAATTTGCGATCATCCACAAATAATAGGGCTAAATTGAAAAGTTTTCGGTTGATTTTTTTTTCCCCCCCGAAGACATCTCTGTTTGTTATGTTTTAATGGCGTCTTTGTTTTAACGACAGCGTCGTTAAACATACGCGCTTTGCTATGTTGACTTTGTTGAGTCATCGCATTTCAACAATCAAGCCATAATTTACCTGTGGCAACCTTTCATTTGACCCACATTTATGCTCTCATTGACAAATGCACACACACAACGTGCTCATTGAAGGCTGTCACGGAGGTCATGTCTTCCTGACATGCCAAAACTGTTTTTTTTGTTTTTTTTTCCGAAGTGGAGTTACGCAAGTAAAAGTGTGCTCAGCAGCAGAACAATGTCAACTATATGAGCGCTCATTCCTTCCTTCGTTACTTTCCCTCACTTCGCTGGCCGCGTGACGCCTCGCTTGTTTATACAGCAACAAAGCAGCGCCACTGTTCTCAGGCTGGAGTTAAGAGCTCAGAGGCAACGTCACGTTACACTGTGTGTACGTGCGTGCATGTGTGTGTGCATGTGTGTGAGTGAGCATGCGTGTATACATACAAGCACACACACCTGGCCCGGTTCCTCCTATGCTCATATATGGGCATAGCTTCCCCTACCTGGGCCCCACTCTGAATTCCAATAAGTGGTGCGTTCAAGTGTGTGTGTGTCCATGGCGGATGCACGTCATGGAAAAGTAGGATGAATGGGCGGACTGTTCTTAAGGTGTTCCTTTTGTTTTCTGAAGGTAATCAGTGAACAGCGTGACTCAGCTAGGTTGATTATTCAAAGTGGAAGCACGTCAGCCGGGATAGTGCACTCACCTTGATAGCATACAAGCTGACCGGAGAGTCGAAACAAAACTGTTATGCCTGCTGATCAGGTTCACGTTGGAATCAGAAAATGCAATCAGACAATTCCATTTCACTAGCAGTAGTGGGATTGTATACCCCAATTGAATCACGTGATAAAAAACATTGTCTCATTTGACCAAAGTGGTGTCAATAAAATGCAGCTTGAGATGCAAATAAAAATCGACAAATCTGAATGTGACAAAATTGTCGGTCCAGACAAACACACTAACACTTTGATTATTTTATCGCAACATGTAAACCAATACAATACGGTTAACCGGAAAAAGATCATGACAAGAGAGCAATAATCAAATATAGCTTCCTATTGCACCTATTTTGAATTTACCACCGTCCCGTACCTATCTGCTGGGGATGACATGAGTGCCATTGGTCAATCAAAACTACACAACAAGCTCATGAGGCCCGTGCTGTACTTTGGTCTAACAAAAGAAACAATATAAGCAATCATGATGCAGGGTTATTCTCCTTTCTCCCAAACAGTTAATCAGGGATGAGCGAGCATAATACAATGCTGATATTGGGTAATGTCATGTTAATGATTTTCTCTAGGCCCATTAATATTCTAAAAGATTGCTTCCGGAGATTTTTTTTTTTTACATTTTATATCAAAGTTGTAGACTTTTCGAATGACAGGAAATTCAAATTTCCGTCCCTCAGATTTGAACATGATCTTTATGTTGTGTTTTAAACGTATTCATGAGTATCATTATGGCCATTCCATAAAGATCATTTATGGGGGGAAAAAAAGTTACTGTTGTGCACGTTGATTTTAGTATTGTGGTACTCGCCCAATTTTTCTTTTTTAGTTGAGGCCAAGTAAGTCAATTAGGTTCTTGTCATAGTGCGACGAAAAAATGTTCTTTGCCAAAACGTGACTAAAGCTTATGAGTTGTTTTGTGCAAAGTTTCATTTGTGGAAACTGGCTGGTGGAGGGATTTGAGACTGCCACCCGCGAAAGACTAACCAGCGGGAAAAGGTAACAACCATGGCTCAGCTTCAGATAACTGCTGAGCTGCGATTGGTTGAGACCTGGTACCTGTGATATCGTTTTTAGTCGACAAGTGGGAAAATAGCCACCCCTGAGATAGATTAAAAAACGGGTGGATTTTGCCAGTTTAATTCATACTCCAAAAACAAAACATTAATCACCGTGTTTCGACTAGTTGGGTTGCACAGAACATATTACAAAGAAAATTTGGGCATTGACTTCGCCTTCAAGAAAATTCGGTTGTTATATCTTGACTAAAACATGGAACATATTGTCATAATTTAACTTAGGTATTTTCATTGTAACTCAGTCAGACTATTCAATTTCTTGTAGCTCCACTCAAATATTCATCTTGAGTGTATTCATATTGGTGTAGCCCATCTAAGAAATTTACATTGTTGTACTTCTGCCAAGATATTTGCCTTGACATATAGCACAATTAAAAAAATCTTGTTAAGAACAGCTCAAATAAGATAATCAAGCTGTCATGGCTCATCTAACACATTTATGTTGACATAGCTGACCAAAGGTTCACATGAGACTTTCACGTTGTGTTTGTGCCGAACTAGACCTCAACAAAAGTGTCCATGTAAACTTACTGACTGTCCAGGTCTTCTATGGTGCATTTATCAGTTTGGTGTTAGCATTCCGGGTGGAGGCAGGTCAGGCATCGGCAGCCAGGTTATGGCGCTTCAAACAGAGCGTGCATTATGGCATTATAGCCTCCACGCTGCCCTGTGTTGGGCCTAATGAAGCAGATTTATGGCTGCTAGGGCGCACTGCTGGTCTGAGCGTAAAATACTGTGATCACCCCCCCCCCCCCCCAAAAGGTGACGAGGGACACAGGACTTTCTTGTGACTGCGGATCGGTCCATCGCTCGTCTCAGCGTGTGTTTCTTCCCTGCTCCGGCCTTCCCTTGACTTCTTTTCACATTTGCCAGGTCTTAGGAAGCATAAAGCAGCTTAAGGAAGAAATTTGCTTTTCCTTGCTCAACGTGCCAGCTCCTTCCCATCAATCCAGCCCCCTGGAAGGGCACGGAGAGGGCTGTCTGTACGCCGGGGTACGAGGAAGGGGCTCCCTCTGGAGACTCCTCTTGGCTCTGGGCTGATGTGAGACTCTCAAGACCACCACTTGGACCATTTCGGGTTCAGTTTGACAGCGAGGCATTTCAAGCGAGCGTCACGAGAAAGAAGGAAAACAGACTTCACCAGCCTGTGTGGCACGACCATCTGCTTGATCCACTATTTTAGGATAGCGAAAACCTTTGGACGGGGAACAGAAAAGATCTCTGTAATCCTTCTTCCACCAGTCGGCTTCTCATAGACCTGAATATCTAATTGCTGATATATCTGATTGGCTGCTGGCCTAGTGGCAATCCTTGAGAGCACTTTGTAGAATTGACTCTCAGTTTAACCAACATTAACATGTCATTGTGTCACACAAGGATACTTTTTCATTTTGAAGTAGCACCTGTTCTGTTGAGTGTCTTGGCGTATATCCTATGGCTTTGCTTCAAATTGTGAGTGCATCGTGTAGAAAACGTTATCCAGCATTATGAACACATACGTATTTCGGCGTGACTATCTCATCCGGATGCCACACTCAAAACTCATGCTTTACAGCCAGCCACTTTTGGTGTCGACAAAAACATCAATCCTGCTTTGATGAGGCAAAAATGTCTTCTAAGACAACCAGAACAGTCCGGTTGCAGCCAATTCAGTGCCCTGGGAATAAAACAACCTGGATGAATGGGAATTTTTAATATTAATAGTTGGACACATTTTGTTAACCTGCAGATTTATGTCTACTACTTCATCTTCGATGATCCAAACAGTATGGTAGATACCCACAGTATTTCAACGTCAGTGCATCCCTCCAATTTTGTCTACAGCAAGGAACTAAGTAGATATTATTTGCAAATTTGGTATGAATTTGCTTGTTATTTAATAGCATCAGGAAACAATTGAGGAAAACATTTCAGCCATGCGTTTAGCATTTAATAGAATGACACATAGTATTATTGTAATGCAACCATAGTGTCTCCCCATTGTCAGTACCTCCCATTGGATTGAACAGTGACGTGGTTTGGAGATGAAGTGTACCACATGCAGTAGAGAGAAAGGGAATGCATCCACACCCAGCTCACACATCCTACACACCCACACATGCCTACACACACACACACACACACATACACACACACACGCAAACCAATACCAACCAATGTCGCTTGCAACAAAAATGCAACGTACGTTTGCACACACACATTCTTGTCCAGTGGTCACCCCCTACTTTGAGGCTGAGGCAGGGTAATGATTCACTTCCTCTTTGCTTCCCCCACAATGTGCTCTCGTGTGTCTGTTTGTACGTACTCGTGTGTGTGTGTGTATTTGCAGCAGTTGCAGTTGTCACTTTGTGAATATGTGTGTCTGCGTGTGTGCAAATGTGGATGTGGTCAGGCCCAGTCATCTTCCAGGCAGCTCAGAGGAAACCCACATCAACTGCCATTCACCACACTCTAGGAATAGATTTGCCCAGTGAAGGCAGGAATGGAATGGCACGCCTGGCCCGCCCCTCTCCAGTCTGCAACTTGCAGTGCATCAAAAAAATCTCTTCCTATTATTTGGATCATCTCTGTAGCTTATTGATGTTGCCAAATTAATAGATATTATATATTTTATTATATATTATAATTACATTACATTACATTATATATATATACAATAGTTATGTGTATTTGCATTTCAGCTAAAAAGAAAAAAAAAACATATTATATAAGTATTTGGAAATACATGTTTGTATTAGTTTCCCTCCGGCGAACCTCGACCTCAGGCCGCTATCACTACTCCACTCGGCACTTCCTTTGGAAAAAAACGGAACTGTTTCATGTGCCGGCATGGCAGAGGTGTCAGCATCACCAAAGCATGGAAAGAAAAGTCCAAGATAAGACGTAGCGAAGAGATTAGAACCTTTATCTCTCTCATTCCTGAGAGCAAACTCAGCCTTGACGATCTGGTTGAGTTAATATCACACCTGAACCTGCAATGCTGACGATATCTTTAACACAACAACTTTGTAAAGCATTCCACATTTTTTGGTTGTTGTTGAAAAAAATGACTAAAGGGGCCCGGGGGGTGTAAAACTATATTTGTTAATTTAATGGGAGGAAAAGCAAACACTTTATAGTCTTTATAACCCTGCAATGGGAAATTAGTTTTACAGCAGCGATTATTACTATTATTAAACCTTTATTTAAGCAGGTAAATGACCACTTGAGACAAAACATCTCTTTTTACAACCTGGCCAAGAAGGAAAGTGAATAGAGAAGTAAATAGCAGTAGCACAACCACAGAAGCAAAATATCAAATATTTATATCAACTGTCAGCAAGAATAGATACACTTGTGCAGATAAAAGAAAAATGAGATTCATGCTTTTCATTTGACATTGACAACTTTTGATGTTAATAAAAAAAAACAGACAAGCCAGTCGTATCGAATTCAGTATTCTTGTCCCACTCCAGTTCTTTGAGGCCGCCGATGCTCATTATAATGCCACAAAGTACTGATGGACATATGGTCGTGTTGGTCATGTTGGAAATAATTGAATTTTTGTCAGGATTTTGTCATTTCTTCTTTGGGTCAAAATAGTTTTGGCACAATGCTGCTCATAAATGCTAATTGATGTTGCCTGATTTGCGTACGAGCACAAGGCTAGCTGCGTGTTTGCCAATTTGCCTCCACCAAGCTGGGTGATAATTGAATTCGTCCATAAACACTCCCACAGCGATGCCGCCCTCCCTCTCGTAGACCCGCCGACCTGTGCTCGCTTGTCTGCAAAATTAACAACTTCGGCTCTTACCCATTTTCATGTCATTACGTCGGTCACAAAAATTAAACCCATTGTGGCTACACATTTTGCCTCTAAAATATCGGATGCTAACTGATTTTTTTTTTTTTTTTGTCTTTTGTTTCAGGTCAACACGGTCAAGCTTTTCCCAGACGTTAAGAGAAATATTTGTTGGACACACAAAGTCTTTGAGAGGTGAGTATTCACCTGCGTCGTCCTTATGTCTGTAGAGAAAAATATTTGTTGTTGCTTTTGGAGTGCAAATTATCCATTTCATATATGAGTACATAACAATTAAAACTACATTATTATTATTATTTCTAGTCTTTTTTTCTTCTTTTATTATGCTTTATGTCTTCGAGTAGCTCTCAGTGCTGCCCAGCACTTTGCAGCACAAAGTGCTTCACTGATCTCTAAATTCATGCTTGCATTAGAAATATCCTAATGATTGAAAAAGCAAGAAAGAAACGGCGACTTCCAAGTGTCCGCTGTTAAAGGCGTTAGCTTGGCCTCTTAAGACATTCCATCGTAAGCTTTGAAAGCTTCTTCGGATATTCCTACACTTGTGCGGCGCAAAAGTGCAGCGTGATAATGACAACGTGACTGAGAGAGAAGAGAGCCTCAATGGCTGGAATGTGTCATTTGGGGAAAAGCCCGGCACATTTGTCCTTAATAAAAGCAACATTGGAATCAAGTGACCGTCAGCTATTTGATCAACGTGGCGGTCGCAAGCTCTCAGGTATGCGGCGTCGGGCTCCTCACCTACGTGTACGTGGGCTATTTTATTAAGAGCGGCTCACTGCTTCCATTATGTGTCGTAGCTGGAGCCGGCATGGCCTCGGGGCTAATGGGAAAGAATGACAGGAATCTGCGACTGATAATGCCATGCTTGGAGATGTTCGTCAGCGGATAATCTCCCATATCCTTCCCCGCCCTCGGGCTGCGCTCCATGACTTGTATTAAAGGGATGTTCCGTGCTCTTCCCCTGCAGATGGACTCGGACCCGGATCCCCTGGCGCACGGCGGCCGTCATTTGCTCAGTAGGCAGTGTAGATCCTGTGTAGCAATCAGCAGCTACATCTGGCTACTGGGTCTCTGGCGGACCAGCCTACTTCCCGCTACATTCCACGCCCATTGGTGGCTCTGCGCGTTCCGAGCCTCCCCATTGGACAGCTGGTGGTAATGGTGCTCCATCCTGTGACCCCCGCAGACAGGATGTTCTCTGTCACAACTCCACAAGGGGCCCTTGTCGAGGCTTTTGTCCGTTTGCACCATCCTTCTTTAAAGGCTTCCTGTTTGGCCTCCAGAAGCTCATCGATTTGCTTTGTCCTGAACCTGGCATACAATGTAGATTTCTGTGTGCTACTATTCTACAGCTACATTGTCTGCTGGGTTTCTGGCTAGCATTATAATCGGCAACCGATTCGTCAACCCCAATAACATCGTAGATGCGCAGAAGGTAAGCTAGTTATGATGTCACAAAACAGAAACATTCTTCCAATAAAAAGAAAGCATTGAAAATGATTTGTGGCTGTGGGTTTCATTTGTTCAAGTGAATGTCTTTCTTAGGCATGAGCCTCATGTGATTCATTGAGCATTAAATCTTTTGTTTGTGTGGACTTCATAAATTGGACTGCAGCTTGATCTAGCCGCGTGGCTCCACAAAATAATATCATTTCAGCAACCGGTTCTCTCCATATGTCGTCCACATTACCCACATTTTGCGCCACGGTGCACCTTCGTAAATTTGTAACAAACGCGGAGGGTCCACGTGGGAAAAACATGGCAGAAGTGTAAAAACTGTTATAAACAACAGTTTCCTGCTTCATTGCTTTCAATTATTCTGTTAAATCTCCCGTAATTTCCGGACTATAAGACGCATCTAAATATAAGATGCACACACACTGATCCGTTTTTTTGTTTGTTTTTTAACTTCAATAACACACAACTAAGCAATACACCAGACAAAAAACAATCAAGTAAACACGCGGGCCAACACTACCGTCAATGTGCCCAACCGCTCGGCCATCGGTGCTTCGAAATAACTTCGTTCTATGGCTCCACATGTCCTCAGCACTGCAAACTTTTGTGCAGGTACACCATATGAAGTAAATTACGGGATTTTTTTTTTCAACCTTTTATTCAAACACAAATACATTCGGTATAATAACACCATCAACTACAATCCAACAAATACAAAATTAAAACATCAATGTCGGCATAACGTGTGTCGGCTGGCATAGCAGCAACGCTGTCTGTCACTCACTCGTGAATCTTCGCGAACGAACCTGAAAATGGCGGTGTACCTAAAGGAGTGTCTGTGTGACGTCACAGATCAAACAGCCAATCAGAAAGTGGGGGTGAGGGCGGGTGTGGCACTTTTCACTTTGCGTGAAGCTTTGACCATGATTTTTCCCTAATGAAGTGGCCTGTGATTAGGTGCACCTCATGGACACTTCAATAGGTACACTACACGAGGTAAATAAATAAATAAATAAAAAAGTGTAGCAAATGATTCGGTGAACGATTCTTTTGAACAAACCTTTTGAGTGAACCGATTCTAAAGATTCAGTTCATGTTATAAACTGGAATGCACATCACTAGTACAAAAGAGTGCAGACGGCCAAGGGCTCCCAGGTTGATATAGCCGACTGGTTTATAACATGGGCTCTTGCTCGGTAAGAAGTTGGTTCGATCCCAGGTGTGCACACATTTCTTTATGTGCTTTTGGACTTGGAACCTTGCTTTGTATGCATTTTTTACGTTTAACTCCTGCAGAACGTGAAAATGAAAAATAATCTTTTCACGCAGGTGTGTTTAACGAGGGTAACTTGGAAAACATATTGGAACGCGGCCCAGAAGACTAGAGCTTGACACCTGTGACCTTTGACCATGATATTTCCCTAATAAAGTGGCCTGTTATTAGGTACACTTGAAAATGGCGGTGTACCTAATGGAGTGTCCGTGTGATTCCCTCGTTAAGTGCACCTGCGTGAAAAGTTTTAGCTCCCGCAGAACGTGAAAGGAGCTAAAACTTTTCACGCAGGTGCGGTTAACGAGGGTCACTTGGAAAACATATTGGAACGCGGCCCCGAGCACTAGAGCTTGACACCTGTGACCTTTGACCATAATATTTCCCTAATAAAGTGGCCTGTTATTAGGTACACTTGAAAATGGCGGTGTACCTAATGGAGTGTCCAAGTGATTCCCTCGTTAAGTGCACCTGCGTGAAAAGTTTTAGCTCCCGCAGAACGTGAAAGGAGCTAAAACTTTTCACGCAGGTGCGCTTAACGAGGGTCACTTGGAAAACATGTTGGAACGCGGCCCTTCGAGGACTGGAGGTCGACACCCCTGGTTTAAGTGAAAAGTGCCACACCCTCCCTCACCCCCACTTTCTGATTGGCTGTTTGATCTGTGACATCACTTGGACACTCCATTAGGTACACCGCCATTTTCAAGTGTACCTAATAACAGGCCAGTTCATTAGGGAAAAATCATGGCCAAGGCTTAACTGAAAGTGAAAAGTGCCACACCCGCCCTCACCCCCACTTTCTGATTGGCTGTTTGATCTGTGACATCACACAGACACTCCTTTAGGTACGCCGCCATTTTCATGTGTACCTAATAACAGGCCAGTTCATTAGGGAAAATTCATGGCCAAAGCTTAACTGAAAGTGAAAAGTGCCACACCCGCCCTCACCCCCACTTTCTGATTGGCTGTTTGATCTGTGACGTCATTCGGACACTCTATTAGGTACACCGCCATTTTCAAGTGTACCTAATAACTTTATGCATTTTTTGTCAAGAATGTGTATTTGACTACTTGTAAAACACATATATACATATTGTCATATAAAGCAGTTAACCAAATGTCAGATTTTTGTTTTCATGCCCATAAAAATAAAAACAAGGAATAAAACACCAGACAAGTTTTAACAGTTTTAATGTTTATTAAAATAATAACAATAATAAAAGTAAATTTCAAACCAGCAATCTAATGTGAAATTGCAGTAGATATATTGGATAACAACGTAAAACACATACTATTGTCATATAAAGCAGTTCACCAATTGTATGATTTTTATGTTTTAATTGGCGAATATAAAAACAAGGAATAAAACACCAGACAAGTTTTAACATAAATGTTTATTTACAAATAATAATATTAAAAGTAAATTTCAAACCAGCAATCCAATGTGAAATTGCAGTAGATATACAGTACATGACATAAAACTGACATAAAACTCATGGAAATTGGCCTTTTCTCCCTAAAATCAGACACACTTCACTTCCATTCCAATATAAACTGGTGTTTGCTTCGTTATATTACACTGATGCTTTCAGATGACTGTGAGTGTAACTCTAAACCTGCACCAACAACAACAAAAAACACAAAACAACAAGCTGACCACGTGTGCCGTTGGTCACAAAGCAATAAAATCCAGCGAAAGAAGAAGAGAGGATGAAAATGAGTCAATTCAGCGGGGAGTCGTGTTAGTGCTGTGCTACTAACAAAATATAGATTTCGCGACACAGGCGGGGAAACAAAATAAGGATAGCAATTTTGAGACATAGAAGCTTGGAGGGCTCCTTTTTAGAAAATGGAGACATCAATTATTTGGAGGGGGAAAAAAAAGGTTAGAGAGCTTATAAGCCCTTCATTTCCCAAAAGTGAGCCAACCTGTAAAATACTGCTTCGAAAAGACGTTCAGATCATTGAACAAAATATTTTATTTTAATTCTGGTGCGGGAATCAGATGTTTATCACGATGCAGTGATTAAGAAAGAACGGATGAATCCGGAGCGTAGCTTGCATCAAGAGCTGCTGGGTTTGAATCTTGGTACAGGCCCTTGTTTTCAGACTTAATGTGTTCTCTCTGGCTTCTTCTCGCATTCCAAAAATATGTATGTTGGGTTCCACAAATGTGTAATTTTCCATTGTATATAGTGTGAATTAATGGTTGTCAAAATGAGCCTGGCAACGAGTCCAGGATGTCCACCGCCTCGCTCGGGAAGTCAGCTGGCTTCGGCTCCAGCTCACCCACCGACCTGATCAGAGGGATGTTTTGGAAAGAAACCTCTACTGATGGGAAAGCTTATGAAAATGATCTTCTTGCATAATAAACATGTGTGCTGTATATACAACTAAACATGCTCGGATTGAAGGCATGCACAAATGAGGTAACGCTGTCTTTGGTCCAATTTTGGTATAATTGGTCTGCATGCAGAAAATTACGATAGCCTGTAATGATGAGATGATATCATTTCTCAGCGGACCTTTGTGTAGAATTTCTTAATTCTCATGAACAGCTAGAAGGACTGTTACAGTAAGAGCAAATTGGTTGCCTGCCCTGAGATTGAAACAAGGTTTGTGTGTGACTTCATTGGTTGAGATTCATTTCTCCACAAAGTGTTGTTCAACCTACAAATGGTACAGCTTTTGGGGTGTGTGGCTGCAGATTCCTTTGTCCAGTCAACCTTGTGAGCCCTCAAAGCGTCCGCAAGAATGTCAAAAATGTTGACATTTTTGCCAAACGTCCTGAGAGAGGAGCGTTGAGAGGCGCTGATTTTGTTATTGTTGCAATAAGCCGCGACCACTGTGGGAGTGCCGCCGACAACGTTAAATAAAAGTGAACCAGGCAATGATGTGACAAAAATAACCTTTACCTCTCACATGCGGTAATAAACTCTCACACACAAAACTCGCACCCAAAAAAATTTAACAAAAAACTCTCACACCATAAAATTCCCACAAGCCTCTCACTTTCACTAGAACCCTCGCACTCACCACAAACTCTCACCAGAAATAAATACCCAAAAAATCATCAAAAGCCTCTCACATATGCACAAAAAATTCATTAAAAAATCCTCTCATACACAATAATATAAAATATAAATGTATATAATATATATATATTATAATATAAAATAATCACACAAATAATCACACAAATAACATACCTCTCACACTGACATAAAAAAACTTAGACTAGTAAACTTTTAATCTTACTGTTCTATCTTTCAGTCAAACCCCACCATACACACCATATCAAAAATATCTCACATTGACCAAACAAAAAACAAAAACAAAAACCTTTCTCACAAATGTGTCAATCATCTCTAATTTTCACAAAAAACTCAAACAAGAAAATAAATCACACACATTCACATAAAACTTTCACGCCGACTGCTGTAACTTTCAGGCAAGGTTTACTCAGAAACTCACAGGCACCAAAAATGTCTTACTCTCACAACAAGAATTTTCACCCAATTTACGAAAAACCTCTCACCCGCATCAAAAACTCACGAAAAAACTCTTACACACCCAAAAACGTACACAAAATCCTCTCACACTAACCCCCAAAACGTTCACGAAAACCTACCCACGTCTTTGACTTCCCCCTCTATGTTGTTGCTGATGCTGATGCTGATGATTAAAATGGTCGGTAAAGGCTTTAAGGTGGGTCGTTTGTCTTTGTGACTCGCTTGTGACGTGTGGCTGTGTTTGGAGGCCATTTTGTTTCAGATGTACGCTGCCGTCAAGGCCACGCGCTAAAGCAACACAAGCATGTTGCCGTTGATGTTTGTACATTCAAGGTCTTTGACAAAAGGTCACTTTTGCATTGAAGTTGTTGCTATGGTTACGTAGCGTTTGTTCTCTATCAAAGGACACTTTTACATTGAAATTGTTGCTATGGTTACATGGAGTTTGTTTTCTATCATCTACCATTTTATATCCATGATGGATTATTTCTAAACAAATAATAATATATCGAGACTGTATTATTGTGTATAAAATGGATACAAAAGTAGACCTGACATTATTAATATGAAGAAAAACAATTTCTTCAATTAATCAATATTAGAATAACAAAATTTAAAAATGAAATGTTCAAACTGCTGGCATTAAAAATGTAATCAGTGTAATTTTCTAAATATAAACTATTAAAAATGTTTACAGAATTTTCTTAAGAATACATTTTCCTTGTTTATGGAGTGTCAATTCATGGTTTAGAAGTCAAGCCACTTCCTCCCCCTGTTCTTAAAATGATTCAAAGGGAGAAAAAAAGGTGTGTGTGTGATAAAAATAATAAACATGGTTGACCACATCCCTATCTAAATAATCGACCCGTTCACTTAGTGAGTGTGCTACGTTGATGACGCACAAACGTTGCGGTGACTATATAAACATCACTTGGCGTGCTAAATTCCAGATAATGCGTTTGTGCGTGCGTGCGCGTGGGCGTTTATCTGCTCTACATCCACCAAATCTCACCAGCGTGGGCAAATGCGTGGCAAGCAAGGCAGATCACGGCACATCTCATACCTAACACGCTGACTCACCTTACAGCCAAGACAACAAAAGTGCAGCCTGAAAATGAAGCCATATTTCAGCCTGATTAGCACTTTGAACTTTTGGTTGGTTGCATTCCTCGTTCTTACTCGGCAATTGGCAGTGGTGGTGTGTAGGAATTCTTTATATTGATCAGGGATGTGTCCATTATTGGTGCCATGCTGATTTAGTGGTTAGCACATCTGCCTCACAGTTCTGAGGTTGTGTTTTGAATCCATGTTTCTCTCTGTGCCTCTCTGACTGTGTCAATTAAACTAGCTTGACATAATTATATAGGATTTGAATTTTCTTCTCGACTGATGCTAAAAGTAGCAACGTCATGTCGTCATGTGTTCTACGATTAAACATCAGCACCGTGTGAGACCGGCCAGGTGATCTGTGGGTATTTCTGCGGAGGTTAAGCGTCACTGCTTTATGTCAGCCCCCTCAAAGCTTCCCAGCGGGAACGCGACCCCCCGACCGCTGAGGTCGACGCAGCGCTCCTCGGATTGCGTTGTGGCTGAAGCCGTGCGGGAAAGTGCTGATGCCGCAGTGAGAGAGAGAGAAAGAAAGAGAATCAGGCTGCACGTCAGCTGTCAATGTTAGACAGATGGACAGACAGCCATGACCTCATGTCATGTGACACCACCAGGTCGTCATGGGGACGCATTGCATTGAATGCACAATGGAAATGGAAAGCACATGATATTTTACAGTGTGTGTGGGGGAGGCTTCTGTGCAATTGCATGTAACATTGTCTTCATAAACACCTGTGATCTACTATGACAAAAAACATCACTGGATGATAGCAATGATAAAACTGAATTTCAATTTAGCAAAATTTAAGTCATTTAATGGTGTGAAGTGACATTTATTGAGTTATTTATATTATATTATAGTTGTAAAATATTTAGTCAACATTAGAACATTTCTAATAAATATTATATCGACCCAACAGCGCACTTTCACGAGCTGCTCCGCTCTCTGTTTGCCTGTAGATTTTCGCCCACATCAAACACATCCCCCACTGTTAGACGAGTTGAAATTTCAACAGACTGTCAATTACTGTCATGAATATCTTGACTAATTTTGGCAATTGAACTGACTATTGTGCATATGACTTACAAAATGAATGCTTTGGAGAGATCAATGTCTGGACTTAGAATCTCTTACTAATACATTTATATCAGCAAGATCTATTTATTTGGAAAATGTGCTAAATGTTGGCTCATTGTGCTAAGTGTAGGTTGCTTCTACATAACCATTTGCAAAGATGGACTGAGACACTTGAGATATATACTAAGAGATTTGTAGTTTTATGAAATCAATGAGAAATACCTTTTTGTTGGGAACAATTGCAGAGTGGTTTGGGGATTGGCCATGTTATTTGAGAATGTCATTTCTGTTACACCAAATGACACAAACCAATGGAGAAAACTGTAGTTCAATACAATTGTGATTTTCCAATCAATTCTTAATTTTAACAGTTAAAAAAGGAGAGTTGGGATTTTGTGAAATGTAAACACAGGGGAAATCTCCAGGCTTTTTTCTCAGGGCCGAAGGGAGACTTGACAATACATAGGTGACCTGAGAAAATTTAAAAATATATTAAATACTATTTATAAGTACATTTTGGAATATCTAATAAAATGTTAGAGGAGTTTAATTGGGACTGCGCAGATTTCTAACCGGGCTATGGCCCCCAGTAGCCCCAGTGTAGCACTCTCCCTGAATAAATATAATAAATAATATTGCAAGGAAACAAAGTCTTAACATTTGGAGAAAATAGCAAAAGTTCAAGAAAATCTGTCATAAGTATGAGAAAGATTTCCTATTGGAATAAATTGTAATTTGGCAAAACCTTTATGGCGGGGGGGGGGGATATTTTATAGTCTCAGGATTTTTTTGCTGTGTTGCCTTACTTTCAGAGCATATATAGCTGTTGCTAGCATACTAATCACATATGTATTACTTTATTCTTTGAAAGAATATAATTTTATTAGCACTCTGAGACTTTTTTGGGGGAGTTGGAAACTTTATGACTTTCATTTACAATTTTACTCCTTTTTTCCTTTTATGTGTGCCCCAAATATTGCATAGCGTCGGGCAACTAAATATTAATCAGTCAGCAAAAGCATGGACCATTACAAGCTGGCCTCTTAGAAAGCTAATTATCGAACATGTCCTATAAGACAAAGAAGAAAACATTTCAATTCAAGAAGGTTTTGGAGAACATGTGAGACTTCCTCTTTCATTTCCTGTACATAATGTTTGGTTGTGGTCATTCGGTCATTCACGCTTTGAGGGCCAAAGTGCTCGCTTTCATGATGCCGCCATTACTTCAATTCAACCAAATGCTTTTCTTTGGTGGCTCCTCGGCTTCCAAACGAGGAGTGCGACCTCGTCTTTGTGTGTGTGTGTGTGTCTTTGGTTTGGAATTTGTTGCTTAGCAACAGCGTGCATGTTACAACACACACAGAGACCCAAAACTAAAACAGTGGGGTTTTTTGTGTGTGTTTGTGTGTGTGCGTGTGTGTGTTTGTCTGCATCGGTACCTGGCATCCTGCCTTCTATGTGGCCCATGCTGGTCAGAAAGGATACCATCATCGTACTGAGATCAACAAGAAGGAACGCCGGCCTCAAGCTGCATCTTTGGAATGTCAGGTGTCTCACTTTTGCACTGTGTAAAGAAAGCATTTCTGAGAAAATGAGAAAAATATTTGATTATATTTCAAAAATATCAGTCAGCGGCTCAAATTCAAGGAATGAGTCGAGCTACTGAAGAAAACTGCGCTTGGTGTCTGCCCTTGCTTGATTGGCAGGTGGCTACTTATTCTTTCCCTGGCTGAGACAACGAAGCCCACCAGACGGGAGGATTTCCCGTGCCCGCCGCAAAACAAACACGACGTCCCTTCCCCGTTTGCTTCCTCAGATGAGGTGCGTTGACTCGCCGTTGACTCCCTGACCGAGATTTGGTAAGAATATGCGGGCGGTGGCGGATATGGCCATCCGCACATTGGTCCACGCGACTAATTACAAACATGGCGGCCCGTGGGCTCATATTGTGAGACTCTGGCATGACGTGACACCTGTTTAGCTTATTGCTGACAGAAAATGATACATTAGGGTTGCAAACTAGGGTTTCAAACAAGGGTTAGTGTAGCAGTCCAAATCGGGGTCACTTGGTCCTCACTACGCACCAAGTACAAGAACGTGTGTGCATGCGTGCGTGTGTCCACTAATAAGCTGAGCACAGTTTTTCCACTGTTGTACATTTGCTTTACTTACATGGGGAAACCTGTCACACATACGCACAAATACACATCGGCACAGAAAGACACAAACATACACACGCGCACACACACAGTGTAAATTCTTCATTCACAGAGGACAGCACTTCCTGACGTTGCATAAGCGCTAAAAAGATGAAGAAGCTGAATGGAAAGTGGTGATAAGCAGTTGGCTGTTGTGTCACAGGTACACAGCCAGCGACCATGAAAGTTCCACAAGTGTTAAAACGGGCAAAACACATCCTGTTAGCACACCAGCCTCCACTCTGAGGGTTGCGTCATCATTGGTGAGCGGTCAGGTCCAGAAGGGATTTCAATCAGAGGGACGCACATTTACAACCTAGCCATTAAATTAAAATATTTATTCTCAACAGTCAATTTTCGACATTTCACAGTTGGCTATATTGTTTTATATTGCATATTTGCATTTTTCCAAAAACTTGCATGTACTAAGCTCTCCAAACAACTGTGAAAATTACTCGTGCACTTTTTGCAATTACAGTAATCCTTCGTTTATCGCGGATAATTGGTTCCAAAAACCACCCGCGATTAGTGAAATCCGCGAAGTACGGTCACCAACGAGAAGTACTGGGCAGGCTAACGAGTCAGCGGAAAGATTCTAATTCGCGATCGTGCTAACACGCGAAAACAGACTTCTAAAGGAATGTAAACGAACATTTGGAGCAATACTACATTGTCCTAAAGGTTAGACACGTGTTTTCTCAATTTTTGTTTTATTTTGACTTTTAAACGTTTTTTTTTATTTGGAAAAAAAATCCGCAATGTAGTGAAGCCGCGATAAACGAAACGCGAAGTAGCGAGGGATCACTGCATTAATTGGAGATTCAAGCAGCAGCATCTCCCACATTTTATAACAGTTGCAGTGGTGCAGATTGATGCTTGTGAGCGTACCGATATTGTGGAATCGATACCAAATGCAGCGTTGTGCTTTTTCTCGTTTGCCCAAGACTGATTTTACGGTTACACCGCTACCGCTACAGACGAGCTTCTTTCTTTCCCCTGCGCTGTTAAAGCCCAGGAGTAAGCGTTTCCCACTTCCTGCACTGCGCTGAATCAGCCACCAAGAATGTACGAGCACTGACTCACACTTCCTTCTGGACATGACAGCGCTTCCTCTCGCCTGCCAACTGATTTAGGCCCTCTCTCTCTCTCTCCCTCTCTTTTCTCGCCCTTCTCTCTCTCCCGTCTCCCTTTCACTCCCCCGCCTGACTTCCTTCCTCAAACAGTTCACGAGGCGACCCAAAGTGGAATAAGTGACTCCCGCTTGTTTGCTGACGGGCCGAAGACCGACGATGCGGAGCGCCGTGGTTAACGGGGGGAATCAGTCACCCGTCGCGGTCATCGAGCGATTGAGTCATTTGACTTTAATTTGTGCCGACCGACTATATTTAGCTTCCGTCTGACCTGATGATCATTCATAGGGCGGCAACAGATGGCTCAACCGACACGCCGTCGACGTCCACCGGTTGAACTTGAGTGCGGCCTTCATTGGAAAGCACACAAACAGAACACTTGAATAGTTCATGTACAATGAGGGCATTGATACATAAATTGCGATGCCATAAGGTTTGTTTACCTGGAAACATGGGCTGAATTCTAAATTGAAAGTCGTGTTGGTAGAAAACTTTTAAAACTGTTTTTGATGTTCACGAAAAGTGGTTCAGCGGAAAGTGACTTCACAGAAAATATTAAATTGTCTTTTTATGCTTACTAAAACATTGATGTCATTCTTTGAAAATGGTTTGTGATTTTGACAAAACACTCATGTTAGGTTCACTCTAAATGTTCTTTTTTTTTCGTAAACAAACTGTCTTCATTGTTCAAGCGTCTTCAATGAGCTTAATATACTTCATGTCAAATGATGGCAAAATTTACTGACCTCCAGCCATATATTGAGGTTGACAAAAACATGTATGGTAGATTCATTGAAGATACTAAATTATCTGTGATGTTAAAAACCTATCAGGGTCAATGAATAAGCTTCATTGTCCGACGGCCTTTCTGAAAATGTACTTTAGTTTCCTTGAAAATTCTAAATGGTCTTTTTTTTTTTTTTAAACACAAACATAACGGTTATTGAAAACTTTGTATTTCATGCTTGTAAAAACACGCATATATGGTTCATTTATCATTTATGAAATGCGTGCTGAATCACACAAACCTTTATGAACGGTTCATTGACGACTCATTGGTCTTTGAAGTTCACAAAAAACTGTTAGGTCACAGAAGACTTATTATGTAACACATATGCTGATAAAAACAAAAAAAATCTCCCCTGTCTCAAATGAAAAGTGGACCATGTTCCGGACAAGGTTTTTTTGTGTGAGGTCAGTGGAAAGTTTACTTTGTGACAAAGGTGTGCTGGTGTGCTGATTATGCAAACAGAGGACACGCACGCACAGACTTACACTTGATACACGCATGCACCTGACTCCTATGTGACGTCACATGTGACAGGTGCCTTTGTAAATATGACCTAAACAGGATTCATGCCTGTGTATATGTCTATGTGTAATATTTACACAAAACAGTGTAGTTGTTAGAGAGTGCATCACGGGTAGCTCCTGATGATGTCACGCCACCATGAGCGAGGAAAATGTTGTGCAACACGTGCGTCAGAGAGGACAACAACAGGTCAGCGGCAAGGGTCTGGCTGAATTGACCAAACAACATCTGTCAGAGGTAGATGACAGACCACGCAGGCAGGGAGGGGGGCGGGGGGTATTTGTTTTCATTACAGACAGTACTTTGCTCCTTATTTTTGATCTTATACTGTATTGGCAAAAATGCGCAGTAGTTTTGAGTGGCCCACTGTGCAAAACCATCTGACAAGTCTTAGACAATATTTTAAGTACATATACATTTCCAGCAATGCCAGTTCAGATACTTTATCAATCAGTTTTAGAGTCGTTTGCTTAGTTGTTAATTAAAATTTTTGCAGTGCAAGACACTAAGGTTGACGAGACACATTGAAAGATGTCTTAGGTCTGAGTTTGGATGTCTAAAAAGGGGCGATTGATGAAAACATGAAAGCGAAATACAAATGTGAAAATGCAACTGTTATGGTTGGTTGAGGAGCATCCTGCATTGTGACCTCCACCGCCCTCATGATTAGGTTATGTTCAGTGAGTCGTTGGAGTCGTGGAGTTTCCCTGGCAGTCCAGCCACTGTAGCACCTGCCCGACACCTTTCCGTTACTAACTCTTGTCAACAATGTTTTTTTCCCCAATTTAAATATATTTGTGAGTCACGTTCTAGTCATCATCTTCATATCCCTCACAATGACCTTTCCCCTACTTTTGTGCTGCTACTGCCGGTGCCACGTGTTCTCAACTACATAGACATGTTGGCAAAAAAAAAAAAAAAAAAAGCCGCAATGGGCTCATTTCACCACTGGTTCAAATGAGCAACATGAGGCTGATGAATGAGTGAATGAGTCATAAACACTTTTAGGACATGCAGCATGGTGGCCATTTGGGCCACATGGAAACATATATTTGTTAGTCGTGTGAGCGCACAGTATGTCACTGCCACCATGTGGCTCACCTCCAGGAAGCTGTCACCTCCTCATACATCCATGTCAACGAGCTATCGTGTGTTTGTAGTAGGACATTAATGTACAGCAAAACCACTGTATACACAAGCACACAATCTATCCACCCACCCACCCATCCATTCATCAATTAATTTTCAGTTCAGGATTGTTGGGAGCTGGATCTCATCCTAGCTGACTTGGAACCAAAAGCAGACTATTCCCCTGGACATGGCACATATTGTGATAGACAGCAATTCATACTTACATTCACATGCTGGAAGTCGGACAAGAGAAGCGCTACGCCATCTGTGCAACCTGCACACAATCGAATGATATCTGTTAGAATAGAAGGTATGTGTGAAGAAATATAAATATATTTTTACAGGTATGATCTTCCAAATGCAAACAAAAACACACCCATGTATAAATATAAGCAGACATTCATATTCATCCCAGCAAAAAAAATAAAGTAATGCTCAAGAAGCTGGTAAAATCCTTACAACAGCTAAATTCAATTGACCAGACATTTTCTTTGCATTTCTATCTCATGCACTGAGGTAAAGGTTGCTTTTTATGTTGATTTGTTCTTGCTTGTATTCAGAGTGTGTTGCACAAGGTTGATGTATGTGGGCTGTTTATTTCATAAAACCTTGACTGGTATCAACAAGAACTGCTCGGCCATTGTGTGCTAAAATGTAAAAGTATTAAGCAACAATAATAAGTGTGAGCAATCTTTAAGGGGAAAGTTAGAGAGGTTTATTTTTGAATTATTGACTGAAAGACTGTTTACAGATTTGTGTTCCCTTATAAAAGCAGGTTGCTCTTATGCAAAGGACGCGGATGTAATTGCTATGCAGTGTTATGTTTTTAGAGGTGCTGTGGAGGTGGAAGATGCAAAATCAGTCAAAATACCAAATCAAATTAAAAACAGTGTGAAAAGCTGGGAAAAAAGATCAATGATAAACATTACAAAAAACTAAATGCATCTCGAGGTAGACACCTGATTGGCTTTGCCTGCAGGATGAGCAGACAGTCATTTGAATGATAAACACAGGTGAAAGAACATAAAGCAATAGAATTAAAAAAAACAACAACAACAAGGCAGCTTGATTGCAAGCAGACGCCCACAAATACCACACTCTATGAAAACATTTCCTTCTGCACATTTTCATCACATGACTCACATTGCCTCAACTAAAGAATGCATCAATTTAACTTTCATTGAGATAGATATAAAAAAGTTTTCCCTACATGTGCTTTTGAAGGCTTATAAAAAATATGCCAGAAATCCAAGTGATGGGTTCGGTCAATGACGTGCTAATCAATTCTTACACATGCAAATTAGCAAAAACGACATTTCTTTTGAAATTTTTGTAATATTTGTAACAATTTGAGCATTATTGTCACTCTCTTCAGAGCAATTATTTTCTTGACATATTGATGCTGACAAACTTGAGCGTGTGTTTGTGCGTGTCCTGCCATACGTGTGTGCATGCAAGAAGATCACAAGATATTCATCAAGTTAACTCCATGCTTCCTGTGACTCACAGCTCCAACAGCTCTTGGACTCATCCGTAAGGAATTTGGGGGACTTTTACCAATGTCCGTGCTTCATTGGCACGCACGCACGCACACACACACAACGGGCGTGACAGAGAGGGACACTTTGAAGACATGTTGGCAGTCAGGACAGTGACACATGCTGCTGCTTGGCTTCATCAAATCCCCTCAGACAGCTCAGTGAACAACTAAAAGACTCCAGACATGTCTTTTTTTTGTATTCTGTGGTACCAACGTTAGGTGAAAACAAGAAAAGTGTGCTGATATTCATAGAAAAGAGTGTGGTGCAGGAAAGGGCCCAGTTGCTCATTACAACATGACCAATACAGTTGTTAATTGTGGGGGATACATTTGGTACAATGTTACAAAGCTACTCCCGATTTGGTTCCGATTTAGAACACATGCGGCATTGGCATATTTATTTGTGTTCTGCATCCATCATTTTTCTATATCGCGGTTAATCGCCACTTCTGAAGGTCCCAATATGCGCCCGATTATGTTTGCCTTTCAAGGACAAAAATTCTTTTGCGTGTTAAAGTTGAACTTGTAATGAGTTGGACAATTATAGTATCAGTAAGATGGCCAGCAAAATCAGCAAAAAGTAAAATATTGAGTAGGTGCTATATGATTAAAAAAAAAAAAAATGAGGGCTCAAAAATTCAATTAAATTGTGGAGTGACCACGCAGTCCTAATAATGATCACAAGTATGCACTTTCAAAGAATGAGTCAGTAAATGTAACAAGTGGTGGATCCAGATGCACATTCCTCTGCGATCCATCACTTCCACTACTACCACTGCGGTTTATTTGACTGAAAAAAATAATAAAATGAGAAGCGCTTGGCGGTGTGTGACTGAAAAAAATAAGAGCTTTGTATTTCCTTTTCCAAAATCAAATTGCCTGTTTTTTTTGGTGAGGGTCAGATCCTGCCTGACTCATACACGTGGAGAGTGAAAACAAACTGAAGAAACAGCACATGAGTCAAATGAGTGACTAAGACGAGTGGAATACTCACACATCTTTGGATGGATGCGTGTGCATCTCCTTTATAACTACAGTGACATCTACTGGTTCACCATGTGGCCTCTGTGTTATCAATTGTGGCATGTTTACATTGGTGGTCATTACTTCGTGCTTCCTGTGGTACACACATGGCCATCACCTGTTCTGGCATACCTTTCTAATCTGTTCCGTTTCCTGTTAGAAAACGTTTGACTGAATGCTTATTGTTGTTGGAATCATGTCCCAAATGAGTGGGCGAGCATCTTTCCCCAAAAGACGTATTTTACAGTTTCGCATGTTGCAACTGTTTTTTTTCGGGGTTTGAGTTCACAATATTTACCTTATAAGATTTTCACGGCCTGCATTTTACTTTTTTTTTTTCAGAAATGAAGCAAAACACGGCCCTTCAACATATATGATAGTGTGATTCCAGATATGTTCATCAATATATTTGTAAGCATATACGAGTTACATTTTATTTACAATTACCTTACAGGCTGCATACGGACCACCAGCTCCTGGCTGCTCAATCCTCAAGCTTCTAGACTTGATCCCATTCTTCTCTCTAGTCTCATGTTAATGGGGGGAAAGTGCTTAAAAGTAAAATTGGGAACATTCAAAAGGGGTCATACATTAATGTCAAGGCGGTTGTCAATCTGTCAGCTCACCTGTTAGCAGGCCTGCTAATGAATTAACTGTCAAGTGGGGGGTAGACGGCTGCCTGGCATCCCACGCTTTCTACGCCGCAGCATAATGAACGCGGGAACAATGCACGTCCACAAAAATCACACCTCAAGTTTCGAGAGAAAGGAAAGGAAGTGTGGGATGTAGCGCTCAATGCTCCTGTGAAGAAATTATAATAAATCAGTCAATCAATCAAAAAAATTATGCATGCATATTTGCACTTAGGTGCTTGCTCTTACGAATGGCTTGTCGAACATAAAACACGTGAGGCCTCATTTGCACTTTTCTTCTAGGATGAAAATGGTGGCGTGATTAAAACAATGTAAAACTGTCTTACATATTAAGTCATTGTTCATTTGCTTTAGCGCAATGGGACCAAAACATTTATGTACAAGGAATCTGATATTCACTTACCTGACTTGTGAGAGTTCACGTCCAACTTTGCGACAGTGTGACTGAGTTGTTGTGGTCTAGGCTTGGTTCTTGATCCCTTTTTGTTTTTTCTTTTTCTGTCCTTTGACAATGCAGCACTGGGAATTTTGTGAATTATGTTGTTCCTTTGCTACTGAGGCGCCTAAGTACATATGTTAAAATAATCCATCCCATTTTCCAGGGTCACTAAACTGGTGTCTATCGTAGGTGGTTTTGTGAATACTCTGGACAGGTGCTCAACCAATCAGTGTCAAAGAAGAATTAAAATTGTAATTCCAAGTTTCTTAATGTTTTAGTTTTCTTTTGTCCTATTCCTGTAATCTATATTGCATGATACATAGGTAGAAAATATTCTCTATGTTCCTCTTTTCCAAACCGTCACTTGTATGACTTCCCCATTTCATCTCCTGGAAATTAGGATGTTATAAATTTTATATTGCCCTTTGGAGCAATGCAAACACACTGCCCGGAAAGTCACCTTTTACAAGGCCAAGATTAATACAAACAAAATAAAATTAAAATCAAACAAGACATGAGAAAATTGCAATTTTTTCCCTCCCTTTTTATTATTTTCACAGCACGCTTGTGGGCTCCCAATGGAATCAGGGCAACTACATGCACCTCCAGAAGTATTTCTGAATCCTTTCATATGGAGGGTATGACTGTGCCAAATTTTGAGCAAAATCTGTAGAATTTCAAGAATGACGTACTACACGTGCTCAATGAGATGCTCTTAAAGAACAAATTTCACTGTTTGCATCAACCAGAGTAATTGTGACTTAAGGTTACATTGCTTTCATTTCATTGTTGGTTCTGATAACATGATACAGACCAATCTTTTGAGTAGCACTCAGATATACCTTATAATAGAAAATTTATAATTGCATTCTTAGTGATGAAACAGTAGGCCACACGTTGTGGTATTTTTGCAAAGGAGACCAAATAATAGCATGAAAACACTAAAGAGAAATTTAATATATTGAAGTCGGGCACGCTTAAGAGAGTTGCGGTGTAAATGGCCAAAGTGGCTTCACTTCTTGCTATGGTAAGCGGCTTTGTTAGCTTTGGGAGCTTAAGATCAGGGGATGCTTTGAGAATAATTGTCACTTTTTGTCTATGTGAAGCCCTTTGAGACTGCTTGTGATTTAGGGCTATACAAATAAACTTGACTTGACTAGTGGATTCTGGAAGTCAATTCTAAAGGAAATAAATACACAACTATTCACAGTCACATTCAAACCAAAATAGAAAATTGCAAGCACATCTGTCAAACTCATTCAAACCCAAAACATCAACTATTTAATAGACAATTCATTTATTGACGCATAAAACATCCTTCAAACAACAAACCCAATTGAAGATCAGGTCTCTGCACGATGCTTTGTAAGCATTTTTATTTCTATACAAAACATAGGAGCTCTGCTCAAAAATCACAAAGCTCCTTTAAATGTAATGGCAGGTATTCTGGAGAGCAAATTGAAAAAGGGAAAAAATAAAACAGCATTCCATCAACAAATATTTCCAAGCAATAAATATGCATTTATAAATAGTGTACATTTACATAAAAAAACAAAAACAAAAAAACCTATGTGCAACCCTTTTTCTCTGTGACGTGGCCTTGTGTCTACAAATGATTTATCAACATTGTTCCAGCAAAATTATATATATAAAAAAAAGGGAAATGTCGCCAAGACTTCATCACTCAACTGTTCACATTACAAACATGTTCATTTATTTATACTAACATATAAAAAAGACCAGCTAGGTGATGGCAAACGGAACAAAAAAAAGAACTGAGAACAAAAGAGTCAGTAGTCGGGTGATTTGAAACCATATAATATGTACAACTCTTAGATTTCATGTTGGGAGTCCAGCAGTGGAACAGTCTTTAGGAGGAGCTGCCTTCCCCCCCCTCCAGTCCACTGGGGGGGGAGGCGAGTTGCATAGACGCGCAGCTTACGCACAGCTAGCTGCCTTGGGAAAACGCTACAGAGCGAGCTTTAAGAGGACTGACGGCTTACTTCCTAAATGAGATTGACGACGAGAATGAAAAGATGCATGGATAGAAAAAAATGTCCAGAAGAACATCAGCGTCAAGACGAGGAAGGCAATGGACTCGCCTATGAGGAGAAAACGACTAATTATCAGTTAAATGCTTGACACCGTGTACAGAGGAAAAAGGAACAAAACAAAATGGTGGCTTTGTAAAATGATGGAGTTCAGGGGCTTTCAAACCTTTGGAGAGAATCTTTTAAATGTCCCTTCCATCAAAATCTCAACACAAATCGAACACGAATTTGACGAGTGAATTGGCTGTTAAAAACGAACGCCAAATGAGTACACGTGGGAGAAGTACACGCGTTACGCGACACCCCGCTACATTCAAGAACACATGGAAGCGCGTGGTAATACTTTGCCGACCATCAACTGGTAGGCAATCAATAAAATGATTTCAGATTTGAAATACGATTCCAGCCCCAAATAAATAAATACATGGGTGTGTTGCAGTCAAGTTCCTTGCCGCATCACTTCATGGAAAACGCCTAAATCTGCTGGCCAATTCGATGACAGTGATGTCATGACCTTCCTGGGCTTGCGTTCTAGAACCAGGTTGGAGGTCCTGAGAAACTGTAACTGTACGACCCCCAAAAAGTGTCACGGAAAAGCGGCTTACGTATTGCTCTGTCAGACGCACTTACCAGAGTGAAGCTGTCATAGACCTGCATGAGCTCGTCAACCTTGTACTGCTCCAGCACCACAAAATTGTCCAGGTTGGGGCTCCCCCTGCGGGCACAGTCCTGACAGTGCACCACGTAGGTCTTCCTGCTGTTGCTCTCACTGGTCACAAAGAGCAGGTCGTACACCTCCACCTAGAGGAGGATACACCGGTATGAGCGAAGCAGACCCCACAGGTGGAGGATGAGATACAAACATGGCCCATGTGGCTTACCTCACAAATACTGCAGTAGTGCGCAGGCTCATTCTGGGTGCGGCCGTGCCACACTAACTCTTTCCCACCAGCCAACAAAAGCTCTCGCTGCATCTGACACTGCTTTAGAGTCCGCAGCAAGCAATACCTACAAAAGACACATTGGCTCAGATTACAAAAATCAAAATGATTGTGTATGGTGTGTGCATCCATGCACGTGCATAGTCGGGGGAAAGATTGTGAACCTGTCAAGATGTCCTACATTTCTGCAAAATTGGTCATACATAGTCTAATCATCATAATCAGGCAGGGTTCCAAAAACTACCACCACCTTCAGATTTGGTCCAGCCCCCTGAACAATACCAGTGAATTATGAGACTATTACAAACATAGAACACGTCAGTCTGTTCCAACCACCTGCAGATTTTATTTCTGTGAAGAACCCACAGAGGGTCATTATATATGCCCCGATTTTTATTTTGTTCAATAAAGAGCCAAAAGAGGGTTATTTATTCTATAAATACGTCTGGCGCGGATACATTGATGGCAAACAAAGGTTTGATGATTCAAAGTGTTCCACCTGTCTGCAGGTAAACCTTCCTTACATGATTGTGCTGTTACAAGACAGCACAATAGTTCAAACAAAAAAATTTAAGCACCTGAGAATTTAAGCACTATTCAAACCTTGTAACGACTGAATGATTTCCAAGCACCATAGGAGACCGCAGGCAGTCATGTAAATATCACCTTGGGCTATAAGGCAAAGGAAAGGTTTTTGAAAAGAGAGGCAAGATCTCACTTGATCATCTCAAAGAGCTTGTGGTCGGACACTTTGATGTTGCGGCCCAGGTTCCAGGAGAGGTGGATCATGGGAACAATGGACTTGACACTCTGCAGCTTATTCCACTCGTAGCGCTCTACGGCCAGCTTGTACTGATGGGCTGGAGATGTCAACAGATCAAACACCTCATGATAAAATCATAATTGGCAATGAGCAAGCAGTCTTCTGAGCATGTTCCCACCTGTGAGGGGTCCCACGTTCCACGCAATGTTATTGCACCAGCCAATAGCCTGAACCCAGTGGATGGTGCCCGTGTTGAGCCACACCAGGTCCCCGGGGCGCTGGATGAAGCGGTACACGGGCACGTTGGTGGCATAGAGGTCTTCCAGGTTTGGCCACCAGGAGCCCATCAGAAAGTTGATGTTGTTCCTGTCATAGAATCCCCCCCAAAAGTCAGCATCAACACTGTAAATCAAACTTCATGCATGCAGTAAGTTACATAGCTTCTGACGCACTTTTCACAGAAGCTATTGATGACGCCCCAGTATGGTTCCGGCACAGCAAACCACTCGCAGTCACCAGGGCCGATGTTGATGTTTACCGAACAGAAGTTATTGTTCTCTTGGTGACCTAAATAATTACACAAATGGTTATTACTCGTGAACGTTACCAGAGATTACAAGTGATGATTTACTATCCTAGGGCTGTGTATACCTGGTGTCCTGCTCCCAGGAACCTTCATGTAGAGCTGCACCGTGTTCATGCCCAGGATGGTGTGTCCCACGTGGCTGAGCAGGTTGCCCGCTGATACCACCCGTGCGAAGGCTGGCAGCTTTGTCAGCTCCTGAAGTTGCTGCTTCCATCTGGAAGGGAGGGGAACATTACAGAGAACATGAAACTACAGAACTAGAAATAACCACAATGTATCACATTGGACATCTTTGGGATCTTCGCACTGATGAACACTTCAATACGCAAGTGAAAGAAAGCCCACTATTAATGTTGAATAGAAGTCAACAGATTTTGTTGTTGTTGTGTTTATGAACAACTTCGGTCTTTACTGATTCCCACGATCTGAATGTGATCCTCAACTCAAATGTATTTATAGAGCGGCAAATAAAATTGTTAGCTGTTCTTACATGGATTAAAATATATTCTATTAAATGGTATTTCACATCTTCATTTCCTTGATGTAATATATGCAATGGTACACACTTTTTTTCATCCGAGAGGTCTATGTTGGTGCCAAACTTGATGTGCTTGAAAGGACATTTCCTTCGCCGACTGAAACAAGAGCATCAAAGTTAGGAAGAGGAACATGAAAATAGGTAATTCCATTCATCCACACAAAGAAAAGCCACCTGTCAGATGAGGCTGCCTCTACTTCCATCTCCTTTTTCTTCTCATTCTCCTCCTATTTCAGAAATACTGTGAATATCAACTAAAACATGATGATGTGTATCTCAACAAATGGCCATTCCACCTTCAGGAAGTGAAAATGGAAGACAATTTGGATGTCCCAGTTACTACTGACCCGTAGCGACTCCTGGAAAGACGAGGCCTGGTACTGGGCGTACTTGATGATCGTGGTGTGTGAGCGGCTGCTCTCACAGCGCCACATCTTGCGGCTGCCGCTGGGGTCCCAGTTCTCGTCGGTAGGCTGAGCCAGTTGGGTACGCACTTCCACCAGATGGTCGGGATTGGCCTCCACTAGCGTCTTGGTGGAGAAAAGGCCCAAGTCTGCGCAGAGCAGGAACGTGGCGATGCAATCAAGCGTGGATATCTGCATCTTTGAGTCTTTAAACATGGAGTTTGGCATACGACTGATGCTGCTTTTGTACATTGTACTATTTTTTTTGTGCGTGTTTCATACACTGATTTGAGCATATTAATTAAGAGGTGGGACCTGTCAATCATACTGACATTCTGATAAATTAAAAGAGGGGTGCATAACCTGGGTTGTCAATCCAACAAAGACAACAACGAGCCTTAGAAACAAACCGAGGTGCCAACATAGAGAAATTCCCTTCCAGAACAATTTATCTTAAATTTTATAGTTTTAGAATTCTGCTGTTCATTTTTAATAGGGTGAGTAAAATACAAGCTGTTTCCTGATCATTGAGTTTAGACAATTTTTTGGGCAAAAGGTTTCCATCACAACTTCAGTATTCATCATCATTAGATTACGTAAAGTATTATTTCAAAGTTAAAACAGTATATAACTTGTGTGTATTATATATTACCAAGTTTGGGTCCTGTGGAGGAGTTTGTAAGAATTTGATTTAAAAAATACATCAAGAGCAGCATGATTAAAATGTTCTCTCTGGATTATCTGCCGTGCAGTAATATTTGTTTCCTGCAGGTGGCACTGTTGCCAGTTGTGTCAAATAACCACAACACCATTTGAGGCAGCAGTGTCCATGGAATATGATAAACGAGAGCAAACAAACACTTTAGAGAATTTAAATCAATTAAAAAGGGACATTAAGTGGTTTCTTACCTAATTTAAGGGCTCCTGCCAAACCCCTGATGACTGTCACAGGGTTAGACGCGTTGGTGCAGAACTGATGGAGAGGAGGGTAGAAAGCATCCCTTTTGTTTTCCAACTGTCAGGAAAGAAGCACAAGGATTAGCCACCACTGAAGACCGCTTCCAGGGAGGTTAATGAGGAACCGTTTTGCATCATGCATACTGTATGTGAGGGACCTCGACTCACATAAATACTGGGCGTCGGCGGGTTGAGCTTGTCCTTTGGCAGGGTAGGGGAGGGGGTGCTCGGGGGGCGTGGCGGCGGGCACTTGTCCAGGATGATGCTGCTTGTCGACAGACCGTTCTTGCCCAGGTTTCTGAGGCATGGTAAGTCAAGTGATTAGCTCAAATAAGAAGTTGGCATGAGAAAGCAAATACAAACAGCCCGAATGGAAGAGATACTATTTGGTCAGCTTGGAAAAGCTACTGCTCTAGACATCCAAGCTCCATTTTAACCTGGGCTGGCAATGAATGAATTGATTATGCATTTATTTAAGTTAAGTCATTTTGGCAGTCAAGAAATGATAAGCAGAAATGTAGGCTGACCACTTATTAACGCTTAAACTATCGCCGCTCATGTCTAATTTTGTAACCACACAGTGGGAAAATAGGAAGCATCGTACCTGCACGCTTTGAGCACCTCACTGGAGCTGGGGTAGATGGACACACTAGACCAGGGAGCCAGGCCAGCAGGGGCCAAGTGTCTGTGCGGAACCCTTTCTGGAGTCTCCACCTTTTGTGGGCTGTGAGAGTCCTCTTTCCCATTCACTGTGGGCCCCTGACTGTCGGTCTGGTTGTTAAGGCAGGAGAGGCTATCGGGGGATTGCACAGCGGTAGTAGTGGTGGTGGACACTGGCGAGGATGCTAAGAAGTTCTCCGACACAGCATTGGCAGCATCCGCGTGGACATTGTTGATTTTCGCTGAGAAAGGCCCTCCGTGGTTATTACAGTTATTATTATCATCATTCGTGGTGGTGGTGGAGGTGGTGGCTGTTCCCTTTTGCAAGCCTGAGAGTGGAGGATTGTCTATAATGGGCGCACTGGGGGCTGGAGAGCCAGGTCTGTCTGTCACCCGCAGCTGGATGTGATTAGTCAATCCCTGCGTAGGAGTGGCGCCGGGATTTGGGGTGATCCCTGCAGCAGCGATGGTTTCTGGACCTAACGTCAGAGAGGCGACTGCTCCCGTGTTACCCCCAGAAGGCGCATTGTCTTTGGTGTGGAGCCCTGAGGTAGTGGTGGAGTGGGGAGGCGAGGACAAGTGGTTGGGGGTGGACCTGGGAGAGGTGGGGGATAAGGAGGAGGCAGAGGATGAGGCAGTGCAGGGCCCAGAAGAATGTCCCACCTGATTGAGAATAGCCGAGGAAGAGAATGAGGTCTGCGGGGAGGAGGAGGAGGAAGAGAAAGGGGGTTCTCCATTGGGACCTGCCGAATGTGAACCTGGACCTTTGTGAAGCCCCTAGACAAAGAAGAAAAACAATGACTCAAAATATGAAGCGGTTGGCATGACATTTCATGAAGTTTACCTTTTCGAATTTCTGAATTGCCATTGAGGTTTTGGGAATTTGACATGTTCAAACTGACATATTAGACCTCAGAATATTTAACATTAGATCAGTTCATAAATGATCACCCTTGTGTTTTTATTTTTGGATGTTTTGTTGTGTCTCAAGTGCCTTCAGACAACTTTAGCCCTGATTTGGCACTGTATTGAGAACATATTGGTGGTTTGCCAGTACCTGAGTGTTAGCGCTGCGATTTGGGCTCCTCCACGTCTCGTCTGAATGAGCGGGACTAGCGCTGCTGGTGCTGGGGTGACTGACGGCTGTGCAGTTGTGAGGTAGAGAGTTCTGCTGCGCGTAAGGCACGTTTCCGTTGCTTGTGCTGCCACCTCCCGACACCATCGCGTGGTCCCCGCCAGGAGACTGGGTGTCGAGTGGCCCAGATGATGGACTTGAGCATGACCCGTTGGCCGTAGGCTGGACGACACACGGTGGTCTGATGGCTGCCTGATTCAGGGGGGAGGAGCAGGGGGGGCCTTCGCGGCAGTTGGGAGACTTGGCCTGAGGACCGTTGGAAAGGCTGGGCTGCAGTTGGGCACCCGCCATTGCCTGCTGCCTCACCTGACAAGGCAAGAAAGACTGAGAAATTCTGTCTACTTTTTTAAGGACTATTATAAAGGTAAAAATGTGTACCTGCTGTTGATGCTGCTGCATGAGTGAAAACTGGTTCTCCAGCTGATCCAGCATCTGCACCTGGAGGGGCTTGAGGATGGCTCTGTTGGTTCGCAAGTGTTCCAGAAGCTGCAAAGAAAACATTCTTATACGTTCTCACTTAAAAATGTACCCAGGCATCACACCGGAAGATGAAATAAAATAGTATTTGTTGTAAACGTGCAATGTGCTTAGTCTGCCACTAGGGGGCCCTTCATCAACATTCAAGGAGAGAATTGAGGTCCAGGTCAGGAAATTGTCTTGCAAAATGTATAGTATGCATTATCTTCCAGTCTTAAATCGTTTGCCATCACAAATGGTTCAACAAAACAACATTTGCAGCATAGCACTCAATCCATCCATGCATTTTCACAGTACTACGAAGGTAACGACCGGAAAAGCCTAATGCCAGCAAAGTTGTACAAAAATTAAGCTCAACAGAATAGACAGGCTACTGAAGACCATTTCAAGTCATCGTACAATGACTTCATATTTCCCACCTGAAGCTTCTGCGGCGTAAGGTACCAGCTGTGAACCGGCTGTTGATTGGCGCTGTTTGGACACAAGTCCGCAACACTCTGCACACAACCAAGGAAGAAGAAAAAATCGATCAGTATTTTCACTCAAATTGCAATGTGTGCAAGCTGGGCACAAATGTGCAGCTCTTGGCATTACTTTGGCTGGGCTGGCAGTGCGTTTCTTTTTGGCAGGACTGGCCTGTAGGTCGCTGTGATTGCTGGTGCTTTGGGCTAGCTCCCCCTTACAAGCCTACAAAATCCAGCAGAGAAACAGCTTGTGATGACAACCATCTGCGTTTTGGCAGGCAAAAACAAACGGAACAAAACGATGCAAAAAAGACCACTGAAGTCATTTTCGAAAGAGAATGGGAGAGAAAATAGACATGGGTCCCTCTGCATACACCCACTACATTTACATGCTTCCAAATAAAGAATGTATGACAACACTCTGATTAAAATACCGCTTGGTTTCACACCTTAAATCTTAATCAGAGTCTTCATGGTGTGCTTGTGGAATAATGCAACAATCAGATTGCATCAATGTGCAAGCATGCAGGCTGGGTTGCAAGGCAAATTACGTCAAATTATGCAAAGATATGTTTGTTTCTTAATAATATGATGAGATTCCATGAGCAATATCATGCCTTGCATAGTACTTTCAATGCAAGATTGGTACGTAGGTACATCTTTACATGAAGTGCAGTGGGCCATAATATGACGCTTGTCACGCTCCGTATCATTTTGCACCTGAAAAAACCCATTAAAGATCAACACCTCACTGTCCCCTCTGCATCTGGACCTCTGCAGTTTTAGGTCTTTATGTCCATGCCAAGATTCAAAGTAGCCTATTAGAGCCACTCATTTTGATTCTCTCTGTGGCTGAAGTCTCTAGTAGGAGCTGGTTCTCTCACCTGCTGTGCCTGTGCAGCGTTCAAGGCCCCCTGCCTGGACGTGAGCTCAGCAGGGATGGGCAGGCTCCACGCCTCCTCAATACTAGGGAGCATTTTACTCTTATTCTGCAGACTACCTGGCTGTAGGTTACACAATTGAGCCTAGGAGAAATTGTGCCAAGACACGTTTTAGTACGGAACCAACAAGACAACACAAATTGGGGAGAACGCATCACAAATGCTTCATGTGATGAAGGTGTTTGATCATTACCATAGCACCAAATTATGAAATAATTCATATCTCAGTGATCAGATATGAAAATGATTTCAACAGGCAATGAGTCAACAACATCTAACAGGATTTACAGCGTCCATTTACGAAAGGAATACAGTCTACCTGCAGCAGCTTGATGCGTTGAGCAAGCGCGGCAGTGTTGACACAGGCCTTGCTGCGCGTGGCATTGACGTAGCACTTGATGGCGTCGTGCGGCTGTCCGCAGCTCTCATAAAGTGTGCCCAAGTCCATCCAAGCAGCAGCGTGGTTGTGGTCCAGTTGTACGGCGCAGATGTAGGCCTGCAGTGCGTCCATAGGCTGGTTTTGCTGCTGGTAGAGCACCCTGAAGCAAACACCCAAAATGGTGACTCCTTTGCCATGTTTTTATTCACCCCATAAATAATTGTGCAAGGTTTCAAAAGAAGGAAAGGGAAATTCTTGATTTTCTGACACCCATGCGATAATTCTGCATCGAGGATTGAGCGTTTCGTTTTCTATCCTTACCCTATGGAGCACCAGGTGTCAGCGCTGGCCTCTGACTTATCGATGGATTGACGATAGGAGATGAATGCATCCTGCACTTTGCCAATACTAGAGTAGCACCTGAGAGATGAAATGGCGGAAGAAAGATGATGTTGAATAAGCTGAATATAATGAAAGCTCACATGAATAGCTGAGTCATTGTTAAGCTTTTTTCTTATCCTCACCTGCCAAGATAGTACCAGGACTGGCCAGAGTTTGGGTCTGCTTCTAAAGACTTCTGCAGACACTGGATGGCATAGCTGTCCTTGGTGTCTTTATCCCCAAGCTGCTCCACCGTGTGATGCATCCAGCCTACGGGAGACGAGACAAAAAACCTCTAAACCTCTTTTTTAACAAACATTGTTCAGGTTGAGCACCAGCAAATCCCAAGCAGGGTGCATCGGTTATTAAAAATGCAGCATATTCCTCACAGTGCTATAAAACAAAACGGCATTAACAAGAAAAAGTGAGCCTTTCATGTTTTAACTACACTACAGGTACCAGTCTTATTGTAAACAGACCATTGCCCCCTCATAATTGCTAGTTGACACACCTATGGCGCGCTACACTGATCGTCATGACAACCCAAGCTGGCTAGACTGGTTAATGTGTTTTACTACTGGGGGTGGAGAGTCTGTTGCCCGTGTCCATGGCGCAACTGGGAGAAGATCTTAGCATGCTACGTATGGTCATCAATATGAAAGACTAGGGCCAGGCTTTAACGGCTACATAAAGCTTTTTCAGTTGCTATGTCATTCCTTATTATTTCCTGTGGGTGTACTCAGCTTTAATGCTGTCAAATTACTGTTACTGTTCCATGGAGGAAAATAGAAATTATACATCATAAAATGATGGAAACATCACCAAGCAGCCTTTTGGAAAGGTTTGATTAAAATACATTGTTATTTTAATTGACAATGTTTTGTGAAATAACAGAGACAAACGATTTATCTGAGCGTCTTAACAGAACCGAGCAAAAAAGGCCTGCCGTGACTGTGTTCTTTCAAATGTCAACAAGGCATCACTGAATCACATAATTAAATGAGAGCAGTGCCAGCGTCTGATGTGTCTAATAAAATACTTAAATGCGCTCAACAACAGGACAGGACTGGAAGCGTGAAAGACACAAATGGCATTGAGGAATTCCATAACACAAACATTGCTTCTCTGTGATACTTCTGCAGTTGGATTTAGTGCTTGTATTTTGATGTATTATTTGAATAGTCGATTAATCTGTCAATTATTTTGTCAATTAATCTATGAATCGGATTAAGAGAGGACAATGAATTTTTGGGGAATGTACAATCAACTAATGAGAGAAGCGGCGATCAATTTACCTGATACCACCGTGAGAATTATATAATTTTGGCGGTGGTTTTCCAGCTCAATGATGCAACTGTCCACATAGAATATTACTATTACATATGTTTACACTTGATTTGTCTCTAGAGCTGTCTAATTTATTCTTCTTAACTTTTGGTTGTGCAAGAATACACATGGAGAACACTATTGGCGCAAAGGGGCAGTGAGATGCAGCCGGGACCGGCAGGTAAGGCAACGAGAGTGTGTGTGTGTGTGTGTGTGTGTGTGTGTGTGTGTGTGTGTGTGTGTGTGTGTGTGTTCTTGACATGCATGGAAAAATATTTGACATATTCCGTTTCAGTCATATATTCTGTCTTTTCGGTCTCTGATTAGCCAGTTTGTTGTTTAAAAAAAAAATAAAAATAATTGTAATAATATTCTCCTGTTAGTTCAATCAGACAATTTCAAAATATAGGATTCTGTTTTTTGAAAATATTTAAAACTGTACATGTAAAAGAAAAGCAAAATGTTGCAAGTCACATAAGTGTCGGAGTTTAAGCCATGTTAGAAATGTTTGTGTTTTGTTTTGGACCAATATTCATCAAAATAAAACTACCAAAGTGTCACTTTCTGAGTGCCATCCACATGAATGAAGTAGTTCCGAAGATCCAGTGACACTCACCAAGCTGTTGCAGTGTGGTCGCCTTCACCTGAGCAGGAAGATTGTCCGTCTGCAATAGACTTTCATAAGCTTCTTTCGCTGCTCGATATTTCTTCTGCAGGAAAACAGACAAGAGACAGACGTCGATCCAGTCAAGACACGATGGTGTGTTTTATGACACGAGGCATGCAGACAAAAGAGCTCCTCACACTTATAATGACTGTCTGGACAAACACAAACTTGGGAGGGGGAGGGTCATAGAGTAAGAGGAAAGGGCAGACTCAACACGTCTGGACCATTAAAGTGTGTGATTCTGTCGGGTGGCCACTAAATCACCACTGCAGTTGTGTGTCCATATGAAATGTGAGAAGCTGTTTGTTTTGACTCTGTGACCTGACTAACCTGGCGTCTGAAATAAACCAAAAAATATATATACCACGGAGATGGCGCATCGGCTTATTAACCCAAGTAGGCTAAAGACAAAGATGATCCGTCTGATATTCAGCCCGATTTCACCCCTCTGAAGTGAGCAAAGGTCATCTTATATGAGCACAGGTGTCAAAACTCAAGGCCTACTGGCCACATCCAGCAAACCACATCAGAAGAAATGAGTTTTGGTCTTTTTGCTCCCTTTCTTTCTTGAACTAAGTGCGAGTCGTTCAAACTCCAAGATTCCACCGTACTGATAATAAATAAAAATTTAAGGAATACTAACCTATGAAAATCATGCAATGCGTTTGAATTGTGGTTCAAAAACTCATGAAACAGGCCAGGACAAAACTGACCGTACCCCTAGATTGATTGAAAATAATTTGATATGAAATAATTGGCGGCCCTATTCACTCACATGGTGGCCGTGGGGCCACCGCTAATACAGGTACGCTGGCACACACGGTAATATAAACTATGTAGAGGGCACTAATTGTTGTGGTCTGTGTCATGAGCTATAAAAGTATAAACCTGTCAACCTATCAATAATCACTTTCAGAACAATTTGTAACCTTTTGTCAAGAACATTATTGCTGGACCCCATTACAGCAGTCTATTTTGTAACTTTCACTCCCAAAGACAGAAGGACAAGGAATTCACAAATAGCTAATCGGGATTTAAAAGGTGACTGAGCGATCTCGTGCACAGTATAATAGCAAATACGATGCTAATCTATAGCCAATTACCCATTCCACATTATCTCAATGGAAAGCAGCAACAGCAACAACAGTTATGAGCCAAGAAGAGCGAAGGCAGAAATTAGCTAAGAACCCATCTTAATTTCAATTTTCTGAATCAGAATACAATTAATTAGTCAATTAACTATTGAATTAACTAATTAACTAGTGATATACTGTACAATAAAGACTTAAAAAATTTTGGTAGAGTCAACCCTCACCATCACTAGAACGCCAGCAGAAGCTACCAGCTGACTCTAGGAGCAGTGAGGAATGCTTTTGGGGGAGGAGGGAGCCGGAGTCTTATAAAATATGTATTCATATGTTGTGTGGGACAGTCCGAGTATGTAGTTGTATTGCAAATGCAAAACCAAACATTTTCTGACAAGGAAAGCCTTAATTAGAGGACGTAGGCTAATTTAAAAAACGTTCATTACCCAGTGACCTCACACGAGAGTGTATAGCATGCAGGGATTATTTACGTATATTGAAAAAAAATGAAGAGTTTGTGCCATTTACCTGAATCGCATACAAATGAGCAATGTGGAACTGAACTGTGTGGGGGGGGGAAAAGAAGCAGAAAAAATTGATTAATATTTTTTTGTTAAAAATCAATATTACATGTTCACCCCATAGTCCTCGCAGTGGGTACAAATTGCATCCAGCATGGAGGACAGATGGGAGGAGTGGAGCGGGACAGTGGTGTGTGTGTGTGTGTGTGTGTGTATGTGATGTGAAAAGCCAGTCAGCATGTGCAGTGTGCATCTGAGATCTCGCAGCTCTCTTCTGCTTGTCTCCTAGGCAACGCCATTTTTTAGGGAGGAAACGGCAGAAGAATACAGAATAATTTCCCTGCTTCCTCATGTTTTCTACATGCCATGTAGGTAGGGGACAAGACATTTCAATAAATAGCGGTGAGCAGTTGGCGACTTACTTTCAGCCTTGGACAAAGTGCAGAGGTTTGAGTCAATCAAAGCCAGCTGAAAATGCTGCAGAAAGGGGGAGGGGGAGAGAACATTTCAATTTCTGTTAACCTCTTGTAAGGATACAAACTGCAGTGTGACAATACCATGTTAAAACTGGACAAGTATCAAAATAATGAATTGAATCCACACCACCTTGAAGCTAGGTTAGCAGCCATGGCAGAACGATATATTGGGTGTCAAGGTGGTGGGCTCACTGCTAAGATTGGAATGCACTGACAGTATGTTTTGAAGAATAGCACACGTTAACCACGCCGACCTTTAATTGGCGTATCAGCTGCAGCAGTATGATATCTTAACGGCAGTTCTAAAACCACTGAAATGTGTTGCTTGGTGACTCGATAATTGCATTCCTGCATTTCCATATAGACAGTTTAAGGGTATCAAAACAACTGACCTAAGCTGAACCAAGCTTTTGGCAGAATACTTCTGGGTTACCAACCACAGACGTTTTCTGATTGGTTGATACTGATAGACAACATTATCTGGACAAGTGAGTGGACAAATGACCCCAACATTTGGCACTGTCCTTTTAGGGTACCGACGACTTGACATTTTTAAGTTACCAAAATTAAAACTCCAGTGATGCCATACTGAAATACTGCTAAACAACCACCATTTTTCAGCTTTGGATTTACCGTAAATTTCGGCGTATAAGCCGCGATTTCTTTCTCAAATTTTGAACCCTGCGGCTTATAGTCCGGTTCGGCTTATCTATGGATTTTTTCCGTGATTTTTGTGATGACCTCGTAAATAGGCTGTGGGCCGCTGTTGTGCGGCACCGCTTTGCTCCTCTATGAACCCTTCCAGTCCGGATTCCGCCCACTTCACAGCACCGAAACAGCTCTTGTTAAAGTCACCAACGATCTCCTCATTTCTGCAAACTCTGGTGCCCTCAACATCCTACTACTACTTGACCTTAGCGCAGCCTTTGACACTGTGAACCATTCCATCCTCCTCCAAAGGCTGCGCCAACTAGGTGTTGAGGGCACTGCACTCGACTGGCTCACCTCCTATCTCACCAACAGAAACCAGTTCATCTCTCTCTCCGGTCACACATCCATCCTCTCCCTCGTTAAACAAGGGGTCCCCCAAGGCTCAGTTCTTGGCCCCCTCCTATTCATCTGTTACCTCTTTCCCCTTGGTAATGTAATCCGCAAACTCAATCTGGATCAATCCCTCATCCACGCCCTCATCTCATCCCGGCTTGACTACTGCAACTCCCTTCTCACTGGAATCACTGCTCACTCACTCCATAGACTTCAACTAGTCCAAAACTCTGCTGCCCACACCCGGTCCCGTGAACACATCACTCCTGTTCTCCACTCTCTTCACTGGCTCCCCATTAAGGAGAGTATCATCTTCAAGATACTCCTCCTCACCTTCAAAGCCCTTCACCACCTGGCTCCCACTTACCTATCCGACCTCCTTGTCCCCTACTGCCCCAACCGTCCCCTCCGATCCTCCAATACTTCACGTCTGACAGTCCCAAAATCTAAACTCAAATCCTTCGGTGACAGAGCCTTCTCCTGCACATCACCCCGACTCTGGAACTCTCTCCCTCAGTCTGTCTGTGACTCACCCACACTCCCCATATTTAAGTCCCGTCTAAAAACTTACCTCTTCTCTCAAGCTCATGACCTCACCTACCCATAACTGGTTTCCTCTTCTTAATTTTATCCGATTGTTTCTTCCCCGTCCCCCTCCCCTCATGTATGTCTTTGCCTTGTTCCCTGTAAGCGTCTTTGGGTTTTTGAAAAGCGCTATACAAATTTAATGAATTATTATTATTATTATTATTATCTCTTCTTCATTGTATCTCGCTGCGCACCAGCAGCCAGGAGCAATCAACTGCACACTGGGTGTGTGATATCTTATAATTTCAGTCATGTCTCACGTGGCCATGGGCATGCATGAATGCAATCAAAGTAGAGGTGGAAGGGGGAAGTCAAAACCTTCCCTTGTATGTTCTATGCACCTCCACTAGTCTAAACACGGTAGTCTCATTAAGATTGTAGTCTCATTAAGATTGTGTTTGTGGAATATGAATTAAGCAGCAACATTTTAGACTAGTGAGGGGGCATAAAACATATTGCACTGATGATTGGACTAGACTTCTTATTTAATGTCAAAATGTATGAAAAAGATAATGCAACAAATCAAATTATATTTTTTCTGACCAGGCACCTGGGAACACCTGTTTAAAACTAACAGAAAGTCAGTCAGTTTGGTTCCAGTGGCTGTTCTCAAACACCTCCTTGAGTGTCCACCCTGCCGTGAACCCATTAAAATCAAGTATACAGGAGAGATGGGCGAATTTTGCCCATAAGGCGGGTAGGTGGAAAATGGTGCAGATGTACGTAGCCATGAAAAATCCACCCGACCACAGGGTACAAGAACCCCTTCATCACTGCTCACAGCTTTCATCGTTTTTAGAATTGCATGATGGCCTGTGTGAAATGCTCTCAGGGGCCATATATGACCCACATGCCGTAGGCTGCCCACCTACGTTCAAGCATGGTGCTGTATCTGGGTCAGCTGGAGACATGAGAATAGCTCACAGTGGCTCGGTGTCGACATTCAAGATTCACATTTACACTTGGAATCGCAGTCGTTGAAATACCAAGCAGTATATTCACAGTAAGCCCCTACAATGATTCAAGAGGCAGTGACAGCCACATAGACAATCAACTGTCGGAATGAATGAGGGCCGGCGGCGCCAAGCACATGCGCACGCAGATGCATGCACACGCCAGCTTTAAATAAATTGCCTCCTAAGAGACTCAGAATATCATTTGTCACAAATCAGACATGCACAAAAGTGTTACCTATGTTACGGCGGCTCGTCAGCCTCTTCCTGGAAGCCCTCACGCATCGTCCTGCGGCTCCCTCCCGTCCTCACCTTCCCCCTTCTTCACACTTAGGCTGATAATGCGGCACTGACTGTTAGCTTGACATTCCACCTCCCTCCTCATATCTGTTGCCTTCCTCTCTCTCACTCTCTGGTTTGCTCACTGCTGCCTTACTTCCCTCTGCCCCCTCCGGCTCCTCCTCTTCTCGTCTACTCTGGTGTCAGTGATTACTATTCAGCAGATGGCTGCAGTGGTCCATGCAGCAAGAGAAAGAGATGGCACAATATTACCTCAAAGGAGCTACACCAGCTCCAATTGTTTCCTCATTTTTTCAGTTTCAAATAAATTACTCTTTAAACAGCATTGGTTTTCAAAGAATAAATGAAGCAACTCATGCATCCCATTCTTTACATTAACTGTCACAACAACCACTAGAAATGTAAACCCAACACATGCTGTATAAAAGACAAAAGCGGTGAGATCAAAACCTGAATTACATTATCCTTCCAAAAGAAGAATAAAATTGCACAATTTGGAGGTAGCTGCTCCATTCGAAATGTTCCTTTTAGTTTTCAATGGTTCATTATTGGCAGAATCCATCCCAGTACTGCGACACAAGGCAGAACCCGTGAAAGCTTTTATCGGTTTTGGTTTGGTTAACTCCTGCTCGCTGGGACCTCTGCCACATTTTTGAACAGCAAGCTGCCTCCGTTAGATAGCGAGCTCCGGTGGAAATTAGATCTAGTGATGTGCCCCGAGTTCACTATTGAAAGCGTTAACATTTTTATGTTTTGTTTTATCCCAACTTTGGAGGTTCTGGGGAAGTGGACCAGTCGCACAGTGTGTGTGTGCGTGTGTGTGTGTGTGTGTGTGTGTGATGTGAAGCTGTGTGATGGCAATGAGCCAGCATTTAAGCGGGAGGGCTGCATCCAAGGCTGAGCGCCGATACATAGCACGTGCAAACATGCTTCGTTCGATAAAGTGCTGCCAAGGCGTTTACACAGACACATCATTATGCACCATTTCACCATCTTAATATATTGATTAGGCTTAGACAGCAAAAAGGCAAAGCTTCACAGCAATAAAAAAAAAAAAAGTCTGTGTGTTCCCTCTAATTTTCATTTACAGAAACAGGTCATATGCATATATCAGACCGAGATGTCACCATGCGCTCCGCCGGCTGTTTGGGAGAGAGATTGACTGTTTGATTGGCTGTGAATCTTGTTTTAACGAACAGCGTCGACTTTATTTTTGACATTAATTTAATGTCATGTGAAACATGAAGCATAAACGTCCATTTGCGGTGATAGTAATAGCCACGTAGACGGTTCATTTAATGACGTGACATCCTCTTTATTGACGTCTCCATGAAATGAGACTGAAAATCCTTGCCTCATTTCCACATTTAGTTCCGTAAAGACTACATTGCGAATGACTGTTACTTTTCTTCTGCATATGCGGGTGACTTTAGGAAGGCATTAAGTTCACACACTAGATGGACTTAGTGTGCATTAAACACGTAAACGCTTACCGGCAAAGACAAAAGGGCTGCCAAGATTAGTCCGATGGTCTTTGTTTATTTGGAAGGTGTAACAAGATTGGACAAAGGCCTCCATGTTTTCATCATATAACCAGGTATGTAGATTGTTTAAAGACAACGAAAACATTCATGTGCAAATATTCTCAATTATTGCAAGTTATTTGAAGCAAGGATAGCAGAAAGCATGTATACATTTAAGAGCGCGGCCGTACCTTTAAGCTGGACTCGTGGTCTGTGTTGACTTTAAACATGAGTCCAAGTCGCAGGTGAATCTCTTTAGCTCGGGAGAAACCGGGATCAATGTAGAGCACCTCCTGAAACGCCTTGATTGCCCTGCAAAAGATGATGCATGTTGATTATGAACACCTAAAAATGTTTCATGATCACATTTAGGGCTGTTACCATTGAATATATTTAGAATTTCACTTTTAATATTTTTTTTTACTATCTATTCAATTCATTCATTAATCAAATAAAATTGTATTTGCATTAAAATGTATTTTAGAAAAAATCCCCAATTTTGTTTATTTGGTATTACTTTGTGATTAAAAAACGACAGCTAAGCAATAATCACACAAGAAGTATTGATGGTCATTGTTTTCCAAAGTAAAAGTATATATTTGCAAATGTCCTATTTTGATGAAAGACTAGATAAGACTTACACCGACTCATGCGGAAGAGTTGACCCAAGACAGGTCCGCCGAAAAACAGCTTGAGGTTTTGGCATGGCCGGCCAACTTGACTGATTTCAATGTCATTGAAAGCCTTTGGGCCATTATCAAGCAGAAAATTTGCGGCAGAAAGCCAACTATGCTGGCCCAACTCAAGCCAAATCACTTCTGAGTTTTTCAGTGGGGTGAATTTTAGAGCTGATGTAATTTTTACAAGCAGGCCTATTACATAAGTGCCAATGTTTAGCCCAATCAAGGGCCTCCTCAAAATGATCCAATGCAAGTTGTCATATCAAGCGGCACTATGTAGAAAAGAAAGTTCTCCATTTGTGGATGACAAAAAACCAACCAGTCGTGTTTCATTTATTATCATGACAATAACAAAACAACACACAATCATGTCACTGGAGCTTCCAAATAAACCTCTTCGCTTTTGTGGCTGGAATAACAACGGCACGTTAGCTTGAAACCCCTCTCGGTGAGCTCTCGTACACACATACATACGCGAACACACACACACTTCGAACTCATTGCTCCCATTCCCTGCACCGGACCCCTCCCACTCCTCCATTGCTATGCTTCGCTATCGCCCTCTCCTCCCACGCTGGCAGAGCCTGAAGAGAATGCTGGGAAAGCTCAGTGGTGTCACCAAGTGTGAGACAAGACTGCAGCTAAAAGAAGAACCCGGGTTACGATCACATTGGAAGCTATTGAATTCCTATACAGCTTTCTGAGATTGGACAGTCATTGCATTTCCTAATTACAAAACGAGACAGTTGGCCTCTAAAACTGTGACATAACCCACTCACATTCACACAAAGCAAGCATGCAAATAGCAACGTTGCTGCTTTCACCGTCTTAGCAATTATTGCGTTAACGTGCTGTTGCCTCAACTTTACAGAACAGTAAGATGCAACAATAACACCTTTGACAAAGCCCATCCAAGAACACGCAATGATCCATGGGATGGAGGGGGCAATATTCCACCATGGGGTAAAGTACCAAGAACCATAAAAGAGCTGGGATGGTGCCGGTTTAAATGTTGAATGTAGTGAATGGCGGAAAAGGGCTGTGAAGATTCATAAACATTCATTCCTTGCTCCCACCACATGATGAGTACAGATGTCCTGATCCTTTTTTGCTGTTGTTTTTTTGCATGCGAGCTTGAGTCCAAGTCGCTTGGCTTAGAGTATCTCCCAATACAGAATCCCTATTCGTTACCCCTCTTCGATTCAACTAAACCCAATATATCAAAACCCTCTGCGATATTTTAAATGTGCAGTTATTCTTTACCTGGTGTTTTTAATTAAATCCATTAAATATTTATTCTAAATAAAAATGAACATTTGAAACATTTCACCTAAAAATTATTTTCTTTTTTTGCGATGGGCATATGAATTTTGTAATACTTTCCTATGTTTCCTTGAATATGTACGATCATTTTTTTTCTTTTCCTGGTGAAAGAACGGGGTCTTCTTTTATTTTAGCCCATTTGTACAGTGACAAGCAGAAAGATAAAAATTCCTTCCAATGGATGTCAAAAGGTAAAATCAGCCTTTTTATCCAACTGTAGCCATTCATCCAAGAGAATAAGTGATGGTTCCATGCAAACACAGTACATTGGCCTTGTGCGCAATTGTACACGCACAGATTTCGCATTTAAAAAAGAGATTGTCAATTAAAAAAAAAAAAAATGCATTCCAGTATTTTTGTGCTAGTCTTTCAGGCCTTTCAATTATAAAAGTCTTTCAGGGGAAAAGAAAAATGCACTTAATAATTTTCAGCCAAAGATTTTCAGGGCCATCAGGCCACCGTTAATGTCAGACCCTGCCAACGTGCTGCCCGCAACTTTAACGCTGCCTTGATAGCACGTACGCTACTTTCTTTGAGTCAAGCGGTTTACCTCGCCGCATTAAAACTAGCTAACATGGGTAGCTTCAAAAGATCCTGATTGATCCAACCAGACATATTCATATTGCAAGATTGATTTGCAGGTTTACAGTCCGGCATTGGCAAAAAAATAAAAAATTCAACTTGTTTCCAAGGTTAGTTCACATGCTCATAGACAAAAAGAAAATAAATAGTACTCACCACTGAAATGCATTGTAATGGAAGTAGGCCAAGCCGAGTCCGTATAAAAAGGCAGCATTCTGGGGGAAATGCAAGAAAAATGTTATTTCAGATCTGCAGTATTGTTCATTATTAAACTCCTCAGCCAATAGATACAGTGCTCTAGACTAACTTGCACTGGTTGCACTGCTACACCAAGCTCTGTAGTTGAACTAAAATGGCCTTCAGGAGAGAAAAAAAATAACTCACACAGTGTCTTCAACTACTTAGTTGTTCTGTAAACTCACCTTCCAGTAGTCCGGCTGTAAAGTGAAGTACCGCTGGTATGCAGACAATGCTGAGAATAAGGAGATGGAATTAAATTCAGAATGGTCAATGGAAATACAAGCAGGTTGTTCAAAATACAGACAATATTTGAAAACATCATACAAACAACTTCAACCTTTTGGATAGTCCTCCAACAAGAGGTGGAAATGGCCGAGTTGACAGAAAATGTCAGGATCTACTTTCCCTTCTGCTTTCAGGATGAGGTTGTTATAGCAGCTAAGAGCCTGGATGGGAGAAAAAGCAATATTTGTGTGAGTGAACCGAACTATGATTAATAACTCTGACAAAGTGTGATAAATAAATGAAAAAACAACTCTAATTAAACAAATTTAAAAAGGAATGTAAGCGTACATTGAACACGAAACGTAAATTTATTTCTGTTCATAGCTCCCGTCTTTCCTTCCTAACGCAGTTCTAACCAGACTTTTATGAAAGGTCTACTGTATAACAAAGCTCTTATTTTGGGTCTTTTCCGACTGCATTTCATTTTAGGCATGGGAGTACAGACTTTGTAAATACAGTTCTTGTCTTAACATTATCATTAAATATGTTGCTCTAAATAATACAATTAAAAACTATTTCCTTGTTAAACACACACAAATACAAAAAAATGTATCGTGGTGGAACAGATTAATGGCATTTGCATACATTTCATTGGGTAAAATAATTCGAGCTAAGCACAGACATAACAATCGTGAGGCAATATCAGCACGCAATACCACTCTTCACTTCCCAATGAGAAGCCCACAAACCACATGTTGAAAGCCATACTCAAGGCAAAAGGAAGCTCACCCTGCATGCATATTTTGGTTTTATGGCTACATTAAATTGCCCACGGGTCGTTCAAACTGTATGCTGATATTTTGTGCAGCCATCTATCATTTTTATGACAAAAGTATCATCATGATCTCATTTTCAAGCTAACGGGATTAGCCCGGCTAGCGAAGCTAGTTAGCCTGAAACGTTCGCCAAGTATTTTCATCCCATCGCCGCCATTTTGCGTTCAATCTTACCACCGTTATTTTTTGTAATATACTGAATATTGCATTAGTTATGTTTCTAAGTTTGTGTTAAGGAGGCAGAAATGCGCTACAATGTACACAGCGGACCGGTAGCGGCTACACGCTAGCATTAGTGGGCTGACGCACCTAGACGAGCGTTATTGTATGAACTTAGAACTGTCAACTTGTCGCGTAGCTATTATTTGATTTATTATTTGACTTTGCAATTTCCACGCACACTTATTTACATGTGATGGCTTAACCTTGCACACTTTCTGTGCTTTGCAGTCAAGTAGCAAGCGTTGGTTGACTTCTAATCTACAATAAGCAAAATTTGGGCTGTGGATTTTGCGTTTAACTCTCTTTTTATTTAAATATATATTGTGAAATAAACACGTATTGCTTTGGATACCACGTTGAATGAAACTTAAACATTTGTGAAGGTTGATATCGTGCATCGTTTGCTAGCTTGGGACTGTGGCGCGATTAAACGTGGCGTTAATGAAGCACACGGCTTTTTATGGTGATTGCGTTGTGTTAAAGTTGTGTAGGGCCACTCATAATTACGAAAACGTGATTATGGTGATCTAAATGGTGACTTATAGGTGAAATCGAGCAGATTCACGTCTGTGGACGTCGCTGCTAACAACATTAGCCGCATTAGCAACGAGTGGCGTTGAGAGGTCGCTGCCACTTTATCTCGGGAGGGGATGTGCACTAGTAACGAGAGGAAATAATGGAAAGAGGCGACTGTGATGTTACACTGAGGTGGCATACCTTTAACAGTAAGGCCTTCGTTCTGGCGCCATCTTCTTGAAGCCTATGAAATCCAAACAGTGAACTGCAAGTAGAGGACACAACACAGGCGGTTCCGTGTTACTAGAGGGGGGCATTCGTGTTGTGTTGTTACAAACTGCGTAAAGCACACGCATAAGGGAACGAAGCGGATATTTCTCCCAACAAAAAAAAAAAAGACGTTAACACCACACTTGGTCTATCTAACCTGTCCATTCCGAGTAGGCGCTCTTTCTCTTGCGTCGTAAGCGTCGGAAAGTCCTCCTCGGTTTCACTCGCTTTTGCCGACGCCATTTTCTCCTCGTCATTAGCAGTGGCGCTCAAGCTCCGCGCAGCAGCCGAAGAGGAGGCGGTGGTGGCGGCAGGGACGAGCGACACTCCGCACGATTTCATGGTGGCCAAGTTGAATAAGCAACGGGGAGCCGAGCCCGGCTGGCGAGACGACACGAGCAACGGAGGAGTTGCACACCTTGTTCGCTGCAACTCGCGCGGGGCGTAGCGTATTTTTCTTTCCAAATCCTCAAGGAAACGAGCCCTTCAAGTTAGCTTCCACCCGCTTCATTTTAACAGCGTGATTCCCGGCGCCGATGTGTGCATGGTGTGGATGCAACGTTGGCTTTTTTACGACTGGGTGTAATTTGATAATATCATAAACTTCCCCAACCATCGGCTCAAAGTTGTTGTAATTGTGTCACACTGGCAAACGCACGCCGCCGCTGTCGACACGCCTTCCGCGCTCCTCGTCCAATCAGCTGCGGGCCTGTACCAACACGTGACTGTCCCCGCTTGACGTTTGGCGAGCACGCGTACGAACACGCGCGTGTTGGCAAGAAAAGGTTCGGCCCTCGGGCCCCTCAAATTCTTGCGATTGGTTCCACGCACTGTATTGTGATTACGTAATCCTACATTTTAGTGTCTAATTGGTCAGAATAGCTGCCGTTCAAAAGGGGCGAAAAAAAGGGGAAGTTGGGTTCCGACGTAGCAACCATTTTGTAGTTTTTGTGATTGGCGGACAGATAAGCGGTGACGTAATTAACAGCGTTATTAGAATGGTCTGAAACGCCATTCGCCAAACGCTATTTTATGTGAAAGTTATATTATATGATCAGTTAAATATTGCATTATAAATGCAATAGTTATTGCATGAACTGAATCACTCAAACGTGTCACAAAATAACCCCAAGTCCTACATTAACCACAATTCACCTGGATGTGATGTGACGTCAAATGTGACTGCTTCACTCAAACTGGGACTTGTGGTTGTGGCTTTTTTGGAATTTTAGCTATTTTTTCTTTTGTAATATGGCAGTTGTAAGTAATGGTTAAACCAACAGCAGAAGTGCACTTAACTCACAGTTATAATTCTATTGTTGGAAGCTTAGTGATATTGTGTTCAAAGTTAATATAGTTTGGACATAAGCAACCCCCTTCCTCCCTTTGAATGTCAAAAGTACTCTAAGTGACAACGGACGTGAAGGCAACTGAGGATCCAAAATGGCGACGCACAACAAGGGTAAGCAAGTCGTTAAGCTATTTTCTCGTCTTTTGACACATGTACATGCACATAAAATGCTTTGGGTGCAAAGTTTATAACTGTGTGAGTGGTGGTTCTGAGTATCTTGCATCCTGTAAAAAGCAACAGTCTTTGGAGTACGATTACCGAATGTTGGCTAACTTTTTAGCCGTATATCATGAGGATGCTATCCAATGGTTTTTACTCCAGGACTTTTCGATTAATGTTGTGGGGGGAAAACAGCATATTAGGTTCTTTTGAATAATGTTTGAAATTAAGTGGATACGTCAGTGCGTGCTGTTAAGTCACGCCACAAAGATTCAAGGTAAAACAACCCTTGCGACTATTGTGTCGTGCGAGTGAACGCCCGTTTCTGTGGTGCTGACTCGTGTTGTACACCTTCTTCATGTTTGTAGATCTGGAAGAGCAGCTCGCCGACAAGGTCGTCGATCTGACCGAGTACGCCAAACGTCAGCGATGGTGGAACCGTCTATTTGGCAAGACGTCCGGACCGGTAGCAGAGAAATACTCAGTGGCCACACAGATAGCTATAGGAGGAGTCAGTGGATGGTAATTAATATATTTCATTTTTTTTATATGTATTATTGCTACACGTGCTTTAGTAGATCAACCCTGCATATTTGATAGGCTGTACATGTACAGATTTAAAGGGACTTTATCTACATCCATCCATCCATTTTCTATACCGCCTCTCCCATCGGTTTGACTTTTGGGTGAGACTAGTCGCTTGGACTTTATCTGACAATCCAAGATGATTATTGTAGACAAAAAAGATTAAGTCAAAGAGGTCAAGCACATATTTTGCCTTAGAGATAAGCACTCACTTTTATTCAACACTAACGGTCCAGACAAAGAATTATGAAACAATAAGTTCTATACTATACTATATTGTACTTTAATGTTTTGGTCCCTGTAGTTAATATACCACGCTGACCTCAAAATGAGGTGAATTGTTTTGGGAGATACATAGTACTCCCCACAACCAGTTGCCAGTTCTATTTGTGCCCAGGTCACTTCCTAATTGGCTTGCATTCAATTTCACATCAGTCACAAAGTCCTTGGGTTGACCATAGATAGATTTAGTTTTGATCTTAAATCTTGATTAATGAGGAAATTGGTGATGAAAAAATCACACTTCACCACACATCAGAGGATAATTGCTCAGGATAATGTTTTATCAGATAATCTGGCCTTCACTGACATTGATCAGATTCAAACTAGCCCCGATTGGTATGCATGGTAGCCCACTCAACCTTAACAAATCCCCTGTGCTTCCTGTCAGGTGTGCAGGCTTTCTCTTCCAGAAGGTTGGCAAGGTTGCTGCCACCGCTGTGGGCGGAGGACTTTTGTTGTTACAGGTATTCATTTTTTATTCATTCATTCATTCTTTTTGTCCATATACCAACCGCACCAATATGAAACAACTGAATAGACCACGTTATTCACACTACTTGGAGCATACTTTCTGAGAACCACCCACACGCCTTTTCTTACTTGTCTGCCCTCTAGATAGCTAACAATAGTGGCTACATCCAAGTGGATTGGAAGAGAGTTGAAAAGGATGTCAATAAAGCAAAGAAGCAGATCAAGAAGAACACTGACACAGCAGGTCCAGAGCTGAACACGTTAGTTGAGAAGGTGAGCTTTTAACACACACGCGCGCACGTACACAAAAACATCTGCTTTCTTATCACATCTTACTCATTAATGTGGTTCACTTACTAAACTGATGGAGCAATCTTTCAACCAATCATACTCAAGCTCAGTTTGAGGTTTGTATTACATAACAGTGTTACAACAGGACACGTCAACAGTATTTTTTCAACACACCTCAAATTACTGTCTACATTTCCTATTCAGGGAGAAAATGGTTGTCACTGTTAGGATCTCATTGCTTAAAGGGGAACAAAGTCTCACTTTAGTTACCTCTCCACGTATATCACGAGGCCTTTAATGAAATGTAATTACAAATGTTCATTTTAATATGTATTGTTTTGGGGGATCATTATTTATGGAAATTTATTTGAAACAATTTGGGCAAAAGTACAGGTATGCCTTGTATGAAAATGTACAAATAAAGGCATCCTCTGTGCCTGGTAATTTCCCTCCTCTGCTATATGAGGAAACTGCAAGTGCAGTTATATGGTTAAGCTAGATGTTGTTTGAGATTGACAATCAAGCTTGGTCAATATAATCGATGATGGGTTAGTGTGGCGCCTAGGCTCGTATTCAATAGACAATACTCAAAAATCAAGACGACTGTCTCTCAGTCCACAGAGTTTGTGAAGAAGAACATTGTGGTCACAAGCGGCTTCGTCGGAGGCTTCCTGCTCGGTATGGTGTCCTAGGCTCACCGGACGAATGACTCCGAAATGTTTCGAATCATTCGGAAAAGGGATAAATTGTTGCTCGGTAGATGGTCAATGCCATGACGCCATGCTTCCTGTAATCCTGTAGCTGTCTTTTCTGTATAGAGTGCACGCCTTTTCCTCTCTATGTAAAGACACTGTACCTCCACTTCAAGAAGCATTATCGTTAGGGGTGAATACACTCTGATCTCGTACCAGGCCAAATGTTTGCACTTGTGTTACAGCAGGGTTGTCCAAACTTCATGTGAGCCAATAATAACTAAAAAAAAACTGTGGCCCCACTTTGGACACTCCTGTAATCCATATATTAAAGGGGGAAACCTATAATAATGTTGCCACATTTTATTTATTGTTACCACCAGCGAAAAGTTCACATTGTTCATAGTGCATTGTGTCAATCAAAAGTCATATTTGAAGAGAATTTTCATGCTGATTGGTTTGGAGTTATTTTGGCCCTGCATTTTCTGTTTTGGTTTGGAAATATTTTGCCCTGTATTTTTTTCAAAATGCTTTTTAAATGAGCAATAAGTTAATGCTAAATGTATCTCAGAGTGCTCATAAATGTATGTTTAAACAAATAAATACATTTGAACATTAGTTTATGGTCTGTTTGTGATTTATTGTAGTTCCGATGAAACTTTGGATACAAGCGTAAGTATATTTAGACATGATTTGAACTAATGTTTCCTTTGATGCCCTGTGGATTATTGTAATTTTGATTAAAATTTACAAACGTAGACAAGTCCTCCTTGTCTGTGCTTGCTATTGGAAACCTCTGCGGGTAACCATGGTTACCGTCAACACTGGCTAATTTGGCTGCGGACTGCTGGAAACACGTTTTGTTAGTGAAATACATTACGTATTTTTCCGCAATGGCGTTACCTTTCCTACCCGGAAATTCTCCAAATATACACGTAAGTACCGTGACGCTTATGTACTACGTATATTTTATGTTGTCAAACTTGTGTACGTAATTTACATGCGCGAAGGGGCGAGAAACGCGGTCAAAAAACTACGTCGAATCCTGCCAAACTTGGAGGGGGGGGGAAGACGGAAAGCAGGATTGTTATAAATTAACTTTCCTATGTCTAAAGATTCTTAACTCCTACTGCCTGAATGATTCTCAATCTTTTTAAACAATGTTCAACTAAAAAGAAAATAATTTACCTCCCCACGTATACCAACAGGCCTTTAATGACCGCGGTAGATTGGCTTTTTATTCCTAAAGTAAAAAGGTCAATTAACATTATAAACCAAAGTTTGAATATTAACACAACTTTGAAACATTTTTAGGATTCCTACATTCCTAAATGAACGTTGGAAAACTAATTGTAAATGTACTGTTCTCAATTTAAAAAAAAAAAGTTTGTAATGCAGTTTGAATATTTAATTCAGTGATTCTTTCATGTACCACTAAAGGGAGCCAGTGCCATACTTACTGACTTTTCTAACCGATATGCAGTATAATGAATTAGTACGGTACCTCATGTTGCTTATGACAAACTTTCCCTTTCATTTGCAACAAAATGTTTCTCTTGAAAAAAAAAACAAGAATGTTCAAAACTGATGACATTACCTGATCAACTTCATTGCGAGGCTTTAAACATGATGTTCTCATGTTCTCAACGGTGAGTGGGCACCGAGTTTAGAGGATCGCAGAATATCATCAGGAGATTGCAACAGAGGTACGGCGTGACTGGGGGAGTTACAGAAAGGCGTGGAATGTGATGTCCTTGGAAATATATTGATCAATAAAATAAGACTGTCCACAAATCTTTCTGCTTGGTAGCTATGGTATAATTCATCTGTTGTCATACCTTGCATTCTTTTCTTTGCATTCCAGTTGCTGAAGGAGAAATTCCACAAATCCCAACATTTTGACTACTCCAATGGGGAGCCTTTGCTGGCCGGAATAGAGAAGCCAGGCATAGGAGGCGAGCTGTTGCCAGGACAGCGGATCAAACCAAAATCTTCTGTCTATCCCACAGCGGCGACCGGTGGTTTGCCATCATGGGTTGCCTTTGACAAACAGGTATGGCACCTTAATTTACATCACAAATTCAATGTAAAGTACCTATTGATAAAATTCCAATCATTCCTACCGTGCAGGTGCTGTGTTTTGAGGCGTACTTCCAGGAAGCGGTGCCAGAAGCTCCCGATGAGGGGGAACGAATCCGGAGGTGTAAAATCTACTTCTACCTGGAAGATGATACAATACAAGTGGTTGAGCCAGAGTACAAAAACAGCGGAATTCCTCAAGGTGAACAAATTTTGCTTCCATGTCAATGGGAACATTGGAGCATGGTGGTGGCAGCATCATAGTTTGAGCTTCAGTTATTTGTTTTACTTCCACACTGCCAAAAAAAAGCTCTTATTTTTATTTACAGTATGTCTCTAATGATGCATCAGATGATAATATTTGACTCATGAGTGCTTTCATGTTGGAAGGGACTCTGATTCGTCGCCAACGCATCCCACTGCCACCACCCAGGCAGGAGCAGTTCAACAACGTTTTCCACTTTAACCTCAACCAGCAGGTGGTGCTGTTTGCCCACACGTTCACCGTCACCAACTGTGACCAGTTCACAAGGAACTTTCTCACTAAATGTGGGGTGATACTCAATGACCCCGTCGCTGTGCCCGAAGACCCATACCGTAGCCACCGGGAAAAGGTTACACCCTTTACAATTATTATTGTTATCATTATTGTTATTTTTGGGGGGGAATTGTGGTTGATTCAGTACATGCAGGATGTATGTAAAAGTTGAAACTGTTTTCCCAGATGGAGAAAAGCATGAGTCCATTGCGGCCGTACGAGAGGCGAGACACTCTTAAACAGTTCTTGGACCACGACCGCAAAGTCCTGCGCTTCTTCTGCTTCTGGGACGACACTCGTGCCATGTACGGGGATCTCCGAGAGCTTGTGTTGCACTACTTCCTGGCCGATGACACAATAGAGATTAGGGAAGTCATCCCGCCGAATTCCGGTAGGGTCACGGCATCGAAATTCCTCCGTCGCAGCAAACTTCCAAAGGTGAGGTGCTTGATATAACGATTAACACACAGGCACGCACGCACGTACGTGTATGTACCGTAATTTTCGGACTATAAGTCGCGTTTTTTTTTCATAGTTTGGGTGGGGGGGCGACTTATACTCAGGAGCGACTTATATACATATACATGGGTTTTTTTCACTTTTTTGGGCATTTTATGGCTGGTGCGATTTATACTCCGGTGCGACTTATAGTCCGAAAATTACGGTATGTGTGTATGTATATCAAATGAAAGTAGCAGTGTGTGTTGCGCACAACATAATGTCAAACACAAATGATACTTACCCTCACATCAATAACTTAGCCAAGCATGATTATTTTATCAAAAGCTAATGTTGGTAACTAATACTAATCGGCGCTAACACTGCAGCTCTGCTTACTTTTTGCGTTAAAGTGGTTGTGATGCAATTCGTCCAATTTAGGTGGCAAGTGTTATTGGCTGAGAAATTTGGTGTATTATGTAAATAAACCCATCTGTTTCGTAACAGTGGGGAAGAAGTGCAGATGGATTATCTGAACAAATGCAGAAAAAGCTTGAGAAGTTTGCCTTCATATTTTATTTAGCAATCAGAACTGCACCATTTTTGTTGCATAATGTTCCATTTCATTTTCTATGGTCATCACAATTTTCAAGGTGGGTAAGATTATGTCTGGTGTAAATTCTGTTCCTCTTTTATTATTTTTAATCATTATATTATTTATATTCAGCAGCCAGGCCATAGATGCATGTGCTCCTTCCCTATTTCATTAACAATGAGCTGTAGCTGGTTTAGTACAGTTTACCACTACTATTGAAATCTCTCCATGGATGCAGCCATCACTAGGCTTGAAATCACTTAATTGGATAAACAGTAACAAAATAAGCATTCATAGAAGAGCAATAACCACAAAGGAAACCACTCACAACATTCATCCTTGTGGTTGGCTGACCTCATCCCATCATTCTCGACCTCATTTGCTCTGACAGCCCCACTCCCTTCCGGCATTTTGTTTCCACCAGCCGAGTGCCTAATTCAACTTGAAAGACAGCCAGGCCTCCATCATGCGTGTGCGCGTTCACTCTGCTAACTTTGTTTGCCTGTTATTAAATGTCAACAATCCAAAGGTTGACTAGAATCTGCCATCCAATGAAAAGAAATTCACCCAAATCACCTCTAATTGGAAGAAAGTATGTTAAACCAGCCAATACACATATTTTACATTGGGAAAAAAAAATTCACGGCTCATCATAATTGCCATCTAGCGAAAAAAAGCATTTCATTCTCCTGCCTCTCACTACTGTACTGTATATGTCGCTGGCATAGATCTGGGCGGAGGTGTCACGGTGTCAAACGTTTGATTATTTTATGCTTGCAGTTTTGAGTCTTATCATCTCCAGTCTCCGCAGCATGCTTCGAATCAGTTGAATCTTCCTGGAGAGGTGACCAATCGTACTGTGCTGAATGTGTTGGCCTCCACCAGAGAAGGAGACCGCTTCATATTGGACAGCCTCAAAGTACATCATCATCATTCCGATTGGTTTTATGCTTACAGCCAAAGTAAATCACTTGAGCAATAATAATCTATGCTCAGCTAATGTTTACATTCTCTTGCAGACAGGAGCCATCCAGGAGGAGTTTTATAAAGAATGTGATTTGACAGTGGGTGGCGAGTTGAACGTGTGGGGCAGGAAAGTGATTATCGCCGACTGTGATGACTTCACTAAACACTACTACCGCAGCAAGTATGCTATAGGTAACTGAAAGCAGCACTCTTTCTTTTTTTTCATTCTTGACTTATTTTTTGCTCCTTCCTATTTGTAACGTCCATGTTTAACCACTCGGGGTCAGTAAGCGTTAACACATGCATGTCACTCGTTCTACACTCAACCCATATTGTTTTAAAAATGTTATTTTGTGGCTACCTTGAGTTATTATGGTACTATTTCTCCATACTGATCAATGGCAAACTTAAGACAGAAATGTTATGTTCTATATTTTTACCCATGGGTATTTAAAAAACATTATATATAATTATGTCTCGTTTTTCCACTTTTTTTTTTTTAAATGTTTTTTTCTTTAAGGAGTAATTTAACTAATGAATAACTTCATTAGAGGAGACATTTACTAGTTTTGAGCAATTTCTTGGCGGCTGCAACTTTTCAACCAAAGATTTTTTTGCTTGTGTTTTTGCATCTATGTTGTTGTTAATGTTGGTGATGTACAAGGTTTTAATGATGTACGTATTTTTCAAAAAATAATTGAATTGATTTTTGAAATTATTTTTTTACTGTATGAGATTTTTTTTGTGGTGTGTGTATCTATAAAGTAAATGGATTATTAAGGCATGTTATGCAGTTGTAGCAAATTCCTGCTTCACTGTGTTCTGTGTAAAAGAGACAAATGCCAAATGACAAAGATGGAATATTGGAAGGATGGTGTAGCAAGAAAAGGGATAAAAAAAAAAAGGTCCACTGTCAGACAGAGACACTAGCTAGTACCTCCTTTCCTGTGTTTTTGTCGGCTGCTATCATTGAGGGCATTGGGAGGGGCGCAACAGGCAAGTTGCCCTACAGCATGAGTAACCCAAGCCGGGTTAGGATGAGTCTGCTACCCTGGGCAGAATGTTGGGGCTCAGCTGCATTAATCACAGTCATAAAGCAGGCAGAGTGATGCATGGTGATGGAAGTTGCTGTCTGATTCTTAGCAGTCAAAGGTCGTTGCGGGGTTAACGTCCGCCCGGGATGCCGTGCTCCCTCACGGATGGATTACCCCGGACCCTCTGATCATTTGGTGCTCCTCCCAGGGTTTGTCTTCTTGTAAGTGTTTTCTCCTTCTCCACCCCACCTCCCAGAGGACTTCAACCCGGTGCTGTACAAAGCTCCTGTAGCCCCCAAGCCCCCCAGGCTTGTACCTCCTTATAATGGCTTTGGCTCCGAAGAGGACTCACTAAGCTCCTGCCAGCGCCTGCTGCCCAAACCCCCACAAAAAGATCTCAGAAAATTCCTGGAATATGACAGGTTGGGTCACATTACACACCATATTATTTGTTGTTTCCAACACAGCACACTTTGACAACCATATATCAGCCATTTTTAGCTGTCTGTCATTTGGTGGACTTCTCTGGACACATATTTTGCCAGTGTTGACACAGACAAGAGTCACTTTCTTTCACATATTATGACATTGTTGTTGTTTTTACACAAAGATATGTATTGATAGCCAATTAATGTTTGGGCAGATGGTTGGTTCGGTTGAAGCGGTTCCTGCTCACTCGCAGTGTGAGTGTATTTATTTGTCTCATTTACTGGTTTTTGCCCAAGGTCAGCTGGAATAGATCTACCTTCAATTCTGAACAAGATGGGCACTATTGAAAACATTTTTAAAAAACATGTGCATGTTAGCTTAATTGCAAACTCTAAATTGTCTGGGTTGTTGAATATGAGTGCAATGATGGGTCTTCTTATTTGTTTCCAGATGTGGCCTTGAAAGTAATGTGCTCAAGTACTATGCCAAGATGGTAACCACCAGTCAGGTGGATATTGACAGGGAGTTCATCATCTCCTTCTACCTGAGTAACGACTCAATCAGCGTGTTTGAGCGCTCGCAGAAGAACTCAGGTTCGAATCATGAACTACAAACTGATGGTTTGAGACGACTGTAGCTTCAGAACGCTCTCTTTTCTGGATCTTCAGGTCTGCAGGGCGGCATGTTTCTGGGACGGGGTCGCGTCAAAAAGCCAGGCCAGGATGTGTTTAAAAGCGAGCTCTCTGAATACTTCACCGCCCAAGATTTGTACGTAGGGGCAAGCCTCTGCCTTAACAACAGGCTATTCCAGCTCCTGGATGCCGACGAGTACACCCTCAACTACTTGGAACAACATGCTGAGCAGGTTTCGAAGAAAGTATTGTATTGAATAATGGACGCACGGTCAATTTATTAATGCCATATTGTGTGTAATTTTGTTAAGTTTCCCAAAGCCAATATTGGCAACATCCTGGCTAAACTACGGTCAATTCCGGAGGAGAAGCAGCGTGAAATCAAGAACTTTCTGACCCTTAACGATCCTACCAACAGTGGATTTGTCAACTTTGAGTCGTTCAGGTATTATCTTAGGTCTCTTTTACGCTGTATGCAAAGGCTGCCATTTTTCTCCCTTTTGTCTGGATACTGCATCAAGTGGGCTAAATGACGTTTTGAAAGGGTGAATCAGCGATTATTATATGCAGTTAATTGCAAAAAAAAAACGTTTGATGGCCCTTTCAAAAAACAAAAATTATAAATAAATCTACATGAACAAGTAAAAAGAACAACATCCATGTTAAGTAGCATTAGGTGCTAAAAAGTGGTTAATTGTAAATAAAAGCGATATACATTAAAAAAAAGAGAATATCACATTATTTTAGGAGAATGAATGGAAAAATATTATTTTTAAAAAAGTAATTAATCAAGGCCAGTGAAAAAAAATCGGTTGTAAAATCACAAGAATAAATGATCTTTTTTTAGATTAAAAACAAAATTCGAACACACCTCAAACATTTGGTCAGTAGTGTATTTCATTGTCACGTTTAAACAGTAAAAGTTTCAACACAAAAGGGTCGTCCTGTTCTTAACTGTTAACATTGAGATAATGTCTCATTACATTGTCCATACAGTGAATCTCTGGAATAATTAGAAGTTGACTTTCGCTATTTTTCTCTGTTTGACTCAATCACAGGGACCTGCTGATGGCAACGGAGTGCGGGCTGAGCGAGCATGAGGTTTTAGTGCTTGCTCGATCTTTCTCTGAGTACCAGCAGCCTGAAGTTGACATTGGCCTGATGCTGGCTGTGGCCCAGGATGTCCTCAAGAAGAAGGACTTTGATCAAATCCCTGACATGACCCAAGCCTTTGAACTCCAGGACCTCAGCAAGTAGGGTGATACTCATATTTTGAAAATATTAAACAATATCATATTTATCTAATAGCACAGCAAAAATATTTGAGCGAATTACATTTATATAAAATACATCATACTCACCAAAGATGCTGATGTATTCAAATAATTTCACATACGTCTTGCTCCTCAAAGTTGGCCAGAACAAGTTTTGCCTAAACCAACCAATCGGAAGACAGGAAAATGCAGATGTCAGTTGGTCCCTGGCTGTTCAATCCGATTGATTAAATTGACATGGCAGCACAGGTTGTAGCCTAAATGCAGGTCAATGTTTCTAACGGTGTTGACCGTCCACTGCTGGTATGTTGAAGATAAGTAAAACGTGCTATTTTGCCTCAATTACTTCAAGACACGATGAAGCAACAATCCATTCGGCGAGATTCGTAACCAATAATTGACGTCGAGCTCTCCTTTCGACTACTGCATCATCGTTAAGATGTTTTCGTGCTGTCACACACGCCAAGTCGTACACTCCCCTCGATTCTCATGGCTGTAGCTCATCGCAGACTCACCCAGGTATTTAAAAGCCTGGGACGCGTCGGTAACGCGTCAGCTTCTTGGCTCGCGTCTGAGAACAGAGCACGCAGGCGCTGATTTGCGAGTCCTCGGTGAGCACCCAAGCCTCTCAATCTGAAATCGCCTAGTGTGAACAAGGCATAAAATACACAGATAATGGATTAACGAGCAAAAACGAACACATGCGTACACACACACACACACACACACACACACACACACGTAGGCGTCACACCAGGCATCCATTGTGCAGTGGCCCCCAGATCTCCGAGCAAGCGTTAGTTCCAGCTTTGGGAGTGGAGCATTGGAACCAGATGGACCCTAAAGACAAGAAATGGCATGTAGTGTGGAAGAACACACGCACACACATGCAATCTCTATGTCACCTTCCTCATTTCCTTTCCTCCCGTTTAGCGCACTAAATCACTAGAGGTCACAAAAAAAGGGGAAATTTGAAATTACATGAACAAAACTGTAAATTTACAAAATAAAATGTAAAATGTTTTTAATAAACATTGTAAAATACAAGACAAAGGAAATGTCAGGAAATCTTTGAATCTTACAAGAAGTTATATTTTCAGGGGAATTATTTGATATTTAGAATCGATTTATTATCCAAGAACTATTTTTAATATTACTTTTCTAGGAAATTTTCCAAACTATAAAATTCTTTCAAATACATTATTAAGTTATAAAAATACATTTTTGATTAAAAAAAAATCACAATTTACAAAGAAAATGTTTAACTACAACCAAAACAAAAGGAACGAGAACAATGCCAAGGTCAAGCGGGCGTTTTTGTTCATACTGTATGTGTGTTGAGACCATGGCGGGTGTTGATTGTTCTTCATGGCTCTAATGAAATGGCATGGCAGGAATGGGAATCCGGATTTTGTGGCATCACAGAGTGTGAAACAACTGGCAATCCAGGACAAGCACCCCTACGCCACATCCACCATGTTATACAAGTTACTGTAGGCATTTTTTCAAAGGTCACTATTTTTTGCTTGTATACCAATAGTGAGATCCTCTGAGTGCCCCCACCCACTGTGAAAGTTCATCTTTTATTTATTGCCTAATTCTTATATATGTCTGAAAGCGGCCCATTCTGAATTTGACTTCATCTTCATGGGAACTTACTTTTCACTTGAGACTCAAGGCCGCTTGAGAACAAGTAGGTTCAAGTCTCATTGAAGCACTTTGGATTTGCCCCCGGTCGTCATGGTAACAAAGGCCGTGCTCAGCAGTGGCCCAACAGTAGAGGGGGGGCGGAGTGAGCAGAGCAGTGTCTTCATGAGACAGAACCATCCACTCTGCTCAAAATATCGGAATCTCGACCAGGTGAAAATAGTCTAGTCTTAATCCTTTGGGTATTCTGACAAAACAAAAGGTCACAGTCATATTGTTAGAACTGTTTTGAATTTCAAGAAAAATGTCTCCTTTGAGTTACTTGGAGTTGTTACTAAACATAAAATGATATAGATATTGATTCCTCTGTAAATTCTGTCTTCAGAACAGGACGCACGTCTATCAAAGAGGCGACGACCATCTGCAGAACCTTCCAGCTCCCCGTCTCTGACAACCTGCTTACATGTCTACTCCACAAGTATGACCTGTCTATGATTTAATACAGTTCTCGAATCTCCTTTGTACCTTATGATTCGGATGCACGTGTGTGTGTGCATGTTCAAGGTTTGCAGACGGGGAACAGATAGACTACCATGCCTTCCTGGCTGGCATCAACTGGCTGGAGCATCCTGCCGCCCCGGTGATGCCTGACGACATCCTGAAAGTAGGACAAAGCTTAGTATGAGACATTCTCAATCTAATACATTCAGTGTAGTGATGAGATTTGTTCTCATTCGTTTATTTGTATTTGTTTCGATGCTCCACATAGGTGAAGATTTTTGGTCGTAAATATTGAACAGGTTTAATGTTTAAGCTAGTTGGGCTTAACTTGTTTTTGAAACAAATCCATTGTTCAAATCCAATCACCTCAGACAAAAGAATAATCTCATAAAACATGAAATAATCAGGCATTTTGTGTCCTTCCTTGGTGGGGAATGAGAAAATTGTCTTTTATGTGTCATGTCGACCTGTCCAAAGAAGAAACAGCTCAATGGACGATAAAAAAAATACAGACAGGTGTTTTTTGTGTAACTTTTCTTCTTTTACGACACGTTTTTTTTCCTGTCTTCCCCAGTTTGACGTGAATCTGCGGCGTGATGCCAGCGGAGTGAGAAACATCAATTACTCCTCTCTGGTGCAAAAAGTGTTCCCCGGCGTCTTCAACACGGTCGACCCGGAAAGTACGGCATCAGCGTAGATGAGTGCACTAAATAACACAGGCACCCAAACGTGACGTGGGACCGTGGGGAATTAACGTCCGATCTGTGCGCTTTTGACATCACACTTATGCTTTTGAAAAGTGTGTTGACTTTAAGACAGAACCACATTTTAAGTCAAGAAAGTTGGCTACCACGGAGGATCCCAACTGTCGGATCACAGCTATGGAATCAACAGGTACATCATGAGATGCTAACATTTAGTCCAATGGTCATGAGACAATTTTATGTGATTTTTTGTCTCTAGTGGTTCTCAAACTCTGTGAACAATCACATTAGTAGTAGCCTAGTATTTTGCCTGAATTGTTAATCCATGCATAGCTCCTTTTTGCAAATCTGTCTGAAAATTCTAAATGGGAATAGAAATCATCATTAATACATTTCAAATGATTACCAAGGCGACTCATAAGTGTTATGATTTGTTTAGCTGTTAAACTGTTAGCTGTTAACCAAGCGTGTTCTTCCCAGCAAAAACAAAGGGGAACCAAGATCTTGATGCGACCATGCCAATAGCAAAACCTTGCAAGTAAATCACCACTCCCCACCCTAAAAAATGTTGTGTCATTTCAGTAAATCATCTTTAAGGACATTTTGAGGGCACTCTCGCACGCATCGCAGTTTGGGAAATTTGGAGAGAAAGTGTGTCTTTGAAGGTGGTTTGACTTCTGGCTGCAGGCTTCTTCCTGCGGGCCCGCCTTCTTCCCGCCACATATGGGATTCACATTTGGCTGACTTGAGCGTTCCGTTAATGTGATATTATGATGCATTGTCTTGATCTATTTACTTGCCGACCGTGTGTTTGCTTGTGTGTCAGTGAGTTATGATGTTTTCATGTGATAATGTCAGCAGCAGCTAGGTCTGATGACGCCTGGAAGTGTCATTAGAACCCAAACTCTACAGGAGGCTATTGCTGCTTTTGGTGGTGGGGGCTCTGGGGCTATCTTCTCATAGCTGTAAATTGCCTCCCACTACCATCCAGCTTATGTGGAAGGCATGAGAAGGTGAGAAATTTGAGGGTCACTCGAGGTCATTCAGGTAATTGTGCATCTTAAACTTTTGACCTGCTAAGCCGCACTTATTTCGCCCTGAGAATTTGAAGCTTGCATACCAGAAGATGCTCACGGGTGTGCACTTCCATCTCAACAGACAATTTTGTAGACTATTTTAATTACCTGCGCAGATCTATTTCTTTTGTGTGAGTGAGTGTGTGTGTGTGTGTGTGTGTGTGTGTGTGTGTGTGTGTGTGTGTGTGTGTGTGTGTGTGTGTGTGTGTGTGTGTGTGTGTGTGTGTGTGTGTGTGTGTGTGTGTGTGTGTGTGTGTGTGTGTGTGTGTGTGTGTGTGTGTGTGTGTGTGTGTGTGTGTGTGTGTGTGTGTGCATTCACTTTTGTTTTCAGGATTCTTGAAAACATTCCTTTTATATCATTTAAGTCACCAACACCCCACATTCAACAATGGTACAGTCCCATCGATTTGCATTTGTCACAAGCTAACATATGGACGCTATCACAATTTTCAGTGTGTGTGAAAAATTCACCTTCACTACATTTGTTTCATGATGATGTGACTTAGGAGTCTGGCTGTGCCTTCTTCCGCCTTCTCTCATCTTCTGGATTCCCTCCGACGCACCGACAGGGTGCCAAACATTGTCAGCACAAGTCTAATTTTGGGAAGCAAAATGCAGACAGAAGATATAATAGTTGAGTTGGCCTACAGCGCAGTTAAGTGTCATTCATTACGAACATTTATCATCTTTTGTCTCGTTTTTAATTCTTCTTCTTGAGGGCGTCTCTCATCACATGGAGCCTTGTGAGGATAACTGATGAGGTCATTACATCTGGCTGTCCTGTGGGCATCATTCCGTTATGCACAATTTCAGATACACTCAGCGTACACCTCATTAGGTAGTAGACAGTTGCTATTTCGCGGTTTAGGCTTTGCGGTTAAGGTTACTTGCTAATTTTAATACAGCGTCATAGAATTCTGTTCACTCGAGTTTTGTATCTGTATTGGTGCTGCACAAGTAAACTGACTATGAAATGAGTTACAGTCCTTCTATTTACGCAGGTGTTTGTGTGTAGAATGCGTTTAAAGCGTGTGGGAGTGTAATTTTGGGAATAGAAGAACGCATTTTGGGGGGACATGCGGGGTAGGTTCATCTGCCGGATGTACGGATTTTTCCTTCATACTGCAGATATTACCCAACTCAAAAGACTGGAGACTACCTGCACCACCAAAGAGGTCCAATCCTAGGTCAAAAACAAATTATAGTTGTAGCAGCAGTAGTCGTAGTAGTAGTAAATAAGAAATAATTCAACGTAAATATAAATACAGTATGTAGATGCGTATAGTACATGCGGAGAATGCCCGGAGAGATACAACATTTTATATGAAAATCAAATTTTGGAATACAGATACTGATCTCATTAGACTTTGCAGGTGTACTGTGTTTTGTCTGGTGAGCATAATTGTTCACACATGCTCCTAAAATGAAATATCCACCAAGAGAAGTTGACCCCCCCCAGGGTGTAGTTTTACGACTACTTTTCAAGTTTTCATATAAACCCCCAGGTGGAGATCTTAGAAATACTAACTGGAGTTACAAGTCCAGGAGATCCCGTCAATGAGGCATTGAAATTCCCGCTTCTCCTGCAACGTTTCACCCATCCCAGCTGCTGGAGTTGAGCAGTTGTTTCTAAATAAACAAAACATTTTTATAACGCTGACCAAGCAAAAGGTGACTTTTGGCCAATCTTTCCCCTGATGGTTTGGGATTACCATTTGCCACCACAGGACGTTTGTCACAAAGCATCAGCTGCTGTGTTAGAGGAGAGAGAGTGAGATTGAAAGAGAGAGAGAATGAGAGAGATGTGATTGGCAGTGTCATGATGAACATGTGGCGAGCCAGGCTGTCAAGCAGGAGCAGCATCCTCCTCGACTGACACTGTTGCCTTCTTTCGGGAATGACCCGTGAGAGGCGGAGAGAGGGAACGAGGAGGTGAGAGAGTGTGGGAGAGGGAGACAAGCAGAGGCACACGAGTCGAGAGGAGCTGAGAGGGGGAACAGAGTTCGACAATTCCGGTCTTGCATGGTCGGGATACTCGGATTCCTGTGAAGGTAAGACTTTATTTTTTATTTTTATTGGATAGAATGCAATAGATGGTTTGCATGACAAGCATGTATATCTCCAGGGTTTGTGTTTTTTTTTTTTTTTTATCTGAAATGTGAAGAAAATAATAATAATATGGGTTATTTGGGGTGGTGGGATGGGTAGGGGAAGTGTAGGGTGGTTGGATGTTTTTCCATAGTTTAAACAACTGTGGCTCAAATAAAGATTGGTTTTGTTGGCAGATTTTCTCGACCCTTAGAGAGCCTTGTATAAAGGCATTTTTTCGCCAAAAGCAAAAGCATGAATTGTTTTAATATCAAATTTGCAAATATTCAGATCTTGCTTTTTATCACACAGATCAACAAATCTTATGATTTTTAATCATGTTTTAAATTAGTTTTTATTTCAAAACAATTATATATGTAATGTAGTAATATATTTACTAATATTCATGAATTAAGGTTAGGTTCGGCAACCAGTGGAATACAGCGTTTCTCTAAAACCATAGCTATAAATTATGGCTATAAAATCCATAATCCACAAGCTTTAATAGGTCAAACAAAAAGAAAAAAAAAGATGGTATATAAAAAATCTGATATGCTAGAAAAGAAATAAAGATTTGTTTTGAAATATGGATCATAAATATGCACTGATTTGCACTTGACCAGTGTCACTGTCTGGCAATGACGTCGAATACGTAGATGGTTTGCCTGAACCAATCTAATAAAAGTGAGAACTAAATTTTGGAGATAGAGCCTCGTGTGCTCAGATAGTGGATGGATGAATATTTTTCATTGGACGGTAACACGAAAGATGTTTTGCAGGAACCAATAAGATTAAAAAAAATGGGAGGTACAAACTTCAATAGCTATTGTCGCTATCAAAGTATGTATCTGACAAGTTTTCTTTTGGGTCTATATGAAAACCACAACATGAACATCATGTTCTGTTTTTTGGGGGGGGGAGTGCCTTGGTTTTAACTTGCAAGTGTAAACAATTTTTTTCTTCATAAAAAAAACAAAAACGGAGATACATGGTTTTCATTAAACAACACTGGCACGCATTGCCTAAACCATCGCTCAAGGAAAAGTATTTATTCCCACATTTGTTTTTTGGATCATCAAAATCAGTAACATGAAGAAAACATCATTCGTAATGTTTAAAAAGATTGAGTTACATGTTTATGAAAGTTTTGTGTAGTGTGTGCAAACTTGGCAGCCCACCAGCATGCTACGATGCAGCATTTATACAGGAAGTATCGTGCCGAGCAATAACTTGAGATTTGCTTATCGCTGGCACATAAATGAGACTTATTCCCTCCTCTGACCCTTTGACAAGAACTCTGGCGATACAGATAAGCATGTGGTGGTAGCAAAGTGCGAGTGGTTGCAATTTGGTGAAAGTGACGTGTTTTGGTCATGATGAATGTTGGCCAAGCTGAACCGTCTTAATCAGGCGTTAAGAAGATGTGTAAGGAAAAGTGCAGGTTGCGGAGTTGGCTTGGAATGTGAAGTTAAGAGCAGCGGGAATGACCTTGGGGGTGCACGTCTTGCAGGTGTGTGAGTTTACGTGCCTCACGTCGTGATTGACTTCTGCTAACGGACCACCGACAATGCAGAAGGAGATGAAAGAGTGAATTGGCAAGCTTGAAAAATGGTTGTAGATCAAATCTCGAGATGGTTTCGCCTTGCTTTACCTCTCTGAGCTGCTTTAAACCTCCACTCCTGCCCGGTGCCTCAGGTCAGCTGAGCAGCTGCTTCTGGAGGTACCAAAGTGTTAATAGAAGCTCAGAGATGAAAGGGCTTTTTCTGCCGCTGGTCCCAAACGATGGAATGACCTCACTCACACTACACATGAGACAAGCCCCTTCATTGCCCATTTTTAAAACTTGCCTCAAAAGCAACTTTCATTCTTTGGCTTTCAACATGGTATCTGACTTGATCCCTTAGTTTAGAGTTATTTGTTTGAACTGTTTTTGACTTTTGTTAATATTTCTACCATATTGCTTTTGAATTATGTTCAATTGTCTTCTGTTTAATTTTCCATTTTTATTGCCAAGTCAAATGCTGGATTATTTACACCCAGCGCTTTGGGTTGACTATTTTAACCATCATTTTGGGTGTCAATTTTCCAACAAGGGGTAAAAGCTACCTATATTGATGAATTAAAACTACCCAGAAATGGGTTACCAGGTTAACAGTACAGCTGTGGTTAATAATAATACTCCTTTTACTACCAACGGTTTGGCACAGTTAATAGATGCCCTTCCTGAAGCAGCCCACACATTTGAACTCTGTGTCCAGAATTGGCAACGTTGGCCACTGAGCGATCCAGCCAATGCCAACAAGAATGTTACAAAAAATTTACTTCAACATTCATCAGTACACAACAAAAGTATCAAAAATGAAAACCGGCTCCAGCCTTTCAGCCCTAATCCAATCAATCAAAAATAATAAACTCAACCTTTGATTAAAGTAACCCAATCTGTTAAAAAAACATAGCTACCCATTGAGTGGGTTAGGAAAACAAAACCGGCATTTTTTAAGACTCTAAATAATGTACTGCAAATATTTTTTAAACCTCCACCCTCCCTAGCCTAGCTAATCAGAGTGAGAAAATAAGGAATTGTTGGAAAAGGCACAATAGCAACAAGCAATCAATTGGAAAGTTGAGCTACTAAAAATAAAATCACCCACAAAAGGAAACGGGACAATCAAAACTTGTATTTTTTGTCTGTGCACCATTTTTTGTCTGTGGACGATGAAGTGAGCCTTGATCTGGTTATTTGCCCTGACTTTAGCCTGCAGCTTGGTATGTGCTATTGGTTGTCTTTTTCTAAATACTTCTCAGTGATGTGGATCAGAAAAACTGAGGTGTCTTTAGAATTCAAGATTAAGAGACGATGTGTCATTAGGCACACTTGGATAGTGGTACCATTTGATGGACACCTGAAGAGAATCTATTCATTTTTAATGGTAGGAACCTAGAAATACAATTCTCAAGGCGGCACCTTGTTTTGAATTTTTGACAAATGACACCTTTGAAACTGCTGGGTTAAAAATTGGACCAATCCAGGACGTTTGGGTTGGGCAACTTTAGTAAGTAAATAAATAAATAAATAAATAAATAAATAAATAAGATAAAACTGATTTGTTTTTTTTTGTTTTTTGTTTTAAAACAGATTTGTTGTACAAAAATTGACTTGGTTGAATTGAATTGGTTGTTTTTAATGTTTAACGCTGTACTTCAAATTTGAGATGATAATTAGAATCTGCTGGACAAGATTCTCTTTGGAAAAAACATACAAATGACCCTAAAATGGGCACTTTCACCTAAATAGCCTCACTGTGTATTCATTGGTTTGGGTTCTTGGAACATTTTTGTGGGTCAGCTTATGGTGGAAATTTCCTATGCCCAAATTTCACAGTCCTCTGTGAATTTTTATTTGATTACCTTTTGAGGTTTTCGATATGGGCAAACCCTCAAAATGCCGACTTCTTTTGGCCCGTATATAACGAAAGCAGTTCATCGACAAATAATGACATACAGTGGATATGTGTCAGGTTTGGAGCTGGCATCGATTCAGGGGGGAAAAAAAGTGTAATGCTAACAGACGCTCTACTCGCAGGGATGCCTGTTGTTTGTCTTAACAGGACTTGGGGGGTTATATTTAGTGAGGAGCTTAGCTTTTAGGAGGTTAGCATGTGGGGAGGGCCACTGTGTGGAAGTGTGTGTGTGTGCATGTGTGTGTATGTGTGTGTGTGCGTGTGCATGTTGGGAGCTGGCGTCAGCGGACAGTTGAAGAGCTTGGCACTCCACATGCCAAACCATGTGCGCGTGTGTGTTTGTGTGTGTGTGTAGGACAGGTCTATGGGTTTGGACAACCCCCTCCTCCCTCCATCCCCCTTGCCTCATTCCAGTCAGGAATCTGCCCTTTAGTTTATTAAAAGCTGGTGAAACAATAGAGGGAGGTGAGGTCGGGAGGAGGAGGGAGGCGAACAAGAACATCATGACGTAAATGGAGGCATGTTGCCACAGGGGAACGAATCATATGGTCGGGTGATGGTGTCCTTGGGGAAGACGAGGAGAGAGAGAAAGGTAGTCTTTAAGCGGATAAAATGGGAATGATTAGCTGTTGAGTTTTTGCCTTTAAAGGTATACAGAAATGTGTCACGTGTGTCATTTTGTGCAATTGTTGCTGTTCGACAAGTATTAATCCGAGGCACCAGTCACTTACTGAATTATGATGATGGAGGGATGGATGCCGTGTTGTATTTTTGAAAAAATTCTGCCTGCACTGCTTTACTGCATCAGTCATGGCTTTGACAATAATTTGGAAAGGACCTTTATGTTAAAGAAGCTATAGTGTTTTATGTTTTAGTATTGTGAGTGTAAATTTTGTGCAAAAAGTGTTAGGAAGAACTGAATCCTTGACTGAACTATTTAGGAACAGTGCAGTGCAAATGTATTGGATCAAAATCTGATGGAGTAAGCCACAAGTGGCCAAAGGTAAAAGCATCATTTCTGTGTGTCTGTAAGGTTGATAAAGCAGTATGTCAAATCTGAAATTGCATATTAACGCTCACTGCTATTTGGAACAGTTCATTAATGCTTTCACCGAGAAAAAGAGCTCCGAATAATTATGATGCTTCGCTGTAGGTATGTATACCTTGGTTTCATCGAACTATAATATTTTTCCCCACATTTTGTCATAGTACCAATTATCAGTCGAAAAAGATGTCCCCCCCAAATGTATTCATATGGGTTGTAGGTCACATTACTGGAAAAAAAGTGATTTATTATGTTGGTCTGATTTTTTTTTACTTGCAGTCCTGAACATTAAAGTTTTAGTTGTTAAATGCTACACTTGATGCTTTTATACTCCAGTGATCCTCCAACAATTTGCCCATAATGTCAAAAATCAAATGAAAAGAATCCGCCTTTAAGTACTTCATGATGCGTGCATCTCTTCTTTATGACAGGTGGTCTAATACATTTGTTTCACACTGACTGTGCGGTCAATTTGGAGTCTCAGTTCTTGATCTGTGTGATGTTGCGACAGACGAGACTATTAATAGTGCAGATGATTGATAGGGCACAAGATGAATTAGTTGTCTCTGCTCCGTCCAAAGGCTAAAAAAAGTCTTAATAAAGAGGCGCAAGTGAAACACTGACATTATGTGTCTAAATGGGACACCATGACGTCCCCCTCTACACACACATATACACACACACATACACCACACTGTTGAGGCCATATGTCGTGTGCAAAGGAAGTTTGCAGTGAGCGCATGGATTCGTTCCACACAGCAGGGTGCACGTATAAATATCCACAGCCCACTTAACTTATGGCTTTTGTGTTGTCACGTTTGCAAAGCTGCACATGTCAAAAAGTAAGTTGTGTTTGCTCCGGGGGCCTCCACATTGCTGGGATGCTGACTGGATGAAATGCGGGGTGGGCGTGGGGAGTCGGACCTTCGAGGGGATCCGCAGTTTATCGCGTGTGTCGACCGGCCGGCAGCTGAGGACACTGAGTGCTAGTATTCACGCTAAGACTTTTATTATTATATTAGATATTGGACTTTCATGGTACATGGAGAATCATCCATCTGTCTAGTATGCCAAGTTCCAACTCAAACTCCCTGGCTTGCATTTTTAAAATGACAAGTGTTTGCCAAAAATGGCGAACTTACTTTTCACTTTGGGCCATGGGTTTTTGTGCATCCTGTTATGATCGACACTCCCGCCAAATGGTGCAACTTGGGTAGGGCTACTCTCTTTGCATCGCCTGGTGCTCTGGCCCTAGAAATATACGTACAAAATGATTGATATTAGGCTTTTGGGAATGAGCACTTGAGAACAAGCGCATTTCTAGCTAAGCATGAATGGTCAGAAATTGCTGGCTGCATTAGTGTGCTCGTTCACTTACATAGTGTCAGTCTGAGAAACAAAAACACTGGTGACCTCAAAGATGTCGCACTTGCAAACTGGTAGAAGACGGCTGGCCAACTGAAAATGACATCACTGTTGCCATGTCTCAGGTCACAACCAATCACAGCTCACCAGTTTTTTGAAGCTGAGTCTTGACTAGTTGTTACCTGAGACCTGGCAACTGTGATGTCATTTTCAGTTGACAGCAAGTGGCAAAATGGCCGGCCGGCCGGCCCTTGAGATGGTTAGTAAGTAAATTTTGCTGCTTAACTCATGTTCCACAAACACTATATTAATCAGAAGCCTCGTTTAGACTAATGGGGGCACATACATACAATACAAGGTCAATTGTTCATTGATCAATGCGTATGTAGAATAAAAATGGTACTGGAACTATCTGGTGATAAGATTTTTACATCAAAGTTATATTTCAATTTAATTTACATGCATATTGTAAATTGAGTTGAGTTGAAAGAAAAGCTTGTGTATAGAAATGAAAACAGAAAGGCTAATGCATAAAGGCAAAAGCAAATCAAGTTACATTCCAGTAGTCGTTATTAGCACCCGTCTGTGTCGGTGTGTGGCGTCTTTCCCACCGCAGCCTTCCCGCAGAGACGTCATCGTATCTGCTTGCTTTTGGTTTGAAACAACTTCTCATAACTCGGTAAGCCCTAAAGCTTCCCAAGCGCAGGGATACAAGAACGGATCGTCTTGCGGCTTTGTGGTCTGGCTCTCCCGCTTCTTCTTAATATTGCAGAGACAGGAGAGCACCCTTTGGCCAAGTTTTATTGAAAAGAAAATGAAGCAGGATTGGAAAATGCTAATTTTCTGTTTGACTTACGATCAGGATGTGACAGTTACATATGTTTCATGTTGTCTAACGAGGCCTTTCGCCTGCGGCCTTCTGGGTTTTGGTTGCAAATTAGTTCTAGGGTACCAGGAATTTCACGCAAGTAACTTTAAAAAGCAAACAGAGAATGTCTTCGACGGTCGGCTCGTTTCACCGAATCATTCATGTTGTATTTTGTTTCAAAGAAAAGTCGCAAAAAATGCAGAATGCTTGGAGAGCTGGGAAATAAAAATCAGCCTGGTACACTTTGAAAAATGTGGACATTACAAATGGGCACAACTTGTAAACGTTTTTTAATTCATTGTTTTGCTTTTATGGCTGAGCAATGTTTTTCATACTAATATTTACTGCAATTTTGACTTTACTACTACTTTATGTACTGTGGTAGGAACTAACGCTAACCCTGTATTGATGAAACAAAAATGTCAGATTTTACAGGCAGAGTAAAGTGGCAATTATTGAGAAATGCATGATTGAGACGATTATTGAGACGGTTTGAATGTACAGTATTTGATTAGACATGAGCAGGGATTGCAGCCATGATAAAACACTTTTATTAGCAACTACGATATGCAAATTCCACATTATTTTATTTATTTATTTTTTAATTGATCAAACACTTGTTTATTAAAACTCCACTCAGATTAAATACAACAGTCAACAAACAAGAAGAGGTCAGCGGGTGTTCGTCCAGCACCAGAGTACCATTTGGTTTCCAGTTCTCTCTGCTCGTAATGAAGCTGTCATCTTAATGAGAACTTAAAGGCCATAGGGCACATACGTTATGTACACAGGGTCGGCAGTAGGGGTTAATTGAAGCTCAGTAGGAAATTTCCATCCCTTCCCTCCTGTGGCTAAAGGCTCATTTACGCTTCAAAAATAGAAGCATATGTTTTAAATATTGTTGTTTTGAACACAGTCACAAAAGCAAAGCTCAATTTCAGCTTTGATAAAATGCTTTTTTTCATGTTCTTTGGTGGCTGGTTCGACAAGGCTCTGTGTGTCTAACATGGAGCATAAATGAGACTTTGGCCTTTGTTCGACAATAGAAGTAGTTAACAAAATATTTTTCTTAAAACAACAGAAGCTTCATTATTTTTATTTTTTTTATATATTTCTATTTATATATTTCATTATTATTTTTAGTTATTAGCTAATGTCCTATGTTTCTATATGGCCGTAACTAGTACATGGAAAACTTCACGTAAAACAATGATTCCGGACAATAAATGAATGACCTGAATGACCCTTGAGTTCGATACCAAAAAAACGCTTGCGAGGCTAACGACGAGAGCAGAGCTTTCATGTAAGGTTTCTTGCAGAGGTGACAGCGCCGAAGGTGCTGATTAGTGTTGGCTGTAATCTATCGTGCAGCTCATGTTCAAACATCTCAGCAAGCGCTCATATGAACAGACCGCACACCTATTCTGTTTTCCCCTCAAGCGGATGCCGTTTGAATTGAACGATTTGGGCAACGAGGCGTTATTGTGGTTTCATGAGAACCCGCTCGAAGGGGAAAATCAATGAATTAACAGCAGGGAGTGTTCATAAAAAAAAAGTGGAATGATATGCTTTGCCATTCAGGTGCCAAACACTAAAATTCTTCCACTCCAGATAACATGATACGTTAAGTACATTTGCACAGGCAAACGAAGCACACATAAACTTGATTATTTACCACTAGCGTTTTTTTTAAAGGTCCCTTAAGAGCAACAACCTCTGTGAGTTGGACTGTGGAGAACAACATGATGACAAGCAAATGCCCAGAAATGGAAATGATTACGATGTAGGAAGGCACATCATCCGATCATTCCAAGGACTGTTAGGGTGAAAAAAGGGGAGGCGAGGGGGGGCAAGAAAAACGAACTATATTTTTAAAGGAAAGAAATATCATATTGGGTAATCAAGGACAGTCTCCTATCTGTATATCAGTTCATTCTTTTTTAAAAAGCGTTCTCGTAGGCTTTGTTTATTTTTCCTGGAAAGGTGACAGCTATAAGACCTGCAAAGTGGATTCCTTTTAGAAAAAAGCAAAACACCATTTAGAAAGTGCTTTTTGGAAATTTACAGAAGAGCCGTGTCAGACACACACCTCCTCATTAAAATACGTATTTGACAAAAACTGTAAACTGCGGGATTCAGATTGACCTTGCAACAGACTAATTCCATTTCTATTTCTCTCCTATGCAAAACGTAAATTCAAACTAATCCGATGTATCAACATATAGCTTACAAACCTAAACCTTAAACCTCAGTCATTATGTGCTCCCCTTTAAGACCCATGACCCGAGACATAGTACATGAAGCCCACGTCTTAATTCACAACAGATTGCCTATTAGCACAGCGGCCTCAGCTGAACTAACTGCAGCTCTTAACGCTATTGTCTAGAGGACACTAAAACTGTGATTTTGGAAAAAGACCCTACATAAATACATGTGAAAATATGTTGCCTGACTTGGTGGAGGTTTGTTGCGGTCGTGAGAGGTCTTGTTGGGAGAGCCATTTGTTTTAATGAAAAAATCTTTCCCGCGGAGAGGAAAGGGCCTGGCTGTAGGCTGTTTGCGCATGGCTTAGGTTTCTCCGCCATAATAAAAAAAGGACAGACGTGAACGTCAAGGGGGGCGTCCGCCAATGGAGACAACAGGTTTCACCATGCGTCGCAAAGTTCATGCATAGTGCAGTGGTCACCGAAGAGACTAAAAACGTATTGTTGAGTAGCTGTTTGGTAATCTTGGCTGTCGTGTACAAAGTCAATGTTGTCATTGAACATGACTGCTCCAAGTTAAAAGTACCTTTGACTACAACACTGAATGGGGAGTTGAAATGGACCCACAAATCGACAAGCATGACTGGTACAATCAAAGATGTAACAGTGGTGGGACAGTGGCTATGTGAAAAGGGGAATGCCGGACAGGCGGGACCAGGGTGTGAAGTGTCACTGTCTGACAACTATTTTATGTCACACAAGACACTGACGTTGGCGTCATCGAATTATGTGTGGGCTGCTCTCTCACTGTGTTACTATAATAGTTCACTGGGTTCTGTGTAAATAGGTCAGGTAGATATACATGATTGATTGTTCGTTGTTCTTTTTGGTTACTAGTTCCTTTTTTTGTCCTCTTTAACCTCCCGCAAAATTGATCGGGCGCTTTCACACAGCAACACAGCTTCCTGCAATCAGATGAATAGAGGATGACAGTGTCTGGTGTGATCAAGTATAATTGTCAGGAAAAAAATCAAGAGGGCAGTAGAAGTGAATGCAATTGCACTATTCTGGTATTCACCATTTATAGAGAAGGCGGTCCAGCATAAGCAAGATTGGCATCTTTTCACAATGACTTAGTTCACGCCATCCAAATCTGTGCAGTTAGAGAATAGTGATCCAGAAAAGAAGATTGAGAAAAAAAATCACGGCTTGATCAAATGATACCTTTCAGTTGTCATCCCATCTGGCTATGTTTTCATTGAACCATACTTCAATTTTTAGGTTATTAATGGTGTACTTTAACTAAATGGTGTCTTTTTTCCCAACCAGACTGTGTTGGATCGGCACGATTGAGGATGGATAGACCCAACAAAGCCAACCCTCTTCCAAGTTTGGCTCTACGGTGCACTGGATTCGAAGATCTATTGTTCAAGTAGTAAGCAGCGGGTTAGATCAAGACATCATCATTTATGACGCCCTGAAGTCCTACTTGCGCAGAAAACTTGCCGGGGGAACCTTGGACAAACAGAAGAGTGTCGGAACACCTTGTACGGACCTCGAGCCTGAGGGTGGTCTGACCATGAAACCTTCAATCACTGTGGTCCCGCCCTCTGGCCTTCTGCTGGTCCTTATGTGCTGCCCCCTGCTGGGCTTAGTGCAGTCCGCCAGCAGCAACAAGGTCAGCGACAATGGACGCCCCTCGCACTTGAGCGATTCGGACCCGCAGCGCTGCATGAGGCATCACTTTGTTGAGACAATCAGCCACCCCATTTATAAGTGCAACTCAAAGGTAAGAATGAAGTTAAGAACTCCACTTGTAAGTTGAGATTCTTCACGGTGGTCACTTTTACCAGAGTTGTTGAAGATAACACAATCAGGCCCGTCTGAAAAACGTTTGCTTCCGAGCATCTGATATGTACAAACAGCCAACGGCGGCTCCTGCCAACACAACTAAGAGGCAGTCAATTTGTTTTGCATTTGTCTAAAAAGTAAGATCATGTTTTCGAGGGTTTTGTTTTTATGCTTAATCAGGGGTTGAACACAGGGCAGATCCGATCAAAACTCATTGGCAAGGATTTGTCTTCAGCCTTCCCACATACAACTCCCCATGCAATAAAAAGGCTGAAACACAACCTTCACGTAGACAGAGCAACACCTCGACAGTCTGGAAAGTAGATTGCAGCTGACAACCAAGGGTATAATAAGCGGTTACTTACTCACCTCACAGCACAAAGGTCTCAAGTTTGATCCCATGCTTGCGTAAGTTCTTTTTTGGGGTACTCTGGCTTCCTCCCACAGTCCAGGGACACACATTGAAGACTCTAAAGCTCATCGCCTTTGAATTGAAACACAAATTGTGTCATATTTTGTATACAGACATTTATAAATGAATTTCAAAGCTCTTGAAAACACCAATGTTACTAACTGTTCAACATTTGGACTTTTCTAAAGCAGACAACGTGTGTTAGTATGACATGCAACAGAATACCCTTGATTAAATGTAGATTTCTCGTGAATGCGAGTTATATACAGTATTATTCCTGTAACTAGATTTCCAACCAAGTACACACGGCATAAATACTTTGTTAAATATGCTCATAATTGATTAAATCAAATAACTGATGATGATGACCAGTGTAGTAATGTGGAGATCACCTTCATTTGAATACATGCAGCACCATGTCTTCTCCAGTTTAACAGGTGAAAAATTGGGTGCAGCAAAAACAATTGAGGCCCAATAAAAAATCGGACTGAGGACCTTTTGTCGTGCGCAAGTCGGGATTTTTCTTCGCTTTTATTTAAATGCCAGCGCAGTTGTTGGTCGTGCGTGAGCGATCAGGCGTCGGGTCTTTTTTTAAGATTGTTGTCTCTGAGTGTGTCGAGCAGGTGGCCCGAAGCACAGCTCGGCTGAGGCCCGGCAGCACACTCACAGCAGGAGTCGCCCATTTTCTATAATGCAAGTCTGGTAATTGGCTAGGAGGCGAATCTTTTACACAATCCACCTGCACGCTCACTGCTCATTTTCTTTGTTTGTCCATGTGTGTATTTGGCCATGAATGTGTCATCTGTGGCTAGTTTTGTTGTCTAAAGTATATCAAATAATCACCATAAATAAATGTTTGCCATCAGCATAATTATCTTGAGATGAAAGGTCAATTCAAATCAATACATGCATTGTGCAATGGCATTAATTGTTAATCTGCGCACAGTATTGTTTCATGATCATATATGCAGCAGGTTGTATGGTTGGTATGGTGAATTAGTCATTAACATAAATTAATGCGTACAAATAAACATTGCAGGTAGGTACACACGCACACACATTCCAAGGCCAGATGTGATCAAGAAAATATATTCTGTAAGAAGCTAGCTGCTACACTAAATCCCTTCAAAGCATCCGAGGTAGAGATAGACAAAGAATGGTCCGTTTTTAATGGGCATGAATATCGGAGTATCGGTGTTGTGAAAAACGTGCTATGCTTTCGACCTAGCATCATTTACAAAGTTGTATGACCGACAAATACCAAAGTCACCTTTTTTTTAAGTACAGCAGGTTAATTAAGCCCAGGCAGCTTTACTTTTGTAGCACAGTAACTCAATGTGTTTCACATAATTAGAAGTCAAACATTTAAAAGGATTCACAAACAAAAGAACAAAGGACATTTAAAAGCAAAGGAAAGAAACAAAGTAGCTTATGAAAATAACTAAAAGAATGTGCAGTACACAAACAAGATTTTGGAAAATGTTGTTTTAATGCTTTATGCTAAAGGGATTTTTTTTTTTTTAATCTGGGTTTGAAAGCATTTACACTACGGACTGAATTCACTTCTGCTGGCAGTTTATTCCATTTACATGCAGTAAAGCAGCTTCACCTTGTTTGTCTTGAACTATGGGCTCCACTAATTGAGTGCAGACCTCAGAACCCGACAAGGTTTAGATTCACTCCATTACCACTTCTTTCATATATTCAGGATCCAAACAAAAGTATAATTCATTACTATCAAGTATGAATCACAAAGACAATTGATTAACTTTTTCCTGAATAAAGTTTAGTTTTCCTGCTGTTCTAGTTGTGGAATGACAGTGTAAGCAGTGCATGTGGCGCACACGGCAGTGTCACACAAGAAAAATATTGTTGCCATTTGAAAGCCCGAGCCTCAGACAAACGGTCTTAAAGTGGCGACAACACGCCTGCACCGTGTCTGTATGTCCATGTGTGTGTGTCCCAGACAGGCTTGTGGCAAAGTGGGGACACGGGTGGCGACACAGCAGCTGACAGACAAACATGACACAGGAGTCTGTTTAGAGAGGCGACAGGAATGCAGCAAGCCACAAAGCAGAATGTCGGTCTGATGGACAAGGCAGTTTCAGTAATTGTCCGTGTGCGCTGCTTTGCATCACATGACTTGACAGTCGGCTGAAGTCGCACGCGACAAAGAGACGACGCAATCGTAAATTAGCCTCGCACACGTGTCCGAGTGTGACCCCGAGCTCCCCGGGTCAACTTGTCACTATTTGAGTTTGGAGGTGCAAAGCCACAGCTGGGAGATTCCTATTTGTTATTCCAAGAAGCCTCTTCTTTTTCTCATGCTCTTGAGCTGCATTCGAATTGGCTGGGAAATGTTGAAATCGGCTCAAAATTACAGCAAAACAAAAAACATGGCTGACAAGCATGATAAGAAAGTATTTGTTTTGACTTTTAGCAGCCTTGAAAAAAGTACAGTCAAAATATGTTCTTTCTAAGAAGCTCCTTAACTTGAAAGAAGGCAAATTTTACAGAACCTAAAATAAAGCAAAACCAAAATGTTAATATTGATAATGAAAGTAACAGTACACCAGAAATCATGATTTGTTGCGTACTATATTTAAAAAAATAAAATGAATTACAGCATGCTGTGAATTTTCCATTTAATAAAAAAAATTTAAAAATCCAGTGCTGTGGTATACTAAGCATTTGAAATTCAAACATTGTTCTAAATATTGTGGAACATTTTATCCCTATTAAACGCTGCCATTAATATTTCCCATGATTGACCAAGGACATTTGGGCAAATTTCCCACTTTCTATTTTTCTGGACAGCACAATTAACAGCTTTTCTGCTCTGCTCCCAGATGGTGCTCCTGGCACGCTGCGAGGGCCACTGCGGCCCAACGACCCGCTCGGACCCGCTCATCTCCTTCAGCTCGGTGCTCAAGCAGCCCTTCAAGAGTACTTGCTCCTGCTGCCGCCCACATACATCCAAACTCAAGGCTGTGCGCCTGCGCTGCGCCGGTGGAACTCGCATCACCGCCACGTACCGGTACATTCTGGCCTGCAACTGTGAGGAGTGCAGCTGAGCTGAGCTAAGCTGGTCGAAGGGGAGGGTTGTACCCTCTCTCTCCCGGACTCTAAAAGACTCCCGTATCAACCGACTTTTTGAGGCCACCTAGAACTTGAACTGAATCCAATGTTCTCCATTACTCTGCATGACAACAAAACAACTTTGCTTGTTAAAGAAACTAAACAAAAATAAATCGTTGCACCATTCGAGGCGAAAGGCTTCATGGTGCACATATGCACCGCAATTGTTCCACCAACCCTTCGTCCCATAAATTTTTACCCATTCCCCTCACAGGCTTTCATCTTATGGTGTAAACCATGACAGGCACTGGCAGGCAAAGACGTCAGGTGAACTATAAAAAGAAGTAATAAAAAGTGCGAAAGAAAAAAAGAAGGTCATGCCTGTATCGCGGTGGCAGTTTTGGACTCTTCAAGGACTGTTTGAGGTGCTTGTTAAATGTCGTCTATTTGAATCTAATGTTCCCATAATATCATGCTGGATTTATGCAAGCGTCCTGTATTCTGTCACTTGGTAGAAACTTGACACTTTCCTCGTGGAGTTCCTGCTAATCTGTTTCGAAGAATATGGAATATCTATCCTTGTCCCATTTGTGCTTTTCTCCTTCCATAAAACATTAAAACAACATTTCGGCAATGACGGAATTGTGGTCATTATTAATTTCATGCAAACTTCAATTTCTTCAACCCACTAAAGTTGTTTTAAAACAAATTAGAGGTTCAAATTCAAAAGTAATACATTGAGTTGGCTGACCTGAGCCACTGAATGAATTAAACTCAAGGTACAAATGTTTAACAAAATATAGCACTTTTACATAATTATTTTGTGTCTGCCAAAATTGTCTACACCATCTTGTCAAGAGACGAATTAATTGTTAAATAATAATAAATAAATAAATGATTATTGAATATGTTTGGGATGCTATTAAACCGTTGGACCAGTGAAATATTTTGTACTATAACTGAATATTTTATATTTTAATTTGCTATTTAATTGCCTATCAATAATGGCACAATGTTTTATAAAATGAAATGGTAGTTACATATTTCTTCTGTGAGGTCATTTCAGGCTTCTTGCTGCCCTCTGCTGGATGTATATTGCAGACATACACACACACATAAACGCATAAACAGGGCTTAGATTGGAACAATTTGTGAACTTCTCAATGGTTTAAAACTTTATTAAATGAATTAAAAAGAAATAAAAATTACAATGCTGGAGAGGCCTTATGGGGCGGTATTCTGACAGGATATAAACTGCAGCACCCTCGAGGCCGTCGCCATTTCTCAACCGATTATAAAAGGTTTATTTTTTGCAGTACCCATAGCAGCATGTTCTGGATTGGCTGAATCTTCACTTTTTTTTGTAGCCCCCAAGAACCCTGAACAACATGGATGGATGGATGGATGGATGGATGGATGGATGGATGGATGGATGAATGAATGGATGGATGGATGGATGGATGGATGGATGGATGGATGGATGGATGGATGGATGGATGGATGGATGGATGGATGGATGGATGGATGGATGGATGGATGCATGGATGCATGGATGCATGGATGGGTGCATGCTTCTTTACAAGCTTGGGAAACCTAACTTGGCAAGGTAGCTCTAGCTAACTAACTAACTGAATTCACAGACATCAATGCAAGTTAGCACTTATGAACATTCATTTAATGTTATGACAGTTTATGTGCACATTCTGTTTGTTTTCTTGTTAGCTTAACAATTGTAAGACTACACAGTTTTGGTTGTTTGGTATGTGTGTTATACTCACATATGAAAGCATGTGACGGCATTAACATTAATCCGTAAACTACGAATTTACATGTAAATCCCTTTAGCCTTCAAACGCTGACGTCAGTTGGAAGTTATAATCATCTTTAAACTGTAGTAGTGAGGATTGTGGTTTAATCATTTCATGTCACTTTAATGTGTGACTTTGCACATTGAAGTGTGTGGAAACACCTTGAGCTCGATTGCGAACCAGACCAAAAGTGTTATGTACATCCCTGGTTGAAAATAAAACTTCATTCAGTCTTTTCTCAATTGTATTATTTTGTTCTAAATAAAATATTCTTTTATATCAAATGGTTTGGCAGAAATGTAAAGTTTAGAGGCTAAATAATAATAATAGTAGTACAAAGTAATTATTATTATTATTATTATGATTATTATTTGTTGGCTGTTGAAGATCGACTGGACTGGCATTTTTCAATGTTTGGTATTATTTACTGGTTAATTATAGGGCATATTTTGTATTGATTTATTTGGGGTGAGGGGTCAAAAGCATTTTACAACCATGCTGGGCGGAGTCTTGCACGCCCTCCTACCAGCTCCCGCCCACCGTGTCAGTTTATAATACAGATGCGCCCCTGCCATCAGCGAGGTAGCAGAAGGCAGGACGACGCATCGAGCAGAATGACGGCTCCCGGCAACACCTACGACGTGGTCGTGGTCGGCGGAGGAATATCTGGTGAGGAACGCGGCACTTTGACAGTTGTTTCAGATACACATTGTTTTCCGTTGCAACAAAGTAAATTGGCTTGTGGTGTGGAGGGGACAACTGTTGCACCGATGCTTTGCATACTACTACTGTGCCTCTACCAAAACGCATGCAAATGACGTTTTATGCACCCTAAGGTTATATTCTGTGTTTGATGAGCCGCAGTAGTTGCAGAAGAACGGCGCCTGTTGAGTAAGAGCTAATCATCCACACACAGCAGACTTTGCATTACATAAGAGCAAGAGGAAAAGGGGTGGATGGTGTGTTGGAGGTCTCTATCCTTTGGTTTGCTCTCCTGCCTGCCTGCCTGCCTGCTTGCTTGCTCAATTAGACAGACTTGTCATTGTTTTGCTGGAGGACATTTTGCAGGAAAAAAAAAATGGCAGCAGTGTGCAAAATAACAAGTCTTTCATTCGTGACATCAGTGAGAAGTGCTGACTAGTTCATGTGACAAGATAATTTATTTATGTTATTATGATATTCTTTTTTATTATTTCATACCACTGTTCTATTTTAAGTATTTTTAAAAAGTATATCATGCTTTTATTTGTATTACATTCATTATTCTTTTATTATTTTACTTTTAGTATTTTATATAACTGGACAGCACAAAAAGTAAGGATTTTTTGGTAGATTGTTTCTTTAGAATAGTAGGTTTATTATCTTATTATTTTCTATACTTTGTAATTGTAATTATTTCATATCATTGGAATATTTTTAGGATTTTTAAAAAGTATATTATGGTTGTTGTTTTTTACACTTAGTATTCTTTTGTCAAAATGGATACATCTCTGCGAATGCCTTCTAGCTATTTTACTTTTTACAGTTTATTCCTTAAATTTGTCAGTGGCCTCAGTAACGTGTGGAAGAACCATACACAGCTGCAACAGCCCTGCATGTCTTCTTGTGTGATACCATCCCATTCTTCACAATTTAAAAACGTTTGCTTTAAATGATAACAAAATAATGCTCTGTTTTGTTGGACGCTGTATAGGTTTTAATTTAAAAAAAAATATATATATATATATATATATATATATATATATATATATATATATATATATTTATTATTATTATTTAGAAGTAGAAGTAGTGCTATGAGAATGATTATGGTTGTTGAAATTTACTATATAATGTCCAGAACCCAAAACCCAACTTTATAAGCCAAGACCAGTATAATAAATACTGGAAGATGATGATAAAGGTTGTAATTTTAGCTTTTTTATTGGTAGATATTATGCAATATAGTTTGATGAACTGTAAACGGTGAAACGAATGCAGCCCTCTTTTGGAGTCATGCAGGCTATTTAGTGATTCTCCAGACGATTCTTCATAATGACAGGATGACAAAACAGCAGTCTGCTCAATTTATTAAACGGGGCTAGACATTGCTCGGTGCAGCAGAAGACTATTGATCCATACTTCTATTGTCCCCTGTATGCCAATTGACACCTGTGCCTCATTCCTTCCGATATGAAGTAAAGACAGAACCTGTATTTTCAATACTGATTATTTTTAATAGTTATGATGGTGAATTATGGAATTGCAACATCTGAATGAATTTCCATGAATGGTTACTTTAGATTTTTATGAATTGGTGAGTTAGAATCAGATTAAACAGTAACAATACAATTTTTCCCAATTTTGTCATGTCTCACATTCAGATTCCACATTAGCATTATTTATCGTACAAAGTGGGACAAACACAAAATACTTCATCATAATGAACGGTAGCAAAATCTTTCCCATATAATATATATTTGATGACGACAACCAATTGCTATTGATCAGTATCAATACCAACACTGGTATCGATATTATTGATATTTTATTTGGTCCGCCCATCACTAGTTTTCAGCACAGATGAAGCAAAGCACATTGCTTTGTTTTATGGGTAGTTTTCAACACTGGCATTCCGAATGCACAGATGCCGGAAATGTGTTCTACAGAACTTCTTGATTGGTTTTGACAATGGGCAGCAGTTTGAAAGCATATCCACCATCCAAACATAAATTGAATTTTGTCTTTTTTGAGCACAGCGTTTGGAGAGACTTTCGCAGATGATTTGTGCCTTCAGTTTGCGATTATGGAAGATGCATTCTTTGTGTTGTCAGCTCCTCTTGGCCGACGCCCTCTTTGGGAGTCAGACGGAGACATTTAGGTCAGTGTCGCTTCAAATTCCAGTCAAGTGTACGCAACAAACGGAGGAGAAACAAGGCAATTCAATACGGCGAGCGTCAACCTCCTTGTGTGCCAGATTAGGCCCTGGTAACAGCATCATTTGTTTACACGTATAAAAACCATCATTGTCAGCTCAATGACCATTTCCCTTCACACTTGAAATGCAATTGTCCTTTTGCCGCTGTGCGCCTATGGACAGAGGTCCCTCGGGGGTTGGGATGACTTTTACGAGGCGACGTTAAAGACCTGTGACAGCCACTTATCACAGTCAGAAGGAGGGGAAGGAAGAAGCAGAGGGAAGGGACTTCATGTTCCTGTTTTGTGTCAGAAGGAAATCAAAGCTAAGAATGTGGGCCGGAAGCAGAGTGTCTGGACGGATGTGCAAGTGCAAAGAGGGTTCAGGCAGGGGCCTTTCTGTAGACACCCGTCTGTGGCCCCGGGCAGGAAGATGAATAAGCCAATAAAATTTGAATAACAAATAGCCTAAGCTAACAACACTGGAAGCAAACTTCACCTACATAACTACAAACTAAACCTGTAGTATTTAGAATGGTCAAAACACAACCAAATTAAAAAAAAAAAAAAATGTAGATTTTTTTTTTTATCATTAAAATCCTCATTTGTACCAGCATGTGAGAGGACGGTCAGGATCCTCAATCAAGGACGTGAGACCTGAGAAGAATTCCAATTGGCCCATGTGGATTAATACGGAGCCTTTCAGTATCATGATTGAAGAGGCCCACTTGTTACTAAGCTTCTAGGAAATTGTTTATGTTGTCTTTCTTGGAAGAAAAAGCACACACAACATTTTATTTGATAGACAAGCCACAGTTTGATGCATTTTATTTCAATTTATTGGCTTTACGCAGCTAATTCTACTTCTTGTATATATATTTAAGAACTATTTAGCCAGTTGGTTTCAGTGAAATCAGAGAACATAGCCAAAGTAGCAACATGATATCCCAACAATAATTAAATGAGCATTAAATAATGACAAACAATGTCAACAAATCAACACGATTATGACCAACGACACATTTCTTTCTCAAAGACTAATCCAGGAAAGTGGAGCAAAGTACCATAAATCCTTTTTCCAAATTCAGTCCTAAATCTCAGAACAGATGACAGCACCAGCTCTTGAGATCTTAGACAATAATTGCAAACAGATCTCACAATAAAAGAACAGATTCAAGTGGGGAGTTAAACAAGGATAGCCTTATAGATGAAAGGATGGAAAATTATTCCAAATCCAACTGAACCACAAAGAATCACAATAATGCAGGTCATTGTTCTCATCTTTTATTGGTCTGAAGAATGTAAAATGGGAAGAAGGTTTGGCAAATGGATTATAGATAAACAGGAAGCATAAATGTTGGGAACAAAACATCAATTATCAAAATGATCCCACGGATATTTGTGATTTTATGGACCTTGAATAAATAAATGAATCAATACAATGTTGCAGGGCGCTCACTAAAGCTTAATATGGCTAAATAAGGAAAATTATTACATCCATAAAGTCCAAAATATTGAGGCTGTCAGTTTGATACTTTGAAAGCATTTGATATGTGCATGTGAATTCTGATGATTGATAACGATTTCCTGACAATCAAATTTGAACCTCCTCAGTTTAGAACCCAAACTCACTTTCTGATTATTTCATCTTTCTCTTCATAACTGCCACCTTTGTGTGCCTCGTGCATGAGTGTACTCAAACTACCCAGCCAATCCGAAAGATGAAAGCTTTGACTATCATTTCTGCCTTTCGTCTTGATGCACGTTTGAGGCTTGGCGTCCTAGTTGCTCTCAGTGTTTTCTTTTGTATTAGAAAAGGATAATACGAGGTTTGTAATCTAATCAAACAAGCTTTCTTATCAAAGGAAAATCCAAATAAGAGGCTACTTTTTCTTTGTCCGCCTGATGGCTGCGGGCATAAACAAGTGATGCACAGATGCTCTTTGTTACCTAAGACAGACAATGACCTTTCCCAGTCTGGCACAGGTAATACCATCACTTTAATAGCGTTGTGAATTTGCGAGGGCTACTGTGGCCGTGACTAAAGCACAGACAGTCTGAGTGTTTGTCTAAGAAGGAGCCACTAGTTGCTTTAATGCAACTTAAAGTATGTCCTCGTCTGACATTCTCCAGTACCACCCAAGCAGACACTGTGTGTGCGTGTGTGTGCGTGTCTGTGTGTGTGGTTTCCCACACCAAAGTTCTTTAGGACTGAGGTCAGAGTGAGAAAGGCTGCCACAGAGTGTGAAAACCTTTTCTCCCATCACATGATGGCTTGCTGTCCGACTTGTGATGTGTTTTCCAAGTAGTCATCGCTATGGTTACCACAGGTCCACAAATTTGAAGTTGGAATATGAGTCAGTTAATCCTACTCCTTTTAATCATATTGTGAGAGCAACGAGAGAGCTTGAGATGAATGGTCAGAACAAGAAAGGACCGGAAGGGCAAAAGTACAGGAAATGAGCCGACTGGTTGGACACAAGGGCAAAAGGGTGAAGACAACAAGACTGGAGAAGCTTGTAAGTGGAAACAAGAGTCTAAAACAACACAAAGTATTATAATGAAATGACAAGTTTTAACAAAGTTAGAATACGTAGATTATGTCGCTACTCAAGATTGAACAGGGATCGAGTTTCTATACGCTCAATCAAACGTTTTTTTCCTGGTTGCTAGGGACAATCAATCACTAGCCATTTGAAATCGTGGTTTAACAGAAATAGAATAAATTTGCTCTTAACAATAGAGAATACAATTTTAGAGCACCGTATTTTTGTTAATTTGCTCTCATCCATAGAAGGGATGACGTTAGATAATAGAAATGTAGCATTATTTATTCTGTTCAAAAGGTAGACACCAACAGCTACAACATTTATCTTTAACAACAGTTAAAAAATTAAAACGTACAGTGGCATTTGCTATAGCACACTACTTCGTGGTTGTCTAGAATGACAGAAGAAAATGGGACTGTAGCATTTTTTATTCCGGGGCAGGACTGACAACTTCATTGTGAGTCAAATGAACACAATTTGTCGAGATAATCTCCTCCTTCACGCTTTGCTCTTGGTTGGGGTAAAAGCAGACCTTGTTGTTGCTGATTACGTCTTGTCCCTTTCCCAGGGTTGAGTGCAGCCAAGCTGTTGCTGGAGAGCGGACTGAGCCCCGTGGTCCTGGAGGCCCGTGACAGAGTTGGTGGTCGAACGTTCACTGCGCGGGTAAGAACCACAGCTCCTGAGATTATATCAGCCTAAGGACTTTGTTGCTAACATGAAACACGGGTTACTGCTACCAAAAACCACAATGTTGTTAACGAAACTTAATAAATCAATTTAGAATCTTCTTATTTGGCATTTGCTTAAATTTTCAGCATAACATTTCCCAAGTATATGCTGACTATGAAAGGGCTAGTTAGCCCAAAAAATGGCCCTCTTTAAGGTCTATAAGTCACTGTCATTCACTGTCATAAATGTATTCATATTATGTTTTATTTTAGAATAAGGAGACCAAATGGGTGGATCTGGGCGGGGCTTATATCGGTCCGACACAGAATCGTATCCTCCGATTGGCTAAGCAGTACGGTGTCAAGACCTACAAAGTCAACGAGCAGGAGAAGCTGGCGCATTATGTTGAAGTGAGTGTTCAAATATTCTCTTTACTTGGTTTTGGGGGACAACACAGTGCATTGGTAGTGGTTCACGTGGATGGATGGATGGATGGATGGATGGATGGATGGATGGATGGATGGATGGATGGATGGATGGATGGATGGATGGATGGATGGATGGATGGATGGATGGATGGATGGATGGATGGATGGATGGATGGATGGATGGATGGATGGACGGATGGATGGATCCACACGATATGGACATCTGATCTGTTGCCATAGAACCTTGAGGAGGTAAAGGTAACAACTTCCAGTCACCGAGAAGAACTTTCTAAAAGATCTTACACAAGCACCAAGCAAACACTCCATCCCATGTGTGCTATTCTCCAGTGTACTAGTGATGCTGATTTTTGCCTGTGGGCTATAATGCAGGTTTTTCTTTTTTAAATTGTGTCTGAAAGGATTGCTGAAAGCACTCAAATAAGAGAGATGCCATCTTTCTCTGCTTCTCCTCCATATCTTGTTAGCATTGGGCGCTGCGCTGTCTTAACGCTGTTTTCTTCCTCCACATGATTCGATTTCATGCTGCTGCCATGTTTCTACCCCAGCTCTAAATCACATGACTGACTCCAAGTGTGTGTGTCTCGGCTGGTTATAGGCTATGTTGTTCAGGTCAGTGAATCATAATGTCAAAGAAAGACTTTGAAGCTCTGGCCATGTCCACCACCAAACCGAACGAAACATTATTGACACCATCCGCTGTGCGAGTGCGTTTCCCCTAACAACTATCGGAGTTGGATCCATTTGTAGCTGCCTGGCTGGTTTCCATGACAGTGGGCCCCATCAGATGCTCAGCGCTATTTCACACAGTATAGTGTTGTGCATGTGTGCAAGAATAGAATTTTTGTTGTTCTGCATAGAAATATTACTTGTGTTTGTTGTACTAAGTTCATTTTGTTTTTACTTGTTAATCACTTTCCTGGTTCTTTTATCTCAAACAAATTATTTTAGGTTGCATTACCTGACATGTTTCGCCTTGTACTTCCGCCTTCATCAGAGTGGACGGAAGTACGAGCCGAAACATGTCAGGTAATGCAACCTAAAATAATTTGTTTGAGATAAAAGAACCAGGAAAGTGATTACTTGTGTTGGTTGAAGACATAATAGTTGCATTCTTAATTTTATAGCATTTGTGAATATATAGTGACAGGCAAGGCTTCCTACTGAAAGTAGCTGGGTGATAATATTTGCACACGTTTAATTGTTGTGTGCTGTTTTTCAATAAGGAAAAAATTTACATGTTAAATAATAATTAGAATAATAAATAGTCTTGTTTTGTTAGTGTTTTAACAAGTAGACTTTGGCCTGCGGCCCTTCAGTCAGTTTGTTCAGAGAGACGTTCCCATATCTTTTTAAGGCTGTTCTTAAAGAGACAGTAGCATACTTTTAGTGACCTGGGAGACAATCGCTGCCCTCAGAGGTGCAGTGTGAAGTCAGTGGACTAAGAGCGATTCAGCACGTGTGCACAGCTATTGTATAATCAGGGGCTAGCTTTGCTAGCGTGGCCGCATTGCTAATCTGCTTTTCCTTGGCAGATTGTAATCCAAAAGGCCAGCGCTTGCTTTCCTTATCAGCAGGCTTCTGAGCCTTGGAGCTGTCAGCACTGCAATCTTTCATGTCACTCATTGGCTAGCAGACTTTTTATTATGCATTTTATCATCTTATTATATTTGTACAGTGGGCTTTATCACTCAGTCTCCATTGCACCGTCGTTACAAACATCTGATAATTAAGTGCTAGTCTGCTCTTTATTGCCATGTCATTTATGCGCCTTAATTTCTTCTTCATAAAGTATTCCCACAAAGCGCAGCTAACTGTAATGTCCTTTATTTAAAAGTGTTTTGCAGTGTTACTTGAATTCTTAAAAAAAAAAAAAGAAACTATTAAATTACATTACTATATCATCCATTAAAATGGCCGCACATAAAATCCGATTATATATCTGACTGTAATAGAATGTTACGTCGGCTGCCATTGCACATCACAAAAGATGCTCTTTAATATTGGGGCGGAAATGTTGGTAGGTGCTGCTATTTTGGTTATCAACGTAAATTGAGATCTATTGATCATGCTGAAAAAAAAAGATCATATTATACTTTTTACCGTTTTGTTTGACCTAAAAGCAAGACGTTTACAATATTTAAGGGAAGTGTTTATTTGGCTAAGTGGAAGATGCAACTGTTGAATAATTGTCCGACGGCTTTATTAGCGCATGACTGTTCTTTGGAAAATGCTGTGTGGATCATTTCCACCAATCAACTTCCTGCCTTCCTCCTTCTCCCAACCGTGTTTTGCTGGAGTTATTCGCTTTACTGACCTATGCAATCAAATGAGAGCTTGTAAGTATTAAAATAGCAATGTTATGATGATTGTTTTTTGTGTAAAAAAAAAAAAGCACGCTTGAGCTGTTCCTAATATTTTGGTTAATGTAGCACCACCTACAGGGGATGCAGCCGTCGGATCTGTGTTGTCTTTCCGGCCAAGCGAAAGGCGATTGGCTGCCCTCTGATGTAGAAGCAGATGCTTGTGTGCATACTCTCCCTCTCCTCCTCCTCACACGCTCGCCTTTCCTGTGTGAACGCTTCACCGCCATTGCCATGGAAACGCTCATGAACTCTTTATGGAAACAGACATTTCTGAACACTGTACCAAATCAATGTTTTCATATGCGACATATTTGTGTGGCGTAAATTTAGTATCGTGAGGTGGCATAAGAAAAGAGGTTTTCCATTTTCACTGGGAACAAAAGTTAAACATGAACACATTGAGTGTATTAACCTTTCCTTCATTGAACTTTTGCCACATAACCTTCTAATCTAAGTGACTACATGAGCGTTGAGAAACAGGTCAAAAGTTCAACCTTGACAATAGCACAATTGTCATAAAAGACGACACAATACATATATTGCTAAATAAATACATGTATATTTTTATTGGAATACTACGTCATAAATATTACTCCAAAAAACAAGGTTGAACGTGACCCAGTTTTTCTTCTTCCGCTCGCTGACTCAAAAGGTTTTAACAGCAGGTTTTTGTGTTAAATGTACGTACGTTGTATAATTCAGAGCATAATTACTATTACACTTGTACCTTGATTTAGTGTGCTTTAGACTCCCACCACGAAATAGCGACAGCATATCTCACAATATCCAGCCACCAAAAACCCACATTGATTTACTTACAGAGGAAAGACAATATCAGACTTTGCAGTTTACGTGGAGATGGAAAGGTTATTGTGTGAAGGCAGAGGGTAACATTTTATTTGATATTTAAAATAGAAATGTATAATTTTTTTATTCTTTCACCGCCTCTCATGCAAAGATAAGTGTTTATGGCAGTCATGCCCTTCAAACTTTCAGTGTCATTGTTTGCACACAGGGTGTGTCTGTGTGTGTGTGTGTGTGCGTATGTGTGTGCGTACATGCGACCCAGACAGTCAATAACAAAACCAGTCTGTTGTGTTTCAGTACAATGATTAGCAATTTGTTTATAAGTAAAGTTCAATCAACTTCAAGCTGAATAGCCTCACCCTTAAGTACATTATGTACACCTTACTCAAATAGATCCCTGGGTAGCATGCATCAATAATAATCTTAGTTCATGTTCACTTCAAATGTCAGAATGGCACGATAAGCCTGTTTGCTAATTATGTTGATAACCAATATAACTACAGTTGACGTGTGCTGACGACCTTTTGGCCAGGTCCCGGTTTGTAAAAGAGATTTCAATCTCAGTGGGTCTTTACCGAGTTAAAGAAAGTGTGATTGCTCCTTTTCCTAATTTAAGACTTCAATGTGGAAAGGTTACATGAAATGGTATTAGAATGAATCCAAAACTAAACTCTTCGTTTTATCTATTAGGGAAAGACTTACGCCTACAAAGGCTTCTTCCCACTCACATGGAACCCTCTCATCCACTTGGACTTCAACAATCTGTTCCGGACTTTTGACGCAATGGGCAAGGAGGTAAACGCTGGACCCACTTGCAACACCTCTATACTCTTCTATTCCACATTAAATTCCCGTCAATTTGTTTCTCTTTTTGCTTCCAGATTCCTCGAGAAGCCCCCTGGAAAGCCCCCCATGCTGAGGAGTGGGATCACATGAGCATGCAGCAGCTCATAGAGAAAATCTGTTGGACCAGGTAACATCTGTTGGTTACATTTGGAATTCAAGTCTAAATATAATTCCAGCGTATAGGCACACTTTATTGACACTTGATGGAATGTTTCGGCAAGGTTAAAATTCAAATGAAAACAATCACAAAAGTAGGAGTTAACATGAAATGGCCCTTGCTTTGTGTTTGAAGTGCCACCCGTCGCTTCGCCATGCTGTTTGTTAACGTGAACGTCACCTCCGAACCCCACGAGGTGTCGGCTCTCTGGTTCCTGTGGTACATCAAGCAGGCGGGAGGAACCATGAGGATCTTCTCCACTACCAATGGAGGACAGGTATGAAACGTAACCAATATATATATTTTTATAGCTTTATAAGAATACCACACTATAATTGCTCTTCATCCCCTGCAGGAGAGAAAGTTTTTGGGCGGGTCAGGTCAGATCAGCGAGTGCATGGCCAGAGAACTGGGCGATCGGGTCAAGCTGCAATCTCCGGTCTACCGGATTGACCAGAGTGGCGACATGGTGCTAGTGGAGACGACTGACAAACAGACTTACATGGTAACAAACTTTTTTCCCTCATGATGTCACGCATACTGCAATTCCGGTCGGCATAACGCTTATTTGACCAAAGCAGGTGAGTCGTAATTTACGATTCAACGGGTAAGCTGTGTGAAAAATAGACATGGTGGAGATTCATAATGGTCAAATCAATATTGTGCTGTTGAACACTCAGCTGGAAGTTCTCTCAAACAAAATTAAACAAACTGTATTTTTTTACAATCGAGACAGTGTCTTGTTAGTCTGGGCATTGACCTTCTTGTAAAAAAAAAAAACATTGCAAAGCATTCTAAAACCACAATTTTCACAATTTCCCGAAAAAAAGAAAAATCCAGACAGCCGAAAAGGTTGGACGTAAAATTCAAAATTGAGTCCTGTGTCCAGTCCTGCTGCCTATTGTTAACCAACTTTATAAAAAAAGGTCTTTATGTAAACAAATATCTCAGAAAAATCTGAATTACAAATCCACTGGCTGTTTTTCCAATCTTCTCAGGCCAAGTATGTGATTGTGGCCACCCCTCCTGTCCTCAACCTGAAGATGCACTTCAACCCCGAGCTACCCCCACTGAGAAATCAACTCATCAGTCGTGTCCCCATGGGCTCGGTCATCAAGTGCATGGTGTACTACAAAGAGAACTTCTGGAGAAAAAAGGGTGATTAAAATATGGGAGAGACAGCTCTTTATTTGCTTTGTGTGGTTTGCTTTTCGGCAATTTTGGGTGGGGTTGTCTTCTTCAGGTTTTTGTGGCAGCATGGTGATCGAGGAGGAGGGAGCGCCCATTGGACTGACGTTGGATGACACGAAACCTGATGGCAGCGTGCCGGCCATTATGGGGTGAATCAACTGTAAAATTTAATCCAACATGGTATTCTCTGTCCCTAAATGTATTTTAGATGCTGATTTAAAAAAAAAATGTCTACATTTCTGTGTTTTTAGGTGTTACCCATAAAAGCTTGAATAAAATAAAAGCTTAAATATTATATTATTGTTCTTAGTTTTAAGATAATGTATTTTGTTTCCTTTGACAGATTTATCTTGGCCCGCAAATGCAGAAGATTCTGTGGGCTCACCAAAGAAGAGAGGTAAAAGATCAACACAAACCACTTTCACTTATTTCCCTGCTGAAAATTATGTCTTGTGTTTAGATTCAAAATGATCTGTGAGAGCTTCTCCAAAGTTCTGGGCACTGAGGAAGCTTTGCATGTAAGTTCCGACAAACACATGGAAGATCATTTAAAGCTCAAGTTTCAAACCCTGGTCCTTGAGGGCCACCATCCTGCACGGAGACGTTTCCCTCTTCACCGCCCACTATTTGGAATCGAAATAAATCCGCCCATCAATGTGTGCCCCAGGCGATCCACTACGAGGAGAAGAACTGGTGTGAAGAGGAGTATTCGGGAGGGTGCTACACGGCCTATTTCCCTCCAGGCATCCTCACCCAGTTTGGAAGGTAAACAGAGGGAATAAACGAGCTGTGTCTGTGCTGAACTGCGGTTAAAGCATCCCCGTGTCTTCCTTGCAGGGTGCTTAGAGAGCCGGTGGGCAGGTTGTACTTTGCAGGCACTGAGACTGCCACTGAGTGGAGTGGCTACATGGAGGGTGCTGTCCAGGCTGGAGAGAGAGCAGCCAAGGAGGTCAGAACATACACAATGTGTTGGGAAATTGAAATATACACATATTCATTGACAACGCACGCGCTCCTAAGTGTAAAAACTGGTGCATCTTGATTTGGGCGTTTGGGAAATTTAGCAAGCAGCTTTCCTTTGACACCTCCCACCCAGAGTAGCTGACAATTTAGTGGCTAAAAGTAGGGTAAACTTTATGCCTACTAATATTTCATTGCTAAATTTATTATTTAGTTTTGCTTAAAAAGTGACTCGTCAAAACCACAGGGCTCTTTTCTAGGGCCCATATTGTTTTTCCATATACTAATGTCTTTGCACATGATATCCTAAAATTCAATTAGATAGTGTATGGCTTGAAAGAATCTCCTTTTTTCTGTTTTACGCTGAGCACCTGGTACCATGCTAACATCATTAGCATCATGAGATACCCTCTATATAACAAGATTGACTGGCACTCCCTCACGGTCACCAGGGATCAGCTTGGCTTTGTTTTACAGATTGGAAAACTTCCGCCCTACTTTAATTCACTTTGATGCTGGAATACTGGAGCCTAAAAGTCACTTGTGAATGCATCCATGTCTCATGTGTCCCTTACACATCCCATAAAAGACCCCATTTCAAGTTTAGTGCTCTGCATACTTAACAGGCTTTGTTGAAATACTCTACAATTCTCTTTTTAAATGGTCCTTTTGCCTCTTTAGTCTTCTATCTACACAAACTTCATACATCTACTATGTCTTTTGATGTTACAATATTTGCAGAATTCTCGGACGCTGCTGGAAGAGAGTGTCTAAAGTGTGTCTTCCATAAACGCATTTTGAATGAACACTTGATTGCAGATTTATCACACCAATACAAATATAACGTAAATGCACAATGACCCCAATTTAATGTGTTGCAGATTTTGTGCACAATGGGAAAAATCCACCGCAGTCAGATCTGGCAGACAGAGCCTGAGTCAGAGGTGAGGAGTCTTCTGGAACTTTGACTCCAGTTACTTAAGTGACACATGTGACTGAAGCCCCGCCTCTTCTCCATCCCAACAGGATGTGCCAGCACTCCCATTCGTCACCACCTTCTGGGAAAGGAATTTGCCTTCTGTCGGCGGCCTGGTCAAGTTCATGGGTCTCTCGGCCTTTATTTCTGTGGCCACGGTGGCTGGCATGGTTGCCTACAAGAAGGGCCTCATCCCTCGGTGTTAAATACCAGTGCTGCCCACTTGTGTACTTAATCACTGAGCATGACTTTCCACGTGGAAAGATGGGTGCTGACTGTTGATTCGTAGCTACTTTTTTTAAAACTATTCATATGCCAACCTGAATTAATAAGTTATCCGTTAACCTCGATCCTGCTACACACATCACTTCTTTATTCCTCCATGCCATTGTAAATTATGTGACTTTTTTTCTTTTCACGAATCCTGCTCAAATGTGTGAATCTGAGCTTTTGGTGCTCCCTGTGAGCGTTTGTATAGTGTGTGTGTGTGAGTGCGTGCATGTGTGTCCGTCCCAAGTGTCTAATTACATCTGTAGATACTAATTTTTATTGTGACGAAAGAGCACCTAGGCCATTGCAGATGGTCATAGGGGTATTTAAGGGTACATGGGGTATTCCAGAAAGTAGGTTTAGTGAAAACTGAGTATGTTAAGCCTGAAAACAGGAAATCTCCAGGTTTCTAGTTCTAGGATATGCACAATTATTCCCAAGTAAAATGTGCCACACCTATCAGAATTATATTATTATATTTCGTTTTTAGCTGCTGTCAAGTTTGCTTTACTCCTGTGGTATTGCAACGCGTACCCAAGCAAACCACGTATTCTACTGGGACATCACTAACACATTCTTGCTTTGAAAAATTTTATTTTATTTTGAAAACCGAATGTCGTCACATGTGCCCGTCACACTTTCTACTGAAAATCTTAGAAAGGAATTTGAAAACAAAAGAGCACCATAATTTAAAGGATGTTAAGTGCACAGATCGATTTTTCTTCTCCATAGTTACCATGATGAATCGAGGTATCAATGCTCTATTGATGGCATTTTTTTTTCTAGCCGTGTACACGCTTACCTCAAAGTTAACCTAGTTAGAGTTGATCTACCTAATTCATATCAGCTGTTCTGGAATTGTTACTCAGAGTTTCTCCCATCTCAGGGTGTCAACCTCGAGCTCACCATTAGACTCAGAGTTTGCTGAACTATCTGCATGGAATACCCCCCAGGTAAGCAGTTGTCATTTAATTCTAATTGTCAAAACATACTAATGAAAATTATGCACTTTTATTCATTAATTTCAAATAGGGATTCTTATCTTTAGGGTCACAAATTAGTTATCCCAGCTGAGTTGGGTGACCGCATGAACTTTGGTCGGCGGTCAGTCGTATATCGTGTATATATAGACAAGCAATCATTCAGACTTAGACAATTTAGAGTCCCGAAATAACCTCAAATACGTGTTTGGAACGTGTGATGGAGCCACAAAAACGATATTCGAACATACCACTATTGCACTTTGTTACCCAGCCCAAAACAACATCTACAACAAAAACTACTTTTTGCTCCCACCCCTAATGACTGGCCAATCAAAGAACAGGATTAGCATGCAAAAATAAAACACTATGTCCCATACTTGGATCTTCAACATGGAATAATAATAAATCGCGATATAGAAGATAAAAATGATGTGAATATGAATTTCTTGCAGGGATTTATTGACATAAGATAAATATAGCATAATTGTATTTTAGTCAAATGCAGTAAGTGCTTAAGGTTGTGTTTTAATCGATGTAATGCAAGCGTTTGAATGTACAATATTTCCTTAACACGAATTGCGCAAATTGTAACTCATCACTTACTATTTCTCTAGCTTAAGTGATATATTTTTTATGCTCTGCATAAGGCGCTTATTATTGTCGCTTTAATGTTAAAAAAATTAATCGACTTTTTAATCACAAATGTATGTAGCTTATGTATCAATATGACTGGTTTTTTTTAATCATCATAAATCCAAATTATGAACAGAGGGTAGTAGTCACTTTAATAAACAGTAATTGTTGAAAAAAAGGGTGGTAGTCACTTTAATAAACAGTAATTGTTGGAAACAAATCCACAAATTGTTATATTAAACAATTAATGTGTTTGTGTGCTCATGTATGGAAGAGTGAGTGTGGAAAAAATTTGTGATGTTCTTGTCTTCAAGACCAATTGTTTGTGCATCGTCAGTGAAGTTGTTGTGCCTTTATTGAAAAATTCTGGTGTTTTATTAATGTTCATGTTTGGATTCTCTTAAGTGCCTGTGTGACTGTAAATTTCATATGCCCTTTCCCATACTGGAGGTCAGAGGTCTGAGATGAAGTCAAATAAAAGGCAGGAGCTGCTTTAATTATGTAACACTCCCTTAAAGGGGTCGTTGTAAGGAAGATGGGGTTTTTTTTTTTCAACGTTTAAAGCACTAATACCATGAAAACGCATTCCAACATAGAATTCAGTGGAAGCTTTAGAAAAATGATGTTTTAGCATCTTTCGCACTGCTTAGAAAAGATAGTATTTATATCTACTGGTACTTTTTCTTTTGCTATCTTGTAAAGTGCATCTCTGCAAATAACTCCACACCATGCCATTGCGTGAAATGTTACAAAAAATGCAATGTGAAATCTGTTTTTGCAATGTCAATTTTGTATTACCTCAACTTTAATAGCTGAAAATCTCTCCTGACCTAATGATCAGACTGTTCATCCTCAGTAGCCTTATTCGAAAAATCAAAACCTGTGAATAATTTATTTCTTTGAATTCTTTGTAAGAGTTAAGTGTTGGTGTCGTGAATGTTTAATCGCAACAGTGCGAGCGTCCACTGATGGACTTGAGTGCTGACAAATGCATCTCACTGTGTTTTTGCAATCTCACAAAGTCCGCTAAACAAATGTTGGACGCTCTACTGCATACTTTAATCTTGGCCTTTTTTTTTTTTTCTTCCCATCTGTCACATTTTCTCCATTAATCCCCTAAAAATTCCCTTTTAGATGTATGTATTTGATTGCTGGAAAGGAAGTGGTGATATTTACATGAAGAAAAAAGGGAAATAAATCTTTTACTCCTTTTCTGTCCAATGCATTTGTTATTGAAATTTAAGAATGACTCACTTTAACGTCAACATTCATGTATTTTTCACAATTGGAATAAATTAAAATAACATTAATATAATGATGTACGTACTGCAGCACATATTTATAAAAAGCATATTATACATGAAGTCATTTGCTAATTGAATTGAATTATTCTTAATTGTTTTATTCTGTATGCTAACAAATTCCAAACCTTGGCAAAGGTGAAACTAAATACCAAACAATCAAATGAAAAATAGTGAGTTGGGCGGAAATTTGGCAGAAGAGATTGTTGTGCCATGTGAATGAAGACGTTTTTTATGCTGCTCTGCAAACATCTGTGGACTGCCTGCAAATGTCTGCTGTCATCACTTTGACCACTAGAGCGCAGTTGATGTCCACTTAAAAATGGTATGCGCCCAATAGACAATAAAACTACAAGTCCCAGAATACTTGCTCATCAAGTGGTAATTTGAACCTTTTTTTTTTACAACAGAACCTTGCTAATGCTCTAAACTTGAGAAGAAAAATTAAACTTACTCTCTCCAGTATTGCAAATCATTCACACCCACCATGACGTTTATTATGAATATTCACATTATGATGTTACATTTGATTGCGTGGCATTTGTAGAATACTGATGGAAGTATTCATATTATCCTGAAAATAGGCCCATTGCCCTAATAAGGTCAAACCTCACAGAAAGGTGGCTGGATGGATTATTCTTCAAAAATAGGAACCTCCCACCAACTACAGCTTTTATTAATATTAACCCACAGGTACATTACAATACGTATATTCTTCTTAATACACATTCCTGTTAATTCTCACGAGAAGTGCAAAATCTAAGCATCACCCCTGCTTATCACATTTCACTTGTAATAGTAGCAGTGGTGGTAATGAGTGCGTAGCAGCTTTTTAAATGCGGAGCCATGTTAAATGATGTTGTATGTACATAAGCTTTGCTACTTGACATCTGGCACCTTAATTGCACTGATCACTGCCATCTTAACGCACAACGCCGCCGGCTCGTCCAATCACAGATTGACATGACGCACTTAGTCAGCGCTGCCGTTTTCTAATGCGTTGTGACACGTCAGACTTGCCTGCTTTCATGTACACGTACACAAAATGTACCTTTAGACACACACACACACACACACGCACACACACACTGGCCTCTCGTTATTAGACTGCAACCCAGCTTCTGGCCTCGGTACACTTTGCTGTGATATGAAATGTGACACTGTCAATTTGCCTCCCAATCCATCACAATGGGAATTGGATTCAGAGATGGCAACATGGTTGGTGGAGTGTGGGAGGTGGACTGAGAAAAGTCAGCCGCTACCACCCAACCACAACTGTACCAGCCAAGTGAAATGCGCTGGAAAATGTTCCAAAATATTTTCCATCCATCCATCCAGCCTTTGAGAAATACAGCTGGACACAATTCCCCTAATTCATAAGACATGAATTCATCACATGTCAAAAATGTTGCAATTGTCCCAGGTCTCCCCTACACATTGTGGTTAACTTATTTTTCACACTCGCATGACTGCTAATCATTTTTAAAATCCCACTTAAAATGGCTTGATGATAGCAAATTAACTCTGGAATGGATGGACTCACTTATATGGGGGACCACTTATTGTGAAATATAAACAAATGCAAGCTTGTCCAGCATGCACAAACCTTTCCACTGCATACGAAAGTGAGGTCAGACAGAGGTAAGATGTTGAGAGGTTAAAGTAGCTTGAAAGCATCAAGGCGTAACCACAGAGGCCGTTTGCTCAACATCTCTTGCAGCAATAAGCCCGGCCACCCGTTGGAGGTAAAACACTTCGATTATAGCGTTGATGACCCGGCACCTTTAGTGGCCCTGAAATGACACATGAACAACTACTGCAATTTCACATCTCTCCTGTGAGGCGAGAAAAGGCAAAGAAACCCCAAATCAGGCCAATTTATGATAGCAATTGAGGTAGGCTATCCAAAAATGCAGCATTTCCTCATGGCTACTACAAATGGGCAAATCCTTTGCTCGTTTCTTTTCAAGGAATAGGCTTGATTCCAATGAGCATAAGAAATATCACTATTCATTAATCAATTTTCTGTAGTGATTGTCTTCGTGAGGGTTCCGGGTCCTAACCCAGCTGACTTTGGGTGAGAGGTGCAGTACAACACTGGACTGGTCACCAGTCGGTCACAGGACACATGCGGTATATCAACTAATCACATTTGCATCTTAAGTTGACTATACAATGACACGATAATAAAAAGAGAAAGTAAAGAGACTGTCTCCCGCTGCAGACTTCTCCATCACTGTTGTGGAGTGATAAATAACTGAAGTAAATATATAGGAAAGCCAGCCAAGTCTGCAGTGGGAAGTAATGCAGGCGGGAGAAACGGCTTTGCAAGTCTTTAATCCCCAGAGTGAGCGCAATACGTCAAAGTCAAGCCCTAGAACTCAAAATAGTCCGCTGCCCATCTCGCCAGGTAAATGGTTCTGTGCAGGGAAGCAGGAAATGAGTGCAGGTAAGTAAGATAGCCAGCAGTCTCTGTCTTGTTCAATCCCGCTGGGCCAAAATGTGCTCCATTTGAGAGTCGTAAGCCTGATCTTATTATCTATGTAAAGGCAATATAGTTGATACCATTCTTATATTGGATGTCATTTGATTGTGTTGGTCTACTTGATGTCATGGTGAGAAGATATGCAGGAGTGTCCCGTGAAGTGGAATCTCCAAAATCAAATACCGTATTTTCTGGACTATAAATTGCAGTTTTTTTTCATAGTTTGGCCGGGGGTGCGACATATACTCTGGAGCGACTTGTGTGAAATTATGAACACATTATTATATCATTTCACGTGTTATTTCCACACTAAACCGCAAGAGGGCGCTCTCAGCCTGTGTTGATAATTGTGTTGATGAGTCTGACGTAAGCGACGTAGAAGAGTAAGAGGACGCATCTTCTACCTCCAGTGTTAGTGGAGTTGTTTAACACAGAGGATGAAGATTTCATTGGGTTTAGTGATTTGGCGTGACACGGATGGTTTGGTAACTTGTTAGCATGTTATTTATGCTATAGTTATCCGAATAACTCTTAATATGTTATGTTGACATACTAGGCGTGTTCTCAGTTCGTTGTTTACGTGACATGTAATGTTAGCATACCGTACAATTATTCAGCCTGTTGTTGCCTCTATTCTATTTTTATTTTAAATTCCCTTTCAAGATGACATGTTTGTTCTTGGTGTTGGATTTTATCAAATAAATTTCCCCCCAAAAATGCGATATGTCTTATCCCTTCTTTATTATGCATTTTATGGCTGGTGCGACTTGTATTCCGGAGCGACTTATAGTCCGGAAAATACAGTACCTCAAAGTTTGGAGCAATTTTGGAGTGTAACCACAAATGTTCTGGAAATGTATGTCATGGATGTTGTACGGTTTTCTGAGCATCTGCTTTCAAATAGACGACCAATCGGCTGGCAAATTGCACTGGAGGCCTCTGGACATTGCTGATGCAAAGGGGGCAGCCTCAGGACTTGTCATCCCCCTCTTACCCATTCACGGATGGCAGTCCCACGCTCGTATCTCAGCTCTGACCCCATTTGCACGCTCCAGTGGCCAGCAGAGCCCGGGAGTTGCTGCTTTGTTGGGAATGGGACCTCAATGCTGCTCAGGTGATTCCACATAGAGGACATAAGGGATTTTCAGAATTGAAAGAGACAAGCTCAACTTTTTCTCGTTCCATGCCATGATTTCAAAGTACTTTTCTGGAACCTACAATTGGCTGGTGACCAGTCTGGGGGGTTCACTCCGCCTCTCCTCCAATGTCTGGGATCGGTTCCAGCGCACCCATGACCCTCATGAAGACAAGCGCAATGGAAAATGAATGCATGGATGGATAGTCCAGTGCCTAAGGGGGCAACCGTGAATCACGTTATGTTCACTAGGACGGTCCAAGCATTTTGTGCTCTAAGGCAAAAAATTCATTCTGTCCACTTGTTCTCTGTCAAGTGGACTGTTGGAACATTATTTAATTGGAAATTAGCCAGCCACAACTGCATGGGAGATGGCTTGATTGTCAAAAATTCTAATCTTCTCTCTGAGAGGAAAAATCAGAGAGGTCACGACGAAGGAGAAAGGTGGAGAACAACAAAGGACGACGAGAGGGAGTGACTAAGGGTTGGAGATAAGAAAGATAAAGGGAGAGTTGTGTTTGGGTTTAACACCACCACACTCCAGTCCATTCTCCCACGGGGACTACGAATTCTTAACAAGGATCCAGGGAGAAAGGGGTACTCGGTCCGTATCGTTGCTCACGTGTCAATATGTTGTTTTTGTGTTGACTGATGAAAGACGAGAAACGTGTTCGATGCTAAGTACAACAGCCCTCACAGGGGTCTAATTATTTTCCTTCTACCTGATGCTGTAACTAATTTCATATATTCCTTATGGCTTTCCCAGAAAATATCCACAATGATGCCTCAGTAATATTTTTCTGTGTACATGAAGACAGTGGTAGTAATGTAATTTGTAACTTTTGGAGGATACCTAGAAATGGCCCAAATAACAAACAGTGGTTTCAAACCGTGGCTTTTGAGACATTTTTGTTTCTGTTGGCTTTGACTTCGGTTATGGTATCAGTGGACGTCACCTGGTGAGTTGGCGCCTAAATTGAACCCCCAGCATTGTGGCCATTCACACCAACGACTTTCCTCTGGGGAATATGGTCGACTAAAATGCAAGAAAGCCTGCTCCATGTGTGAGCTGGCGCTGAGTCCAATATGGTGTGTGTTTACGTTTGCTTGGATGATTTTTTAGGAGGCACTTTTTTCCAGGCGGTCCTAAGAGATAAAGCCCACTGAGATGCACACACATCATCCGTGCTTACTGCCTTTTGAAATTCCAACTTGGAATATTCGAGTGTGGTGAATCGCCTGAGCTGCTCTGTTTCCATCAGTGGCCTGAATCATGCCCCCCCCCCCCCCCCACACACACACACACACCTCCCCACCAGTTTATTTTTCAGTCCTCTGACTGGCCAGGCTGCAAAAAAATTATCTCATGGTGTTGTTTAAATAACAGCTCTCTTCAAGAAATCCCATAAGATAATATTGGATCACTTTGAATGTGCTATTATAGAGTCCTTTATTGACATTTCATTTTGCAGGACGTCACTTGATTATGCAAGTTCGATCCCATCAGGTGATGTCAGGACTATAAAATACAATATGACAGAACGTGCTCAGTGTCAACAAATAACCAACCTTGAGACATATTAGAAGATGGATGAAGTCATTGAGGGGAGTTTGATATGATGTTTCTCGGGGGTGCTGGGCGCAGGAGACATGCGCCTGTGGCCCTGAGGCTTAGCTCATGGCAGATGAAGGTGATGAGCGATGCGATGAGCTCATCTTAAGCAGCTCCCTCTCCAGGGGGAACATTCTGACGAGAGCGCAGCTAAGGCAGTTGAGCTCTCGCCGGATTAAAATATTCCATCTCCTGCCGGCCGACTACTGTTGGGTTTATAGAAATGTCGGCGCCAGTGAGAATCCTCCTACGTGTTAATCACCATGTGCTCTTGCTCAAATATACTCTAAAGTCATCGGTTCACGTTGCTGACGAAAGAAACCGTGGATTCCGTCGGATTCTAAACGATATACTGTGAACCGTTATCCGATTCCAAATGATTAGTATTACCAATTAATCAAATTCAAGTCCACATCGCAGTGTAGTGATATATTTTCAAGTCGTAAAAGCTGATTGTGCAAATTACTTCATTACTTGTGTTTGTTAGGAAGATGACTTTGAAAAAATAATCACAATATTAAATCACAATTGCAGTATTGGGGGGAGGGGGAGGGGGGGTATGCAGTCCAGTAGCAAATACAGGAGGCAAGAAAAATGGAAGGACTTGAGGGCCAGTATGAAGCTAGTCGGCTTTATCTTATTAAACATGCTGAAATCAATCAAGTAAATAAAATTACATTTTATTTATTGTCAAGTTAAATTGCGACAGAAGACCTCTCTGTTAAAAGTTAGACGGCGAATTAAGGAATTTTCAAGATGTTGAGGTGGCCAACAGCCCGATATCAAATTAGACTATAGTCACCCCTGAATTGAACTTGACCAGTTGTCATTTAGGGTATATGCCGCAGGCTGCTGAAAAATGAATGACTGGTCCCGAATTGGCCCCTGTACCATTGTTTGGACACCACTGATCCAATATGTTTAACATACTGAGAGCTGTTCCTAGTTATATATTTAGCTTTATGACATTGGCAATAGAACTGAATGTGAAGCCATAGTTGAGGGCTTTACGAAACGTTTGAGAGGTATGATTGGATGTTTGGCGCATTATTCAAAGAGCTGCATTTATCTATAAGCTGTCATTTTGAGAAACTACCGCGGTTACAACAAATAAGGTTGCATTCTGATCCTCTTCATTTCAGCTGACGTACCTTTTTGCGAAGGAACAAAACAAAGCAAAATAAATCTGTTTTCTCCTTGTTTTTTCTCTCCACCCCGAATACCAAGACTCCATTCAATTTCCTTCAAGTTACGTACCTGTCGGCGCTGAATGGCAGATGAAATGGTGCATAAAACTCAAAAAGGTGTTTTTCATAACAGCGTTTGCACATTCAGAGCTTTCTTCATTTGCACTTTTATGTGCAGAACACCGTCAAGGTCACAGCACCTCTCTCGTGCGAATTGACAAGCCAAGCACATGATGAAACGATAGCAAAAGAGAAACACTCCTCTCCCAAATTAACTTCATGACTTGAGAAATCACATATTTGTCACAATATGTTCCCAACAATGCTGATAGCATCACTAACAATATACTATTTGAAGAAAATACAGCTGTAATAAACTATGGAGTCGACTTTAAAATGTACCTTGTTCCAGATGATTTTATTTCCTGCAACTACTTGATGAAATAAAATTCATTTCATTCAACAAAAACCTTTGTTTAGTTTAGTTTTCGCTGCACGAGGTGTGTACAAGAGAAAATTGCAAAAAAGCACATTTTAAAAACAAATCCCAGGTATCTTAATAACATGTCTGTGACATATTTTTGTCAAACTGAGAAAAATTACATCAACAAATGTCGAGTATGGCTTTTATCATTACCATGATGACCTGGGAATAATAGCAAGGTGGTTGAACGGCACAAGTGACGTGGCCTAGCGGGGTGCCACTGTATCTCAATGGATACATTTTATTTGAAACGAGGAGAAAACGAACCCCAGCATCAAAGTGAAACTACAACATACTAGGTTAGTAGTAAAGTGTAATACTGCAGAGTCCAGGGCACGCTAACATTTGCATGCATGTTCATTTTTGCCTTTTCTAACACATCTATCCATTTTCTGTAGCGTTTGTCCCCACAGGCGTTGGAAGGAAGGAAGGAAGGAAGGAAGGAAGGAAGGAAGGAAGGAAGGAAGGAAGGAAGGAAGGAAGGAAGGAAGGAAGGAACGAAGGAGGCAGTTGCTTTAAAGCAAAACATAGCATCATTTACCATTCATCTCATAGCCAGTTGCTCTCCATGTGCCTGATAAGCACCCTGCAGACACCTCCTGGGCTTCAGTCAGCCAGACAGATTAACTCCCCTTTCCCAAACTCACACTTTGTGTGTGTGTGTGTGTGTGTGTGTGTGCCTGCCCCGCTAACCAAATGATTCATCTATTCTGCCTGTAAAGTCCATTGATCAAATTCATGTTAACAGGCACTGATTTCTGCTTTGTTAGCAGCACCAGAAGAGGCACTCGTCTGGTGTTTTTGCTGACAAGGCCCTTGCAGATGCACGAAAGGGGCAGATTTCCCTTACATATCAAGTTTCTAATATTTTTCTTTTTACATTTTACTCATTCAGTTGTGGTCTATATAAAGTGGAACAGTGATGCTTTTGTATGAATTCCTCATTTTGATAGCATGACAGGCTTTTATATTTCTTCTGAGATCCTCCTTGCATCTTAATCACATTGATGATCAACAATTTAGGAATGAGGAAAAAATTGAAAATGCAACACTTCATTTCTATAAATATCTACGGCTTCTAATATTCTCAAACTATCACTTCAATTCATTCTTAGGAAATCACAATGTCCCATCACTGATGACATACTTTTGACAGGTCCACAGGCTACTCATGTGGTCCTCAAGGGAGACCTCTTACCCATGTGCCCCATGTCAGTGACCTTTACTAAATCATCCATAGATATGAATGTAAGCAAAAACAGACTGCCATTAAAATTTTTCCCATTTTTTTATCTGAGATATTTAGAAAATGAAGAATTCTCTAGCTCCTTAAATCAAGAACTGACACAAATAGGGCATGTCATGATTTTGTTTAGAACCTTTGGTCATCCTTACTGTTATGGGGTGGTGAGTGCACATGTTAACAAAACGTGAGAAACTGAGTGTGCGTGCAAGACTTCTATTTGAAATGACTGCGGGGTGAAGAATAACAGGTCCCCCTCACTTGGTTTTTGCTGCAAAAGAGATGATGAATTCCACACGCAATACTTATCATACAGCCTCTTGGGGTGGGAAAGTTGACTCCACATGAAAAATAGAACAACTTCTGCTCTAAACTCTGCCACCGGGCTAATTGTAGGTAGTACTCCAAAACCTAAAATGGGCCAAGGATATCATTAAGCATCATCAAGATGCATGCGCCTCTATGATCTGCACCGGTTAGGAAAAAAAAGCACCTTGCATGTTATTGTATTTTACACATGAGACCCATCACTCAATGTAACATCGAATGCACTATTTTTAACCATTAGATGGGATTTCTGTGAGTAGACAGAACACACAAGCACACGTACACACACGCATGCGTCCGGCCTCTTTTGACAGCATGGGAGGAAATCGTAGTCATTTGCGTGAGCTCAATTATTCCAGGAACGCGGCAGTCTGTTTCCCGACATGAGCGTCAAACATTTCTGACCGAACAGCATGGAAACAAGCGATGCAAACATTTGGCACCAGCACATTGCTGAAACTGCCCTCAAATAGCTGATTAGGAATGGGTCGCCCAGGCAATTCTAACCCATGCCCACTTAGTGCGACAAAGGATGACTTAAGGAGTTACAATGGTTTTTGGCTTTTTTTTCTTCTTCTTGCTACCACAACTACATGTGACTCTTTACAATTGTTTGTTATAATCAGTAAACTATTCAACGAGTTAACTGGAACATCAAATGTCTTTTATTTTATTTGCATTTATTTGGACAAATATACAAGGTAAAATAACAGGTGGAAGGTGGTATGGTAAATTAGACTAATAATCACGCATGGTAAATCAAAACAGAATAATGCATGGTAAATAAACAGAATAATAACGCATTGTAAATCAAACAAAATAATAATGCATGGTATATTAAACGGAATAATAACAACACATGGTAATTAAAACCAATAATAATGCATGGAAAATAACAGGATAATAATATCGCATGGTAAATCAAACTGAATAATGATGCATGGTAAATCCAACATAATAATAATACATAGTAAATCAAAGAATAACGCATGGTAAATCAAACAATAACAATAATGCATGGTAAATCAAACAATCATAATGCATGGTAAATCAATCAATGATAATAATGCATGGTAAATCAAACAGAATGATAATGCATGGTAAATTGGAATAATATGAATACTAGACTATATATACTCCTTTCCAATAAAACGTCAGCAGAAGCCTTTTTGGAAGTTAGTTCCAGAACTTCCTCTGACAATTAAAGCATGGAAAGTTGGGACTTCTTACCTATCAGTATGATTCAAGGCCCACGTTATTTATTGGCCCGAACAACACAAAACATATATACAATAACCTAAACATATTTCCACTAACAAAAACCTGTGTACGCTGACATCATTTACTTTTTAAGTGGTACACTCGGTAAAATAAAGAAAAGAAATACGGCCATCGGTGCTGCATTTGAAGAAAAAAAAAAAAGGGCTCCTCTTCAGTCCTCCTCTTGCAGGGTGCATTGGCACCTTTATTTGCCTTGCATGTCAAGCACTCAGCTTCCTAAGGATCACGACCCTAGCGAAAGCACAGGAATTTGAACGTGATACAGAAAAATCTGGAATTGAGTGAAATGGAACGGAGTGGCAATTCTATTGACAATGTAACATGTATTATGTTTGAGGCAGTCCCAACAAAATGCCGGACGATTTTCAAATTTCCCTCCGACATTTTTTGTAGGGCTCAAAAGTAGGACGTCTGGTCACCCTAGTTTACAAAATATACTTCACTTGCAAAATGTATGAATGGGAACCGTATCAAACGAAAAAAATGAAGTACGCTTTTGGTCTGAACCAAACAATTCAGTTGCAGGTGACTTACTGCCATTAGAAGACGTCAAAGGTTGTTGCCCTCCTGCAAAAGGAAAGGCAAAGACGGACGTCAACATGCGATGACCGTCGCTGGAGTGTCTCATCTTACCTTATCTTTATCCACTTTTCCTGCAGATGTAGCCTCGCTGGTTGTCGCAAGTGTCAGCTTTCCAGTAGCCGCTACCAGTCAGAAAGGTAAAACATTTCGCCCCTTTGGCGTTACCTGGAGGGAGACAAGATCTAAGCGCTCCTCTACAGCGGCCAACGAGCATGCGTTCAGACCGACCTGCACTCCATTTGGAGTAAGTGATCCTGGTTCCGTCAATCCATTTGGTGTCAGTGGCGCCCATCCACAGGGATGGCTTAATTGCCAGAGCCTTGATGTAAACTTTGGACCCGAGGCAAACATGGAACAACAGTTGGAAATATCCTCCAGAGGCACACTTTACTAAACCACTCATTGCGCCATCAGCCTTGTGCTGGAGCTAAAGTCTCTAAAGGTCTGTCGTGGTGCAGAAGGAGCTGAGGCAAGACGGAAAGCTCTCGATTTAACGCAGGTTTCTCATTCTAACCAAAAAAATGGCAGCTGCACTCTTTGACCTCATAACTTGGAGGTTTTGATCACAAAGAATGAAGGCAGCAAGCAAAAAGCAGCCCCCTGTGCTGGTACTGAGTAGCGCTAAGGACCGTGTGACATGAACCATGGGACACTTATACGACAAACTTATTGGGAAGCCATCGGAAGGCTGCCTACCATGTACAAAGGCCTGCTCGTAAGCATTGGCAATGGTGAGCAGGTTCCCTCCTAAGCGTTGGCAGTCGTCTTGAGCCTGCTTCCAGGTCCTCCTGGCCTGGTGGTCGAGCAGGTAGCAGTAGTCAATGTAGGGGTTGTCCAACCACCAGCCGCATTTGTCAGTCCAGTCTGAGTGAGAGAGACGGCGCTTGAGAGGTGTGTCAACGGCGGCGGCAGTGGAAGACACCAGCCCACCTACCCAGTTGGCCAACTAATGGTGGCAGCTGTTGAGGCCCTCTGCGTTTAGCTACAGAGAGGGAGAGGGTAGCGAATGTAAGCAAGTACTTGAGAATCCAAAAGGGGCGCTCGTGATGTTGCACCTGTTTTGCAGACGAATGGCCGGTCTTTTGTGCAGGGGCAGGCACTGAGCTGCCCAACAGAATTTGGGAATGCACATTCCCCAGTGGTGTTCTTTGTGGTCTTTTCCCACTCTTTGTAGTCCTGCGAACGACATGAACATGTTATGCTTGCTTTGCTTCCCACCGCCCTTCCTCCGTAATCGCTCGCAACGAGGTTCTAGGTCGTTTACCCTCCACCTTCCAATGAAATGTTTGCGTTCTTGCCACATTATGACAATTCAGGATGATTTTTTTTTCCTGGTAATTCAACAAAATGTTGTTCTGCCCAAAATTGACTTTTCTAGTTCAGTTCGTACAAAATGAGGCTTTAAGCATTTTACTTACAAAAGCTGTTCCGTCACTCCATTTGTAGGCATTCTTCGTCTTATTCTTGAGTCCCACAAAAGACGAATGTTGACTTTGCGAGTGATCTTCAGTAAAGTAAGGAGAACAAGAGCTTCAGGGCAAGAAGAGCTTCAGCTTTGTGGGACTGACGACTGCGGCGGTTCCTCTTCGTGCTCACCATACACAAATCGGGCCTCTTCTTTGGAGTGGAGGCTGGCCAGGTGGCCTCCCCGCGCGACACAGAACCTCTCGGCTTCCTCCCAACGTTTGTAGATCTTCTGGTAATTATAGCAATGATCGCCATACAGGAAGTTGCCATCGTTGCAGTCAGAAGCTGAAACCGCAAAAAATGCATTTAGGAGGAAACCATGACTGCGGAAAAAAGCATGCCGCAAACTCACTTGCCACTGCTTTGTAGCCGTCGCCTTTGGGGGAACACGTCTTTCCAGCCGGGCACTCTGCACAAAAATATGCGGTTGCACTTTTCTTCTTTCAAGGTCAACGTGACGACGGACGTGCAGGCCTACTCAGCGGACGTTTGCACACGTAGTCCAAGGAGGAATCGCAGGATCCAGAGCGCCACTTGCCAGGCTGACTCCAAGCCCCTTGGTTGACGTAGGCGCAGGAAGTAACGTTGGTTCTGTCGAGAAAAGTGAGACACACAGCCAAAAAAGGGACAAACAGGAGGGTTTTCCCTCCTTTCCAATAAAACGGCAGCAGAAACCTTTTTGGAAGTCAGTTCCAGGACGTTAAAGCGTGTCCTCCTGACAATTAAAACATGCAAAGACTTCTTACATTTCAGTATGATTTAAAATCCAGTTGGTGCGTGACCTCATCTGGCCATCGGACCAGCTCAAATTCTGGCTTCCGCCTTTGAAGCGACACCAAACGTCGTCGCATATCTGGAGGGAGGGGGGCATTGCCAGTTTTCACGAAAGAGTTTACAGCCGCTTGCGCTTCCGTCTCACCTGGTTGGAGAGTCCCAGCCAGAACGGTGTCTTCTCGCCCATGATGTCCTTCACAAATTGTTCCTCGGCTGAGGAGTTAATGGAGACCAGGTCGCCGCCCTCCCAGACACAGTGATGCCGGGCCCCCAGCCAACCGTTGGGGGCCTCCACCTTCTTGTAGCAGCTGGTGCCGTGCTCAAGCCACCCAAGAGCGCACCGGTTGGCTGAAGGCACTATTTGTGGATCAGGCAGACAGATCAGAGCACATGTGTTTTTTGATCTTTGTGCAGTTCCACAATGGCAGCGCCACTGGTGCAAGTCCACCATTTTGTCTGGACAAAGCAAAACTTGTTTTGCACATTTTGTCTTGTCTCAGCCAAATTGGAAGGTCCAGGCCTTGACTTGGTTTTCATTTTTGAATGATTCCCGAAAACGTACCTTATAAGGCACACTTGTACATTGTGAGACACGTGTCATTTTTGTCTCGCATCTTTTCAAGTCGCAGGTGACTTACCACGGTTAGATGACGAAGGTTTTTTCTTCCCCACTCCGCTCCCCACTCCTGCAAGAGGAAAGAAACACGTGATGACAGTGTCCATTGAGAGACACGCGCGTCATGATTTTTTGTCTCGCATCTTTTCAGTTGCAGGTGACTTACCACCTTTAGGAGACGATGAAGGTATTTTCTTCGCCACTCCTGCAAGAGGAAAGGCAAAGGTTGTCGTCAAAACGTGATGACAGTCGGTGGAATGTCACGTCTTACCTTTTTTCTTGCAGATATAGTCTTTCTTATTGTCGCACTTGTCGACCTTCCAGTCACCGCTGCCAGTGGCCATGGAAAGACATCTTTGAGTTGAGTTCATGTCACCTGCAAGGAGACAGGAGATCCTGAGCGCTCCAGCCTTTCTGCAAATTGCATCAGACGCGCTTTCAGACTGACCTCCAACCGTTTTGATTTTCTTCCACGGTGATTTGTCAGTCCACATGCTGTCATCTTCGTACAATGGGGTTCTGGCACCCAACCACAGAGAGGCATTACCCTCCATGGCCAGAGCCTTGGTGTAACCTTTGGATCAAAGGGGAACATGGAAGATTCCAAAGCGTCTCACAGAATGCAATACAACTTTATGGGTTTGGCACAGCTGTGACAAAACTGCAACAAAAATAATGAAAATGATGCCACACAAAAAAACAACCAAGAAAATCTTGCCATTCACATTACGCATGCCGGCCTTCGTTTTGCTTTAATGGTGGGCACAACAGAAGGGGTGTCTATAGTGTTAGCATTTTATATCTCAGGTTTACTTGTACTTTATTATCATCATCTATTTTCTTATCTTCCTACAGTGCCATACAGTGAATGAATTGGAAGTCATCGGTTTAGTTTTACGCAAATGAATGACTAGCCTACCGTGTAGGAAGTTCTGCTCGGGCAAGTCTGTGATGCTGAGCAGGTTCCCTCCGAGGCGATTGCAGTCGTCTTCCGCCTTCTGCCAGGTCTTGGGCCAGTGGTCAACCAGGTAGCAAAAGTCGCCGGAGAGGCCGTCCAGCCACCAGCCGCATTTGTCAGTCCAGCCTGCGAGCAGACAGCGCTTGGAAACGGGGCAGACGGCATGTCTGCGGCGGCAGTGTGGGACGCCCACCCACCTACCTGCTTGACCAATTAATGGTGGGAGCTGTGGAAAGCTTCGGAGCTTGGCTGCAGGGAAGGGGAGAGGGAAGCAAATATGAGCAAATGGGTGACACGTCCGTCCAAAGGGAGCGCTTGGGATGTTTACACCTGTTTTGCAGACAAATGGCCGCTCTCCCGTGCAGGGGCAGGCAGTTAACTCCCCCCAAGAATTGGGGCATGCGCACTTCGCAGGTTGTTTGCGTTCCCACTCTTTGTAGTCCTGCGAACGACATTAACATGTTATGCTTGCTTTGCTTACCACCGCCCTTCTTCCGCAATCACTCGCAACATGTTTTGTGTCCTTTACCCCCTAAAACAATCCAAAAGTTGAAGCCTCAAGCGGCATTTTTTCTGAGTTGCTATTGATTACCGCGCCAGCTCTTGAGAAATGTTCACTTACATAAACTGTTCCGTCACTCCACTCGTGTGTATGGTTTTTCCTTAGTCCAAGCCAAGGAATCAAACCCCTTGCGTGATCTTAAGGAAAAGAACAAGAGATTCTGAAGAGAGGGCAGCTTTGTGGGACTGACGACTACGGCTGTTCCTCTTGGTGCTCACCAAACACAAATCTGGTCTCTTTCTTGGAATGGACACTGACCAGGTGGCCTCCCCGGGTGAGACAGAACTTCTCGGCTTCCTCCCAACTTTTGTAGATCTTCTGGTAATTATAGCAATGATCGCCATACAGGAAGTTGCCATCGTTGCAGTCAGAAGCTGAAACCACAAATAATGCATTTAGGAGGAAACCATGACGGCGGAAAAAAGCATGCTGCAAACTCACTTGCCACTGCTTTGTAGCCGTCGCCTTTGGGGGAACACGTCTTTCCAGCCGGGCATTCTGCACAAAAAGATGCGTTTCTTTTCTCCTTTCAACAGCAACATGAAGACACGTGCAGGCTTACTCAGCGGCCGTTTGCACATGTAGGGTAATGAGGAACCGCAGGAACCAGACCTCCACATGCCAGTCTGACCCCTTCCTCCTTGGTTGACGTAGGCGCAGGATGAAACATCCAATCTGTCAGGAGAAAACGGGCCAAACTGAAGATTTTGCAGTCGTTTTTCCTTGAGTGGCCGTCTTCAGAATTGGTTCCAGAACCTTAATGTGTGCCCACATGACAAAAGTATGCAAAGTTGGGACTTCTTACGTCCAAGGATGATGTTTTGCAATGTTCTGGTAATCTACTCCCAGGCCATTGGACCAGGTTAGGCGCCGTTTGCCGCCTTCAAAGCGACACCAGACATCGCATTTCTGGGGGAGAAAAACAATGGCAGTTGTCGCTATACACAGCCGCTTGCGCTTCCTCCTCACCAGGTTGGAGAGTCCAATCCAGAAGAACGGGGTCTCCTTGCCCATGGTTTTCATCACAAATTGCGCCTCGCTTGAGGAGTTGATGGAGATCAGGTCGCCGCCCTCCCACAAACAGTGATGCCGGGCCCCCAGCCAACCATTGGGGGCCTCCACCTTCTTGTAGCAGCTGGTGCCGTACATAAGCCACCCAGGAGCACACTGGTTGGCTGAAAGACAATTTGGAGATCAGGTGGATAGATCAGAGCACACACGGTTTTGCTCTTTGTGCAGTTCCACATGTGGGCCTCAGGGGCCGCCATTGGGGCAGCTCGCGGGTCCACCCGCAAATTTGGCCATTTCTGTCCTTGCAAGACAAACTAAATTTATCTTGCACATTTTTTCTTGTCTTAGGCAAATTGAAAGGTCCGGGCCTTGACTTGGTTACGTTGGCCCAATGGCAACAGGCCTACCTGTATGTCAATCAAGCGATGGGCTGGATTCTAGCATACAGCAATTTTTTATTTTTTTTTATTTAAACGTCATGCGATCAACCAGTAGTAGCTTGGCGAGCGACTGGTCGATCGCGAGCGACTGGTCGATCGCGATCGACGTATTGAGCACCCCTGGTATAGAGGGTTGGCTCGGATGGTTATGCTCTTTTCACCCCCGGGTGTCGGTCAGAACACAGGAGGGAAAACGTGGTTGAGTTTTGATTGCTTTACTGAATTATTGGCAATAAAAATAAATCAATAAATAACCATAAATGAAATACTCTTGGCAACACACCAAACATAAGTCATCGATCGAGACCACAAAATACATTTGCTGGCCGTGCTGCTGCGTAACGGCTACTCGTACGATGCAAGGCAAATTTAAAGGAGCGCGCCGGAGCTTCAATCAGCGGCGCGCACACGAAGCAAACCGCGATCGGACAAACGGCACAACAATGGACAGTAGTAACAATGAAATGTATATACCGTTTTTTCCCATGTATAATGCGCAAAATTTAACTAATTTATTGTCCTAAAATCTGGGGTGCGCATTATACATGGGTACAGATTTTTTTAAATTATTTTTTTTTTTTTATCCGGATATCATACGGAGGCTGCCATTACAGATGCGCTTTCTTCTCTGCTGTTCACTTCAAACACGCTCCATACGAACACAATGCTCTCGTATCAGACGCTTGCTCGATCACCTGCTCGTTTGCTGTCACAATGTACCCTACACAAATCCGAAACATTTCTTCGCTATTGAGTTTGCTAGCGCATGCGCAGTGATACTGACCGGCAGAATAACATCCGGTTGTTCCCAAAGATGATATTTTTTCTGAAATAATTTTACGTTTACGGACTTAAGTAGGAGTCAAAATTTGGGTGCGTATCATACATGGGTACAGGCTTTTTTCCAGCATCAACATGCCATTTTTAGGGTGCGTATTATAGATGGGGGCGCATTACACATGGAAAAAAACGGTACTCGCTTTGTGTCAAGGACACACACGATCACAGCAACATACTCAGTCGATACCAGCAACCTTTAATTTACCGCTGCGCACAAGTGAAAATCGGTATAATGGCTAGACTCCCAATATAAGACGACCTCAGTCTTATTTCAATGCAAACATCATCATCTTATATTCGGGACAAAATTTCATTTCCAGGCGACTTACCGCTGTCAGAAGCCAAAGATTGTTTCACTCCTGCAAGAGGAAAGGCAAAGATGGACGTCAATGCTTGATTACCGTCGCTGGAGTGTCTCCTCTTACCTTTTCCTTGTCCTATTCTCTTGCAGATGTAGCCTAGCTGGTTGTTGCAACCGCAATGTGCCCAGTTGTCGTGAAACGCAACACAGTCGTATTGTGCTGGAGGGAGACAAGATCTCAGCGCTCCTCTAAACAGCAGCCGACAAACATCAGCCATGCTTTCAGACCGACCTTTCTTGCTTAAGCGGAGGTAAGTAAATGGTGATCCATCAGCCCACCTTAATTCCTTCAATGGGGTCTTGATGATTCCAGTTAATGTTCAATTTCAGTTTTAGATTTTTATTTGATTCAATTTCCTAAAACCGTGATGCCCAGTTTCTTTTAACATTTGAATGTTCTTCGGAACAAGAGGCTAAGCCGTCATGTAATGTTATCACATAAAATTGATGACACGTCAGACATGCTTTCAGACCGACCTGTCTTCTTCAACTTGACGTAACTGACCGGTGATCCATCAGTCCACTTGGAGAGTACATGCAATGGGGATTTAGTGCCCAACCACATCCAGTCAATGCCCGCCAGGGTCTTGATACCTTTTGGATCAAAGAAGAACATGGATAAAGAGGGATGTTGACCAAGATTCCATTTAATGTTCAATTTCAGTTGCAGATTGTTATTCGATTCAATTTCCTAAAACCGTGATGCCCAGTTTCTTTTAACATTTGAATGTTCTTCGGAACAAGAGGCTAAGCCGTCATGTAATGTTATCACATAAAATTGATGACAAAGTATTCCTTTTCTTGTCTGCTCTACTTACGACCAACAAAACGCACCGTATTTTCCGCACACATAAGGCGCATCGGATTATAAGGCGCACCTTCAATGAATGGCCCGTTTTAAAACTTTGTCCATATATAAGGCGCCCCGGATTAAAAGGCGCACATTCAATGAATGGCCCATTTTAAAACTTTGTCCATATATAAGATATATACATTTGGCCCACAGGCCGGACTTTGGAAACGCCTGCTGTAGTGGCTCAATACTGGTCCATATATAAGGCGCACCTGATTATAAGGCGCACTGTCGGCTTTTGAGAAAATTTGAGGTTCTTAGGTGCGCCTTAGCGGAAAATACGGTACCTTCAGCAGCCTGCCACAGTTGTTTGCCCAACTCAAGCAAGGAAACACTCGAGCATGTGTGCCTTACCTGCTGGTTGAGTAGAAAACCCTTTGGCTAAAATATTGACTCGATTCTTTTATTTTGTACATGGATGCATGTTTATTTTAAGCAATTAAAATCTATTTCCTATGAATCCTAACATCGCTAAACAAGAAAGTACAACTGTTCACAGAAACATACGCTATACGGCAGGTGCTTTTGTATCTATAGTAGGGGTGTCACCAAAAAGACAATTTGATTCGGAAAATCCTTTTTTCGATCGAATGTACCAAATGGGAGTCTGTTTGTGTTCAAACCGTTTCATCTTTTAGTTATATCACAGCCCATGGATCAAGCCTAAACTATAAGCTATGGATAAAGCATACATCTTGTCCAATTATAGAATAATTGGGCAAAAAAGTGTGCCTTTTCGGATGGTCTGGCATGCATGTTTTGCTCTTAGTGATTCCTCTCTATTTTCAAACGTTTCTACTTACAAACCCGATCTTTTCGGATGGTCTGGCATGCACGTTTTGCTCTTAGTGATTCCTCTCTATTTTCAAACGTTTCTACTTACAAACCCGATCATCTGAACCACTATAGTGTTTTATTCTGTATCAGGCCAGTGTCTCTTACTCATAATTATCTACGTTTATGGGTATAATTCAAATTGTTAAAACAAAAGCATATCTTACATCTCGCAATTCATTTTCCAATTTCTGGTTTAGTAATAGGGTAACAGGGTAATAGGAGATTTTAATGATTTTGGACAGCAATCTAGACTGTTGGCCGACTCATGACTCAAATTCTGCAGGCAATTTGCTGTAAGTTCTTGTTTTGAATTTTTTATTAAAAACCCTACCATATCTACTACATACGCCTTTTCGTTTTACTTTAGCTTGTCGTTTGGTTTGATGTCGCTCATGTTGTGGCCGATGGCCGCCTACCGTGTATGAAGGATTGTTCGTGCGAGTCCGCGATACTGAGCAGGTTCCCTCCAAAGCTTTGGCAGGTTTCTTCCGCCTCCTCCCAGGTCACCATGGGCTGGCGCCTAATCAGGTAGCAGAAGTCACTGTAGGGGTTGTCCAACCACCAGCCGCATTTGTGATTCCAGTCTGCGAGTGAGACGGTGCTTGAGAGGTGTGTCAACGACGGCAGTGGAAGACGCCTGCCCACCTACCCGGTAGGCCAACTAATGATGGTAGCTGTCGAGGCCCTCCGCACTTGGCTGCAGGGAAAGGGAGTGAAGCAAATATGAGCAAATGTGTGACACATCCGAAGGGAGAGTTCAGGATTTTTGCACCTTTCTTGCAGAAAAATGGCAGCCGAATGGAGCAGTCCTGGTTGACACCCATCGCTCCATTACGTAGCACAACTGTACATTCACCCAATTTGTAGTCCTCAATTTCGCGGCCGAAGTCCTGCGGGCGACATTTTGGACGAGAATTATCCAACTGCATTTGGTCTGCTAGGGTTCCCGCCGCGGTTCCTCCGCCATCACTCAATTGATGGCGTTTTTGTTTCATATTGGTATCAGTTTCATGTTGTCAAAGTACTCTGAACATTCCAAAAACATGAAGCACGGTGTGCCCTTCCTGGCATTTTCTCAACCCAATTGTCTCTACTAGGAAAAAACATGCACAATGCAACTAACCCTGAAGACGTAAAGACCAGAGCCACCATCCATGATATATTCCTGGACATCCTAATTGCCACCTCACCTGACGATAAAAACTGTCTAAGATGAGAGGTCAGGGCGACAATACTTGGTAAATGGCTGCTTGCTGCCTTAAAACATTGTGTGCCGGATGCCTGCAGTCTGCCCTGGAACTTATCCAGCAACCTGCCAACTCAGCTCATGCAAAATGACTTTTTCAATGGCATTAAGCATATCACTTACATAAGTTGTTCCGTCACTGTTTCTCCAGTCATTGCTGTTCTTCATCTTCTTGTGTCCCAACCAATGAACCGAAGTGCTATGATCTTGAGGAAAAGAGAATAAGAGCTTCAGGGCAAGAAGAGCTTCAGGCAAATGATGCCATCTTTGTGTGACTGATGATTGCTGTGGTTCCTCTTGGTGCTCACCAAACAAGAATTGGCCGTCTTCCTCCGAGTGCATGCTGGCCAGGTGGCCTCCGCGGGCTTGACAGAACGTTTCGGCATCCTCCCAACTTTTGTTCACTTTTTCATAATGATAACAATAATCATTATACAAGAAGCTGTCATTGTCACACTGGGAAGCTGAGGACACAAAGAAAAACATTGAGTAGGAAACTATGACAGATGATGAAGGCGGAAAAAAGCCTGCTGCCAACTCACTTAACACTGCTTCGAAAACGTAACCATCGCTTTTGGGGGAACACCCCCGTCCAGCCGGGCATCCTACACAAAAAGATGCATTTTTTCCTCCTTTCGACGACAGACATGCAGGCTTACTCAGCGGACGTTTGCACAGGTAGGCCAAGGAGGAACCGCAGGATCCAAAGCGCCACTTGTTATACTGGTTCCTAGCCCCTTGGACGACGTAGGCACAGAACACCTCAGGGATCCTGTCGGGAGAAGATGTGTAAAGCGAGACATACAACAAAAGACGCGCCAAACTGGAAGACTGTGCTTTTTTGTTTTTTTCCTGGAATGGCTGTCTTCAACATGGACATGTGCCCACCTGACGATTAAAGCATGCAAAGTTGGGACTTCTTACCATCCGTCTGGATACATTTCCCAGTTGGCGTATGTCATAAAGTGGTGATCGGACCGTCTCATCTCCTGGTATCCGCTTTTCAAGCTACACGAGATGTTGTTGCATTCCTGGGGAAAAAACCCAATGCTAGTTGTCGCAACCGAGTCCACGGCTGTTTGCGCTTGTGTCTCACCTGGTTGGAGATTCCCAGCCAGAACGGGGTATCCTTGCCCATGGTGTCCTTCACAAATCGCGCCTCTTCTGGGGAGTTGATGGAGACCAGGTCACCGCCCTCCCAAATGCAGTGGTGCCGGGCCCCCAGCCAACCGTTGGGGCTGTCCCCTTTCTTGTAGCAGCTGGAGTCATACTCGAGCCAGTCTGGACCACAGTTGTCAGCTGAAGGCACAATTTGGGGATCAGAAGAACAGATCAGAGCACACTGATGCATGTTTTTGCTCTTTATGCTCTTCATTGGGGGCATTGCAACCAACTGCACAATACTGTCAGGGGAGACGACGACCATTGTTTCTTTGGCCCCTTCTGCCCCTTCATTATTATTATGATTAATATTTATGAAATTATTTCTTACATTAATATGATACATTAATGACATTTAGTTTGTAAAGGCATATTTATTTAAATGTATGCATTGAGAGATGTCTGTATAATAGTTATACATATTGTGGTATATCAAGCTCAATTGCAATAAATATTTTGAGCATACAGTGATCCCTCGCTACTTCGCGGTTCGTTTATCGCGGCTTCACTGTATCGCAGATTTTTTCCAGCCAAAAAAAAAAGTTGTTATAATAAGAGTTCCAAAAACACATTTGCCGTGTTGTACTTTGTTAAAAAATAAGTGGTTATAATTAAAAACTTCTGAAAACATATTTACAGTTATATTGTGGTATTCAAGCTCAATTGGAATAAATACTTTGAGCAGTGATCCCTCGCGGCTTCAATGCATCGTGGATTTTTTCCAGCCCAAAAAATGTTGTTATAATAAGAGTTCTAAAAACATATTTGCAGTGTTGTACTTTGTTAAATAAGTGGTTATAATAAAAGACTTCTGAAAACATTTACAGTATTGTACCATGTTATAAAACGTTTTAATAACGATAAAAGGGTCCTAAAATAATATTTACAGTATGTATAATTTAGCTACAGCTACATATTCATTTACAAAATACGCATAGCGCTGCTATGGTAACTCGTGACCACTAGAGGTCCCTATTTAAACAAGGTTAACAACAGAACGTCACATCTACATATGTTACACACACACACTAACACGTCTAATATTTCTATGTTCAATATTTATACAATATTTTCTGTATGTTATACTATTAATGTATTACTTACCTTTGAAACTATTATATAATGTTCTTATAATAACATATGCACTCAAATGGTTTCATATACATTTATTGACACACAGAAAATGTACAGATGAGGGTGACCCGACGTTGCGGATTTCACTTATCACGGGGTGATTTTGAAACCAATTATCCGCGATAAACGAGGGATTAGTATACCATCTGTGCAATTTTTGGTTTTGAGGGGGCACTCAGAAGTAGTAGTTAGTAGTAATTCAATTTAGAAGCGTCACTGCACGCATGAAAACTGAAACATGTAACTTTACTTTCTAACCTTCAATAACTTGGTATAATTCTGTATCTTAACTTGCGTGGGTCGAGACACAACCAGTTATGTGTGGTCTTCATGCATTTCATTGACAGTAAACTCAAATCTAATTGATGTTCATCACACACTTAACCACTCGAGGCCCAAGCAAAATGCAACTCGATGCAATTCTATCATTGTAACAATTAGACCACTACACCCTTATCTCAAGAAGCCAGCTGTCCTTATTTAAAATGAAAAAGAACAAAGCCAAGCCTGGCTGGAGTGAAAGGAGTTTCATGGTGAAGGGCTTTTAAACTGTAGGCTCTATCAGGTAAGCCGAAGCCCGGCCCCCTATTGGACTAAAAATTCAAATACGCCCTGCAATTCATTAGGAGAAATGAAAACGCACAGTCTCTTAATAGTCCTGAATTTTGGAAAGAAATTAAAAGAGGGAATTCTGTGAAAACGTCTTTGCCAACAAATATTGATGATGCAAATAGACCACTTATGACAAAAACGTGTTTAGCTGTGTATGTATTTTTTGTGATGGATAACATTGAGGACATGCTTACCTGAACCGCATGTCCCATATAAGCCAATCATGAACAGAGACCAATTGAGTCCCATCCACATGTTTGACCAAAATCGCCTCATTGAGGATCGCAGCAGGAGAAGAAAACAAATTCACCTCACTGAGAGTCGCAACTGGAGAAAACAAGATGAAGGACGGTCAGTACGCCGGCGATAAGCCCGAGGCAGGCTGCGCTCGCCAGCTACATGCATCACACACGTCACAATCGATACAAGGGGGTCGTCACAAAGCATACAGGTGTTGAGTTCTTTGTTTCTTCGTAAATGTTCTTAGTCAAGGGGGTTGTCACAAAGCATTCTTTGTTTCTTTGTAAAAGTTCTTATTTTGTATAGTCAAACAATAACAAAAAACAATCAACTAATTTTCCAGTAAATAAAAAACAAGTAAATCAGAGTGTGAAAGTGGGAATTAAATGAGGTGTAATTCAATTTATGATCAAGAAAAGACGAGAATGTAGAAACTTTTAAATCGATGTAAATCTCATGTGTTATCTGAAAACAGCTTGAGTATAAGTCATGACAAAAAGGAGTTTCTCTCAGTCACATGGAACTTAATATGTAGCAAATTTGAGTATGCAGAGTGAATTGCGATAAGATGAATTTCAGCGTATGGCTGCTCAAAAAAAAAATGCAACGAGGGAGAAAGTTTATAATACCTAATAGTACAAGACCGGACAGAAAAATGGTCTATCTATCTATCTATCTATCTATCTATCTATCTATCTATCTATCTATCTATCTATCTATCTATCTATCTATCTATCTATCTATCTATCTATCTATCTATCTATCTATCTATCTATCTATCTATCTATCTATCTATCTATCTATCTATCTATCTATCTATCATTGGCCAAGTTTGAGCATGCCAAACAAGGTGACCCCAGACATTGACCAAATACGACATTCTGACTACCTTCCCCAGCAAGACCTTCAGAGGTACACTTGAAGCATTTGTAATGAGGATACCCTTGCAGCAGCATTTATTGCCCCATTTGCCCAATAAAATGTGCTTATTTTGCTGGGATTGTGCTCCCAAGGGCCAGCCCCCACGCCACAGTGACAGCGGTCTGTGATCCACACCAGTAAAAGTGGCAAATCGTTGCCAGTGAGAAAAGAGCGCCAGTCGTCTCGGGGCGGCGCTTGGCGTCACGAGGAGTCTCATAGGTCTTAGTGAAAGGTTAAGATGTCACCACTGACTCACACCGTCCTCAAAGGCTGCAAAATCACAGCAGTGCAACACAAAATCACATTGAATCATCTTGCTTGCGTGTTCATCAGCTCGGTTGTTGTGTTGGTTGAATCTGTGCATTGTCTGGCTTTTTTCGCTCACTCTGTCACTTAGTTCTTTCGTCAGTTGCTTGGGTGGCGAGTTGTTGTTTTTTTTAGTTAGTAAATATGGCTCAGTTTGTTTGATTTCATCGGTCAGTTGTTGGGTTGGTTATGTTACTTCCTGCGAGACACTAGCCCCGCTAACATCAAGATGCCGCACACACACACACACACACACACTCACACACACCCAGGGCAGATTGGCCCACTGGCTGAGGTGAAAATGGTGTGCCGGATAGAGATAAGATTTTCTCTGATGCCCTGATTGTTGTGATTCCTAAGCCAAATGGGCTTCTATTGGGGAGTGCGTTGAAAGGGAGTGTTTGGACATGTATGATTCTGTGGAAAGCTCAAGAGGGGGTTGGCATCCTAAAAACACACTTTATCGAGTGGAGTCTTCCAGTATAGGACATTTCACCATGACTGTGTGTTTCCAGGAGGAAAAAGTCTGACATTTCTCTAATGGCACTATTAGTGAATTATTTCAAAGGAAGTGCCAACCATAATTTCAACATGTTTTTTTTGTTTTTCGTTTTTTTATAAAGTGGTGGAATTTCAGACAGAGCTAAAATAATCATTAAGGGTTCAGCTAATTTATTGGCTATCATACTAGCATAATTTGTAAATGAGCCCAGCCAAGCAATGGGTGTTATTCCGATGACTGATGCTGTTTGCCTTATAACCTGTTAGGCTATGATAGATGGCAAATTTCCCTGTTATCTAACTAAGAAGGCAATGATGATTGCTTTAGCTTGACTCTTCTGCTGCAGAGATTAATGGCGGGCAGACGAGCTCATTTGATCATCAAATAGTGGGCTGTAGTCTTACCAGCAGACTATCCATTATGTTTTGCTCAATTACTCAAAGACAACCCAACACTAATATTTTATACATACCTGTGGAAAAAATGCCTTCCACAAAACAGATGATAGAGGCTTGCTCTTTAGGCATCGAGTCATTCTAGTAAATTTGATGTACTGTTGTTGCAGTTCAGTTGTGTTAAATGTTTAGGAATAGAAAATTAGAAATGAGTCATCTAGACATTTTTTAATGTCATTTTTTATGTAACTTTACATGCAACACAATTTAACTAAATTGTTATTGTGCACAGTGGCTAACAAAAATATTAATTGTACCTTTTACTTAAAATACAACTTCCTTGTTTTTGATGAACATATGGGCCTACTATATGTAACGGTACTTCAGTGTTGCTCATCGTAGTGCTACTTAGAGAGACAATTATTTTGAGGATGATATAAACAGTTTGACATCCATCATCCAAAAATATACAGGCAGTTGTGTTTTACAATATATTAATACCAACCATAGCTCCTACGAGGCTTGTATAAATATACGATATAGAATAATCTGTTTTACTCCATGAATAAAATAAGAAATTCATCATCTTGTGTTTACAAACTGTTCAATTATTCACTCCAGATTAATTAGGCAATCATCTGGCAATGTATTGAACCCACTGAAGACCATAAAATATGAAACTGCCACGTATAAAATATGCTTGTGTTAGCAGCTCAGTCAATTAAACTGGCTTACTTTTGTTACAAAAATCTTATCTCTTGAATTAACTTGTTTAGGTTCACATTGAAACATACTTAGACTGACTATAGACTGACTTTGAAGTTAAATGTTGCTGTGCAACTTTCTTGGTTAAGGTCCAAATAAATGGTTCATTCAGAAAACCAGTTTTACCACTTGCTCAACTGTCACCTTAATAACTGAGGGTGCCATGGCATGTAGAGTGCCATGAAAGATCATCAGGGTGCTGCATGAAGTTGTCCAATTTCACTTAATTCATCTAAAAATGGCATGTTTTTAAAATATGTATTTGTTTATTTATATATGCCAGTGACATATAGAGGCAACTATTAAACTGTCATTCAGAGTAAGTCATGGCTAAGACTCAAAACGAGGATTTATTATTTATTTGAATGGCGAGGTTATTTGCAAGTCTACGACGCTAGGACTCCCCAACCAATGAAAAAATCGTGAGGAAACTGCAGATCGTTAGCCGACGCCGGTTCGTCGCGTCGCCATGTTGGCTCAGCTTCTAACTGTTTCACGCGGCCTCAAGGAACTCTGGGAATCCTTTTTGAGCCAACATGGAAGACGACGGGGAGCAGTTTCAGAAGCATTTGTGCGGTGGGCGGGGCTTGGTCTTCTGGATTCACGCTCCGTAGAGCTGAACGGAAGACATTGACGTGGGGAAGAAAACACAAACCCGGCGAAGTGGAGTGAGGGAAAGGGCGATGTGAGACAACCAGACGCTTTGAGATTGTTCCCGGACAATTTAGGCTTTGCAGGAGAGGTGATCGGCGGTGTGCAGACATATCCCGGTGGTTACGAAGGTTGTCAATCGGCGGCTTCTCGGGATGTGAAGATCAGCGTAAACCCACCTGGACACAAATTAAAGTGGACGCGAACTGCCGGCTGGACTTATTCTAAGGCTGAGGCTTGAGTCGTTTGCTTTCTCACTTCGGAGTGTGCATATCGGGAAAACTGGGAAAGGCGGGGCCGGACTAGTGGTCTCCCACACCGGGATTACCGAGCTCCCCCTGCGCCGCTTCGTACCCAACGACGCAGCGGAATTCTAGAGGGGGAGCCGGGGGTGGTCGGGGGAGCTTCCACGGACGTTAACCGGGAATTATCCAACAACTACACCGCATCTGGGCGCGGGCGACGTTTGTCAGTCATTCCTGTCAACGGTCACCTGGTGGTCGTGGCCCTTTTCCCCCGACTGTTTGGAGTCTTAACCAGCATTGGGATTTGCACCTTCCCGGTGGAACTGGGACTATGGCGGACGACGACATTCTCTTCGAAGATGTGTACGAGCTCTGCGAGGTGATCGGGAAGTAAGTGCTTGCATTGCTGCTCATATTCCCCCATTTCGCCTTTCCGATTAGCGGGAGCGCCGATACAACGCTCATATTGTAATATGCACAACATTATTGTGCATGCATGGCGTCATTGTGGTTGAATCAATAGTAGCCTCGCTGGTGTGTTTGATCCCTTAATCCCTCCCGTGTCGACCCCTGAACTCGCTTGTACATGTGTGAGACACGCCAATAAGAAATGTCACGGGAAACAGTTGTTGCATTCCCACTTTTATTGCCAACGTTGGTTAGGGATCCATTACGTTTGCACCAGTGCACAACGTGATTGCAGTTGGTAACTTTCTGCACTCACACGCTCCACCGTGAGTCATGCACGCCGCACACATCTGGTCATGCTTATGGGGTGACGTTTCATGTTCATCTCAACCAACACTCATTCTCCTGCACGTCTTTTCCACGAGCACTGCAACCGACTCAAGTGCTCGAGATCGGTGCAAGCGACAGTCGAGAAAATGGCATTTTCTCAGCTTTCCGAGGTGGTGTCACAGCTGTACGGAGGCGGGATGGCGCCTGAATGAATGTATGTAAGGGAATACTGGAAAGGCGGGACACAAGTATGAAGTTTCACTTCTGCCGCCCCCGTTGTATTGAAGGCAAAGTTCGCTATCTGGAGACTTGATTTGCTCTATAGGTCAAATTCCAATTGAATGCCCGCAGCAGTGTTACCCAATCCAATCATTATTGAGCAAAATCATTTCCCATCGGAAGAGATTCCACGACAAACCACAAAACAGTTAAGAAATGTGACTTAAGCCAAAAGGTGTTCTGCCTATCACTATATATCGCAGGCATAGATCAATAAATATAAATGATTTGCCATAAATTTGGACTTGAGTGGCATGACACTGGTTAGGAATCACTGGCTTGTAGTATATTGCGTCCAATTTTGTGTGCATTTACTGTGACACATCAGATCTGGCTGTGTTTTCATTCATGAAACATGACACAACCCACATTTCACTTTCAAGTGTCAACACGGAGCCTTGATAACAGGTAAACGTCCATCTGTTTTCTGTACTGGTTTATTTTTCAAGTTCCGGGTCATGATGAGCTGGAGCATCTCCCAACTGATTTACTGCACTAAAGTGTGATCAGGAGTGTAGTGCAAGGCACACATAGAGAGCTAGACCGCAATTTTCACTCGTCACTCACTTATCACTTAATTTACACTCACTTATAACTGAGTGGGAACCGAACCCACGCTGCCTGTACCAATTCAGACGAGTACAGTGATCCCTCGCTACTTCGCGTTCCGTTTATCGTGGCTTCACTACATCGCGGATTTTTTTTTCCAAATTAAAAAAACATTTAAAAGTCAAAATAAAACTTGTATATTGAGGAAACGTGTCTAATCTTTAGGACAATGTAGTATAGCTCCAAATGTTCGTTTACATTTCTGTAGGAGTCCGTTTTCGCGTGTTAGCACGATCGCGAATAAGCATCTTTCCGCTAACTCGTTAGCCTGCCAAGTACTTCTTGTTGGTGACCGTGTTCACGGATTTCACTTATCGCGGGTGGTTTTTGGAACCCCTTTATCCGCGTTAAATGAGGGATTACTGTATACCACTACACCGTCAGTAGCCACGTCGAAGTTAACAATAATCAATAAATAATAAAACGAGATGTTACATACTGTTAAGTAAAAAAAATCATTTTACTTTGGAAAACACAGACCATGCCAGTGAATGTCAATTTGAAACATGTTTTTCAATAACAGCATGGAAATTAAATGTTTCTTCTGAATCCGATTCATCGATTTTCATCGACAAAATATCAACAAACCAATTAGCAAAAATTATCATTAGTTGCAGGCAGCCTTACTTCAATACTACCGTAATTTTCGGACTATAAGTCGCGTTTTTTTTTCATAGTTTGGGTGGGGGGGCGACTTATACTCAGGAGCGATTTATATACATATATATGGTTTTTTTTTCACTTTTTTGGGCATTTTATGGCTGGTGCGACTTATACTCCGGTGCGACTTATAGTCGGAAAATTACGGTACATGGATTTTCTATGTCCATGTCCCTACTGTCCATTGTCTGTGTGTATTGTATACTGTCCACGTTGTAGACGCCTACTGTTAAGTAATTTTGTTGGCAGCTTTTGCAGTCAGAATGTAAAAATACCACTTCTTAAATTGTACATGCGTTAGTAAAGCAGGCCTGCTTTTAATACTTAAGCCATCGCTCCCAATTACATCGCTGCCATGTTTTTAGACTTGTGTGTGCAATTAACTCGAAACGTTCCCTCGCTGCTGTGCTGATGCCACCGGGATGACTAATAATCCAAACTGGTTATAAACGGCTGTGTTTATTTTTTGACGGTCCATCGTCTCCAGGCATTCATTCCCTTTCACAGCCGTTGAGCTCACCCTTTGTGTTTTGCAAAATAAGCTTCAGTACAGTACCTGCGCGACACCGGGGGAAGTAGCAGCTGATATCACAGCGTTTTACAAACCAGCCGAGGAATGAAAGACTGTCGAGGGAGACGCTCGCTTTTTTTTTGTACACAACAGAGGCGCTTGAATGAGCGCAGGAATTGAGTCTGCTCCTGCTTTGAGCGACACATGGATAAACGAACGATGCCCTGCTTCGGGTGCACAAACCTGACAGTCAGTCAGTCAGTCAGTCAACGCCCGGGTGACTACTTGCGGGTCTTCTGGAGATGTTTGACAGGCCGATGAGACCCGCGCTGCATGTTTAGGCAAGTCTGAAGATGATGTCCTAAACACACACCTGTGATGAACCAAAGGGATCTTAGCAGCGCCTTTTGTGTAGAACCTTTTGGATGTGTCCGCCACAAAGCACACGGGCCAGCAGAAACACTCAAATACAAGCCAGTTGTACAAACACACGTCAGAGTTCTCTGGCTAATTTAAGTGAATTATAGCCTGTACCCTTCCAATACAAGTCAACCACTCAATTTCCTGCCACAGCTCCCCCACCTTGTATTTATCCTTGAGAAGCAGAGTGAGACTTCACAGTCAATGTGAACACCAGTTTTTTTGTTTTTTTTAACCATATATATATTTATATTAGGGGCCAGTGGGGAAATCCCACATTTACTTACCTCCACCAAGGATCAAATGTATCGGTAATGTATTTGGTCTGCACCAGTTCAGATACACGTTTGCATAAGGATGGGCCCTAGCTACCATTAAGTTCCATTCCTACTTCAGCAAGGTTACCTGGCTTTGTATATCAGCACCATAGGACATCACTACTGTCCGCTAACGAAGTAGTGAACTCATAATTGCAGTCCATTTGTATGTGGAAAGAAAACACTAGTACTATGAACAGTCCAAAGAGAAGCAGTTCCGATAACTGAGCAGTTCTTATTTCATGTGACATATTTTGTTGTTACACAAATCATTTCAGTGTGTCATTTATAACCTTGAAAAATCGTTGGATAGTAGCACTGTCATGCTGATAATTTTTTTACAATTGTATTTTCACATGGTAAACTATTAATAGACGATAGTGCTATTATTGTATTGTTTGGGATTTTTTTTCATGTTTGAATTTAGGCAATTCCGCCTATCAAAAGTCTGAGACATTTCTTTAAACACTGGTTTCCCTACAGTGTTGATTAGCTGTATCTCTTTCACTATAACAAGAGTAACACGATCTGTGAGGCGTTATAATTGGAACCTGTTGGGAAATGGATGACACGCCATGTCCCACAGTGTGTCTTGTTACCAGTTAAAGAAACTGGGTGAGGTGATTGTCTTTAAAAATGGATTTTGAAGTTTGTTGTGTTCTTACAGCTCTGACATATCACCTTATTGACGTTATGGACGATGCAATGGACCATACCTTTGGGCCATGCTGTCTCCTGGCTCATTCTCCCAAATAAAAGCATTGTGTAGGGGGCAAAGCTTCACCTTGATTCTAAAATCTCCACTTATCAAATTATGGCTTTTTACATTGATAAATTGTGACACTAATTCTCGCGCAAGCCAGCCAGGTTCAATTAGCGTGCAGTTGCCATAACGTTGACGTCACTCGTCAGAAATCCATCAAATGATTATGAAGCTGACATATGTCCCTGCATGCTACTAATGAAGCCAAGAATGCCATCGCAATGGACACACCGAAGATTTAGCAGTAGACGCTGTCTTCTAATGCGCTGTATTACTACAGAAATGATTTACTTCAGTAAGAGGACAAGGAATTTGCCTTCGTTTGCATACTTCCTGGCATAGGAGTAGTAAAACATATCACGATCCATCCACTTTCTATAGCGTATGTGTTTTTAGACACTGCACCTCACGTTTTTCACATGAATTTGATCGGGGGTACTACAAACATTGTCGCTTCATTTCCGCTGCACCACAACAGAGAAGGGCAGCGGCTCCTCCTTCTCATCTGTCATCTAGTCAATCAAGTGAACTGTGGCCGTGCTAAATGTTTGGCTAATGCAAAATGTCATTGCTGTCTTTGTTGTTCAACTCGGTAATCAAGTAAATACACTTATCAAATACGCCAAGTTATTGCATGTTTTAATGTAAAGCTCTTCAGAGTTGTGCGTTTCTGTTTTTGGTACCATCATTCAGTGTAAAAAAAAAAATACAGTATAAACTGTACATCTCATAATTTATGTAAGAGCTCCGGGATGTTCCTGCAGCATCTTGTTTGTGCACTTTTCTGCGCTGACAGTTTGAGATAATATTCCATTTTCAACAAAAGAGTTGGAAATTTCAAAATGTTGTTTTTATTCGAGTCATCGGTTAATTATTGAAATAATCATTAGTTGCTGCACAAATATTTTGTGTAGGACTGACAAAATAACAAAACGAGCAGATTCGTTAAAATAAAATCTCAAGACAGAGTAAATGATGTTGCCCTCGTCATCATGAATCCACATTAAGTGGGAATAACAAATGAGCTGAAATATAATTGTGAAAATTCGAGTTTTTTTTATAATGCTTTTGGCCCATTAGGCCCCATTAGGTAAACAAAGCTTGCGCAATTTGGATGATTCACTCAAAATGTTGGTGCATCTTTGAATGCTACTACGCCTGACTGAAAATTTGCATGATGACTGTAGACGAGTGCTGAGGCGGTCTGGCCTCGTCAGCTGATTTTTTTTGTGTACTCTCCGTAAAAAAACAACAATAAAAAAAAAATGCAGATGACACCAGGACTAACGGCAGTATGAGCATTATTTATATATTTTGTGAACAACCCTGATGTGGGTTATTAAAATGTATAGATTAGAAAATTGAAGTACTTTGTAATCCCCCCCCAAACACACACACACACATGCTAAAAAAAAAAGGAAAGAAAATATTGGGCTAGTGCGTTGTGACTGAATGGGGTCCCGAGCCTTGTGGGGGGACATGTATGTTGTGTTGTTGCCTGCAGGGGGGCTTATGTGTGTGCATGTGCACGCACCTGTGTATGCGCTAGCATCTTGTGTAATAGAATCTAAGCCACTCTGTTGGGGTTTGGAGGGTGGGAGAAAATGTGCTGAAAGGCTGCTGCCGGCACGCACAATTACACATAGATGATATAGCAGCGAGATCTCACACTTAGCCCCTTAAAATATTTATGCTTTCCCATCAAGCCAGAACAAACAACCCCTGCTAGAACTTTGCTGTTCTCAGCGGTAAAACAAACAGATACACAGTCCGGGCACACAATGTTACAGTCAAAGCCCTAGAGTTGGACACAATCTGTTTCCTGAACTTGTTCCAACCTTTTTTTTAATAGGAAAAAATGTAAGCGTAATTCATGGTTCAAGCGCTGTACGAATGGTGCTTAACTGTCATACATGTGTAATGGAAAGTCAACTACAGCTACGGGGTCTTATTTGACTGTTTAGATTACTCATCGAAAGAGCTCTGCTACAAAGTCAAACCGGTAGTGCCACCATTTCTTGTTAGATTGGCCAGCTTAATCTTTTTCGCTTGTGAGCTCCAAAGTGCGCTCCTCTTGCATAACTGAGGATTTCCACGTTGTCTGAGATTCTTTCAGATATAAACGGCCTAAAAGCTGAGAGAGTGACGGAAGCACAGCGGTGTGACAAGTGACTTTGTAGTGAGGAGTCTGCAGTCACTATGTTATGTACTGTAAGCATAAGAATTTACGAGAACCGGATGCTTTCGATCTCGACACTAGATCTTTGTCCCCAAGTGCCTGAGAGCTATACATCCTCACATAGCTTTTTGACAGACGCTTATTTAGTGTTGCAAATCGGAGTGACAGCAACTTTTGTGTTAATTGACAAGGATATGCCTCCATTTAAGTATTGGTAGTAAATTGCCCCCAGTTTCTTATCTGCCTGTTTAAATGCACGGCTACAGACATGCCTTGTGGTAAAATGTTGTTTTTTGTCGGCGGTGCATTTGGAGTGGAAAGAATTAAGCCTCTGGAGTTTTTCCGTTTTCTGTCTTACTATTGCTTTCCTCCTTATTTGTCCTCCCGCCGCCATCATTCAATTGAGGCCTTTTGGGTTCGAAGCAGTTGCCTGCCAACTGCCTAGTAACACACACCATAACCTGGGATACAGCTCACACCCTGCCTGGAAAAGAACACCCAGTATAGGACACAGGGAAAAGATATTTCCTTTGTGGCACTCTTAAATGCCAGCTGGCTTCTGGAAACAGTGTGCAAACAGTGAAAGCCACACAGGGAGACTGAAGTGACTTACTCGTTCGTGTCTGCTCCACATTCTGGAAGACCCACAGTACTTTTTTTATATTTAAGGGGAGGCTATGGCTATTTCTGAATGTTACTTGACACGCTTGTCTTCTAAATACAAATATCTTAATACCTGCTCTTCCTGCTATACTCACCTTGTCCTCTTAGTGTGATACACTAATGGAGATAAATACAAATATTCAGAAAAAAAAAAAGATGGAAAGAAAGTTGCGATGACTGCTGGGATAGGCTCCAGCACGCCCGCGACCCCCGTGGGGACAAGCGGGATAGAAGATGGATGGATGGATGGATGGATGGATGGATGGATGGATGGATGGATGGATGGATGGATGGATGGATGGATGGATGGATGGATGGATGGATGGATGGATGGATGGATGGATGGATGGATGGATGGATGGATGGATGGATGGATGGATGGATGGGATTGAGCTGGCTTTTTACAGCTTAGCCTTTTAGTATTGTCTTTCTGTATGTGTTGGGCTTTTGCGTGAATACTGGTTATTTGAAGAAATATCATTCAATGCAAATTTTCTGTTAACTCGTCAAAAAGATTTCCAATTGACTGCTCGGATTATCACTGATCATGTTTCTGAAACGGAACCTTTTTTTAGTGTTTAGACTTACAGTAAACTTCATTTAACAGCAGAATGGGCACTCGGGAAGGACAGAATAATGCAGACACTGCGTTCCCATCACAGAAACTTGCAAACACACTGTGCCGCTTAGCAAATTGTCTCTCTTCGATTATATTGTTTTATGATCGTGATAAGCCAGATTCATATCATGATACAATTTCTATTGTCCAATTTTACCACTTTGTCAACCTCAAAGGTGGCTTTTATAGACCTTACTTACTGGGACCCAGTCATGATGGAAAATCAGACAAAGGTCTTTCCACAAATTTGGAAGCATACAACTGTCCAAAATATCAAGAGATGAACATTTGGAATTCAGGGACCCCTAAAGACGCCCTCAGCCCCCGGTCGATTGGTTGATTAAGAAGATGTCTATCTCGCTAGTTGTAATGTCAGAAAAGAATGGGGCACGTTATTATTCTGGGGAATGTAACCAGCAGCATGAGATCCTGGAGTGCGTGCGGGTGATTGTGGCATAATGCACTGAAGGCTTTATTGGGTCATAGCCCACACACACAATGAGCTGTACTGTGTGGGCAAGTCAGCACTCTTTCTTTCTGGCCTGACAGCCTAGTGGCCTGTTGATGGTTTGACATAAAAATCATTTTGTGAGGTCAGTGGCTTGAAAACCGCAAGAGAGAGAGAGAGTCGGAGAGCGTAGGATACAAAGGAATCGCGGTGATCAAACAATCCATTTGAGGATGCTGTTTATTTTCAAACTGTTATTTTTGTGCAAAAAATAAACCATCATTTATTATTTCTTAAGGTTCATAAAATATGAAAATAACTGTACCCATCTTTGATAACAAGCGAGGAGTCTTTGAATGTGATTCTGTTCACTTAACTTTCTGTCTGCTTGTCACCTTGTTTTTGCCCTAAGATACTTTTTGGAGGCTGACCCTCTTTGATTTACTGTAATTTCTAGACCACAAAGCGTACCTGATGAAAAATGCACACATTGGCCGCTACATTTATTAGTCAGGCGTGTACATGTTTTCAAACACTTTTGTTTACCTAAAACACAGCAAAATGTTTTTTCCACCCAAACAAGCCTCTAGAAAACATCATTGGTCGCTACGTTTGTTGGGTCAGTGCATGCTCTGTCTTGTCTAGAGGTGTCACAATTAATCAACAACAAACCGATAATCAAATTAATCTCGTATTTTATTAATCAAGTAAGGGCTTCGAGGGTCCAAGTCGCCTTTGCGGAGATCGCAAGAGCTGTGTAGATGGCAATTGCCTGAATTGTGGAACAGGGTCTCTTCTCATACCTTCTGCATTTGTCCGACCAAGGCATGCTGTGTGAAAGTGTGCACAGTTTCAGAGAAATCCTTCTTTGTTCATTTTGCTATTAAAAAGGTAGGGCAGATAAATGCGACGTCCTCTGCTATATTGCTGATAATGCATTTTTTTTTCTCCAGGTTACCCCTGTAAAAGAAGCATCTTATTATGTTGCTACCCTTAAGATTTACTACTGTTTAATATTTGGTGCTATGCATGCAAAGGGTGTGCGTGAAGCTCACGGGGCCTAAAAGTAAAAAGTAAAGTAAGTCGCACACAAATGCATAAAAAGCAGCCTCGTGTGAGATTAAAGGGAGTGGAAAGCATTTTCACAACAGTCGCCAGTGGCAGCTGGCTTGAAGGCCCGCTGCTAAATTGCTGTAATAGATTACACTTTTTCGCTCTGTTCAACTCGCTTCCTGCAGAGCTACTTTTATTTAGCCGTGAGATCTCAGCAGCCATTTAAGATGTCGCATTGTCGACTCTTTTTCTAATTCATAATCTCGCCCTTTGTTAATGGCAGAATTTTTGCACGGTTGCTTACACACCCATCTAATGCTGGATTAACACTGCATGTGCCACTATTCATTTTTTTCTTTTTAATTCTCAAGTGGCACAATTCAAATATGTGTCATGACAGAGTAAAGAGAGAGGAAAACACTTGCGATTGAATTGTTCGAAAGGCCTCCAATCCAATTGGGCCGATTTGAGATTATGCTTGTAAACCTTTCCACGCCACGTGATCATGTGGGCAGATTATTGCTTTATTGCCCCTCCCCAGACCCCAAAACACTGATAGATGACTTTGGTCGTATTGTTTATGCCTGTGACAACATCAAAACCCAAAGACTTGTGCTATTTGAATACTAACGAGGTCAGAAGCGAGCTGATTTTCAGAAATGTTAAAGATCTTTTCTGGTTTTCACACCAATTTAGACATGAATGGCAAGAGGCGTCTATTTAAATCCTGGTCATCTTGAGGCGACGCTCGCAATGTATCGGGAGCATGTGCGCTATGATCACAATTGTTATATTGTAAAGAACATTGCTGCGTAACAGTGCTATAATTGGAAAGGGATAATGTACCAGATCACATCGCAATGATGAGTACTAATCACATAATCTTCAGATCGCTTGGCAAAACAAACGTATTGATTTGTGTGTTGGATAACTTTATTTGAGACTCACTTCTCTTGTCATATTGACAAGAATGCCGGGTTATGGATTGATATCACTGCGGCAAAATTATATGTTAGTATTGGAGGAAAAGGAGTCACAAGCCTGTACTGTGGTAAATCAAGGCATGGTACATTTACGTTTATTTTTTTACATTTGTAAATTACAATTGCATTCAATTGAATGCTGACACCCACAAAGGAAAATTCTACTAAAACTAATTTTACCCTTAGAAGAAGAGGAATAAAAAAAAAAATCAATATTATTGAATTTACCATAGGAGAAAGGGGAAAGAGCAGCGCAGGCTACAGCTGTGTTGTTGCCTCTGTGACAAGGACAGCGACAGAATATCGCCGGTAAATCATTCATTTTAACAATATGTACGTGTGTGTGCCTCTCGGGTTGCAAGTAGTGCGTGTCTGTCGAAAAGATGTTTGGTGATGTGCAGCAGCAGAGGTGTGTGATGTGAATGAATACAAAGCAGGTGAAAGATAAGAAGGCGTCGATGGGCGTGTATGAGGGAGATGGCTGGGACCACAGCCACATTTAGCATGGCAGCATCATGGCTGTGTTGACATAGTGTCAGACAGATGGCTGACACATGTGCCACATGGTAAGCGCACAAGGCTGGCCACAAGGCTTGTGGAGGTGAGCAGTGTGGGGGGGGAAAAAAAAAAAGCATCCTAAATCAAGATCCTCAAATGTCACACAAAAACATGCAATTGGCAAGTTGCACAGACGCTCATGCACACACGAAGTGTAAGATAAGCAAAAGACTTCTTATCAACAACAATGTGTTACAATGACTTTTGCTTATTTGTATTTAAGAGGACATTTAAGTGGCTTTTTTTCTTCTTCACAATTTATGTTTCACACACACGCAGACACACACAGACACACACACACACTCACTTTCCTTCCTTCCTTCCTTCCTTCCTTCCTTCCTTCCTTCCTTCCTTCCTTCCTTCCTTCCTTCCTTCCTTCCTTCCTTCCTTCCTTCCTTCCTTCCTTCCTTCCTTCCTTCCTTCCTTCCTTTCTATCTTCCTTTCTATCTTCCTTTCTATCTTCCTTCCTTCCTTCCTTCCTTTCTATCTTCCTTCCTTCTCATCTTTTTTCTGCCTTCCTTCTTTCCTAGCTTCCATCCTTCCTTCCTTCCCCTTTTGTCAGAGCAAACGTCAGAGAATCAGCAGCTGCACGCGCTGCTGACATCTCAGCGAGAGGAACAAATGAGCAGATACGCTGTACAAGGACACGAGTGGGAGTGACACAAAAGAGTCAGAGAGTCTGCTGTGTGCGCTAGTCCTCATACAGAACTGTCTCACATAGTACATACATTTGTTAGGCTGTTGTTGTCAATGCTGTTGACTCATTGGTAGCAATCATAAATGTGTAATCTCCAGCAAGTGACTAGTTCAGATCACCACGGTCCATTTCGGAAAGGTAAAGGCTGCTCTGAATTGTGGTTCCACTGTGGGCTGTGTAGTCGGGAGGATGGCGATGAGGAGAATTTCAAGCACTCAATGGAAAGTCTTCTCAGATTTCTGTGTTCCTTCATGAATGCAGATTAGCTTTGTGTTGTATAAAAATAAAAACATCCTGACATGTTATGGATCTAACCAGTAACTTTTGAAATAATTTCTTTGTGCTTCTTCAGCACTGTCAATTTGAAATCAGGTCCTGTTTTTGAAAAGAGAAAGAAATGGAAACTTTTTAGAAATCCCATTCCTTGAATAATCAACAAATGACTCCATTATTAAAGGAATCGTCAGTTGCAGCACTACTCATTCCTCCCCGCCTGTTGTGTTGAAATCAAAGTATTTTATACTATTTTATATTAGTACTAGTATCTTATATAATGCCTGATGCTGGCACTGATTGTGAATTGCCATCTCTGTGTAACAGCACGCACAGTTGTGGCTATATTCTATTTTGCCAGGTTCTCTCATATAGCTACGCAGGGGTGACTATTGGATTCGACTCATTTTCTGAAAGATGCTGATCAGGACTGCTCATAATTAACAACCGCTTGTATTTTTCCTGACTTCTCTGTTCTGCGTAAATGACACCAATTTGGAAAGATTCTAATGATGGATGAAGTCAACTACTTTTTTTTTTCCTTTTGAAGATGAGAATCAGAGCCGTGCAATGATAAAACTCTCCAAATCTTATTTGCACATTACCACGGTAACACTCCTCTGACTCATTAAGCCAGCATGCCTTGCTTTTATTGTTTGGTTCTTGAATTTCAAGAAACACGATCTATTTAAACATGCTTGGCCAACAAACGGCACGCTACAAACTCACTGCGACACTAACGCACAATATACACACACAACACATGGCGGCCCAAAAAGCTGACCTCGCTGCCATCTGTGTGTGTGTTAAATGAATAAAGAAATAGTGGGTTTGTTTGGGTCGCAACTAGAGGTGCAACGATCAATCGGCAACTAATCGATTATTAAATGAATTGATAGTTGTTGATAATTCATTGTTTGGATACCTTTTTCATTTTAAAATTGTCCAAATCCTTTCCATCAGGAAATATTCTTCATTCTCCGTCAACCTTCATGAAATACTGATTATGTTTGCGTTGAAGCAAAATAAAACATTTGCTTTTACTTTGGAAAGCAACTATTGCCAGAATTATAAGCAAAGCTACTACGTAAAAGGCTAGTCAAATTGGACATGTCCAAGCCACACCATCGCCCGTTGCTCGGCTGAGATTCCTTTCCCGCCTTCTGCCACTATGTATAATTCATGTCCCTACAGGCAATATCAGGCAGGGTTCAAATTGATTGAAGCCTTGCTACACGAGTGCAGCCTCATTAATTTGCAGCGGATGTGCCGTTGCGAAAGCCCAAGCTCAACTTTTTGCACTGCGGCATGACATCATCGGCCGAGAACTGCAGTGGTCACTTGCACGCAATCAAGCCTGGGATGAGATATTTATGATTACAGAATTAACAACGTTTTTTTCCAGAGTCTCTCAATCTGCGCGTGTGTGCGATAGGCCTTGAAATGAAAGGATCTGTTGCTTCGCCTGGATGAGATGTTAATGTTTCAGCGCCCCTAGCAATATGATGCCATCCAACATTAATTTTTATGCAAAGCTGTCTTTTGGTCTCGGACTGTGCCTGAAGCCACTAATAAAGATTATGGGAGAACACAAATATTGATTCAAAATAAGTAACAGTTCCTCCTGACTCTGATTGTGTACCAATTACGGCTAAAGCATTTACTGTAAGTAAGGGTTGCAAAAAAATAATTTTCCTGTCAATAGAAATACCAAGTAGCAGCAAACAGCCCTTGCACCCATTTTGTAATAAGGAATGTCCAGAACGATCATAAATTCTGATACCATATTCTACTCACATTAGATGGTGCACACAAAAAATAAACATTGGACTTGAATGGTATACCTAGTTTCATGTGGGACTCATTTAAGCAAATTTTCCAGTCTGAGTCTTTCAAAGTGCAAGCCCTGTAATTCACCTAAATGGCTGCATCAAAACTAAAATGGCAGACTCCTGGTTAAAATTTCTGTGTGGGCCTTAGAGACTTTTTTTTCCTGAGTCATTTTATGATAATCAATGAATTTTGTGTCAATCGAGTAAATTTATTTATTTATTCATACATTTATTATTTACTTATTTATTTTGTCCAGAGTGCACTACTTTTGCCCCAAAACAATCCTTAAAATAATGGCAATTTAAAGTACCACATAATTTGCCTTGCAGGCCATTTTTTTTAATATATATATTTAAAAAAAAAAAAAGAGCAAGCATCAAATAGGCCGGGGTGTGCTGGATTGGAGTAATGTAATTTCAATTCATTTAAACAAGGGAGTATTGATTTGATATACGTACTGTGCAAGTAAATTGAGTTAAGAGCTAAGTCATGGAGGAAATTACTATTAGTATTATTCTAATTATGCACGCAATTAATGGACTTTGGCCTACTTGAGCCCACAACCCACCGTATTTTGTAAAAAATAAACTGCTCTGGCCCGTGTATGAGAAAATAATTTTTTATTTCTAGTATTCTATAATGAATGTCATGTTATACCATGCTGCCCTACATATTTGTCTCCCTGAAGCACAATTTTTTTTCACACTTTGCATCGAGTTTGCAAGGGGCTCCATTTATTGGCTTTAAAAGGAGTGACAAAAAGGGCCAAAAGCGAAAAAAAGATTAAGTCTTTTTTTAGCTCAAGTGTGACGGTGAGAAATAGCGGGCCTGGCGGAGTTCAAACGTAATAAGCACTTGTTACGGGACGTGGAATGAATGCTCTCCTCGTGCTTGTGTAGCGCAGCGTGCCCAAGATGCTGCGAGTCGCCCCCCACTTAACACCATGGGATGTCTCCCACTCAGTTTCACTCGGCACCGATGGCACTCAAGACAACACAGCGTGTTTGTGTGTAATCGCCGCGTCACTTCAATTTGTCAAGGCCCGTGTGTGTCTGCGTGCGTGATTTCTGAGTTTGTAGCAGGCGTGGGTGTGTGTGCATGTGTGTGTATGTGGGCTAATCTTAGCTTTTGCACTGGCCCCAGCCAACAATGAGGATTAAGATATATAAGCACTCTGGCCGTGAGGCGCAACACACGACAACCTGAGATAGACAGAAAAGTTGTGAGAAAGTCACATGACCAGCCCTAATTGGGATACTTATTGGCCAACTGTTGTTCCGCTACACCAGATAAAACCATATGAATCCGACAGTTGACGTGCAAACGTCAAATGACAATGCAGAAAACAAAAAGCCGCTAATCTTTTGTTCCACGTGAGCGACGTTTCAGGAGACAAAGCAAAGAAACACGACAGATGGTGGCTTCTCTCTCACAAAGCGAATCTTTTTTTTTTTTTTTTAAAGGCGTTCCAACAAAGAGATTGTGAGAAAACAATGATTACACCCTTTTTGTTTCATTTTTGTGGTTTGATAAAAGAAAACCACAATTATACATTCTGTGTAGCCTTAATGCTTACTTTAATGCTAATAAGTTTTCATTGATTTATTCTTGGACGCATTCATATAAATTTGTTCAATACAATGCCTTGAGTTTAGAGAGCCTGGTCCACAGTCATAGCTATTAATGTACGACTAATAATTAATAACCGATAGAATGCATTTCCATATTTTGCACCTTCCCTGGAAAACAAGAAGTTTTAAGAATGTGAAAAAAAAATCTATACAATGAAGAGGAAGGAAGTGTTTCA